>NC_050577.1:11621287-12221287 GCF_011100635.1 Trichosurus vulpecula
AAGAAAGAAAGAAAGAAAGAAAGAAAGAAAGAAAGAAAGAAAGAAAGAAAGAAAGAAAGAAAGAAAGAAAGAAAGAAAGAAAGAAGGAAAGAAAGAAAGAAAGAAAGAAGAAAGAAGAAAGAAGGAAAGAGAGAAAGAGAGAAAGAAGAAAGAAGGAAAGAGAGAAAGAGAGAAAGAAGGAAGGAAGGAAGGAAGGGAAAAAAAAGAGAAAAGAAAGAAAGGAAGGCAGGAATCTATCCAGTAAACCCCAAGTTAACCTGGACTCTTGGCAGCTTTCATTATTATTATTCACAACAGAGGGAAAAGGAAAAGGTACTGGGGCAGAGGTGAGGAGGATGGGGGAGTGGGATGGGGAGGCCTTCTGGATACAGAGATGATATAAATGCACGAACTGAGAATGATAAGAGTATGATCACTTACCTTGGCAACTGGGGAACTTTCTCAGATGTTAGCTGAACATTCTATATGCCTGGAAAATCTGTCACATTTTGGTGACAGGTCAGAAACCTGTTTCACTAATATTGACAAGAGATACTCGGTAATACCTTTCTCCAATAGCACCCAGACTTGAATTTTAAAATGAGGATGTTCAGGGCAGCTGTGTAGTGCCATAGTGCGGAGAATGCTGGGCTGGGAATGAGGAAGCCTCATCTTCCTGAGTTCAAATCTGGCCTCAGACACTTTCTATCTAAGTGATCCTGGACAAGTCACTTAACCCCAAATGGACTCCACAAAGAGTTGGATCCAACTGAAATGACCAAAGAACAATGATGAATATGAGGATGATCAGTCACTTAGCCAACTGGCCTTCATCAATCACTTACTGTGTGCTAAGAGCTACAGGTACAAGGAAAGGGAAGGACAGAGTCACTGACTAGAAGGACCTTAGTCAATTGAGTGATTTGACTTGTTGGCTTGACTTTCTAGGCTGTTGCGCTAAGTGCTTGAATATAAAGAAGGGCAGTCCCTGCCCTCAAAAAGCTGACATTTCAACAAGGGACCATGTAAGCTTTCTATCTACTTGTGCTTAAAATAAGCCCTGTGAAGCATTATGGACGGTACATGGTATATTTATTCCCTGTCACTCATTGGCGGAGGATTGAGAAAATGGTAGGTTGTAGAGCTCTGTGGATGTTTAAATGGGGCCATTGGTGCTGAAGATGGTTTCCTGAAGAATCTGCTCGCTGAGAATCCCAATTTGATGTTGCTAATATCAGGGTTTGTCATCCTGGTGACATTTTTCTTCATTATCCAGTAAAGACTTGCTTGTAATTAGGGAAATCACCGTGAATACCATCATTTCCAGAAAAGCACACTCTTTCCTGGGTTTGAGAGGCAGAGTTTCTTTAGGTACGAGAAGTAGATTAGTACATCAGAGCAGAGTCTGGGTGGGAACTGGCTTCAGCGGTCTGCACCCTGACCTACAGTGGCCAATATGTATCCTCTCTAATAACATTATTAAAAACTGTTACAAGTGGGATATGTTGCCTCCTCCAGATACTTGTCTGGGCTGAAAAGGATGCTTGTGGTGAGGTGCCAAGAGCAATACAGTGCTGATCGTATATCCTTCCCTTCCTTTTTACTCAAGCCAAATGGCCTGGACAAACACTTTGGCAGGGGGCTGTGGGTAATTGGCAGCATGCGTTCTGAGGAGAATCAGAATATCTTGTCTTTGGTGGAAGCATTGTAAATCGTTTAGTCAGACTTCAAGTTTAGGTCAAAAGTGGGGAGAAAGGCCTTCTTCTCACCAACACAGAGGGTCAATGAGTCACACTTGTCCAAGTGGGTATGGAGAGTAGTAGAGAAATCTTCTCACCTTCTTTAGCATCAGCCATTTCTTCTGAGATACAGTGGACTCTAAAGTCATTGTTTTAGCAAGATGAGGCGTCTCGGCCTGTCATTTTTACCGTCTGCTGATAACAAGGGGTCTTTTCATTTCAGTTCAATTCAATTCCATCCCAAAAGCATTTTAAAGTGTCTTTTGTGTTCTAGGAACCATGCCAGGTACTGGGGTTGGAAAGATGGAAAACAAAAAAGTCACTGCCCTCAAACCCTTACATTCTACTGCATGGGGGAGGGGGAGAGGAAGGGAATAGTACATGATACCAATAAGTAATTTTAAAAATCAACCAATAAGAATTTATTAAATACCAATTATGCGTCAGGCATAGTGCAAACTTTGGGATTAGTCAAATAAAAGCCAAAGGTTGGTACCCTAAAGGAATTTACAATCTCATCAGGAAAGACAATAAACACATGTATAAATAGATAGAAAATAGATGCGAGGCATTCTGGGAGAAAAAAACTAGCAAAGGGGCTTAAGGGTTCATGGCTCCTGAAAGGCTTCACGTAGACAATGCTTTTTAATCTAAACCTTGAAGGAGACCTAGGGCTAATACAAAGTCTCGGTGGTGGGAAATAGAGTATTGTGTATAAGGTACAGTAAAATGGTCAGTTTGTCCGTTGTATGTGAAATAGCATAGTGTGGAATAATGTAAGTGGACAGGTGGTTGATAACAGTTGTAAATGCCAGAGAATTGAATCCTGGTAGTAATAGGGAGCCATGGGAGTTTGTTGAGTAAGAGAGTAACATGACTGGTCTTGTTGCTCAGGAAAATCACTTGGCAGCTGAGCTGAGCAAAGGATAATTTGGACTGAAGAGAAATTTTAGGTAGAAAGGCCAATCGTGAGTCTGGCCAGATCTGAACTCACAAAGATGAGTTTCCAGGTCTGCACCATCTACCGTGTCACCTAGCTGCCATACTTACATATAAAGATATTGTGTGTGGGTGTGTATATACATATGTGCGTGCACATATACACACATACTTATATATATGTAAAAGTTAATTTTAGGGAGAAGCACTAGTAACTTACATAATAATGTTCTCATTGAACCTCTTTCTGTACCAATGAGGAAAATGAAGGGAAGGCCAAGAGATTTCTCATTTCAGAACTCATTGACCATTGCTTACCTACTTTCAGATTTTGTTCCCAGAGCACTCTTGTTTTCATCTCAGTGTTCCCTGACTGTTCAGAAGGCAGCACTGGGTGGGTACCAGGCCTGGGAAGACATGGCCTCTCATTGTCCCCCAGCACTTGGCTGAGTCAAAGCGCATCAGCGTTTCCTGGAATATTGGTCTGGAGGCTGTTGTCAAACTTCGGCTGCCAAAAAGAACAAGTAAGACCAAACCATATGAGCAGCCCTACTCAAGCGTAGTTGCATGGCACGGTGGTGGGGGTGGGGTGGGGGAGGTTGCTGAATTTGGAGGCAGAAGGGTCTGGGTTTGAATTCTGGCACTGTCACTTCCTGTGTGGGCTTGGACCAGTCACTTCTCTGGGCCCTGGTTTCCTACTCTATAAAGTGAAACAGTTGGACTGGTTGACCTCCAAGGGCTCTTCAAGCCATAAATTTTTGATTCCATGATTTTCATGATGAAAATAATTCCTCATTTTATTTAGCTCAGGAGTTCAGAAACAGCCTATTTCTGTGGTCTCTACTCAAGCAAAATTCCCATGGATTTAAATTCCTCTGGGCTTTGAGGCCATAAGATTAACTCCAAAGTGGCTGAATTTATGTTCTCAATCATTTAGAAAATCTTAAACTTTTGGGGCTTTTCCTGAGTCTGTTAGTTATTAGTGCGCTTTCCCTCCTTAGAATACGATACAGATACCTGCTGAATTCTATACTGTATCTCCCGTAGGATGAAGCTCCTTGAGGGCAGGAATGGTTTTACTTTGGGTTTGGTGTCTTCTATGGCCCAGCCATAAATAGGCACTTAACACATGCTGGTTGGATTTGATCTGGTAACAGTGAAGTTTGACCTCTAATGCCCTTTGAATCTCTCATTGGCCACGTTGACTTTTACTTATTGGCTACATATCCTTTGCATCCCATGTCTGACACTAGAATGTGGCTTCCCTGAAGAGAATCTTTGGGTGCCATACTCAGCAGAGTGCCTTGTACAGTTAAAATAATGATAGTAATAATAGATTTATATAGCCCTTTAAGGTTTGCAAAGTGCTTCATATATTAACCCAGGCACTTAATACATATTTTTCCAATGTATTTTTTATTTATTTCATTAAATATTTCTCATTTACTTGTAAACATATTTTTTATATTTGCTTTGAAAATTTTGAGTTCCATATTCTCTCCCTCCCCCCTCTCTGTCTCTCCTCCCTTGAGAAGGCAAGTAATTTGATATCGATTATACTTGTGAAATAATGCAAAACATTTTAGCCGTGTTAAAAAGAAAACACAGACCCCCCCCCAAAAGAAACCAACCAACCAATCAAAATAAAAAAGCAAAATCCAAGAAAAAGAAAGAAAAACAAGCATGCTTCAATCTGAATTCAGAATCCATTACCTCTCTCTCTGGAAGTGGACAGCATTTTCCCACCAAGAGTCCATTGGAATTGTCTTGGATCATTATATTGCTGAGAATAGCTAAGTCATTCACAGTTGCTCACAATGTTCCTGTTACTATATACAATGTTTTCCCATTCTATTCTCTTCACTTTGCATCAGTTCTTCAAAGTCGTCCCAGGTTTTTCTGAAACCATTCTGTTTGTTGTTTCTTATAGCACATTAGTATTCAATCTCAATAACTTTTTAATTGAATTTTTAAACTATCATTTTGCTCTGGCCATACAATTTTGGTTTCTCTGTTATCTCTGACATGAAGATATCTTGAAGTATTTTAAAAGCTACTGATATATTTTCCAAGGGGAAGTTATTAAAGCATCATTTGTAGCCTGCAAGTGAAGGAGAGTGGTTCCAAGGTTCCTCATTGCCCACTGCGTCACTAATTGAGTTGGAATCAGAAGAATCCCCTAAGTCCTCTTTCCAGCAGGTGTGGGCACTGAACACCTCCCAATCCTTATCACTCTTAATGTGTGTGTAAATATACAGACTATACTGGAAGCCAAGTCCTGGTGACTGCATCATTTTTTTTTGGGGGGGAGGCCATACATAATAGTCAACTTTGTAGTCTTCATATGCATATTATCCTCAGTTTTTGGGTCACAGAGCATCTCATGTTATTTATAAATTCTTCATATTTTGAGAGTAAGATAGGCTCGTGCATATAAAGATTTGCCTTGGCTTTATGTTTTTGGGATATGTTAATTAGTTTCTATGGAAAATAAGGCTGCATGTTTGGAATAAGGAAGGGTTGGATATGCACCAAGAGGGCTGATCCAATCTTGCATTGAAAGCTTTTGGGACACTGAGTTCCCATTCTTTGTAGTGCAGGAGAGCAGGGACCACCAAGGTTCAGCTCAGTGTTCTCTGAGGTCCGGGCTGAGATATGATTAGAGCCAGTTTAGCTTAAAAAGCTTAAAAAATTCTTGGGAGAACCAGCTGGTGTTTTTGTTGCTGATGGGAATGACAATATCATGGAAGCTTCCCTTGGGATTGTACACCACTCCTCATATGGGAAACCAGTTACCCAGGAGCCCCTTGGGAGGAGAGCTCAACAAAAACACATTCTCCCCTTTGGACCTTTGGAAAAGCCCAGGAGCTCTTGCCTCCCCTCTGGGTGATGACTCGGATGCAGCCCTATCCAGCGGCAGCCAAGTAGGATAAAAGGCTGGACGTTGTCATTTGACTAGTCGCCTGCCTGTGGAATGGGAAATCAGAGTCTTAACTGCTTACTGATGAGTCACCTGGTCCTGTTCTAAAATCCCCATCATCACTGTAGCCAGCATGGCGAACTGATCATTGTGGTCCAATGGGTGGAATGCTGGCTGTGGAGCCAAGAAGTCATGGTGGCTGACAATAGCCAACATTTCTCTGACACTTACCATGCACCAGACACTGTGCTAACACGTAGCTCATCTGGTCCTCACAACAACCCTGGGAAGTAGGTGCTATTACGGTCACTAGTTTATCATTGAAAAAATTGAGGCACACAAAAGGTAAGTGACTTGCCCATGGTTATACATCTAGTAAGTGTCTAAGTTGGGATTTGAACTCAGACCTTTCTGACTCCACGCGTAGTGCTCCATCTACCTTACCACCTAGCTGCCCCAAGAGGACCCAGATTTGGATCCTACCTCTAAGCCCTATTAGTTCTGCACTCCTGGACAAGTTACTTACCCAGTCTGAGCCTCCACTTCCTCTTCTGTGAAATGGGTACAATAAAGCCTTTAATACAGACTTTACAAGTTGTTCTGAGGCTCAAAAAAGACGAGCCATAAAAAGTGTTTTGACCGATATTAAAGCACTCCGTATGTAAGGTGGGAGACGGTGTGGCATAACAGGGAGACAGCCAGCCTCAGTCAGTAAGTCCTGGTTTCAAATCCTGCCCTTAACACCTCCTGGCTGAGTGACTCGGGCAAGCCATTTAAAGTCGGGGAATTTCAGTTCTGTCATTCCTAAAACGGAGGCGCCAGGGCCTGTGAACCCTCTCTTGATGCTTTTGTGCAGGTGACCTGCAACAATGGACAGAAAGGGCTCTGTGAACTTCCAAATCCCAACCCTTTTTTACTCTATTAAAGTGAAGTTTTGCGCCTTGGTCAGGGGCAGTTAGTGCCCACAAGTTTGAACTGAATTTTAACGCTCAAGATTTTCCCACCATGTTTGAGGATGCATCACTAACCTCAAGCTGACGTATCCTACACCCCGTGTGTATGTGTGTGTACATGTGCGTGATGCACATACATACACACAGTAACTATTTGGTTATTAATGATAATGACCATGGAAATTAAGTTGTTAATGAGCACTTGTATTTGTGGATTTGTACAGAGGCATCATTGATAAGTAAAGAAATGCCATTAGTGATTTTCTGAGAGTAATTATTTAACTAGGGATTTCTCATTTTTCAAAGGAATTTGTATCACATTTCTCTTTCCCTTTACCTTCTGCTTTTACTTACTAGTTTTTTGTCTTTTACAGTTTGGTATGTTGTCTCATACCTTAGTTCTGTGCGCATCTTATCTCCCCGACTAGACCATATGCTCCTGGAGAAAGGCCATATAGAGAAAGAGGATGGCGTAGTGGGTAGAGGATTAAACTTAGCATTGGACCTGGGTTCGAGTCTTCTCCCTGAACATCTTTCCAGGTGTTAATGCTGTACAAATCACTAACTCTCTCTGGGTCTCACTTTCCTCATCTATAAGTGAGAATAACTTTATCTGTAGCAATCGCCCTCCTGGGATTATTGCAAGAATCCTGTGAGATAATACAATAGCACTTTTAGCCATGGCAGGTATTTACAGAAGCTCGTGTGCTTTGTGAGCGTATCACACTGAAACACTCGTATGATGCAGAGAGAGGATTAATCACTTGACTGGATTTTCATCAACATGGTAGCTCTGACTCTCAGCCTTGTTCGTATTGGGTTGAGCTGGGCACGTTCCCTCGCTCTGTTCTCCTGTCCCTGAAAGGTAGATGCTAATGTTGGTCGTCCAGCTCCCTCATAAAAACCAATGAAGGATTATTTGGCCACACGCTCTGACCAGCTGTCCTCTGTCTCTGCTAGGCGTGCCTCAAGAAGAAGGAGGCTTAACACGAAGCATGAGAGATTCCACTTGAAATGAAGAATTTCCTGGAGTTTTAGGTTGTAAAAACTGGGCAGTTGGGAATCTCCTCCAGAGCGCTGTCCACATGGGATAGTTGCCCATCTGTGTTTGACATGCAACCTTCCTGAAGGACGGGGGACTGGATGTGATGACCCCCTTAGAGACCCCTCCGGCTCTATAATCCTTTGATTCTCACCTCAGTTTCCTCATCTGTAGAAAGGGGATAATATTGTTCCTGCTTCACAGGGCTGTTGCAGAGACTCAGATGAGACTTTTGTGAACTTTAAACAGAATTGTAAACATTAAAGCCTTAGCAGTTATTACAATTATCATTATGATTCTGTGACCTGAACAGTTTGAGAAATATAGTTGAAAATACTTGGAAAATGTTGACACACACACCTTCAGTATGTATTAATAAATGTTTATTCACTATTGACTATTGACTTCGTAGATCTGGGGATCATTAGAGCCCAGCCCCACAGATCCAGCCTAGGAAGGAGCTTCAAAATTCATGCAGCCAAACTCATTTATTTTGCATTTCAGGAAACTGAGTCCCAGAAGAAGGAGTTAAGGGTTTCAGTGGTAAGATTACACTGTCTGTTTTGATGCAGATACAAGTCCTCTGCCCTTTGGTGCTTCCTATACTACCATCAATACCACCATCACCATCACTACTACTACTAGCTAGCTGAACTTTGCATATCATTTCAAGGTTTGCAAAGCAATTTACATAGATGATGTAATGTGATTTTCCCAATCACTCTGGAGGGTCAGTTCTATTATTATCTCCATGTTAGAGAGGGAAATGAGGCTCAGAGAAATAAAGACCTGGCCAAGAATATATGGTTAATAAGTGTCTGGAGCAGGATTCACACTCAGGTCTTCTCAACTGCAGGGCAGGTAGGTGGTGCAGCGGATAGAGCTCTGGGCCTGGAGTCAGGAAGACTTGAGTTCAAATTTCGCCTCAGTTGGGTAACCCTGGGCAAGTCACTTGACCTTGTTTTTCTTGGTTTCCTCATCCGTCAAGTGAGCTGGAGAAGGAAATGGCAAACCCCTCCAGTGTCTATGTCCAGGAATGGAGTCACAGAGAGTGATAGCAGTACTATCCTACAGTCACTACGAAGCTGTTGGAGAAACTGCTTCAGTGCCATCCTTCCCAGACCACAAGAAGCCACATCGCTTTGACTCTTGGTGTTTAAGACTGGAGTCTACCAGGGGTCAAAGGTTTCTCTGATTGCTTGTGCCGACAGTCTGGAGGCTGACTTGACTAGAACATGGTAGGTTTTTAATAGTCTCTTGTCGATTGATTTATGATTGATGGAGCGAGTCCAAGGTGTTGCTCTAAGATATAAAAGAAGCCTTGGTCACGTCTTTCCCTCTGAGGAGAAAGGTGTTTTCTTTCCCCCAGTTTGGACAGGCAGGCTTCCTGCCATCACCCAGGACCAGGCAGGGAGGCCGACTGTGGCTGTCAGTGGGAAAACATCTGCTGCCTGAATTTATCGATGAGGCCTTGGGTTTCTTTTTCTTTTCTCTCCGCCGCTTCACGCCATTTATGATGATTGACCTAATGAACTTAATTTATTGACCTGTTTCTCTCCATGTGTTCCTCTCTCCTGTACTGTTTTCTTGGTGACAGTCATTCTTGGAGCTTCAGCCTGGACATGCACTCCCAACATACCAAGCTCAGCTGGCCACAGTTGGCACAGAAGCCTTTGACCAACACCTCCTCATCTCCAGGACCCTCTCTTCCCCTGCTGCCCCAACGGTGCCTCATCCAGCCACGGATCAGGCGCTCCAACGTGTCTCTGAGACTGGTAGGTCTCCGCAAAGACTGCTGTCTAACAAGGCAGGCCAAATGCACCCCTTTCAATGCCCCTAATGCCTCTAGTAGTAGGCAGGCTCTACATGAACCTCCTTTGCCCTAATTTTACAAGGTTGTGTTGGCCACAAGACAATTGCTACAGTTGATAAATCTGGGGCTTAGCAATCATAGCCCCATAAATTGTTATCACATACCAGTTTTACTCCTACATTAACAGGTGCACAGCCCCTTTTGGAAAGGGGAAAAATAGCACAAATATTCGTGCCAAAAACCATTTTTCCCCATTCGGCCCCAGCTTTCCCCCTTCCTCCTCTACAGTGTTGGCTTCTGGCCACTAGGGCAGGCTGAAAGCGGCGCTTACCACTCTCAACTTCCCTCCTTGACTCCAAAGGGAAATGTAATTATGAGCATGGAGGTATTTTCCTCTTTAAAAGCCTTTCCCAATGAATGGTGCATAGGGGCGAACACTCCACAAGGAATGAGTTGGGATCCAATGCATCTTTTCCACATTCCTAGGTGTGTGTGTGTGTGTGTGTGTGTGTGTGTGTGTGTGTGTGTGTGTGGTTGTGGTGGGCCCTTTCCCTCCATCTACAATGGATTAGCACTGTCTTCTAGGATAAGATGATGCAGATAGACAGGGACTCAAGTTTCACCCCCTGGTACCTCCTTGTGGCCTGGAGGTGAGCCCACCTTCTCAAAGTCCATAGAAGCTTTGGAATGTCCTTCCACATGGACATGCTCAGAGTATATTCAGAGCAATTGGTCACTTTTACAGGGACCAACCTAGCTGACTACAGCAACCCACTACAGCTTGCTTCCAGATGGAAGATGCTCTCGGTGGCTTCGTCCTTTGTCTATAGAATGGAGAGAATGAGGGAAAGAGACAAGCAGTTCTTATGCACCTACTACGTGCCAGACATTGTGCTAAGCACTTCTTCTAAATGTCACCTCATCGGGTCACGGAGTGAATCCATATGTGTCTTTTTACCAAAGGATTTAGCAAACTGTCTCTTTGGGGGATTTTTAAAAACCTTTTTTTAAAAACTCAGAGCAAGACCTTGTTTTTTTGTGGCTTCGGTGTCCTCATGCAACCCTCAATGCCTGCAAAGGCTAAAATACCTTTCCCGAAATCCTCAGCCTAATCCTTGATACCATCTTAGATTTACAGTCGATGAGTGGACCGGCCAAGGTATTTAGCTTTGATAGGTATCTCTGATTAAGTTGTCCTAGGAATTCGTTTTTATAATGTACTGTACCACAAGCCAGCATTCCACGTCCTAGCAGCCTTCCTACATTAACCACTTCCTGTGATCCTTCTTGTTTGTGGGCCGGAACAACTCAGCCGACATGTTCCAAATGACCCAAGGCCTCTGTGTGGCGAACATGGAAGCTTCTTATTCCTTGGCTCCTGTGCATTCTTTGGTTAGCTGCATCGGGGTCTATAGGAAGAATTTGTTCACTGCCTGTAGGAATATGTTTGGGAACTGGTGGGCCCGAGCCTATCAAAAGCCTGGTACCTTTCCCTGAAAAAGAGGCCTTCTTCTCATACTCTGTATCATTTTCAGGAGAGTCTTTGCATTCTCAAAAAAAAAATCAATATTTACCTGAGATTGAGAGATCTTTCCCTTACAACCTCCCTACCCACGTCCCCGACTTTCTTAATTAAAATGTTTGCTTAAGTTTTAAAGGCCAGCCCTATGGGGCCTACATGTGTGGCCGTCTACTCCTGTAAAATGGTTTCCTACTGATAACATTTTCTTTTCTTGGTCTGTTGGAGAGTGTTATGAAGGGTGACGCTTTCCTGATGCTTTTTCATTCCCAGAGTTGTTTTTATTTTTTCCATTGACTCCCTTGAGATTTCATGGGGTGGGGGGAAGTCGGTGTTCGTAGAACAGTGTTTGGGCAGGCCTGGAGAAATGCCGTTCCATTTCGACAACCCTCCGGTCCAACCCAAGAGCTGTTCACTAAAGCATGGGCTCAGGGTGAAGGGCTGGCTGTATAGGGACAGCAGTAACAATGGCTGGCATCGCCATCGTACTCATGACTTTGCAACAACTTCATGTGACATCTGCTAGAGACTCACAGCGACTGCCTCCATTTTATCGATGTGGAAACTGAGGATAAAGGACTTTAAGGGACAGCTAGTTAGTATCAGACCCTAAACCCTGCCCTTGCCAACTCCCAGTCTGGTACAATAGCCACTGCATCAGAAATAAGCAGTCCCTGCCCTCACAGAGCTGATGTTTTACCGGGACCATAATGAAACAGAGGCAGACAACAGTCCTCATCCAGAAGGAAAACTCTCCCAACCAAAGGGCAAGGGGGAAAAGTGATTTTTCATCTCAAAAGCTCCCTGGGTCACTGGGAGGGGGCCTAAAAGCAGAGGATGTGGCTGCACAGTGGCTCTCGTTCTAGTAGCTTGCCAGCAGATAATGAGGGAAACATTCGGTTCAATGAATGGCTTTGAGGGAAAAGATTTTGATTTCATGTGCTCCTCCTCAGGGAGGCTGAAGTGATGCGGGCAGCACAGGACCCCCAGACCTGCCCCATCCTAGTGCTCGCTGAGATGTCACAGTGAGAAGGATTCTAGATAAAAGGATAGTAATACTGATAACTTTTACATAGTGTTCTGGGGTTTGCAAAGTGCTTTATAAATACTGAAAGTAGGCATCATTACTATAACCATTACACAGAAACTGAGTCTGAAGGAAGTGGAGTGACTTGCCCAGGTTCACAGCGGCAGATTTGGCCCCAGATCTTCCTATGCCAGGCCTGTTGCTCTATCCACTGAGCCACTGGGACTGCAAAGGACCTCCACAGCCTTCTCGCCCAACCGCCTCAATTAAAAGTGGAGGAAGCTAAAGCCCTGGGCAGTTCAGGATTACATAGGGACAAAGTCAAGATTCAAACCCAGGTCCTCTGACTCCAAAGCATGTCTACACCATCTCTCTTATTGAATGAACATTAAGTGCTTGACTGTATTCTAGCATGGAGTCTGAGGTGAGCACCCCAAGAAGAAAAATACCTGGGTAATTGTATTTACCCAGAATGATCAGTGAGAACCTCTTTATTCAATTTTCTCAGCTTTATTAGTACTTAAGAGAAAAGACATTTAGTACGTTAAAAAAGGCACATGCTTGAGGTACGCTTTAGCTCAGCTAATCACCGTGAAACTGATGGTGGGATTAATACATCCATCCATAAATATCTATACACATATAATTACAATATTCATTTGGCAGATTTTCATGCAGTTCTATTCCGAATCCAAAGGAAATGAAATCCACCCTCTCCGCTTTGCCCACCTACATGTGGCTCTGGCTCACCTCCATACCCCAATTTCCCCTACAAGCCACATGTTATTATAATGCACATGATATCAAAGATCATTTTCTGCGTGGACCAAACGTACACATTTTTCTAGGTGTAACATAATGAGCACAGAAAAGCCCAAGGCCTTTATGATTTTCTCTACCTAAAGAATGATGAAAATTCCTTTATTTGGCTTTTTAAATGCCATTGCTGGTCAAGGACCTTGGTATTATTTCTTGTAGATTTAAAGGGGAAAGCCATGTACCGATCCCCTGACCTGGATCATGGACACCCACACCAGCTCCTCTCAGTAGTGAGGCAGAGGTAAAGAGCTCTGCTGCATAGAGATTTTGGGGTCCCTTAGTTACTGATGTGTGGCTGGGTGGCCCAGTGGATACAGTGCAAGGCCTGGAGTCAAGAAGCAGATTGAGAATTGGAAAGGGTCTTAGAGACCAATTAGTGTGACAAATTCTCCTTCAGATGAGGAAACTGAAGCCCCAGAGATTCGTGACTTAGCCAGGATGGCTTTGGTGTGAAGTGACAGGCCTTGGGTGTTCCACCCAGCACCAGAACTTCATCAATGAAAGGATGTTTGAAGCTCACTCAATTTTATGAGTAGAAATGCAAAACAAAATCAGTTTTCTGAGTTTCATTTTTTTAGGGTGGAGCAATACCAATTTTACATGAAATGGAGACATATTGTCATGTCTTTGTGTGTGCATGTGTGTATGTGTGGAAATGAATATTTGTATTTTTGTTAGTTTGCTTTCATATCGGCCACATTTTCCAATGGGTCTCTTCCTCCATTCCTCCAAGAGAGCCATTCCTCATAACAAAGAACTCGAAATCAGGAAAGCAAAGCCTCTTTCTCAAAACTACACAATAAATTTTAGCAGCCTAATGATGGTGACAGTGTCTTGCACCCATGGTCCTCACCCTCTGCAAAAAAGCCGGGGGAGGGGCTTTCTCTATGTCTTCCTTGGGGTCAATCTTGGTCCCCACAATCAGCTGGTCACAGCCATCATTGTCATTACTGGGCGTGTTGTTTTCCTGGCTCTGATTCCTTTTACACCAGGTTGTCTTTAGGCATAAGGCATAACAAAGAAGTTGTGGGCCATCCCAACATAAGTTTTCTGCAGACTTAAGTTATCTAAAAATACATATTAGTAATGTTCACCCCTACCCTTAGAGACTTTAGATCCTAGCTGACATTTCTTAAAAAAACACACACAAAACAACCTGCCAGGTCAGTAACTTCAAACCCTTCCCAGGCTGCTCTTGACATACTGATGAGTATGTTCTGTGGGCATTGACGTCTGTCCATTAGCATATGCATGGGAAATGGCCCCTGGCTCCATCACAAGATGTAAGTCCTGCTTTCTCCCAGGGCCCCCAGCAAAGCCTTCTCTGCCTTCTGGTTCTCTCTGTGTATGCATGCACATATATACATACATATACACACATAGATTATTGTTTTTAGAGAATTATATTCTTCCCTGAGGATTGCATTAAATAATAATTATTATTCTTTTTGTCTTGTTTTTTGGCAGGGCAGTTGGGGTTAAGTGACTTGCACAAGATCACATAGCTAGTACATGTGTCAAGTGTCTGAGGCTGGATTTGAACTCAGGTCCTCCTGACTCCAGGGCCAGTGCTCTACTCACTATGCCACCTAACTGCCCCAATAATAATTATTATTATTCTAACTTGTCCCATTAAAATCCTCCACCAATGCTCTCACATGTAAGGAGTTGGGCTCTTATTGTCCTCAAGGCCATTCCAGGAGAACCCAAGCTTTGGCAAAATGCCTGGCACATAGTAGGTACTCAGTTAAAGCCTGTGGCCTTGATTTGCCTTTGCTCCTAATCTGATGAGACTTCAAATAGAGTCTGAGGGATGAAGCATAAGTCTTTTGTCTGAGCCCAGCCTAATGAACCTAAGAACCCCTCATCACCATGGGAAGAGCCCTTGGTCAGGGGGATTCAAATCCTGCCTCTGATCTTGGGCAAGTCACCACCTCTCTGGGCCTCAGTTTCCTCAAATATCACATGAAGGGATTGGTCTCCAGAGGGTTTGAGGGCCTTCCAGCTCTAGATCTAGGACCCAGTTGAGTTTTTGGCACCTGGGAGCCCATCCCTTTGGCTGTAGATGGAGCTGTGATCTTCAGTGGTGGGGGACCTCCCACCCTGGCCCATTCCCACTTCCCCTATACACATCTGCCGAAATTCCAGACCCCAGAAGATTGAAGGGTATCCCTAGGCAGTGTTCTTTAATTTGTGATCATTGTGTTCTTTCCCTGTGGAAGGTGTGGTGTATGACGCCCTGATGCTGAAGCACCAATGCATCTGTGGCCGCCCCGCCCTTCATCCTGAGCATGCTGGGAGGATCCAGAGCATCTGGTCACGCCTGCAAGAAACAGGGCTCCTGAGCAAGTGTGAGGTAAGGAAAAAGGAGGTCACTGGGGCCCAGGGAAGGGAGGAGCTTCCAGAGGGCACTGAGCAGATGGAGGGCCATTGGCATCAGAGGAGGCTGTTCTTCACTGTGGGCTCTCTGTGCCAGTGAAATCATAACTCCTATCAAAGGGAGGAGAGGGATGGAAGGGGATGGTCTTACTGCTGAATCTTGGCCAAATGTCTATTGATCAAGAAACCATCCAAACCTCCAGCTGCTGCCCAGTGCCTACGAGCCAGGTGGTCATTGTGCCAGCAATTGTCCAGAGCTCACATGTTAGGAAGGGGGATGGCAAATTGTAAGGCACCAGAGGAGAGGTATAATATCAATTAAGTTGGGACTTTTCTTTTTTACTGTTTTAGAATGATAAATTAAGGGTCTTTGATTGAGCCTTAGTAGGTGCAAAGCCCCAGGCCCAAACCCCTATCTACTAGGTGCTAAGCCTATGTGGGCATGAAGCCCTCAGGGTCCTAAGGGGAGCTGCTAAGACCAGAGCCAATAGTAGAAGCGTGAGTTCTGGTCGCTCAGATGACGTTTGATGAAGCCTAAGAGTGTATAAAAAGAGAGAATAGAACTATTTGCTGGGGGCTCTGAGCCACAGGAGGAGTGGCATGTGACTCTGGGCCAGCAGTTGTTATGAGCTCCCTGGCTTCTGAACTCAGATGTTGGTTTCTTGGTAGCTATGAATTGTCTTTGGTCTGTTTATAATGTATGTTTGTAATTTGTATTTGCGCTGAAGTTCAGGGTGCTGGCTTTTTCCCCTGAACTAAGTGAATGATCTTTGTATGTTGGATTGAAATAAGATTCTTAACCCCCTAATGTTACTTTCCTCAACAGAGCAAATCAAAAGAACCTGTGCTGGCAGGTTCTTCTTGTTGGGCTTGTATTTGTCTTTCACCTCCACAGCAGCTGCTAGCCAAATTGTTGCAACAAGACGGCCTAGAGTCTGTGCCATGCACAGAAGGATGAATGAAAAAGAATTTATTGTGTACAAATCACTGTGCTTAGGGCTGGATATTCAAATAAAAAATAAAAATAAAAGCAGATAGACTCTTTAAAGGCTCAAGGACCTTCCATTTTCATGGGGGAAATGATACATATGGGGCAGTGGGGGCTAGGGAGGAATGCTTTGTTTCAGAAATTTATCAGAATAATGAGTGTGTCTTTTGGGGAATAGGCTGACAGGCCTCTTCTAGGACAACAGAATTGTTGATCATGGTTCATGGTTCTAGAACCGAAGGAAGGAAGGTTAGGGGAGAGGGAAAGGGTTGGGGAGAAGAGTAGAAACCAAAAGAAAACTGACCAGGAAGATGTAGAGAGGGTGGCCAGAGAGGAGAGAGTTGAAGGAACTCATCCTTTCAGGAGCTGGCAGGTTTCTCTTCACTATAGATGTGAAAAACAAAGTTGTACAAAGATTTGTTTGAGATATTTTAAAGGATTTTTGGGGTCTAATCATGCAGTGGACTCTGTCACAGGGACACACACCTTTGGGGTATGTCTTCTAGGGAAAGAAGATGAGCTAGCTATGTAACCAGGGCCAAAATGGCAGACGGGTAGCCTGACTGCTTCCCTGTTCTTCCCCACCACAAGGAGAAAGGAAGGCAAGTCTCCAGTGTGTTGTATCTCATTGCTGGACCCTTCTTCAGACTACAAGCTTTGGAGGCTCCCCCATGCTGCGGGTTTTGAGGTGCAACTTTCAGACACAAAGTAGGAAAAGCACGAGTTCAAACCCTCGCTGTGTCCCTTCCTGGACCTTGGGCACATCAGTGTTCTCACCTGCAAACGTTGGCTACTTATTCACATAATGTCCACATCCCATTGACTGGGGGAGTGGTGGTGCCAACTGTACTAGATCGGGTTTGTATTGGATAGTGGATAGAAAGCAGGATTCTAAGTTAGTAAGACCTGGATTTGAATCTTACCTGGGACATTTACCAGCTTTGTGATCCTAGGCCTGAGCCTCAGTTTCTCTACCTCTCAAATGGTTATAACAGTACCTACCTCACAGGGTCATGGTAAGGATGAAATGAGCTAGAAAGTACTTTGCAAACAAAGTTGCTGCATGAATGTGAGTTATTACTATTAGGATGTACTCAAAGCAACATGGCAGAGCAGTTAAGGCAGTGGACTTGGAGTCAGGAAGACTTGGTTTCATATGCCTCCTCAGATACTTTCTAGCCGTGTGACGCTGGGCAAGTCACCTCCCCTCTTGTCTCCCAGACGTCCCGGCTCTCTACACCTGATTTTCCTCATCTGTGGAATGAGGGGGTTGGACTCAGCAGTCTCTACAACCCCTTTGAGTTCTAAACCGGGGATCCCATGATTCTCTACATAGTATTGTGTTGAAAGAAATGGCAACTCTGAAGAATCCAAAGAGATGTGGAAAACTTCCTTGAACTGATGCAGGACAAAGAAAGGAGAACCAGAACAACGCAAACAAGAGCTACAATGATGGAAGGGAAATCAACAGTAAGAGGATCGGAGCTCTGCTTCATCAGGTCTCCTGAGGCCCAGAAAAGTGAAATGAGTTACCCGGGGTCACACAGCCAATATAGAGGCAGAATTTGAAACCACGTATCCACATGCCAAGCCCAAGACTTGGGTCACTGTGGCGCACTCCTTGTATGTGGCTTTATCCAGAGTAATATCCATTCTGAAGTTTTTGAAAATATCAAAGTGCCAAAATTAAATATTAATTGGATGATTCTGTTCCAGGGAAGTGAGATTCTATTGCCCCTTATCTGATGATTTCCGATTTTCCTGTAAGATTACGTGAATGGAAGGTCTGGATTTCATAAAGGCTTCCTGTATATCAGAGGAGGTGAGAAAGAGTTGAGCCCTGCTCCCCACACCTCCATGCCCAGAGGGTCTGTTTTTCATATCAATACCAATATCTACGTACCTATATTGATATCTATATCTATATATGTACATATAATTGGATATCTATATATAATTATAACTTGAATATCTATTTATCTATCTGTCTATCTGTCTATCTATCTGTCTATCTATCTATCTATCTATCTATCTATCTATCTATCTATCTATCTATCTGTCTATCTATCGTCTATCCATACATACAGGTCAATTAGTTCTTAAGTAAGCTCTGATCTCTAATGACTGAGTTGGTGATCTCATTTTCTCATTGTCCCCAGCCCAGCAGAGTTTTGAACACTTCAGATTAAGTCAGATTCCCAAGATGTGTTTTCTAGAGTCATCTAACTAGACGGCAGCATGGGAATAGGTTGGTGCTTGGTCGAGCTTGTACAATTCTCTTTAATGCCTGAGAAATTGATTGTGAATTGCTGAGTTCTGTGGATTGCCTCTAAATGAAAATCTCTTTTGGTTATCCTATGGGGAGATAAGGCAGCATCACTATTCTGAGACAGTCATGCACATTTGGGGGTGCTTGGCTCCCATAAGTGGTAATCTAGCCAGGGATGGAGCTAGAAAAAAAAACTCGACCACCATTGCCCTGACCACCTTATGGATAGAAAGAGAGGTACAGATTTTTGTTGCTGCTGTTTATTTATTCTTTAATTTTAAAAAAAAGAGTGGATGTGGAAGGTTAGTAATAACAGGAAAGAAGAAAAGTGGCTGCTTTTCCATCTGTTTAGAAAGTGGTAAGATAAGAAGCTAGCTACATCACTACGATAAACACAAGATGGGAATGGAGAGGGGAGGGCCAGGGTGTTTTCCCACCATTTGAGAGTTCCACTGTGTGCATCCATGATCATCGTTAGTGTCGGAATAAGCAGGGGTACACAAGATCAGCTTTCTTGTCTCAAAGTATTACTGCAAGTTGTATTTTGAAGCGAACATTTAGAAATGTTCCTTTATAGCTGCTTTTTTAAATAGTTAAGTTGTAGGCTCTCTGGGTACTGTTGTTCCCTTTTGTATAAGTGTCAGTACATCTCTGAGAACCATGGTTGTTGAGTGTGATATCGTGGCTAGAATTCTGGGCTGAGATACAGAAAGATCTTGGTTTTAATCCCAGTCCTGTAATTTACTGGTTGTATGACTTAACCTCCTTAGATTTCCGTTTCCTTTTCTGTGAAATGGGTCTAATAATAGCACTTACTGCAAAGGTTTGGTATAAATATCCCGCGAGAAAATGTCTGTGAAGCGCTTTGCAAACCTTAAGGTGCTAGAGAAATGTCAGCTTCCATCATCATTTTGCTCTTTGTTGTCATCTAGGCATGGAGTAGTCCAACTGGGAGGCAGTTAGGGGGCACCATAGTGCACAGAGCACCAGGCCTAGAGTCAGGAAGACTCACCTTCATGAGTTCAAGGCTAGCCCCAGACATTTACTAGCTGTGTGACCCTGGGCAAATCACTTAACTCTGCCTCAGTTTCCCCATCTGTAAAATGAGATGGAGAAGGAATGGCAAACCACTCCAGTATCTGGAGAAAGAAAACTCTAAATAGGGTTCGAGGAGTGGCATATGACTGAGACAATTGAACAGCAACAGCTACAACTATTACAACAGTCCAGTTGGCCATTTCAGGAGCATTTCTCTAAGACTGAAAGCGACAGAGCAGGGTCTAGTCCCCATTGGTAGAGGGCATTCTTCCCTGGGAGTTCCCTGTACAAGTCCAGTGCGGAAAAAAGAAATGGTGTACAGCACTATATTGTCCCTTCCCTGATGCTGTCCCATGTGTTCTAATCTGATGGGGTTTCCACTTTTCCTAAAGAGCTATCCAAACAATTCTGCTTCCCGGAAACATCTCCCTACAATCTTGGCCCATCAGGGCAGAGCGACCGAGTCAATCCCAAATAGTCATGCATTGGCCAATTCTCAGACTAAACGTTCTGCTTCTTTTCTGAGCTCCTCAGCTCCCAATGCTTCCTTATTAAAGATAGAAGAAAGGAGAGATGCAAATTCTGATGGAAGGAAGTTCTGTCTGTTAATGCAGGTTGGCATCTTTTCTGTGACTTCACAGAGTTGCCAGAGCAGCCGTTTGGTGAAGTGACTTACCCAGGATCACACACCCAGTATATGTTAGAGCCAGTGCTTGGAATTCTGTCTTCCTGGCTCTGAGGCCAGCTCTCTTTTCACTCCGCCACAATGCCAAACTCCAGATAATGTCTTAATTGCCAAATTTATTGGCCCTTTCTCTTTCCCTATCATTGAGCTCTCTGCTCTGCCTTCTAGGATTGACCACCTTCTCCTTTGTCCACACCCTCCCTCTTTGACTTTTCTGTGACATTGTCCTCCAATCTCTCTGATCATTTCTTGGTCTCTTGTGCTGGATCATTATCCATATCATGTCCCCTGACTGTAAATGTTCCCCAGTATTCTGTTATTAGCTCTGTCTCTTCCCTCTCTACGCTTACTCTTGGTGATTTCTTCAGCTCCCATGAGTTTAATTTTCATCTCTATGTAGATAACTCTAAGTCTATATATCCAGCCCTATCTTCTTTTCTGAACTCCATTCTCAATCACTGATTGCCCACTGGACATTTCCAATGGACCATTCTAGTGACATCTCAAATTCAACATGTCCAAAGCAGAACTCACTATTTTTCCATCCAAACTCTCCCCTCTACCCAATTTTCCTATTTCTGTTGAGAGGACCACCAATTTTTTCTAGTCTTCCAGGTCCTTCAATGCAGAATTATCCTTGGTTCCTCATTCTCTCACCCTACATATCCAAGTAGTTGTGAGATCTACTTAGATACAATACCTTCTGTTCATGCCCACACCTACCACTTTAGTTCAGGTCCTCACCGCGATTATTCTGTTGGCCTCCCAACGAGTTTCGCTGACCACATCTCTCCACTCTATTCTCTAGACATCTGCCAAAGGGAATTTTCTTACATCTGACCATGTAAATCTCCTCCTCAGTGAACTCCAATGTCTCCCTATTGGCTCTAGGATCAAATACAAATTCTTCTTTTTAGGATTAAAAATCCTGCACAACTTGACCTTTGTTGTATGTCATTCACACATTGTGGACCAGCAAAACTAGAGATCTCTGTTTGTCACACACAGCGCTTAAACTTCAATCCATGTGATTGGCCTGTGATTGTTTTCTGGATTCCTAGGATGATCTGCCTCCTTACCACCTCACGAAATTCCCAGCTTCCTTCAGGATGCTACTCAAATAACACCTTCTACATGAAGTCTTTCTTGATTCCTCCTCCCCCTCCCAATACTAGTGCCCTACTTCACCAACGAGCTTGTATTTATATCTCTGTATCCTCAAGGTATAGCACAGGACCTGGCCCATAGGAGGCATGGAGTAAATGCTTCATAAGCAGAGGTTACCTAATTCAATTCTTTTTATAAATGAAAAAAAAAATTAAGGCCCAGAAAAGTGATAGGATTTTCTTATGGACTTGGTTTGACTTTCCCAGGGCACACAGGTAGTCAGTGGCAGATGTGGGGTTTGAACCCCAGACCTCGGCCTCCAACTCTGGCATTCTTTCCATTTAATTTGTTTCTTCATTTGCAAAATTGCGGACAGAGTATGCCTGTGGGAATCTCCATGTAAACAGAGCCTCAAAGAGAGAGACAGTGAATGAAACAGCTTCAGAAAATGAGGTTCTCCAGTGGAAAACATTGCCTAATCCATCATTCCCTCAAAAATGATTAGAGAAGACGGAGACCTCCAGGCTCAGGCAGGTACGCAGACTGGTCCACGGGAAGTTGGACATTTTCCCTGACTTTGGAGCTGCCATAAAATGAGCTCTTTCATGTCCTCCATAAGGCCAAACCAATGCAATCCATCTGTTCTGCTGAATTATTTTGAGTTCCCAACCAAAGGCATTGCCTTTTCATGCATTTTATCATGATGTTATGCCCTTTATTATGTTTTACAAAAGGTTGTGATTCCTCCAGGGCCAATGAGAACTGATTAGGGTGCTGGCCCCCTTCCAGGCTTTGAACACAGGAGGGGAAGAAATGGGCCTGTTTCATTTTTTCCTCCTTTTTGGCAGAGAAGTCAAATCTATGCCGGGTGTGCTGTGTGTGGGTGGCGGGTGGGGTGGGGGAGCAGGGGGTGTTGCATTTTACCTTGTCACAAGAGGACTTGGAAGAGCATTGTCAAAATAACTCCATTACCCTCCATGATCACCAGAGGTTTGCAATTCAGAAAGAACAAATCTTGAATGGGCAGCCTTATTATTACAGAATGCAGGGCCAACCTTGAAGTCAGGTAGAGTTGGGTTCAAACCCTGTCTTGATCCCATGCTAGCTATGTGACTGGTGCAGATCATCTAATCTCTCAGCCTCCCAGGTTACTTTCCAAGGATCTAAATTATGGATGAATTGTTACTATGTGTTGGTAGAAGTGGACATTTTTAGATCCGAAACTCCAGACTGATGAAGCCAAATATTTAGCTCTCACCCCACCCCCACCAACGAACATTTCTTTTGGAATGGAGTATCAGGATGAGATCCCACCAGTGTAGTCTACACAACCAATCTTAATTGCAGCCCTTCCCCAGAACCCACAACCTAGATAGGTCATTTTCTTTTTAATTCAATTCAGTTTGACTGCAACAATAACAAGCATTTAGGCTCTTCCACACACTGTGCCAAGAGATGGAGTTACCCAGACAGAAGCGTGGCTCTTACCCTCAAGAGGCTTACTTTGTAGGGAGGGGAGATATTGTGTGAACTGATAAGTAAATGCAAGAAAATTTGAGAAGGGACAGTGTGTTCCATAACTAGCACATCTGGGAAGTCTTCCTCTAGGAAGCTGGGCCAGGCTAGTCTTTAAAGCCATTGAGGGCATGTTTTGCAGGCATGGGGAAGGAAAGGGACAGCCTGGGCGAAGGCAGGGAGGTAAGAGAGTGGCTGCCAAGTCCAGGGAATAGCCAGGAGGCCTGTTGGCTTGGAATGTAGTGTGTGAACGAGAGTCAAATGAAGTTGGTCTGGAAATGTTTCTGGAGGCAGATTGGGAATGGTTTAAAATTACAGCCTGGGTAGTTTATATCATATTCTGGAAGCAACTGGGAATCATGGAACACACTTGAGCAAGGGAATGATGTGGTCAGATCTGTGCTTCAGAAATATAGTCATGATCTGTGTTGAACATGTATAGAAGAATGGGGAAGCTTAGCATGTGGAAGCCACAGGGGAAGGATAGATTGGGAAAAGAAGGAATAGGAACTAAGGAGGACTGTGAAAGATATGAAATGACCCTGACAAGGTTCACCAGACAATTGCTTCATGACCAGGGACAAAAGAACACAGTGGATGGAAAAAGTGGACTGGAGAAAGAAGAATCTTCATATCCCCGCTCATGTTTATTCCTTGGATCCTGGCTTCTGGTCTTGGTCATGACGGACCTTGAAGATAGCCCATCCATTGCCCCGAGGGCCTTGGTCATTCTTCTTCTCTCTCTGAGATCAGAAAGCCTTTTTGGCCCAAAGTAGAGTCATCAGACAGTGCTCATGTGAACACTATATCATTGATTTTAATAAGATTTAGTCATCTAACAGAAGGGTTGAAAGATGGAAGTTCATTGAGGAAATGGAAGATGTGTCAAGGAATTAAACAGTAGTATATAGAGGAGTGGATGGTATCCTGGAAGGAACTCTAGCCTTAGAGTCTAAAGATTTGAGGATGAGTCACAGCTCAATCACTTACTACCCCTGTTAAATTGGATAAAATTAGAGGAAACTGTGCCTCAGTTTCCTCTGCCATAAAGTGAGGAAGTTGGACTAGACAACCTCTGAGCTTTTGTCTCTAAATCCATGACTGTAGGTCTGCATCATTTGTAAATATAAAGCTGCCTCTCCCAAATATGATGACTTAATGAAGCTCATACCAGAAAAGGTACGGCCTAGAATGGAGTACTTCATTAAAATATGTGCTACGTCAGTTAAATTAAAAAAAGTTATTGAGTGCCCAATGGGCATCACCCTCAATTTGTTCGGTGCTAGCCATTCAAGACAAAACACAATAGTTACCTTCAGGGAGTGTATGTTCTGGAGAATGCGGCTGGTGCAGGAGCACAAAGCATAAATCAGGACATATTGATTCCCATTGGATACTACTGTGAGTACTAACAGAGTACTAACATGAAGGGAGAGGGGAGGGCAGAAAAGCCCACATGACCTGTGCTGTGACGGAAGCCGGCGATTCCAGTGGGCTGGTGATGGGGCGTTGTGTATGTGTGGAGAGCAAGAGGACAGGGGTCATTGCATGTTCTCATGTGATAATGTCCCTAATTTCCATATATGCTTTGCCACATGATTTATTGCATATAATCTTTGTTAAGGAAAAAAAGCCAAAATGTCAGAAAGACGCCTCATACTGGACGGCAGAAGTGAATTTTAAAGTGTTATTGGAAAATATTGAGGGCATGAATTTTAAACAGATATACCAAAATGTGGAACCATTTCAAGGTTATGGGCTAAATTGGAGGCAGATGGTTCAAGATGTGAACCAGAACTGCTTTGACAGGCATCTGATCAGAAGATTGGAGCTGAGAGGTTCCTCAGGGGCTATCTGAGCACGCACCTACTTATTTTCTAGAAGGGTAAATTGAGGCACAAAGGGAAACAGTGACTGGGACTTGTCTGCTTTCCGCAGGTAGTGAGTAGGTGCCCATATTCTCTCACTTAACTCTAATACCAACCTATGAAGTGACTTGTCCAGGGTCACAAGGGCAGATTTGACCTCAGGTCTTCCTGACCTGCTGCACCACCAGCCGGAGCCAATGTTTCTCACTGACTTGTTCATCGCATGAGTGTTCCATCACATCGGAAGCACCTGAAAGAAGGAACGCTCAGGGTCAGAAGGTAAACTGGACACTGTCAGGTTTAGGTGGTAGAGGGGGAAATGAGTGAAGCAGAAGGAGATCCCCGCAGGGAAAGTCCTCGTGAGAAGAATGAAAGCAGATAATATAGGTTTCCCCATTCGTGAGTTGGTGTTGAATGCAGAAAGTGTCGCTGCTTTTGCGGGCGTCCCCCATCTCTGCATTCAGTGAGGGGTCCCTGCGGAAGGCCAGGAGGGACAGTCGGGAGGGGCAGGGAGCCTTGGGCCGAGTGCAGCCGCGTGTACAGGCAGTCCTCTCTCCGCAGACCACCGTGTGTTAGAGGAGAAGGTCAGCTCAGGGTGCTGAGCGGAGACAGTGACGTGGGGGCTGGGCGGGGTAAGGGCACAAGCTTCAGCCGACATTGAGAAGGACAAACCCACAAGAAGGAGGGGGTGACCAAACATGGCGTCCCTCCAGAGGAGACACTTAGCAAGCACTTGAAATGCCTGACTTCATCGGTGCTGGGCTCTCCTCGTTTTACAGATAAGGGGACTGAGGGTTTTTTTTTTGGAGGGAGGAAGGCAAGGCAATTGGGGTTAAGTGACTTGCCCAAGGTCATACAGCTAGTAAGCGGCAAGCGTCTGAGGCTAGATTTGCACTCAGGTCCTCCTGACTCCAGGGCCGGAAGCAGAAAAAAAAAGTTATTACAAAGGGAGATGGAAATTTAATTTTAAACTCTTTGGAAAACACAGCTCGCTATCGCTACAACACCTTTGGGGTAAATTTTTCCTCTGAACATGATCTCCCGGCGATTAGCAAACCTGCAGCCATTCATCTTACTGCAGAAGTCCTCAATCAATCATTGATTTTTAATGCGGTTAATGGTGAGGGGAGGAGATCTTCGAGTTCTTAGACGTGAACAGGGCAAAGAGAATAATACATCTCACTAAAATCACGTTCTTCTGCCTCAGAAGAGTCCATATACCTCTGTTGTATTTGGCGTGTAAAGTAGGCACACAGGCCGACAAAGAGCGCCTACCCACATGGACCGACCCACAGCCATCCAGCTTCTTAAGTGCCAGACGTGGGATTGGAACCTCTAGGCCCAGCATTTCTGTCCGGGGATCCAACCCACAACTTAGAGGCAATCTACCAGAGGAATTGTACAACTTTGACTTTGGGAGGTCCAAATTCCACAGCATCCTAGAAATTAGAGCTGGGAATCACTGTTAGGTCAGTCCAGGTCCTTGTTCTGCCAGCTTGGGGCTGGGGTGGGGCCAGGAGGGTGGGGTCTTATTCCTTGGGGGGTTTTTTAGGACTATATTCAAGCCACTTTGTCAGTGACTCAAGCTAAGGGCTTTCACTGTTTCCCTCATGAGACTTTTCCACAGGCCAAAATCTCACTGTTAAAAAATGTCCCCCTGGATATTTGGGGTGAACATCCTTTTATTCATTTCCTGTCATGACTTGCATTCAGCTAAACTTTGGATGGGATTCTGGAGAGGGCTTTTCAGACCGAATGGCAACATCAGGGACACGCTGGCTGGTAAAGGGATAGTTCATAGGCCTGTGGGGTCCTCCTGTGGAGTCAGGAGCAACCTTAGAGACCCTTCCTCATTAGACATGTGAAGAAACTGTGGGACTGGCCCAGAATCATATAACCAGCAAGTGCCTGAGGCCAAATTTGAACTCCATATCTTCCTGACTAAAGTGCCAATCCCTTCTCCCCTATATTAGGGTTTCCTAGTCATATCATACAGTGTGTGTGTGTGTGTGTGTGTGTGTGTGTGTGTGTGTGTGAGAGAGAGAGAGAGAGAGAGAGAGAGAGAGACACACAGAGACACAGAGACAGACAGACAGAGAGGCAGAGAAAGAGGAGAGAGAAGAGAGAAAGAGAGACAGAGACAGAGACACACAGAGACAGAGAGGGGGAGAGAGAGGGTGGGAGAGAGAGAGAGAGAGAGACAGAGAGACACACAGAGAGACAGAGGCGGAGAGAGAGAGAGAGAGAGAGAGAGAGAGAGGGAGGGAGAGAGAAAGAGAGAGAGTGAGTGAGTGAGTTTAGGGAAGACCTGGAGTCAAAGGAACTCTGCTTATATCTTACCTATGTGACATAGTGTCTTAGCGTCTGCAAAGGGAGTTCTGGAGCCAGATGGTGAAGGGTTCTAAGTGCCAACCGCCACTTTGCAGAAGTGTATGTTGCACCATAATAATAATAATTTAATGAAAGCAAACAGTGTCTAATATTGCAAGGAAGGGGCCAAGCGTTTATTAAGTGCCTACTATGTGTCAGGCATTGTGCTAAGAGCTTTAACTATATTATCTCGTTTGGTCCCCACACCAACCATGTAAGCTATTATTTTTGCATGTCTCTTATTTTATTTCTTCTCAATTACATGTAAATAAAAACATTCATTTTTTTAAAAAAAAATGAGTTACAATTTTTCTCCCTCTTTCTCTTTCCTCCCCCCACCCTGAGAAGGCAAGCAACTTGATATAGATTATACATGTGAAGTCATGCAAAGCAAATTTCCATATTAGTCATGTTGAGGGGGAAAAACAGACCAGAAAAAAAAAAACAAGAAAAGAATGAAAGTTTAAAAAAAAAGATTCTTTTATGTCCGTTCAGATTCCCTCAGTCTGGTGGATGGCATTTTTAATCATAAGTTCTTCAGAATTATCTTTGATCATCGTATCATTTAGAATAGCTGAGTTATTCACAGTTGATGATCGTACAACACTGTTGGTATTGTGTCCAACGGTCTCCTGGTTCTGCTCACTTCCCTCTGCATCATTTCATGTAAGTCTTCCCAGATGTTTCTGAAGCTATCCTGCCCATTATTTCTTGTTGCACAATAGTAATCCATCACAACTATACACCAAAACTTCTCCAGTCATTCCCCAATTGATAGCATTCCCTGAATTTCCAGTTTTTTCCCACTACAAAAAGAGCTACTATAAATATTTTTGTACATATATGTCATATTCCTTTTTATTCAATCTCTTTGGGGTAGAGTCCTAGTAGAGATAATGCTGAGTCAAAGCATGTGCGCAGTTGTAATGCCCTTTGGCATAGTTCAAAATTGTTCTCCAGAATAGTTGGATCAGTTCACAACTCCATGAACAGTGCAGTAGTGTCCCAATTCTTCTATAACCCTCCCCACATTTGTCATTTTCCTTTTCTTGTCTATTAGCCAATCTGATAGATTTCAGATGATACCTCAGAGTTGTTTTAATTTGCATTTCTCTGATCAATAGTGATTTGGAGCATTTTTTAAAAATCACTATAGATAGTTTTGATTTTTTTCTTCTGAAAATTGTTTATATCCTTTGATAATTTATCAAGTGGGGAATGACTTGTATTCTTATAAATTTGACTCAGTTCTCTATACATTAGGGAAATGAGGCCTTTATCAGAGATACTGGCTACCAAAAAAGTCCCATTTTCCTTCTAATCTTGCCTATGTTGCTTTTGTTTGTGCAAAAAATTTTAATTTAATGTAATCAAAATTATCCATTTCATATCCTGTAATGCTCTCTGTCAATTGATTGGTCATAAATTCTTCCCTTATCAATAGATCTGATGGGGAAATTTTCCATGCTCACCTAATTTGCTTATGATATCACCCCTTTGTGTCTATATTATGTGCTCTTTTTGACTTTATCTTGGTACCTAGTGTGAGATGTTGGTCTATACCTAGTTTCTGACAAACTACTTTCCAGTTTTCCCAACAGTTTTTGTCAAATAGTGAATTTTTGTCCCAAAAGCTGGGATCTTTGGGTTTGCCAAATACTAGAACACTATGGACATTTACTACTTTGTCCTATGTACATGATTTATTCCACTGATCCACCCCTCTATTTCTTAGGCAGTACCAGATTATTTTGGTCATTACCACTTCATAATACAGTTGGAGATCTGGTACTGCTAAGCCACTTTCCTTCACATTTTTTCCATTGATTCCCTTGACATTCCTGACCTTTTGTTCTTCCAGATACATTTTGTTATTCTTCCTAGCTTTATAAAATAATTTTTTGGTGTTTTCATTGGTATGGCACTGAATAAGCAAATTAATTTAGGTAGAATCATCCTTTGTTTTTTTAAATTGACTGTGCCTATTCATGAGGAATTAATATTTCTCCAATCATTCAGGTCTGATTTTATTTGCATGCAAAGTGTTTTGTCATTGTGTTCATATAGTACCTGGGTTTGCCTTGGCCGGTAGACTTCTGAGCATTTTATGTTGTCCCCAATTATGTTAAGTGGAATTTCTCTTCCTATCTCTTCTTGCTGGACTTTGTTGGTAATTATAGAAATGCTGATGATTTATGTGGGTTTATGTTATATTTGCTGAAGTTGCTAATTATTTCGACTAGTTTATTCTCCAGAGTTCTTTAAGTATACCATCATATTGTGTGCAAAGGGGGATCGTTTTGTTTCCCCATCCCTTAGTCTAATTCCTTTCATTTCTTTGCAATTAGTAAAATACTGAATAAAGGTGGCAATAGCGGGTATCCGTGTGTCATCCCTGATCTTATCGAAAAGACTGCTGACTTCTTCCCATTACAAATAATGCTGTTATTAACCCCATTTGACATATGGGGACGCTGAGGCATAGATAGTTCAGTGGTTTGCCCAGGGTCACACAGCTCTTAAGTTTCTGAGGCTGCTTTTAAACTCGAGTCTTCCTGACTCCAGGGCCAGCACTCTCTAACCTGTACCACATTAATAATAAAAAAATCTCAGTGTGGTATTAAAGAGCGAAACTTTCTTAAAGGAAATGTGGATGCTTTGTGAAGCCATCTGGTTATTTACAGGCTGAGTTAAATTGAAGGACTGGCAGAGCTCTGGTGAGCATGGGAGCATAGAAAGTTCTAATGAAGAGTG
This sequence comes from Trichosurus vulpecula, assembly GCF_011100635.1. Lineage (NCBI taxonomy): Eukaryota > Metazoa > Chordata > Mammalia > Diprotodontia > Phalangeridae > Trichosurus > Trichosurus vulpecula. The sequence continues at coordinate 11,651,011 of NC_050577.1, forward strand.
CATGTCCTCCGTTTGACCTCTGCAATCTATCATGGCAGCCCATCCTGGCCAGATCTTGGCCAGATCCTCCCTGGGCTGTGCTGATTTCTCAGCATTCCCTGGCTCGAGAATTAACAATTGTTTGAGGAAATATTTATCTGAAATATATTTTTTATTTTTCTAGAAATACAAATGGTCACATTAGGTTGAGTCACAGTGACACTAACAAACATCTTCATTCTTCCCATAGAATGATTTTCATTTTTATTTGAATAGTCACCGACTGAAATATATTTGTCTAAGTTCCAAAGGAGCCTCAGTTTCTGGCTCTTGTGCATCCACCTCTTCCTGCTGCCCTGACTGTGCCATTGGGTCTCATCATTCACTCCCAGGGCTGTGTCTCAGAACCATCTCTCCCAGCCCTGTCCTCTGACCAAGGGTCACCCCATCTTTTAGCTTTTCTCCCCCAACTGATTTCAGTTCAGAGGAGCTCATGCCTGAACCCCCTCCCCTTGATTCTGGGAAGGGGCAGAGTGTTACTCAGTCTCTAAATCAGCCCTATCTGCTAGTCAGGCAGAGGGGAACCATCTGCTTGCTTATCATGTCTCTGGGTTTCACTGCCAGCTCCTGCTAAAACAAGAGGATCATGGGAATTAGAATTGGGAAGGACTTTGGCAACCATCTAGTCCAGGGATTCTTAACCTTTTCAGGGTCATGTCCTGGACCTTTTGGGCAGGCTGGTGGAACCTATGGATACTTTCTCATAAGAATGTTGTTTTTTAAAATCAGAATGGAATGAAATGGTTAGAGATTAGCAAAAATCTCAATTAAATATAAGTAAAAAATAAAGATGTATTCTTTCCCCATCCAAGTTCTGCCCTTTCCAGAAAAAGAGCCCCTGAGCTTGTCCAACCATCTCAGAGACTCAGACCAATTGGAGAAAGTGATTGGTCCAAGATCACGCAGTGTGGGGAGCAGAACCAAGTCTTGAATGACTTCTGAGGTCCAAGCCAGTAGTTAATACTATCCGAATCTCAGAGAATGCATCGATTTTTGTTACATATACCAGACCAGCTTCAACAAAAAGTATATAACATTTAGAGCAGCAAGAGAAGACTGCATGGTATAGGAGAAATAATGCTGGCTTTGCCATCAGAAGCTCTGGATTCGAATTCCAGCTCCGGTACTTACAACTATGTTACCTTGGGCTCTGGGCCTCAGTTTCCTCATCTGTAAACAGCATTAGATGACCACTGTGGTCGTTTCTAGCCATAACTCGGTGATCCCTCTGACAATATGACAGAAGAGAAGCTGATGGTCACAAAGAAGGGGGAACTCTTTGCATGTTATTAATTGGAGTCTGGTTTGAAGGAAAATAATTGATCAGCTCTCTGCTTCAACTGTGTGAAGCTATCACTTGAGCTTAGGTCCAAGCTGGGAGACAAATGCAAAGCATTTAAAGCAACTTGTGCAATTGCATGGTAATTTGTCCTTCAATGACATTCATTGAGCCTCTAAAGAAGGCAGGGGAGTTCTGATCAGAGTGGATGATGCTAATGCCAAAGAGGGTCTTAGTTCACGAATGTCTCTGCCAACCAGAGGCCCACTTAGTCTTTATGTAGAAGGCAGCTAGGTAGAATACTGATACTGATCAAACATGGAACTTGGAGTTAAGAAGACCTGTGTCTGAATCCTACTTCAGACTCTATCTATTTGTACGATTCTTAACAAGTCATTTAGCCTTTTTCAGCCTCAGTTTCCTTATCTGAAAAATGGGGATAATGAGAACAGCTATCACCCAGGTTTTCTATGAAAACCAAATGGGATAACTGATATAAAGAATGGTGGGAACATTGCAGCACTGCGTGATTACTATAGTGATAATGATGATGGTGGTGGTGGTGGTGATGATGGTGGTGGTAATGATGATGATTCTCATAGAGGAAGAAACTAAGCAGTTTTGTATAGTGTTTGTTTTTCATACCAGGGAACTGGCTTTTATTAGCTTGCCCCCTTAAGTTTAAACAACATTAGATTCCAGGACCTGTGCATTCATTTTTAAATGAAATGAACACGTGTGAGGCACTTTCTAAATCTTAGCGTGATATATAGTTACTACTATCGCCACTATGATTATTATTATTTTATTTTCTCCATAGGCTATTCTGGTACTTTAATAAGCAAAATAGTGTCACATTCTTGCCTTACGAACCTCCAAACTATAATTAACCTTACTCTTTGGGGTCTTATGTTCTTGTCCATGCTGTCACTGGAGTCCCACCAGCCTTTCTTGTTTTCTTCTAGCGGATCCAAGGTCGAAAAGCTTCTCTAGAAGAATTACACCTGGTCCATTCTGATCATCATTCTCTTCTCTATGGCACCGACCCCTTGAGCAGACAGAAGCTGGACCCCAGGATGCTCCGAGGTGTGTACTACCAAGAACAGCACCTTCCAGCCTTGTCATTAGTCTTGTGGGTGTCAGTGTCAAATACTTGGCAAAGAGTGGGGCCAAATATCAACTTTCCCAGCAGCATTACCGAGTAGAGGGAGAGAGAATGTTACGATGGAAGCCAATGGAAATGAATCAAATGCAGGGATTGGAATCTGACAAGAACGTTCCCCCATATTCACTTTAAAAATAAAAAGAACTATTTGGTAACTTTGACTTTGATAGGATTTGCACAGCCTGATTTAATTATGGCCTTGTAGCTGGGGATAATGGTAATGGGGGAATCTTCTCTTTAGCTCATATTTCGGAGCCTTCCAAGGGACTGCTGACAGTGTGGCTTCCAGACTTGTCTTTCTTTCCCTTTAGGCATCATTTTATTTCTTTCAATTATTTCATCTGTCTCATTGGGAAAAAATAAAGCAAAATAAAACAGAACAAAATGAGGAAGAAAGAGAAAAAGAAAGAAAAGAAAGAAAGGAAGAATGAAAGGAAGAGAAAGAAAGGAGGAAAGAAAGGAAGAAAGAAAGAAAACAACCTATGGCACATGAAGGGAGTTTAATTTTTTTTTCTTATAATCATAATTTACTGTTCAGACCCTGGGAGCTCTTTAAGAATGCAGATCAGACCAATTTTTGATCTGCATTGGTGAAGGGAATTTTCACACCTGGAGTGCCTGGAACCAAAGAAATTGCACATTTGCCCTTCCCCTCCAAAAAGCCTTGCAAACAACAACAAAACTATACAATATATTCTATATATATGTGTGTGTATATATATATATATATTTTACTAAAATGCTTTTCAAATTGTATGTTACATGGCATAGCTAATATATTCACAAAAGGAAAATGTCTCAGGCAATAACTGAGAAAAAGTATTGAGGGAGGGACATCCCTTTTCTTTGGTAGATGACATCACAAATAGGTCCAGTTGTATTTGGATCTAAATTCTACGTGGTATGTACATCACTGCACCTTGAACATGGGATGGAAATCTTCAGTTTCTTTCTAACGTGAGAACACAGTGAACACGGAAAATATGCAAACTTCTAGGACCAGAAAATCACTCTTGATTTCTTTTGGGGGGAAGCAGGATCTGCATCTATGATTGCAGCATGGCTCTGAGTTCCCAATGTGGAAACCCCCTCCATCAATGCAGATATGTTACATGTCCGAAATGTAGAACGACAAAGAGATGCCTGTAGCTCTTGAGTGGTTGAGTGGCTTGAAATCAGGTGTTCATGATAATGAAGCTGGTTTCCTAGCCACCATGGCATAGTCCTTCTTATTTTTTGATTATTAATATTAAATATTTCTTAACTAAATAAATATTGAATCATAGTGATTGTCAATCAAAGCCACAATATTTCCTCAAAGAGTCAAAATTTAAGATGTTAAAATGATCCAGTTGTGTGGAATCCTCACATGCATTCATTTTAAAACAGGTGCTCAAACTATTGGGTCACCTCAACGAATAGCGAGCGACTTCCACCAAAGCTTTAATTCAGTATTATTCTAAAATAGAAAGGAGTAAACTTGGCCTGAGTAATTCTAAAAGGAAACTAGGATGCTGACATTGAAAACTAGGCATTTCTCTTCATAAGAACAAGGAAAAAGTCAATAGCCAGTCAATTGTACAGGGGTCCTGCTCTTTGGTGAATTGGATGGCAGCCGTCAAGTCAACATTTCAGGGAGAAACTTTCGTGGAGTGTTATTTTTTCGTCAGATGTTATTAAGTTCGAAGATTAAAAACTTCTTGTGACCTATTCATCTGTACATACAGGAATGAATCGAACTTTACATGGCCTAAACAGCAGAGACATTTCCCTACTTTTTCAGGACAAGACAGTCACTGTATTTTCACAGCCCCATTCACTGAACTCTGTGTTACCTAAAGCCAGAGACATAACTGGCCATGTTGGCTCCTGGGGCTGCTTGAAGCACATTCGGGAAAGTAACACTTAATGTGTCCTTACCAGGACAGACAGCATGAAAGGCAACCTCAAATCAATTTTGTAATTCATGATGCAAAAATCACAGCCAAGGTAATTAAGTGGTCAGTTGAACAGGAAGTAGAATTAGCAGCTTCTAGTGTTGGAGTGCTTGGGTTGAGTGTTGGCATCATCTACATTTTAGTATCGTGGGGAAAGTTTCATTTGACTCACTCTAGGTATGGTTTTCTCCAGAGAACCCGCTTTGATGTAGAATCTTAGAAAGGAATACCTTTATATTTAGACAATAATACATGATTCCAATAAATCAACTGGAGATATCACCCAAACTATGTCTAAATTCTGTTGGACTAATATTGTTGGTCTGCGAAGGAGAGCTACCTTCTTACAGCTGGAAGTTGGTGTTTTCTTTTAAATGAAGGGCAACCACTGCCACAACTTTATTCTGTCTAGTCCTCAAACCAGCCAATCACAGGCTGGGGGTTAGGCTGTGTCCAGTTTGGGGAGAGCTGGATAAAGGACATCAGGATCGCTGGGACCAGCTTGTACTGATTTTGTTGGAGCTCTGTGGGAAGTTTGAAAACAGGAAATAATACCACTTTCAACTATTAAAAGGAAAAAAAAATATGCCCAGGAGGAGTTTGGAGGTAAAGCATAAATGTTAATGTAGTTGTCTCTTTTACATAATAGATTTGCACTATCAGGTGCAATCATCTTTTTAAAAATTCTGCTGTGTTATGGAAATTATTGTTTTATTTCATAAATTAAAAATAAAATTAAAAACTTTTCAAAGGTGTGCTTTTTAAAAAGTACAACTGGTGACTAAGTAGATGATTTTTAAGAAACACATGAAAGTGATTTTTGAAATGAACACTTTTTAGGCATTGTTCTTAGAGTTAATCGATGTGCCAAAAGTGGAATAAGGAACCTCTCCAGTCTTTATTACTTATGTGACCTTGTGAAAGTCGTATCTGCTCTGTGGGCCTCAGTTTCCTTATATATAAAAAGAAAAGGTGGGACTGTTTGACTTCTAAGTTCCCACTGAACCCTATACCTATGACCTTATTAAAGTTCTATCAGTAACACAAGGGAGGCAGATGCATGCATTTATATTCTGTGTCTTGTCATGGAACAAAGAACAGGAAGAATCATTTGCAAATAAATAAAATCTTTGATCACTAAGGTTGATTTTAATTTTAATTGATATTCTGAAAGAAGTTGTTTTCAGGGGTCACAGGATTCAAATATGAAGATACACTCTGGGCCCATTTCATTAGATCGTGCTCTAATTTTAACACTCCAGGAAAATATGGGCGGTATTAGGAAAATCAGAGAAAAAGGTTCAGAATAAAATGCTGCTAAAAGTTAAGGTAAACGATTTCTCATTGACAAACAACATCAGTATTGATGACAGTGACAAGACTCTTAGGTTCTTTACCTGCTGCCCAACTTTTTTTGTCAGTTTTGTAGAAAGCAATGTTTCTTTTTTCTCTAACTGAAAATTTTCTATTTAAACTTAGAATTCTCCAGGCAGTACAGTCCTGTGGGAAGAACATTTCCCCTGCAGTCAGAGGCCCTGCCACTTACTACCTTTGGAACCTTGGGTATATCATTTAACTTCCCTTGACCTCACTTTCTTTAACTGAAAAACTAAGAAGGGATTGGCTCTGAGGTACTTTCCAGCTCTCAATCTGTGATCCTGACCATATTCACTTAATGCTCAAGGCTGTCCGGCTATTATCACTTACTCTTGCTATAAGGTTTTTTTTTAAATTTTCACACGTATTACTGGAAAATATTTTCCAACTGTTTTAAACTCAAGTTTCTTACTTTGGGGCTTACATTCAACACATAGCAGTATTATCTCCATGTCACACTCCTCTAATATGATGTCTTTCTTTGCTTAAGGTGCTACTTTTGAGCCAAATTGAATGTAGACACACATACAACATATAATGTATATTTCAGGTGTGTAAAGAAGATAACTTTTCTTTGTATAAGGAAACTGGAGATATTGTTGCCTTGGTAAGGTAATGGTTCTTCAGTTGGTGAATATAGTCAGGATACACTTACAGATGAAATAGAGAGACTGAACAGATCATTGAAGGATTGATCAATGTTTTCCCTCCCTTCCTCTGAGAACATCAGGTATGGATACTAGATTACCACCTATAATTACTCTCCAAAGAACTTGCCATTGAGGTGTCCCTTCCTGTTGGACGGCCAAAATTTCCATCACCCCAGAGATGGGTAGATGCCAGCCTGCATAGACAATACAATGCTCCATGCCATGGAGTCAGACCAATTGGCTGAATCAGTTTTAAAAATCAATTATATACTCTTGCTAAAAGAAGAATGGATTTTTGTCTAATTCATGGAGTCTTTGATGCCATGCAGACATCACTGAAGGAGGACAAAACTTCCCTTGATTCTTCATGGTGCTTCTCAGTCCTTTCTTTGTGAAAGTAAGTGACGTTTCTCATTCTTCCTCACTGTTACAGTGTATTCCTTGAAAAGTCTTCACCAGCTCCCAAGTGAATACCTTAGGAAATCTCCTGATGTGCAGAAATATCTGAGTTTGTCTTGTTGCTCATGTCCATATTCCCATTTTAAATTGTCGGCCAATAGACTTCTTTTCCATCAGCTTCCCATCTGGCTTTCAAATAATATTCCAGCCCTTACTAGGATTATCTCACTGGGGTATCTCAATAGTCTTCCCTACCTCCTTCTTGGACCAGCGTTTCCCCCATTTCCCATCTGTTAGGAATTGCATTTTAAAAAATCTACTCAGATAATTTACTATTTTCAAAATAGCCTTTCTTATCTGTCACTGAAACTTGCTGAGGCCTTGGTTCACATGGAATGAGAATTCCCCCCAAATCTGTTTTTCATTTGGATTATGTTGTTTCTATTGATCTATACTGGGACAACTGAAGTATGTTGGAGTTAGGAGTCTGGATTCATGGTACAGTTCCATCACTGATTGGCTAGGTGACCACTATTTGACATAGATTCTTCATGTGGGAGAGGCAAATGCCCTGGGCCTTCCTCTTCATTAGAGGATCCTTTCAAGGATCCGTGATTTCTTTGATGTGGGTACTCTCTTCGCTGACGTGTACATAACCTCCTCCTAAGTCGTTGTAACCAAAATTTAAAAAAAAAATCATTCATCTGATGATGGTCCACGTTTTGTTCATGAGTGTCTTCATACTTAACTAGGTTTATCATTGAGTGAAAAACACACAGTCAACCATCAGCTCTCCCTTGAAGCTTTACATATCCATGGAGTCTGAGGATTGCAGATTTAGGGTTGGAAGGGAACTTAGTCCAACCGTTTCATTTTGCAGGTGAGGAAACTGAGGCCCAGAGAAATGGAATGATAATAAATGAGATTATATTTGTGAAGCACTTAGCACAGTACATGGCACATTGTAAATGTTTAATAAAACCTTGTTCCCTCCTTCCCTTCCCCAAGATCATTGGTATTGAAAAGCTGATCCAGGATTTTAACCCTGCTTGTGTGATACCGAACATTTCCATTATATCTCTGTTGGTATTATATGCGAAAGCTTGTGTCCCTTAGGTAGATTCTTCGAGGATCCCCATTGCCAGATGAGGAGCAGTCTTCAGGGCCCCATAGCTACTCAGTTATCTTTAGACATTAAGTAAATGAAGGAGAAAACAGAACCAAAACCCAAACTGGACTCACGGTCAGATGAGGAATCCTCAGTTAGTGAGTTTTGTGTGGCTGCTACTGGATTTTCTTTCTACCTGATGCCTTTTAGTCTCATAAAGTTAGAGGGAGGGTTTAATGAACATGGATCTTGTTGACCTCTGAAATATGTGCCAGAAAAGAGGGTCTGCATGTTCTATGAAATGTTGTCTTGAAACATATGGAAAGAGACAATCCTTTGATCAGTATCACTGGCCTAAAATGTCATGCTAAAGCAAGGCATTCCATGGATAGTCGAGCTGTTTAACGTGAACACTGAAAACTTGAAATTCAGAAATTGGATGCGTGGATAATTTTTAAATCATGGTAAAGTATACTTTGCATATACAAGCAGGAGTCAGAAATTCTGTGTATGAAAAGCTACCCTCTCCAATTCGTATGCTCTGGAGTACCTGCATGAAAATAAGCTATCATGTGCAATTCTAAAAAGGATACCTAATCAAGGAAGAGCTGATAGAGCCCTGGACATAGTGAGGAAAGGTTAGATTCAAAGGGCTGCACTTAAGCAACTAGAGGGCCCCATGTGGCCTCGAGGCTGCAGGTTCCCTGTCTAAGCCTCAGCTTCCACGTAGCAAAAATGAGGGCGTAGGACCGAATAGCCCCTAATTAGAACTTACCTTCAATACCCTGTGCCAAAAGGAAACGGTGCACTGACCTTTCTGACTCATGTTCACTTCTGTCCTTTCTCTTTCCTTGCCAGGGGACACCTCGCAGAAGGCCTTCTCCTTGCTGCCTTGTGGTGGACTTGGGGTAAGGATGAGCTTTTGTGTTTTAAACTCACAAGCAACATGGCTTCCCCCACCTAGCTTCCATTGCTGCTGAGGCTCTGGCTCTTTCTTGGTGAAGTCCCTTCTGGAAATTCAGGAGCATCAGGGGAGACTTAAATACCACTTAGCCGCTGAACTAAGTTTTCAAGGTGCTGAAACCAAAAGAGTTCAGCCCGTTGTATTCCAGATGAAAATGGCCTGGGCTTCATAGAGTATGGTGCATGATGGGAAACACTGCTTGATAACCTGTAGTCTTCAACCTAACTAATTTATGTAGACTTTTTGACCCGTGATATTTATACCACATCTTAAGGACACATTGGTTTTGGTATGATGTATAAACAAGGACCTCTTAAAGTCTGTATGTTCTCAGACCACACTTATAGCACTCCAATAAACTAATTTGGGCATTAGAAAGAAAATAAAAAGGCTATTATTTGAGAACCTAGGAATGATACTTAAAATAATATTTTCCCCCTAGAAAGGATAATGCTGAGCAATCTGGCATTTTTATTTCCTTCTCCCCTTTTTAATGAAGGGAGTATTGTCAAGGAGAGGTAACTCTTTCTCCTCCTTAACTCCCCAGTCTCCATGTTAGCTTTGTGACTCTTTACTTTATGATTGAGACCAGGCCAATACCAACACTGAATGGGCCCACTGAAAGCGTGGTGTTGATGGGCATCTATAGATGGCTAAGTTGCTGATGTTTCGTTTAGAAACATCCCAAGGTTTTAATCTTCAAAAAGAACACTGAAGTCTCTGCGGATTAGCAACAATATCTCCTGGGGCTTGGTTTCCAGTTTTCAGAGTCAAAACTAGGGGGTCACAGGACTTTGTTTTGGGGCTCAAAATGTAGAGATAGTCATTGTGATTCTCCAGTAGCGTGGAAACAAAAGAACGTAGTCCCTAGTTCGCGAGACTGAAAATGGGGAGCTACCAGATTCCTGGTTGGGTTGAGCTTCTCCATCCCCGCACCCCATTTAAACAACAACAAAGCAGATCAAAGACCTGAAGAGACCTTCATGCAGCTTGCTCTTGGTTAAAAATTTCAAATTACGGATTTCCTAGTGTGGTCTATGAAATAACTGACCAGGGGACAGACTTTCTTGGTGTACTATGCCCAGGCTGCTTTCTATACTATGGCGATGCTAGCTTATTAGGACAGAATTATTATTCTTGTTTTTAGGACATAAGCTATGTGGTAACATAGCTCGAGATTGATTAAAATGCATGCTCAATACAACTAAGAATGATCTCTTGGGGGAAAATTGTGTTTCATTGGTTTCTCCTCTTACTTTCTGACATCTCAGTCATTTTAAGGGAACTCAAATTCTGTCTAATCAACATTTCCCAAGCATCTATGTACAAAATATTGTGTCAGGTTCTGTAGGTACAAAGATAAAAATGAAACTGGTTTTTCCTTGTAGATCTCCTTTTCTCTTGGAAATAGGGGCAAGAGGGAGGTTAGCATGTACCCAGATTGATCTCTAGGAATGTAAGCTCATAGAGAAAAGGACTGGAGAAGGCTTCACGTGGCAGGTGCCATCAGAACTGGGTTTTCAAGGAATCTAAAGATGCTGAGAGACAGAGATGCAAAGGACATATTTAGGGGGAAGTCTTGGCTCATGAGGTTTCCAAGTTGAACAAAGTTGGACGCACCAATAGAGAAGGCTCCAGTTTTGTACTCAATAGTCTGGGGACTTTCTTTTAAAAGTTATAGGAAACACGGTGATGATTTTGAAGAGACCCAAGTTGCTCTAATCCTTTTAAGCTCCCCAAGAAGTAGATGAACATTCTAGGAAATCTGTGAGCCCCTGTAAAACTTTGGGGTATTCAGAGAAATCCTCAATGACTAAGTCTTTCTTGGACATGGCTCTAAACTTACTCTGTTAAGGCAGACTATACCAGAAAACACTACATCCATGTACAGTACAGATGCCAATCAATACTGTTGCAGACCTTATCAATTCAGAGTTCTTCAGAGGAGCAGAGATACATATGGGATGGTGCCCTTAGGAAGCTTATGCCTACTGCCATAGCTCCTTGTGATTTGCCTGTGCCAACCCAAATAGCTTTAAGCCTTTGGATGTTCCTTGGGACTTTCCCAGGTATTATAATTAGCATCAGCTTCTTAGAATTCTGAGGTATATATATATATACATATATATATATATACATACACACACATATATATACACATACCTTTATATATATGTATATGTGTGTGTATACATACATACATATATATATATATATATGAAGAGAGAGAGAGAGAGAGAGAGAGAGAGAGAGAGAGATCCACTCCAGCCTGGAATGCTTGAAATACATTCCTACATGACTATCCGGTAGACTTGTTAGAGACCTTGTCATTAAGCATTCTTTGTTTTTGTAATCTCAGCACTAAATTTGGCACAAAGGTGATTAATAAATACTTGATGATCAGTGGCTTGATAGGGACCTCTAAGGATGAGCTGAAGGAAGTGAGGATGTTTAGCTAAAAAAGAAAAGACCTGGAGAGGGGCAGGAACTTGTCTTCTGTCCTTTAAAGGGCTATTGCTTGGAGAAACAGATTATACTTGTTTTGTGTGGCCACAGAGGGCAGGACTAGGAAGAATGGGTGAAATTACAAAGAGGTAGACTGAGGCACGATGTCAAGAAATGAAATGCTCCCTAACAAGAACCATCTTTAAGTGGAATAGATATTTTAAGGAGCAGTGGGCTCACCCTCCTTGAAGGCCTAAAGGTGGGAATTGGAAGACCCAAGGAAAGACTGGGGAATCACTTCTGTATGTTATGGAGAGGATTCTTTGGGGTTCTTTGTGGGCTTTCAGGGGGACAAGTTGGCCCTGGAGGCCTGTTGAGAAATTGTAATTCTGGGAAACAGAAAGACTTCCTTTCTCATCATCTCTTCCAGAGGTGCAGGTCAGACAATGCATCAGCTGCATTTGACTGAAATGGGTAAGACTTCGCATGCTCCTTAGTTTCTTTGTTGTGGCTAAGATCTGAGCCAAGTCCGGCAGGCCTCTGAGTTGCCTCATATGTGACTGTAGAGACTTGCAAGTTATGCTGCTGTGATGCCTTAGAGCTAGAAAGAATTTCAGAGGTCCTTTTGTCCAGCCCCTAATTTTATAGAGGAGGAACAAGAAGCCCAGAGACCTGCAACAAAGATAGTAAGTGGCATAAATGAGATCTGAACCCGGGTCTCCTGACTCCAAGTGGGCTTCTGTACCATCCCATCTTAAGGAGTCTGGATAATGAAGTCGATAATGAAGGGAAACAGGAAACAGACGCCCATCCAGAAAGGCCTTGGCTCCAACTGTACCAAGTGTCTCCCTAAAAATAGCATTTGCTCCCCTGCCCATCTGACCTGCCGCTGTGTGAAGAAATCTTGAAATGATTTCTCAGCCTTGTTTTCCCCCCTTTCCTTGATAGGCCCAAAAAACCGCAAGAGCAGGGACGAGCAGGCTTTTATGATAATGTCGTCATCAGCTCCTAGCTTCAAAAGCTTCTGCGGCTTTTGAGTTGTCATTTATAACTTGGAACTGAATCGACCCATAATTCCCCTGATACACTTAGAGAAATTGATAACAGACCCCAGGCTTCTTTTATAGCTCCGAGGAGGCCACTCCAATCACATCACTATTGGCAGGCAATATTATTTTTTGACATGGTTGTAAAAGTATAAAGGGGCTTATGGCATTTGTTTAGATGAGCAATGGGGTCTCAAGCTGTGCGGGGGTTTATGGGATGCGATTAGGGAGCAGCCCAGGGAATATGGTGTTTGCAAACAGGATATGATTTTATATAAGTTTGGGTTTCAGGCCCTCTTCCCCAGGGACTACCCTGCCGACAGCAGAGAATTCCACTTTTATCATTTGGCAGGCAGGCTTCCAGTGCCAAGAGGCCAAAAAATAAACCGGGTCCATGGGCAGTGTCAGACCTTGAAACTGAAGAGAAGGGAGGACAATTCCCTGTGTGGAACAGAGGGTAATCTGAAGCAGGGACTGGCTGCATACATGCTCATGATGCACCGATGAGAGGGTGGAGAGATGTGGTTCCACGGAGTCCCTTTTGCAGTGCTCCCTTGATCAATATGTAGACCTGGGGCCAGATTTCCATTAACCAACATCACTGTCCCCCCTCACATTCAATTTGAGTACACCTAGACTTGACACTTTATGGTAATGATATGACATCATTCATGTTGGGGGTTGGGAGGCTGAGAGAATCTGGGGCTCATTTTCATTGGAACTGGAGTTCCTTAAAAAAAAAAAAGATTCAGAGTATGGTATGGATGGAAGAGATACTGCCAAGATAGAATTGGCAGAACTTTGAAACCAATTTGGATAGGGAGAGGAGGAGGGGGAAAGTGAAGGGAAGTTCAGAAATGACCCCAAGGTTTTAGGCCAGGATAGGGTGGTGTTGGATGGTGTCATGTGTAGAAAAATTCTATTTTTCTGCTCTTAAAATATTTCTGCTTGATTTACTGATGTTAAATATACTTTGACCTCTGATCTTGTCTATGTTGGTACCCCCTTCACTGGTGCAAATTCTAATCTGTCCATATTTTCTCATCTTGTGCATCTCCTGTTTGTATCAACCCTCCGTAGCAAGGGCTCAGGAAAGGGGAGAGAGATCTGCCCCATAGAGCCTTTCTCTAGATCTTTTGACATTTTACTTATAGTAGTGGGATATATGGACTATTGATGACTTACCCCTCATCGTTTCTTTGAGACAGACCTGCCTTCTTTTTCAGTGATCCATCTCTATGATGATGTCCTAGACATCCAATGTTCTGTATATTCCTGTGTTTATATTGTTTCTTGTTTACACATGGCCCTCAACCCCCCACCATTGCCATTGGTGCTATCATCATCTTGGGGGGGGGGTTTCATGTGGCCCTTTGAGGTTTGCCACCCCTTTGATGTATTCATATATTTCATTTGATCCTCCATGCCCCAATCTGGTGCCCTGCTGGTGGCCCTCCATAATAATTAATTAGGTGGAAGCATGGTACAGTAGAAGGAGTCAGAGAACCTAGGTTCAAGTACTGTCTGTTGGGGCAGCTAGGTGGTGCAGTGAGTAGAGCACCGGCCTTGGAGCCAGGAGGACCTGAGTTCAAATCTGGGCTCAGACACTTGACACATGTACTAGCTGTGTGACCTTGGGCAAGTCACTTAACCCCAATTGCCCTGCCTTCCCCCCCTCAAAAAAAAGAAACAAATCAAATACTGTCTGTGATTCTTTCTACCAATAAAAACTCAGGCAAGTCACTAGACCAGCATGGGCCTTGGCATTTTTACTTGTACAATGTGGAGTCTGAATTTGATGACTTCTGTGGCCCTTCCACCTCTGCACCCTATGATCCTGTCATCTTCAAAGACACTGTCATGTACCAGGACTTCTAGTTAAGAATATCAATAGAGTAAAATTGTTGCTAAAAAGACGTCTTTTGTATGTTGTGGAGAAGTTTAAGGCATTAAAGGAATCATACAACTTCTCCAAGGCATTCTGGCCTGTTCTCTGCCTCCCAGCTCATTTCCACCCCCAAGCTGCTCTGATGGATCAGCTCTATGGGTCCATGCAGCAGAGCCTGGACAACAGACACACTTCAACCACTTGGCCTTTCCTGCCTTGATCACCAACCAATCTCATTGGAATGATCATGAATGTGATTTGGGTGCCTACAGTATTCTGGGGCTTGAGCTGATGAGGGTAATTCTATCATCTGTGAACAGGTCAGTCGGGAGGACCCCACCATACAGGGGGAATCACACTTCATCTTGAGCTCTGTTCTGAACATACTCCCTGACTCTGTTAAATGCCTTGGGAGAGCATTTCTGTCCCTTGTTCATAATTTTTTTGATATTTAAGATGGACCCCAAATATATAGGCTTAAAAGCATAGAATCTTAAGTAAAAGGGAACATTACATGGTATGTAGCGTCAGCTGTCTCTGAATTCCCTTATGATTATCTAATCCGTATTCGATTACCTGTAATGATGGAGAATTCAAGTCACAAGGCAATTTGTTACATATTATCACCACTGTAATTGGTAGAAGCTCTTAATTATATGGTACTAAAATCGGTATTCCTTTAATTTTTACCCATTGGTAATCCTCCTACTTATTATTCCACATCTCATTCAAAGGATCACTCACAGCTCGAGCACTCAAACATATAATCCTTCTACTAAAACCATTTTCTAATACCCTCAAAGCAGGTAAAAACAGTTCAGGCAGATGAAGGCTACCAAGAAGCAGGTTAAAAGCACTTGGTGAAGAGGTTCCGTAGAGTCTCAGGAGCTCTCCACCAATGGCCTAAAAATTACTTTTATATTGATCTTATTCAAAGTGCCCGCATCTGGATCTTAGGTCAATCCACCTGGGTGCGGAGTTGATCCAAACTATCCCAGGTCTGCACTACGATTTCGTTGTTCACAATAGTAATGACTTATGTTGTGGAAGTGTTTATGTATGTATGTGTGGAGGATGGAACTCACATCTCTTCAGTTCTACCAGTATCCTGACTCACAGCAGGAATGACAATAATGAACCTATGGACCATCTAAAGTGCTTGTCCCTGTGACAGTCCTCAGCCTGCCTAAAGACAGCTATCATGCCTCCTATCTCAACTCTTTTCTCCAGGCTAAATAATTCTGATATGGGAGGCAGGAATGATTAAGCTTCAATCCCACCTCACAAACTCATAAACTTAAAGTGCTGTGCAAATTATTTGGGACAAGCAATAATTTTGATGTTGGCTTTATTTATGATAATAATAGTCAGCTGTGTGCTCCTGTTGATACTGCATTGGCTCAGAAAGTCTCACCCTAGCCAGATGAGCTCAGTTTTCACACCTCTCATTAATTCTCTGTCAGTTGGCTGCGGTATTTTGCACCATACAGAGGTGTTTCATTGTGTTTTTAAAGAAATATATTACTCCTGGGAAATGTATGAAGCTTATGGCTCTTCGAGAATACCCTTCAGTGACTGTTGGAGATATTGAAATGTTCGTTGCTGTGGATGAATACAACATTTCAAGACTCATCTAAGTCCAAAGTGAAATATAATCACCAAAGGACCAAATAACAAAAAAAACAAAGTCAAGAACTGACATACTATTGCTGAAAGATAGTTTTCTCAATTCTCAGAAAACAAACTAAGACCTTCAGGGGACCTGATAATTGGACAGGATTATTATTGATTCTTCTAGCACATGGTGTAAGCTTTTAAAGATGGAAGAGTAGCTACAAGACCAGTGGCAGTGCGGGGGAAGGCTGATGTTTCTATTAAAAAAAGACACTTATGAACAACACAATACAAACATTAGAAAATTGAAGATTGGGTAAAGGTAATTTTTAGTTAGAGTATATTCTCTGGAACTGTTCTCCCATGTTTCACTCAAACTGGCAGGTTCTGTCCTCAGTAGGTGGCTACTCTATCTTCTCTCACAGTCCTGAGGAATCCTGACAGATTGGGACAGTTTCTTTCTAAGGTGATAGCTCATGAGCCCCCACCAGTGTGTTTCCTCTCATGATTATTAGTTTATATCAAATAGCCAGATTTAATTGAATTTTATAAACACATTCATATTATATAGTATACTTATATAATTTAGCTTGTATTACATTATGACAGTCAGTACAGATAAAATATCCTCCCCAAAAGTTCAGTGACAAAATCTCCCATTAGTAAAGAGTTCAGGAAGAAATTGGCTCAAGCTTAGAGATCATATGTGGCAAAGGAATGATAACTCCCTGATCTTGGTTTCTGAAAGTAATCCCTCCTGTATGTGGAAGTAGTCATAAAATTCCATTTAGATATGGCATAATACATTTTGATTCCTTGTGGAATCTCGAAGCTGCCTCTTTTTGGTGTGTCTGATTTGGAATCAACCATTAACTCATACACCAAATCAGTTGTTCTGGAGATAATGCTAGGACTAGGATACCAATGTGAAGTCCCAAATGCCTCAATGTTCTGAAGTTCACAGGGTCTTCCTCTGGTCAAGGGGAAGTGATTAGACTTAGGCTGAGGCTCTTCTAGCCACACATGCCCCAACAATTTCTTCTCAGGCATCCGGCTGAATGTTTCTCCACAGTTAAGCTGCAGGGTGGCCACATTCATGACTTCCAACTGGCTTTCTGGTTTTATATAAGCCCCACAGGGAATGGGCTAGTCTCTTGACCCATCCACACAGATGTAGTTGAAATGCCCTTAATAGATTGATCGATTCAACCTAGTCCAAGATGTCACACGTAGTGTGTCACACATAGTTTACACCTAAGATTGATTGATCAGATAGAGATATAATCTTATCTAACAAAGCTATCAGGCCTCAATGGGGCCTGGTGATTGATTGATTGACTAAATCAGCCTTCGCTATTGCACACCCATGAAACTCGCTGGTTTATTCAAGCCTGTGACAAACTTGTCAGAAGAAATCCAGATGAGCCTCTACTATCCAGGGATCTTTATTAGACAATACAACCTGCAAGGGAAATGGGGGGAAGGGGATTTTTTTTCTTCCAGGGATCCTTGTAGTTTTCTCCCCACTGAGGGAAAATGCAATTTGGATAAATACGTTGGTATACCAAGGGGCAGAATTGTTCTGGAATTACAGGAACTCTTAAATAGAGATGGAATAGTGCAGTACCACTGAGTACCGTGCTGTGTGCCATGCAATGTTAAGGATTTCCTCCAAGAGATGGAGTCATCAATTCGGTGGCCTGGGATCTGGCCTGATTTAAACCTTATTGAAAAACTATAGGTTAGTCTTGGACATACAGTCTGTTCATCAAATGGATGCAGATGTCCAGTACGAGGTGTGGATAAATTTAAAAATTTGATGCTCAACATTAGAAACAAGTAATTTCAGGAAAAGGAAGATATTTTATATGTTAAAAGTTTTTTAAAGGTGAAGAAATTATAAGGGTTGGTGTATGTGTCAATAAATTTAATTATTTTACTTTGTACGGTCTATTCTAATAGCTGTGGGAACACTTCCAAATCACAACCTCTTTGTATTTCAATTTCCTAATCATTAATTTAGAGACAATACCAACTACTATGCTTATCTTGGCAGCTAGATGGTGAAGTGGATAGACTGCTGGGCCAGGAGTCAGGAAGACGTGAGTGCAAATCTGGCCCCAGACACTTAACTAGCTGTATGACCCTGGGCAAGTCACTTCACCCTGTTTGCCTCAGTTTCCTCATCTGAAAAATGAGCTGGAGAAGGACATGGCAAACCAGTCCAGTGTCTTTGATAAGGAAATGCCCAGTGGGGTCCCAAGGAGTCAGACATGACTGAAAGGACTGAACAATGACAACAGCGTCAACCACAACCACGTGCTGGTCTCCCGTGGCTGTGTGAGTGGTGAGTGAGACAATACGTGTAAAGCAGTATGTCAATGCTGGTGGTTGTCTTCAGCTTTGTCATTTTCTTCTTCACCTTCATCTTCTTCATCTTTGTCTCTCCTCCTTCCTCCTCCTCTTCCTCCTCCTGACTGAGGGTACATCGAACGACAACCATCTGAAACAGGTCCTAGTGCTCCTTTCTCTACTCGCACATCAGGTTGCCTTGTTGAGGCCCTTAGAGCCTTTTGTGCAGACCTGGGTTTGAGCCTCCTCAGCTTTCTCTCTTTTAGACAGTCTGTCCTCCATGTGTCTTCGAAGGTCAAGTCCTGAACATTTCATTCCACTGTTCCCAAATCTTGAGTAGCTCCCTGTAGCTTTTAGGATAATTAAAAAAGAAACTGCATTTGAAAGCCTTCCTCAATCTGACGCCAACCTGCCTCTCCAGGCTTGGTTCACGTTACTCACTTTTATGAACTTGAGTTTCCAGTCAGCCTGCACCACTAGCTTTTCCCTGAAAATTAAAATCTAGCTCCCTTTTCCTACATCTTCTGGCAGGCTGTCCTCCATGCATGGAATGCATTTGCCCCCTCACATCCAGCTGGCAGCACCTTTAACATAGACTAAATCTGTGAGCTGAAAGGGACCTTGGAGATCAGCTTCCTGAGCTCTCTCCTTTGACAGATGAGCAGGCTTTGCAATATTAGGGGACTTGCCCACGGTCATACAGACAGTAAGTAGCAGAGGCAAAATTCAAATGAGATCCTTTTTCCAAATCCGGTGTTCTTTCCCCTGAACCACACTGCCACCCTATTATTGCATTGCATGCTATTTTTTGTCACCTCGTGGAGGGCAGGGAAGATTTCATTTTGTTTGTAATCACAGCACTTAGATGGCAGTGCCTGGTATCTAGTAGCTATTTCCTACATGTCTACTGGACAATCCCATTGAAATGGAATTGGGGGACAGGGTAAAGACCCAAGCCCAGCTCCTCTTGGCTACAAATTCAGGCTACTGTCTCCCCAATTTGATCCACTTCTAAAATTAAAGTTAATTTCCAACCTTGGGATTGACATAAGGCATTGATTCTTCTCTATGCCCTTCTTCCTTTTGTTTTATCATACGTAGTGCGGGGCAGATTTGGCCCAAATTAAATTCCACTCGTGTGGCAGGCTTCAGTGGAGGCTTTTCATGTTCACTTCAAAATGGGCACTTGTAATCATTGCTGTTTCCTCGAGCACTATCCGGAGTTGTATCTACAATTCTCTAGAATCCTGCCAGAATCTGTCCCGATTTACAATAGTCTCTGCCTCCACCACCTGATTGTAGTCAACTTTTCTTAGCTTTCAAGGCTTGGTTCAAGGGATGCCGCCAAGATCAGCATGTGGAAGATGGAGATGAAGTGTGCTGTCTGTCTGTGGCCAGTAACAGAATCACTGCAGGGTGTTCTTTCATGTGGCCAATTCCACAGGAATATCAAATTGCCCTCAACTTGGAGAAGATGGTAGAAACTAATATGATGGAAGGCAGGGAATTCCTTCTGAGTCAGAAGGGAAATTTTCGGTAACTCCGAGATTCTCCTCCATTGAGGAGGACAGAATGCTTCCTGTGTGGAGAAAGAGAGGTCCATTGTCTCATGCCTCGGAGCTGGGGTGGAGTTCTGTGGGACCACTGGGATCCTAGCACAGGAGGCAGAAAAGAAGGCCATGGAAATGGCCAAGTGAAACAAGCTTCTTCCCGTACCTGGCTGCACATCCACATCGCTGGGACAGATAAGCTTTCTAGGGATACTTTGGCATCACTAGAATTGGATACAGTAGGATGTGTTGGGAATGGATGTCATGGATGCATGGTTCAGAAAACCACGTAGGTAAAAAAGCTTTTCATTTTGTCCTGGTTTAAAAATGAGACAACTTCCATGTGCTCTCTAAACAAGTTTCACAGTGGATGTGCGTACATCTGCATCTATGCCTATATAGCTCTATCTATATTGATCTATATTTTGTTGCTGTCATCGTGCAATTGTTTTTAGTTGTGTCAACTCTCTGGTACCCCATTTGGGGTTTTATTGGCAGAGATACTGGAATCGTTTGCCATTTTCTTCTCCGGCTCATTTCACAGGTAAGGAAACTGAGGCTAGCAATGTTAAGTGACTTGCCCAGGGTCACAAAGCTAGTAAGTGTCCGGGGCCAGATTTGAACTTAGGAAGATGAGTCTTCTTGACTCCAGACCTGGCACTCTAACCACGGCAACACTAGTTCATACACACACACATAATACATATATACATACGTACACACATATTCATACTATTGATAGCACCCAAGGAAGTGAACCATTGATTCCAAGCACATTTTGGAGTGAAAACAAACACACATATGTATATGTATGCATGTATATGTGTCTATACAGACAAATACACATATCTGCTCATATGATATGAACATGTTACATATACATGAATGTCAAACACTTTACAGACCTATCAATGCAGTGATTTACTCAGACATCTCAGCAAACCTATGAACTCCATGATCTAGATATTCTCTCCAGTGATGCAGATAGCCGCCTGTCTGTGCCTGCCATCCTGGACAGTGCTGGTATCATCATTTTGATAGTTTTGCTGTATTCCTGACCTCAAGCAGGTCACTTCATGTGTCTTTTCCTCTGCAGGCCTTAGTTTCCCCTTTAGTAACATGTGAGGGTGAGATGAGCTGCCCTCAAGTCCTTTCCAGACTTTAGTCTATGATCCCAGTAGAATGCGAGGCCTTTGAGGACAAATATCATCTCCTTAATTTTTCTTTGCATCCCAAGAACCCACACATGTATCACAAGTATAGTCACATATTAGGGACTTTTAATTGGGGACTTTGCTAAAAATTAATAATGCAGTCAAATCCATTCTGGAAACATCTATTAAAAGTTTTCTTTGTGCTGGCTTTGGTGCTAGGGGCTGAGGCTCCAAAGAGACAATCAGGTTTTCTACTTTCAACAGCCTTGGGTTCTATCCATTTCTCTGAATTAAGTCCAGTCCTCTGCTAGAACCCCAGGAAATCATGGCTCAGTCATGTTGTGGAAGACCTGAAAAGCCAGGAAGAAGAATGCCCATTTCCTGCAGGAGCTCATCATGAACCACTGAAGATATCGAAGGAGAGCAAAGCTCACCAAGGTGTATGTGGGAGTTCAATGATTCTGCCAGGAGTATGAAGCCTTTTTCCTTGTTATGTTCATGTGAAGGAGAGAGAGGGGAGCAAACAGAGGTGGAATAATCTGTATTAGGAAAGTCTTGGACTATCTAGGAGGTGGGAAGTGAGGGATGGCCTGTACTGGGTGATGGACAGTCGAACTTCTTAGTTTCTGCAAAGTTATTGGATGTGAGAGAGGAGGAAGAGGGAAGAGTCAGATTGTGAATGGGAGAGATTGCATGAATGGGAGATTGACAAGGGTTCTGACTTCCCAGAGCTCCAGATCCAGTTGGAACCCTGGTGTGTTGGGCAGCAGGCATCCTTCTGGCGTTTCCTCCAGGTGTTCTAGAATTCCCAGATGGAAGGAGCAATGGTTTCTCTAGGCTTCCAGGCTTAGGGTCAGGGAAGGAGGAAAGACTACTGAAGGCACAGGGCTCCAGCCTCCAGGATTGAGACTGTTCAAAGCCAGGATCTGTACTTGTTGGTACTTAAGCTCAAAGCAATGGGCCCCGTTGTACTTTAAGGTCATGCTTCTTCACAAGAAAAGTGCAGGCGAGGGGGATTGTCCTTCCTTCAGTGAAATACAACATTCATTTTGGGGACAGGGAAATGGGGCAAACATTTGGCTCCTCTGCATAGGCATCTGTCCCCCTCTATCCCAAAGTTAATAATCATTGTAGAGAAAAACCAGTAGCAGGGTATTTCAAGGTATTCAATAGAGTCCTACTGAAGGTCGTTCCATCTCCCAACCCTCAATGACAGAAGCAGGTCTTCACTCTTTGCACCATGCCCACTGCCCCTTTCTACCATAAATGAAGATCCTGCCTGGAGCAGGGGACCCTCTCATGAGGAGGACCATGTGCTCCTTCTTTGAACATATTTTTCTTTTCTCTTTAAAGGCCCTACGGCCTGTTCCCTTTGAACTACAGCCAGGAGGGATTTATGGTGACAAAAGATGGGCCAGCAGACACGCTTTCTCTTGGTTCAGATGTGGAAGGAAGCTGTAGTTGACGGCCCATTTGTTAGAGATGCCTCCAAGTTCTGGATGGCCATACCTTAGCTTCTTTAGTCATGGCCAGATGAAAAAGAAAAGGCACCTCTAAAAAGGGCACCCGGAGGGTGTGGGTCTGAGTGGGGCTATGCTGGACAGTCAGTGACTGGGATTCCATATGGAGAGAGGCAGGCTTGGCTCCCTCTACAGCTGCTGAGGCTGTGGGCCAGGCCTTGGGCAGCAGCCCCCCTGCCACTGGGGTCTACCCTTTGCTGGCAGCTGCAGCAAAATGCCACGCGCCACCCCTAGTCAATAGTCTTCAGAAAATGTGCTGTCACTGTTTGCTCGCCAGTTATGAGAATGAGCCAGAGAAATGTGTTTGTTCTGGCGACACAGCTGAAGCTGGAGACGCGGAAAAGCTGTCTTGGAGAGACCGATGGACTCGCATGGATTTGCCAAGTAATCTATATGCATTTCTGTGTAGTCTGTAGTCAGTCAAAGAATCTGAGAGTCCCCTTTGTTACGCTTCCCACTTTCACTGACTTACTGGTCAGTCCTACTGAGCTGGAAGTAGAGCCTGAGCCAAGTGGTCCCGTTGGAATATTTTCCATCTGCTTCTACACTGAGATTGACGACTGTAGAGTGTGCTGGGTGCTTTGTCTTTACACCCCAGGCCAGCTCTCTTAGAGCTGCGTGCTTAGACCAATGGTCCTACCAAGGACTCCTGGATCCATACATAGTGCATAGTGAGTGGATTAGATGCCATGATTTCTAGCTCACCTTGTATAGATTTGGTCCAGAAATCTACCACCAGACAGAATAATGGGAGGAGCCCTGGCTCTGCCCTCACAAGGCCCGGGTTTGAATAGCCCCTCGGCCACTTAGTAGCTCCGTGACATTGGAAAAGTCATCTAACCTTCTCAAGCCATAGTTTCTTTATCTGTAAAGTGAAGAGGTTAGACTCAAGTTTCCATATAGGGTGGATGGGTATAATCTAAAGAGGGAAAGCATTAGCTGCTGAGTAGAGGACAGGGGAGGATCAGGAAAGGCCTCCAGCAGAAGATGGGGTTTTAGACAGTCAATACTTTAAGCATTTATTAAGCACTTACTATTTCTTCTGAGCATGAGTAAAAAGGCTGTGATGTGAGCATCAACTTAGGCTTGATGTTGGGAGTAGGCCACTGGGGGACACAGTGGTTAGAGTGCCAGGTCTAGAGTCAGGAAGACCTGAGTTCAAATCTGGCCTCAGATACTCACTAGCTGTGTGACCCTGGGCAAGTCACTTCACCCCATTTGCCTCAGTTTCCTCATCTGTAAAATGAGCTGGAGAAGGAAATGGCAAAATGCTCCAGTATCTTGGCTAAGAAAACCCCAAATGGGGTCATGAAGAGTCAGATACAACTGAAAACAACTGAACACCAAGAGATGGGAGTAGGCATACCCACTTGTTTTTTTTTTTTTTTTGGAGAGGGGGAAAGCAGGGCAATTGGGGTTAAGTGATTTGCCCAAGGTCACACAGCTAGTAAATGTGTCAAGTGTCTGAGGCCAGATTTGAACTCAGGTCCTCCTGACTCCAGGGGCAGTGCTCTAATTGCTGCCCCACATACATGGTTGTTTAACCAAAATTATGACTGACCAAGTGTCTGATTTCACTAGTTCCTGTAGAAGTCACAGAGAAAAAGAGAGGAAACTTCTCTGGTTCAGTCAATCAGAATGTGTTTCTTAAGTCCTTACTATGCACCAGACTGAGTGCTGGGAGCTGGAGAACACAGAGGTAAAATTGAAATACCCCTGCCTTCCAGAAGCTTCCATCCTCTTCTGAGAGAAACAACTTATATATAAAGATAAAATTATTCAAAGTAATTTCAGAGCAAGGGCACTCACAAGACCTCATATGACTTTAAGCTGAACTTTTGAGGAAGCTAGGATTCTAAGGAGCAGAAGAGAGGGGACACTGTATTCTCAGCCTAGGCAACAGCCTTCGCAAAGGTGAGGAGGTGGGAGATGAAGTGTCAGTAGTGAAGAACAGGCAGAAAACTAATTTAGCCAGGCCAGAGAGTGTGTGGAGGAGGGTAACTTGTGATTAGTCTGGAAAGGTAGTCTGAGTAGAAGTTGGGAAGTATCTTAAAGACAAAACAAGGGCGTTTATGCAATGGACTAATTATGTTATCTTCCTGCCCTGACTAGTTTTTGAATAGGGGTTCCGCAGGTCGTGAAAATAAACACTGCCATCTGGCCTGACTATGCCTTGGTCTGATTTCCAGTGGGCAGAGGGAAGGAGGCAGCTGAGAGCCGCCGTGTCAGAAACATATTATACTGTCCTATTTGTCTTCCTCCTCCTCTTACCTTTGTAGGCACAGTGCATAATAAGTGCTTGTCACATAGTAGGTACTTAAAAGTGCTTGGAGAAGGAAATGGCCAACACCCCAGTATCTGTACCAAGAAGACCCCAAATAGGGTCACAGAGAGTCAGACATGACCGAAAATGAACAGCAAAGAGACAAATACGCATTGATTGGTTAATTGGTCTAAGATATGTTTAGGTTACACAGTTGGATCACATCTCTACTCTGCTTTGTGACTTCTGTTCCTTAATACCAAATCAAACAGTAAAATAGTTTCTTCTCTGCCTCCTTGCAGACAGCTGAGGAAATGTTTTAACAATCCAGCTAGCAGCTTCTGTGGGGTCATAAGATCCACCCACAGCCAGCACCCAGGAGGCTGCTGGCATGCCGGGAATGCACAGGTTCTTTTGATCTGTTTAACCAAGGAAAGCAAGGTGAAGGGGCTGACAAGCTTACTTTAATCCAGCATACAGACAGCACTCAGTTAGTTCAGGGAAAAAATCCAGCATCCTGAACTTTGGAACAAAATACAAATAAATTACAAATATCAACAGACAGACCCAGTACAATTCAGAGTTACCAACATCTAGGTTCAGCCCGGAACAAGGGCTGGCCCAGAGTCACGTGCCACCACTGCTGCCACCACTGCTGCTGCAAAGAGCTCCAACCGAAAAAAGGGAAAAAAAGGGCTCTTCAAGCTGTCTTCTCTCCTCTTATAGGGTTTTTGACATCATCAAGGATCGTCTGAATGACTAGAGCCAATTGGTTCTTGAGTTGGCCCTTCCCTGCTAGGATCCTGGGAGGTTCACATCCATGAAGACCAGGTCAACACCCAACAGGGCATGGCTCTGGAGTCAACACCTCCCCCCCCACCCCAGCCACCCCATGAATCGCCACAAAGAGGTGGATCCAAACCCATGTGGTCCAAAACCCTCTGCTGTCCCAGACATGCAAACCAGGCCCTCCCTGGGCCCCCAGGGGCCCAGCACCTAGTAAAGCTCAATGAAATAAACTGAGTTACTCAAAGAAAACAAAGGCCATTTTGCTTGCCGACACAGGAAACCACTTTCTCTTGAAGTTATGAGACTTGAGTCGCTGTCTCTGACTCTGTGAGACCTTGGCCAAGTCAATTAACTTTTTGGATCTTCCTTTTCCCATCTGTAAAATGAAAGGGTTTGTTTCTAGAATGTTTCTAGGCATCCTTTTCCTCTTGGCATAATGAGTCTCTGATCTGGTTGGATTCCATGTGAACAAGACATCAGAATAGTGCTCTCCTTTCTTGATGTTATAGAGGAAAGAAATTATTGTAGTTTGCATAGCTGGCTAGGGAGATGTTTGGCCAGAAACAAGATTTTTTTTATATAATACTTGGAAGCCTGCTTGATAAGGGAGAAGACTGGAAAGACCCGAAGCAGAAGGATCCAGATTTTCTTAATATTAAAACTCAAAAAGTTTCTGTGATATTTTAGTGGGTTTTTTTCAGGGGAAAAAATGCCTGAGATATTTTCCAGGCTAGCAAATAAAGTGATATATGGAGATGTTCTGCACTTTATACCAAGATCCTGGTGTGTAAAATAGGCTCATATTTTATTTTACAAAATCCTAGATTCAGAAAAAAATTAATCTAATCTGAGACAGTCTCTGAGGCAGCAGGGTGTGGTCCACAAAATAGTGGACTTGGCATCAGGAGTGACCTGGCTTCAAATCCTGCCTCTGACACTCACTGGCTGCCTGAGTCACTGCACCTCTTGGAGCCTTTTTTTTTCTCATCTGTGAAATGGCCATTATGCCTGTTTAGCATTCATAAGCAGAGGGATCCTTAAGGTAGTCGGTCAATGACCGTATCTCACTTAAAGTAAGTCATGAGATGCTATGCCCTGCTCCATTTCTCATGTGAGAACATGTCTGGGTGGTTCATTAGGTGTGACCCCTTCCCTGTATGTAACTTGCATGTGCAGAATTATCTGAGCTCCTAGGAAGCAAGGACCGTGCTTTTGATCTTTCTTTATATTGTTAGTACTTAGCACAGTGCATGGCACACCATGTTTGTTAACCTGACATGATAAAATCTGTGCTTGGGGTAACATCGCGTGTAGAACCTTGCATGTTTTAGTGGTCCAGACTTGTGATTTCCTGGTGTAGGTACTTCTGATATGGAGATTTCCTCCAACCAAGCAGATCAGCATCTCTTCTGAAACTTATAGTCTTAGAAAGTTTTCTGGGGGTAGAGTTAAGACTTTTCAGGACAACACACTTAGTACATGCTCAAGGCAGGATTTTTAATCTATTTCTTCCTGACACCAAGAATTGAGTTCTAACCATTATACCATACTCTCTCGTATTTGCACATAGTAAGTATTTAGTAAAGCATATTGGGTCATTGAATCATTGTATTAACTGTAAATCCTGAATAATTTTCTGTGGGTTGTAAATTCACTACATTTAAGCTCCAGAATTTGAAGACTAGGCCTAAGCTCTTTTCCTTCAAAGTCACTCTCTTTGCTTTAAAATATCTTCACATCCAATTTGGAGACAGGTAACTTAATTCGTAGCATCTGCAGCCTTGGCTTATTTATCCCTCTCAGGGTCTGAGTGGCTTTAGCTGTGTGAGGAGCCTGCTAAAGTCCAAGGTTCATTCAGGAAACTGATGGAACTCAATCCATATGTGTCTGACCCTGGGAGCTCTCTGATTGGCCTTGTTCTCGGGCTCCTGCCATTATCACGGAGGACTCTGAGTCTTTGATGAGCCGCAGAAAAGAGAGCAGGCGGTGGGAAGCTTGCCAAGACTTTGGAAACCTCTCTGCTTTCCCTCCTGGCCCAATGTCCTTCTGAGAAGGAACTCTAGCTCACGAGTGTGTGACGTGGATGGATGTATGTCAGCACATCCCAGGCAATGTCTTCATATTTGTTACCTTAAGATGTTGAGTTTCCAAGCACCCAAAGGGGGTTAGAATATACTCACTCCAAGGCAGTTTGAATTGGAAGGGGTCAGTTTGGGCCACAGAGATCCAGAAGGCCTGGACCCTGTTGTTTACACATGCAGTTGCTACTCACATTTAAGTGAACAATGCTGGCCCCAAAAGTTAGATGCAGCTGGGTCCAGGCAGCTGACTTGGGAATTCCTGGATTTGAAATTTAGGGGCATAAAATCACCCTTGAAAGTCAACAGACGTGTATGAAGCACATCTTGTGTATGAGACTCTGTGCCCAGTGCTGGAAGATGCACGTCTTCATATCGATTTAATTCTACTCGTTTCAATTTGCCCAGCACTTAAGCACCGACATGCCAGATCCTGTGCTGGGTACAGGGTACAGAGATGAAAATGGAACAGACAAAAGGCTCCAACCTCACAGAAGCTGCCGCTTCAGAGCTTTTTAAGCTTTTCTATCTGTTATCAAACTACCTTGTATTTACTAAAAAAATCCACATCTTTTCTCCTTCAGTAGAATTTAAGGTTCCTGAGGATAATGACAATGTCATTTTTTATTATTGTACCTATGAGAGAGCTTGGTGGGTCAGTGAATAGAGCACTGGGCCTGGAGTCAGGAAGACCTGAGTTCAACTCCAGCCTCAGATAATTCCTAGCTGTGTGACCCTGGGCAAGTCACTTTACTCCTTTTGCATCAGTTTCATCATTTGTAAAATGAGCTGGAGAAGGAATTGGCCAACCAGTCCAGTATCTCTGCCAAGAAAACCCTATGGACAGTATGGTCCACAGGGTCATGAAGGGTCAGACCTGACTAAACAACTGAACAGCAGCCATCATCTTTAAGGCAGAGTGGTATAGTGGAGAGAATGCTGGGCTGAGTCAGAGGAAATGGTGAAGATTCCAGATATTCCATTTATTAGCTGAGTGACTGTGGGCAAGTCACAGTCTCTGGGTTCTCCATTTGCTCATTTGGAAAAGGAGAGAGTAGAATGAAATGGCCTGGATGACCTCTTCAGGCTCTGTCTCTAGGAGTCTATGCTGCCTAAGACAATGCTCTTTGTTATGTCCGCCTAATCAATATTTATTGAGTGGAAGGCTTGGTCCCTTCCTTCTAGGAGATTGCAGACTCATAGAGGGGTTTCATAGACACAGATACAGATACATGAAATCAATGTAAGTGATCATAGGATTCGTGTGGAGAGGAAGTACAAATTCTAGTTTGAAATTGATGCTCCCCAAATCTGAAAGGGAGCAATTATGATCCATGGGCAGGGAGCAGAGTGAGGGGGAGGATGGGGCGGAGAGTAAGGGAAATATAAAAGGAGCTGGACGCTTAGCTGACTCTTGAAGAGAGGGTGTATTTCAACAGGTGGCCGTGGTAGGGGTAGGGATATTGCAGCCGTAGGGTATTGTTTACACAAAAACTTGGAGCTGAGAAAGGGAAGAATTTATATCTGTCCAATGAAAAAAAATCAATTATTCGCGTATTCATTTTTCTATAATATTAATTTCAAACATGTCCCTCCCATTCTCCTGATCTAGAAGACCTTCCATGCTAAGAAAGAGGAGGACAACATGGTTCAATAAAATTACCAATATATCAACCAAGTCTGACTAGAAATGGGATTTTCTGCACCCATAGGCCTTCTCTTTTATTTTATTTTATTTTATTTTTAATTTACAAAAGGAAACAAGCATTTCATAACATAGTAGAATCATAAAAAGATGATGGCACACAAAACTACAAATCTATTATGTACAACTAGCTATTCCTATTAAAACGCGTAATAAATTTGTCATGTAAATATTGTTTTCTTCCCCCCACTTCCTGCCTTTGACATGGCTACCATTAGACACAAGGAGGTAAATTTTTTCATATCTTCTCTGGAGCCAAGTTTTGTTGTGGTTTGGTCATATCTGACTCTTCATGACCCCATGGACCATACTGTCCATGGGGTTTCCTTGGCAGAGATATGGGAGTGGTTTGCCATTTTCTTCTCCTGTGACAAACAGAGGTTAAGTGACTTGTCTAGGGTCACGTAGTTTGTAAGTACCTAAGGCCAGATTGGAACTCAGCTCTTCCTGACTCCAGGCCCAGCACTCCATCCACTGAATCTAGGTGGCTGCTTCAAGTTTAGTTTTCATAATTACACAACATCTCAGTTTTTCCCCCTTCTCTTTTCTGTCTGTGCACTTATGTGTGCTTCTCTGTGTCTGATCAATCAAGCAACTGACCGATCAATACTGTTATCAAACTCACGCCCCATTCCAGGTACTGTGCTGGGGATGGGGGATACAGAGACCAAACTGACATCATCCTCGCTGGCAAGGGGCTCCTAGAAAGCATGTGCGCGGGCACACACACACACATACACACATGTATGTGATATGAGGAAAATCTGGGGAAGAGGAAGACAACATTGGCAGCTGAAGAGGAAACAGAGGGCCTTCTTGAGGAGGGCAGCCCTTCAGCAGGGCCTTGAAGGAAATAAGAGCTTACAAGACATTGAAATGAGGAGGGAGACAATGGCAGAAATGAGGGGTGATGGGAGATGGAGTCTGGTTTGTAAGGAATGCCCTTGTTGCCAGCTGGGAAAGGGTAACTTGAGAGAACCAAGGTGCTGTTCCTCAGAGGCTTCAGAGTATATTTCCTGATGACACCACCCACGGTGCAAAGTGATAGGGGAGGAGAGATTTGGACATGGAGGCAAGATCAAGGAGAGACAAGAGATTCTCTACTCCAGGCTTCTTTGTCATCATCCTTTCCTCCTGTCTTGGTTCCATGTTGCTCCAGAGTGGTTTGTTCAGCACAGCATGTGCTTCCTCAGAGAGATAACGTGAAAAAATTATCCACCGCAGTATATAGAACCTACACTGGGTGACGAGCCATATCTGGAATTGTAGGGTAATGGCCAAGCATGGTGTCCAGCACTAGTCATGGTGGATAGCAGAAGAAATCAAGCAGCTGGCTTGGGTTGTACCAGGGATGTTTAAGAAGGAGAAAGGTGGTGGTTGTTGTAGCTGTAGTTCTTACCAGGATTGATGGATTTGTTAGGGTGGTCCAGTTTTGTGTTTTCTGATGGTCTGGATCATACATAAAGGGAGAAGACCCAAGTGTACAGCAGAGGCTTGGAAACATCCCAAGTTTGGGAAGACCCTTCCCTGACACGAACAGCATGCCTAGGTCTCTTTCTTATTGTGCCTCCCTTTCCGACGTTGGTGGGGGTGGGGAAGAGGGGCAATGAGTGGAGTGTGTGTGTGTGTGTGTGTGTGTGTGTAAGATCGATATCTTGTGCCCATTTCCAAGTTATCTAGTTTCTTCTGGTCAGTGCTTGGTACTGTCCCTGCCACCACCTGTATTCAGTATTTCAGCAAGGACTGAGTTTATGATCAAAAGGTCTTTCCAAGAGAGTTTTGATTTTGTTTTCTATACAGCATAAGACTGATCCCAGAGATTGCAAGCCCCATAATGGCAGGGATTCTCCCCTAGAATTGAGCTCAATGCTTTGTGTATGAGGCATTTAATAAATGCGATATTGAATTAGTAGTCCTACAATATTGCTGAATGATTCAGCTTGACTTGGCTAATTCACTGAACAGACCCTCAATATTGCTAATTTCATTTCATAATTCCCCCTTTTTTTCTCTTCTTCTTCACCAGCCCAAATAGCATCCCTTCTCTTGGCTTTTCTAGTTACTAAGGAAGCAAGGTTTTTAGGGCAACATTCTTCAGAAGCTCTCCAATTAGGGCTGACAGCACTCTATACCGTTCCCCAGCAGCCATATTAGTCATACTCTCCCTCATCTTCCACTCACAGACTAGTCCTTGAATTAGCCTCTGACTTTGCTGAGGTACTAAGGCACTATTATTATCCAATTTCTAAACTTTCTCAGAAATTTGATACTGGCAGTGCCACCCATCAGTTGGTTCTTAGACTTTCTCTTAAGTTTTGGTCCCTTCCCTCAGGCTCTCTCTGTAACCCAAGGATACCTAGCCCAGTATTCTTTCTCTCCTGTTGGCCATCTTAGTCTTCTAACAACCCTCATTTACATATCAATCTTAGTTGTCCAACCTCACGCAAAAGTACTCTCAATTACCATTATTCTGAGGAGGCTTTGTTTAGTTGTTTCTGTTTTGTTTGAGGCCATATAGGTTCCTTTGGATTTTAGAGATCTCTGCATTCCAAAGCACTGAAATTTTTGGAGACCGGACTCTTCCTCATTTTCCTGACCACTATCATAGGATCATAGACGGGAATGGGAAGAGACCTAGAGGTCTTCAAATCAAGTCACCTCATTTTACAGATGAGTTGATCACATGACTTGTCCAGTGACACATAGCTAGTAAGTGTCCAATGCAGGTTTAGAGTCAAGGTCTCCCCTATCCCAAGTCCAGTGCCCTATCCACTTTCCAATACTGCCTCATTTGGTTAAACGTTATTGACATATGGTTGAAGAGAGGCGATTCATTGGGGTTGTAATCATAATGACACACATTTCAATTTGAGACAGCCCATTTGAATACTAGGTTTTCTTGCTATGAGTCTGCAGGGAAAGGAGGAGAGAGACCAAAAGGAAAAAAAAAAGCTTTAAAGAAATATGGCTTGAGGTCTTGGACCCATGTCTAAAGGAACATTAGGTTCATGAAGGACAGGAAGGCCTCCCACCATGGGTGTTCACACAGGAAATACTTTCTTACTCCCTCAATCAGCCCAGCCCTGGTGATACCTTGTGATAGCATTGTTATAATTCTGTTCTTAACTCACAGCAGAAAAAGAAACTGTGAAAGCAATGGTTTTGGCAAACAGAAATATCCTGTACTCAACTGCTAGGAATCCCATTCTCCTGTTTCAAAAGAAGCGACCATTTTGTAGGGTGGGTACACTCCTAAACTGTGGTCACATTTTTTTATTCAGCCAACAGTCCTGACAATGAATCACAGCTCCTTCAAGCCAGGCAGCTCTTTACATGCCTGACATGTAGCCAAGCTCCATTTTGCTCGCTCTCATCAGCCTCTGAGCCACATTTTATGTTTAATTGCTGACTGTTAATTGGTAGAAACTGCCTGCGAATTTTTGTTTGTAATATTTAATGATATAGTAGCTGTATTAATGCCTAATAATAAATATACTGTAGTTCATTTTAAAAACAAAATTAATAACCTTAGTCTGCATCTCCTTGTTTCAATTCATTGGTACTGACAAGAAAAAAAGGTCTCCTAACTTTTGACCATTTAAAAATTTACATTTAATTATATTAGCAATCGTTCAACAAGTAGGGGACAGAAAAACTAGAAGAATGAATAGAAGCTCCTTGAGGACACAGACTGTGATTCTGTCTTCTGCTATTGTCCGCTTGGAGGGCCAGGGTTTGTGCTATACAGTCTAGAAAGCAGATGGATAAGGCCAGTGAAAGGTCACCAAGATCACCGTGTGCAAAAATATTCTTTCAGGGATGTCTTGACAATAGAATTAGAAACATCTGGTGTGGACTTGGCCATACCTCCTGAGGACTCACCAAATGCACAAAATTAAGAAGGAATAATCTTTCTCTGACCAATGAGATAGCTAAATATCTGTCAACTTTTATTCCTACACACATTAGCACAGTCTAACACAGTAAGGACCTGACAGAAGAATGCCTTCTGCTGGTTGAAAGGTGATTGTGTGTGTGTGTGTGTGTGTATGTGTGTGTGTGTATGTGTGTGTGTGTATGTGTGTGTGTGTGTGTGTGTATGTGTGTGTGTGTGTGTGTAAGGCTTAGAGACACTTTATTACAATGCAGTGATTTCAGTCATTTGAGTGCCTTAGTAGTTGAGTTCATTTATTTTTTGTACTGTTGAGTCCCTATATATTACAGTGATTTCTAGAGTATGATAAACCTAGAGTAGTTTTCTTAGTTGTAAGGCACTTTCATTCTCATAAAGACTTTGTGAATTTGAGAAATTGTAATAATGAAGGCTTGCTTCTCCCTTCACTGTTATAGATACCAATAAACTTTCCACATTTGTATTTTATGCACATTTCCTCCATGGCCTGTTTAAATGCCTTCTTTTTGTAGCTTCACAAATCCTACCGTATCCAGTCTCACTGGTCCTTCACCTCTCCTCAGTGCCCGAAGGCTTTCAGAGTTCGAGGCTTTTCTCTTTTCTATTCCTAGATTTAGGCAGGTGTTTCTCTTTGATGGCTAAAAAAATGAGGTAAATTGAACAACACTTTTGCAAAACTTAATTTGGAAGAAATATTAGTACATGCTTTGTTTGGATAATATCCTCAGGCATAATAACGAGGATGAATTTTAAGAGGTAACTGACTGTATTTGCAGTTTCCTGTGAGCCCTGGCACCCCACCTACCAGCCCACATCCCGCCAACCTCCACTTTGAGAATGCAATTGGTTTGTCTGTCCACTCTACGGCTCTGTAGTCCTGACCTTTGAAGTGGGCTCACTCTGGGTTCTCAGGGCAGCACATTCTTTTCGTTTGGCTAGGGTACATGTAACAAAATGGCCATTTCCTCCTGACTGCTAGCTACTGGGGAACCTTCCTAATAATTATCTTTGGCTTCCCATAAACCTCCAGCCAGAGACATATTTGGATTTTTCCCCCTGCCACTCGCAAATCCTATTTTTATGTATAGCTAAGGGCCCTTAACTTTCAGCCTGTCTTCTACTGGGGGACTGGTGTCTAAGGTCTTGTAACGAGGCCAGATTTGGCCTCTGTAATGCTATTTGTAATGAGAAATCTAAACAGGGAATAGCAGTGAGGCATGACTGGAATGTGTTTCCATTGGAGAAGCCAGTGTAGAGAAAAAGTCTAAGCAAAGCCATGTCCAGAAGGCCCTTTCAGCTGGCCAAGACGGAAGACTAATGTTATTGTGTGTTGGCTGTCAAGCTGCCAGCCCTCCCTCACCGATTTGTTTTCTCTTATGCTCTCTCTCCCTTTCCCCTGCCCACCTCCTCTGTCTTTTTTTTCTCTCTCCCTCCCTCCTTCTCTCTCTCCCTCCCTCCTCCTTCTCTCTATTTCTCTACCTCTTTCCTTCTCTCTCTCTCTCTCTCTCTCTCTCTCTCTCTCTCTCTCTCTCTCTGTCTCCTGACTGTTTGCTCAGGTGGACAGTGACACCATTTGGAACGAACTGCACTCGGCTGCTGCTGCACGCATGGCTGTTGGCTGTGTCATCGAGCTGGCTTCCAAAGTGGTCTCAGGAGAGCTGAAGGTGAGGTCTGGGTTACATTATGTGTGGGAAATCCAGAGGAGAAGCTGAAAGGGAGATGTTTGGATTTGGGGCTTGTGGAGAGTGTGGTGCAGTCAGCGAGGGCTTGGGGAGCTGTGGCCAATGGTAGGGACACCAAGGTGTGGCCACTTCAGGGGTAGGCTGATGGCTCCGCTCAAAGCCTGAAACTTGTTGGGGAATGCTGCACCCTCCGAATGCCCACTTTTCTTTTTATTCTTTTTGAACACAGAGATGATTAGAAAGTGATGGTCCAGGTTAAAATTACCCAGGGTGTATACATATCTGGCAGGCAATTCTGGAATCCACTTTTGAAAGCATTTTAAAAAATCTGATTTTTGAGTTGTATATATAACCACAGAATGCCACCCAGAGAGAGCAAAGGTAAATAGCAGGCGGGCTGGCCATCCAGGGGCGGGGGACTGTTGATGAGGAGGGTAATGGTCCAGAGGATGTTTTTCCATGAAACGACTTCAAACAGGCACTGAGCTTTATTGTTCTTTGCTTTTATGGTCACTTCTTTTCTCCATCATCTGAAAAGAACAATGCACAAGCCCCCACAGTTTCTCCAGTCTAAACAGTTTATAAAAACGACAGACCTGACAGAGCCTGAGGTTTGATTTGGTATTTTAGCTGAGTCCTTTCAAGGTGAGCCATGTGCATGCAGGGGGAGGGCTCTGGGACCTGGATCAACCATGTTGTTGTGGGCGTGGCTTTGGAGGTACCCTGAGACTGGACTTCATAAGCCAAGATGTAACAACTGACTGAGCTTGTTACTAATTGTGTGTGGGAGGTGTGTGTATGTGTAGGATGACATATTTTAGGACCCACATGCACTCATCTTTTTTTTAATTACCAATAGAATCAAATGAAAATTGTTTTTTTTTTTCAAGTGTTATGAACGGATAGGGCACTGGACTTGGAGAGGACCAGGGTTCAAATCTTACCTCAGTCACTAACTACTCTTGGGCAAATCACTTCATATTCTTTGGCTTCAGTTTCTTCCCAAGTAAAATGTTGATGATAACAGCACCTTATACTCCCAGGATCATTGGGAGGGTGGGAATAAGCTAAGTTCTGTTAAGCACTTTGCCAGCCTTAAAGCACTATGGAAATCTGAATTCTTATAATGGTGGTTGGCCACATCGTTTGTGATAAATGAGAGGCAATTACACCGTCCATCGCAGGGGGCCTTGATGTCCCTCTCCGAGGACATGGAGAAATTGACTGCCTTGTTTAAGTGTGGCCAGATACGGAAGCTCTCATGTGCTTTACGTGTAGATGATGGCACCCAGTTTCCCCTCGTGCCCTGAATTGCTCATCTCAGGATATTGATG
This sequence comes from Trichosurus vulpecula, assembly GCF_011100635.1. Lineage (NCBI taxonomy): Eukaryota > Metazoa > Chordata > Mammalia > Diprotodontia > Phalangeridae > Trichosurus > Trichosurus vulpecula. Next base: position 11,687,262 of record NC_050577.1, read on the forward strand.
GGATCCTTCGTGGGGGGATTACCAGTCATCGTTTATCGTCGCTAAGCAACAATTTTCATCCTTCTATTCAGGGAATAGCATGGACACAGAAAAGCAAATGAAAACACACATACACACACATACACCGTAAGTTCATGGGGCTCAAGGAGTTCCAAGCCAGATGCTGGGGTGGGGCAGGGCAAAGGTGACTTAGAAAAAGTCTTATCTAGGAAGACGACCTGAAATAGACCTAGGGATTCAAAGAGTCAGAGGTGAGGAGGGATGGCAAACCAGGTATAGAAAACAGCCTCTTCAAAGGAGTAGAAGTGGGAGATGGAACGTCATGAGCAGGGAATGGCAAGAAGGCCGGTTTGAATGGAATATAGAGGGAAAATGGGAAATTAGTCTGGAAAGAGAGCTTAAATGTGAAACAGGGGTTTGAATCTTATCCTGGAAGCAGTAGGCAGCCACAGAAGGTTTCTGAGCCTGGGAACTAGCAGGAGGTTAATCATTAAATCAGAGACGTTCAAGAAGAGAATGCCTGAGGTGTCATGGAAAGAACCCTGAGTTAGGGCTCAGCAGGCTTCTGTTCAATTCTGCCTCTAACACTTACTAACCGTGTGGCCCTAGATCCACGTCTTATCATTCTTCCTTTCTTTATTGGCAATTCCCAGTAAGGGTTTTAACCTCCCCAGAGAACAAGGACTTTCCCAGAGTGGGTGCTTCATTAGTCTTGATTGAATTGAATTAGCACAGGAAAAAGAGCTTTCCCAGATGAGTGTCTCCTTCTGGACTTTGCATCCAAGGAGTGTGGAACAGACATGATCACAGCCTTCCAGGAGCGAACCACCTAGAATGGCCAGTGTCAAGAAGGGCAGCCTTGGAGAGGACACACTGACAGACAGACAGCTGTGCAAACATTCACAGGTTATTGACTTGAAGCATAGCTGGGAAGGCAAAACCACCCTCCATTACCCACACCGGAGGATCCTAAGAAGGGAAGAAAGACACAATAATCTATGCTGAGCTTGAAAATCTGTTGCAACCATGATGATGATTTTTTTGCGATTTTTTTAACTCCTTAGTGATTCATTACCAATTCTAATGTTAAAGCAGCGAATATTCCTTGAGCTCATGCTCAGGTATGGAAGATAAGAAATGGGGATTTGGAGGGGGGCAAAAGGACACAATATTGTGTACAGTCACAGGATTATGGAATTTCAAAGCTGGAAGAAGTAATTTTGTCCCGTCCAGATAGACCTGAACAAGAATCCTTCCACTAGATGTAGGTAGTTAATCAATCAGTCAACATTTGAAGGGTCTGAAGTATTCCAGGCTCTTTGCAGATGTTCGGGATACAGAAACAAAACAATGATGATAGTAAGAACAAGAAATAGTCCTTAGAGAACTTAAAGTCTATAGAGCGATAAAACGTGTATGCATCATCACAAAATAAATACAAGGAAATATGGGAGGAAAGGCCATTCCCCAATTGATAGGCTTCCCCTTAATTTCCGATTCTTTGCCACCACAAGGAGAGCTGCTATAAATATTTTTGAATGTATATGTCCTTTTCCATTTAAAAAAATCTCTTTGGGCTACAGACCCATTAATGATATTAAAGTATTTTCTTTCAATTATTCATTCCACAAATTTGTATTAAACATCTACTGTGTGCTAGGCACTTTGCTAGGTTCTGGTGATAAAAGTAAAACAAAACAAATAATAAAAAAATAAAAACAAGACAGACCCTGCCCTCAAAGAACTAAAATCCTGAGAATGAGAATAAAAGGAACATGGGTGAAAAACACAAATGCATGTAAAGGAAACAAAAAAATATAATTGGAATTGAAGAATTTCATTGAGGGGAAACTCCTTATCTCTCCGGGTAACCCTCACCACTCATGGAGAATTCAAATGCTTAGGAAGTTATTTAATTTTTTTTATTTTACCCCCACCGCCCTCCCACAAGTCTAGACTGACTTCCCTGAAACTTTCTTCTTTTCTCCTACTTCAAACAAAACAGAATAAGCTTAATATGTCTTTCATCCTCCTCCTCCTCCTCCTCCTCACCATCCTCTTCTTCATCATCATCATTGATCATCACCATCATAATTTTCTTCATCACTATCATATTCTCCATCGTCCTCATGGTTACCATCATCATTTTCATCATTACCATCATCATCCTCCTCCACCTGCTCATCCTCAGTTTTGCTGGTGTCCCCTTCCCGTCATGGACTTTGAGGTTCATGAGGACAAGGGTTGTCTCTTGTGCCTCCATATCATGGGACTCAGCAAATAGACTTTAAAACGATGGCAGCAGAGACAACAAAAAGAGCCGGTGCGTTCCAAATGCTAGTGTTGGGGATTTGGGCGGCTCTTTAGGAAAAGAAGTGAAAATAAAAAATCAATTTTTTTCTGTGTGAGAATTGATGAAATATGTAAACAAAAATGTTCTTAATCCTGCCCCAATGCCTCAGAACAGCCAGGTGGGAAGAGATTCATGGCTCTTCCCACCATTTGACTGTGATACTTTGGGTAAGATGGAGGCCTATGAAGCCTGAGCGCCTGCCTTGGCTCTGCCCTCCCCAAGCACTGTCCTTCGATCTGCTGACGAACCCTAACTCCCCACCCCCATCCCCAAGTCTTGCCAGCTTGATGTGTTCTTCAGGCTTCTGGGCCTTTCCCTCATCAGTGCAACTGAACTTTCCTTGATGCATTGTTTTCTCTAATTAGAGGGTGAGCTCCTCGAGAGCAGAGAATGTCCTGCTTTTTCTAGTTGTATCTCTAGCAATTAGCACACTTCCTGGCACATAGTAAGCACTTAATAAATGCTTGTTGACTGACTGATAATGTGTCATGCACAAGTCACTTTACCTTAATGCACCTCAGTTTCTTTCTCTGTAAAATACCTACTTATAGTCCTGTTGGGAGGACTATTTGAGATCATGTGTATGGAGTGTTTGTAAACTTCATAGCCCTCTCTAAGAAGCCATTGTTTTGTGATAGTAAGGTGTTTAAAGGAAGGATGGACCCAAGCACTTGGGGAAAAGCCTCAGATCTCACTATTACCAAAAAGTAGTTGACTGAGAAAAATCTCAACAATTCCGAGTCGTTGGCTTACTTTACTCTGTTCATGTGTTTAATGAGAATGATCTCCCCATGTTTCAAGAAAAAGGCAAGAGAACAGAACAGGCAGGACTTTATGAGTGAAAATCTAGTCTATTGTCTTTACAATTCAAATTTTATCATCAGGTGTAGCGATTGCAAGATCCACTTCTTTTTATTGTTGCTGACGACTTAAAAAATGAATTGGTTATAGTAATATTCTCCCTTAAAGAATCTTCTTCAACAAGGTGTGTCCTAAGCATATGACCCAAACATATAAAATTCCCTGAAAGAAGTAACAAGAGATGACTTGATTCAATGGCCTAATTATTTACATCTACCAAAGAATAAAATATGTGTATGTGCCCTCTACCCTTACTTGTTGTTGGCCACTGTCATGAAGGAGATCTGGTATAGAAGACTAACTTCCGCTTAAATGGAAAACAGGATTCTTTGAAGATGGCCAATTTCCATTAGGTGGTCTTGTTTGTCTCTGACATTATGTTAATTGCATCAACCTTTGGAATATTGAGGAGATTTGTAAATGAGATCCCTAATCACTCAAAAGAGTTTGGCCTAAATATCCACACAGAAAAAAGAGGAGCAGAAGAAGGCCTGTTGTCCCAAATACGACATAGAGTTGGATGGACAGCTGATCTACAGAGTTCATCCATCATCAGTATGTATTTTGGGGGGTGATACTGATGGACACTGAGCCAAGTCTAGAACTGATCAAGAGAACAGGCTGTATTGCCTTTGGGAAATTGTTCAGTTTTTCAATGACCATAAGCTTCTCTCTGAAACAAAGGAACATTCTTGCCCTAACGATGTATGCTTCTAGTCCATGGAATGCCACAGTATCTGAAGAATGAAAGGTCATTACTATCCAAAGGACAATGAAAAGGTAAATGAATGTTGAGTCAGATTGCTCATGGCAGATGAGTGCTTCCATATTTTACTTCGTGACCTCATTGGTGAGTGCTTAGCCCAGTAGTGGTTGAGGGCATGTAGGCCTTCTTACCTTACTTTCCTCTTACCAATGGTGAGTTGTGTGTGTGGGAAGACATGAGGTAAAGGATGCCATCAGAGAAAAGAAAAGAAGTGTAGCTGGTACCTAACATCAAGAGCCAGGGATAGCCTAAGGCCTTAGCTTACATGTTCCATTGAGATCCAAGCAATGTCTTGAAGGGTAGCAGAGACATGAATGACATAGGACAGGCAAGTATGGACTAGGGTATGGACAAGGTGTGGATAGAGCTACACCAAGAGAAAGAGTACTAGTGTGAATGAGATGGCAGATCTACTGAATTGTGGGAGTGTTTTAATGCACTTTTCTTAGAGGTATAAATCATAAAAATATCATCTATTACATTACATTTCAACAATAGTCTGGAGAAATATTAAGCTTAATAAGAAGCCACAATTGATTTTGTTGTTATAAACCTTTATTGAGTACTTAGTAGGCACAGATCATTGAGATAAGCATAGGGCTGGAGTTAAATAAAATTTAAGTAATGTAAGGTACCAAGCTGTGATCACAGATTTTTTTGGATAGTGAGGGGCAAGGCTATGTAAATGGATAAAAAAGACACAAAAGAATGGCCAATGAGTATACTCAGACTCTGTGAGGGGTTGTTACGAACTGGGAGATTGATAGTGATAATATGATAATAGTAACAGCTGGCATTTAAGTGACACTTTCAAGTTTACATTAAAAATGTTATTTAATTTTCTCCTCACAGCCATACTGGGAGGTAGATGCTATCATTAGCTCCATTTTACAGATGAGGAAACTGAGGCAGACAGATATTGTGAATGCCAAGGGTCACACAGCTAGGAAATATCTGAGGCCAGATTTGAGCTCCGGTTTTCCTGACTCCAGATCCAGGGCTTGGTGAGGTAGTGTCCGCTAGCTGCCTATCAGCTGGCGGGATGAAAGCAGTTGGGTAATGGCTTCACGTAACAATAATATTAATATTAATAATAATAATAGCTAACATTCATATAGCACCACATGCCAGACACTGTGTTAAGTGCTTTACAGTTGTTATCTCAACAAGGAATAATTGTGCGTTTTGTGCTTAAGTTCACTGATAAAGCTCAATGTTATTCTTTAAAAGAACATCATGATTTCTGAAAATTGCACCTCAAATTACATCCCAAAATGTCTGTTGTCTACTCCTGCTCTCAAAAAACCAACTGGCTGCAAGTGGTTTTGGAGCTTCCCAAGACACCGTTTGTCACTCGGTGCTCCGGTGCAGCTGTTTACATCAGTTATGCCTCTGTGATGTCAGGGAAGGGGCTCGATGAAAATCATTGTAATGGGCCCCAGAAATCAAAGCAACCCCCAAGGAAGCCCCCGAAAGTTTTGCTTGCTTCCTTTTCTAGTACACTATGCTTTGGGTCTTTGGAGTCTTGCCTGTCAAGGTTTATATTACGTTCTCAGATCTATAATCGGTATATGGAGGGGTATCAGAGTTCCAGAGGCAGAGCTGATGCTGACCAAGAACTTGGCAGATGGTAGGTGATGGCGGGTGAAGGTGCTAGGCTTGCCATCAGACATCCGGCTTCATTGCGTCTGGGCCCCACCACTTCCTTCTATCTCTGTAACCTTAGGCAAGACATCCCACCTCTGGAGAGGCTTCCTCACCTGCAGAATGTGACCACTGCACAAAGTGACCTCTTCATTCTCTTCCTGCTGGAAATGCATGGTCCTCTTATGTCATGAGGGCCACGTGGTGGAGTAGACGGGAATCAGATCATGGGCCAGGGTCCTTTGGTTTGGAGTCTTACACGTCAGTTACTCTCCTCAGCTGTTCACAAGTACCGAGGTTATTGTGAGGCCTGGTGAGATAGCAATGGGCTGACCTTGGAGTGCTATATACATGACTGATATGATTATTAACAGAAGTAATCATAATAGTAATGTATCTATATAGTGATTTAAAATATAGAAAGCAATTTTCAGATAATTTCCCAAAATAGTTTCATAATAGCCCTATAAGGAAGGTAGCATACCAAGAGCTAGGTAGGTCGTGCGTTGGGTCTGGGGTCATATCTGACCTCAGAATCGTAATAGCTTTAGAACCTGGGCAAGTCACTTAACCTCTGTTTGCCTCCATTTCCTCTACCATAAAGTAGGGATAATGATAACACTTGCCTCTCAGGATTGTTGTGAAAACAAAACAAAATAATAGTTGTAAAGTGCTTAACACAGGGCTTGGCACTATGTAAATGCTAGCTATTGTATGTGCATGCGTGTATACACATGTATACACACATATACATGCATACGTAGCATATATACACACATTTAGGAAATATAGAGGTCTGGGGAACCAGGGGACTGGAGGCCACACGTAGCCTTCTAGGTCCCTGGGTACGGCCTTTCGATGGAGTCCAAGTTTTACAAAACAAATCCTTTTATTAAGGAGATTTGTTTTGAGAAGTTTGGATTCAGTCAAAGGGTCACACTAGAGGGCCATATGTGGCCTTGAGGCTGCAGGTTCCCTACCCCTGATATACACCATATTATGTAATACATAGTATAGCTTATGTATTTATACCTATACGTTAATATAGCATATGATATATTATACCTATATTAACAATAGCAAGCATTTCTATAGTGCATTACATTACATATCACATATAATAGCCCATAATATATTATTTCTAAAGTAACATATTGTATGTATTATGACATTGAGACTGCAAGAGGAGATTTGATTGGGTTTTTTTGGTGTGAATTCACATTTCCCCAGAGAATCATCAAAACCCCAAATTATAAGGGAATGCATAGGTCATTGAGACCAAATGGTAGCCAGAGGATGAATTCTATCTAGAAATGGAAAGATAATTGGATCTGGAATTGGGGCACCTGGGTTCAACTCCTAATTCTGTGACTCCCAACTTGTGCAACCTTGAGCAGATTCTTTCTGTTCTTTTGCTTCTCTTTCCTCATCTGTACAATGAAGGGTTTCAACTAGTTAGTTGACCTCTAAGGGGCCTTCTACTTCTCAGTCTCTGCTTCTGTTATTCCCAAGGAGGATATAAACTCACTGTTTCCTAAAACAATCTATTCTTTTTTTCTTTTCCCCCAAAGGCCCTGAATTAACACATTTTTCTTCAAATTAAGTTGATATCTACTTCTTTTGCAATTTCCACCCATTGGTCCTTACTCCATTTTCCAGAGCCAAGCAGAAAAAGCCTAATCCCTCTACCATGTGAAACTCACGTTTTGTAGGCAACTTTCACATCTCCTTAAGTATTCTGTTTTTTAGGTTAAGCATCCTCATTTCCTTCAACCAGTCTTCATATGGCTGATTACTTAATGTCTTCTTCTCTCAGTTACCCTCCTCTGATCACACACTGACTTACCAGGATCCCTACTAAAATTTGATGGATGTCTAAAACTGAGCCTAATGCCACAGATCATTGAACAGGGCATTGGTAAGTTCTTGAGTGTGGACACTCTCCTATTACCAATGTGACCTGAGTTAACATTCATTTTTGGTGACCATGTAGCACTTCTGATTCCTATGGGTCTCAGTAAACACCATGGGTCTTTTGTGCATAAAGTTTTCTGCCCATCTCTTCCCAATCCCTTCATAAAATTTTTGTAGTTAATTGTTTGAACCCATCTTTAGGACTTTATGTTTATCTCTATTACATTTCCCAGTGAAAGATTATATTTACTGCCTAAGGATCAGAGAAGTTCAGAAAGGCCACTTGCTACTAAGTTGACCATTAGACAATGACTTTTTTTTTCATTATAATGAACCATCAATAATATAAAAATGAAAGAGCTCTCAATCCTATGTACCTCATTTCTATCAACGCATTGGTGGTGGAGGAGTGACAGAAAATGGGGCTTAGAGGTCCCAAGAATCCTACAGTTTTTGAAATTATGTACACACATTCATTTAACCATTGGAAATCTAAAGGAATTGTTTGTTGTTGTTGTTAAACAATCTCAGTCCTGAATCACATCCATGTTGACATTCATAGAAGAAGTTATGGGTGAGGAATCTAAATGGTAAGAAGGTCTGCTCAGAAATGTCAGGAAAATGGGATCCATAAAATAGGTCTCATTGTTTACCCAAAGGCACAAAGGCTCGTATTGTAGGATACTTAGTCATCTCATATTCTCATGTTCATTATGTGCAAAATCAAGGAAACTGCTGTGAAGATCAAAGGAACCAGGTGCCAACTTTTAACGTGGTGTTCCTGGGCAAAATCCTTTAAACAACGTTGGCCAGCACTTTGCTCTTCAGTGACCTCTGTCTGAAGGCAGGTGGGGGAGTGCAGTAAAAGTGCTATGGAGAACATCGTTCTGGATCCAGACAGGAAAGCAGCCCAAAGTTTATAAGAAGTGTTGGACCTGGATAATGGGAGCACTTCAAGAAGGAATCAGAAAGAACTGGGTGTAATATGCATTGAAAGATATGACAAATTAAATTAGCAGTATTTCTAAGAGATAAAGAGGATTGATTATTAATGTCAGCATTGTTTTTTAGGTTCTAGCACAAAGCCTGTTGCATAGTAGGTGACTAATAAGTGTTTGTTGATTGATTGCTTTTGTATCTCCAGCTCCCAGTACATTGCCTGACAAAGAATGTAGGTGTTTAATAAATGCATGTTGTTTTGCATCATCTTGAAGGCCCTGCCCAAAGCTTGAACTTCATCGGAATGACTTACAAGAATTCAGTTACTTTTGGCCCATAATGAACCATTGGAGGAAAATGTCATTGGAAGATTCCTGCTATCACCCCCATAAATAATATTCTGGAATAGTCTGTGATGATTTTCAGCTCATGCTTTGCAATGTTTAAAGGGGCTTCTGAGGGTTTCTTTGCATTTCCTTTTCAAGACGTCAGCTTTGACCACATTGTGCTCAGGAAGGGAAGCGCATAAGCACCATCTACTTTTAATTTGCCAAATTTGAAACAGAAGACAGGGCTGCAATGAACTGTGGGTCCCAGCCAGGGCTGGCCTGCCTAATCCCTATTGTCTGAAAGGTTCCCTTTGGCTAAGAGGCAATTGTGCCTAGTGCACAGGAGAGAAGGGCAGTATACCAACACTTTCCAAATCCTCCAATTACAGTGAGACAAAGTCGGGGGGGTGTAGGGCAAGAGAAATTCTCCTGTCTCCATGGAGGGGTATTTAAGTACACAGAATTATCCTTTTAGTAGGTGGTGATTTATTTGAATAAAAAAATTTTTCAAAGGCACATTCCCCCCAAAACTTCAACTGGATGCATTCCTGGGCTGGTGCCGTGTAGTATGTCAGCCCACATCAGAATCAAAACAAGTTGGCTGATTGCAATCATATCCAACTGTGCCTCCTGCTGACACCTTCTGGGTAAGCGAACCTGCATCCTGTGTCCAAGGATACTTTGCTCATTGTCCTGCTTTGTCTTTCTTCAAACACAGCCATCCACTCACCCCCAGCCCCTTGATTCAGTACTTTTTGTGAACAGTCAGTCGTAGAAAGAGATAGTTGATGGATATGGAGTTAGAGGAGGAGAGTGAATTGAATCTCAGTGTGTGTGTAGGGGAAGTTACTGAGGAAGATTTTACCCTAAGAAAACAGAAATTTCCTAACAATTAGAGCAGCCATCAAGGTAGAGCGGGCTCTCTGAAGATGTAGGGGGATTCTCCCTCAATCAGAGGTCTTCAAGCAAAAACTACATGACTATACGTTGAGGATGGTTGAAAAGAGATTCTTGTTCAAATTGAGGTTGGACATGCTCATCTTTTAAGTCCCTTCTAATCTAATCCAGCACCCGAAGAGTCTGCTAAGCACCTACTATGTGTTCTGGGTGCTAGGAATGCAAAGAGAAAAATGAAAATGAAAAGTTCTCCCTTACAGGAGCTTTTATTTGATTAAGGAGATATATCATGTAACTGTATACTTGATAAATTTAGTGAGAAGTGAACACCACCAAGCAGGGAATCAGGAATGTCTTAGCAGGGGATAAGATATATTTCTATACCAAACTGAGTGTCTATGTTATTCCCTCTTTGAACTGATTCTGGTGCAAGTAAAGTTTAAGCATAGCCCTCTCCCCACCTACTCCCATTTCCCCCTCCCTTGTAAAAGCTTTTCTTTTCACACCTCTTTCATGTAAGATAATTTTCCCTTCTTCCTTCTCCCGTGTGTCCCTCTTTCTCCTCTTTTAATTTTTTTTTTTTTGGAAATCGTCCCATCATAGTCAATTCATATCTTTGCCCTCTGTCTATGTATATTCCTTTTAACTGCTGTAAAGACAAAACTCTTACAAATACCATCTTCCCAGGTAGGAATCTAAACAGTTTAACTTTGTTGAACCTCTTTTGATTCCTCTTTCATGTTTACCTTTTTATGCTTCTCTTGAGTCTTGTGTTTGAAAGTCAAATGTTCTATTCAGTTTTGGTCTTTTCATCAGGAATGCTTAAAAGTCCTCTATTTCATTAAATATCCATTGGATTATACTCAGTTTTTCTGGATAGGTTATTCTTGGTTGTAATCCTAGCTTCTCTGCTTTCCAGAGTATCATATTCCATCCCCTCTGTTCCTTCAAAATGTAAGCTGCTAAATCTTGTGGGATCCTGACTGTGGCTCCATGATATTTGAATTGTTTCTTTCTGACTGCCCTCAATATTTTCTCCTTTACCTAGTAGTTCTGGAATTTGACTGTAATATTCCAGGGAGTTTTCATTTTGGGATCTATTTTAGGTGATCAGCAGATTATTTCAATTTCCATCTAACCTTCTGGTTCTAGGACACCAGGGAAGTTTTTCTTTGAAATTTTTTGAAGTAAGATGTCTAGACTCTTCTTATGATCATGGCTTTTGGGTAATTCATTAATTTGAAATTCTCTCTCCTTGATATATTTTGCAGATCAATTTTTTCCTGTGAGATATTTCACTTTTTCCTATTTTTTCATTCTTTTGATTTTGTTTTATTATTTCTTGATGTCTTATGGAGTAACTAGCTTCTACTTGCCCAATTCTAATTTTTAAGGAACAATTTTCTTCAGTGAGGTTTTGTACCTCTTCTGTCATTTGGCCAATAGTGCTTTTTAAGAAATTCTCTTTAGTGTATTTTCCCCAATTCATTCTTTTTTAAAGATGTTTAAGGTATTCTTCAGTATTTTTGGTTCCTCTTTTACCAAGCTGTTGACTCTGTTTTCATAATTTTCTTGCATCACTCTCATTTCTTTTCCCAATTTTCTTTTACCTCTCTTATTTGATTTTTAAAAATATTTTTGAGCTCTTCCAAGAATTCTTGTTTAGCTTGTATCCAAATCACATTTTCCTTTGGGGCGTTGCTTGTAGTTTTTTTTTTTTCTGACATTGTTGTCTTCTTCTGAATTTGTGTTCTGGTCTTTCTCATTACTTTTCCTAGTAGCTTTTTATGGTCAGAATTTTTTTGTTTGTTTGCTCATTTCCCCAGACTATTTCTTGATTTTTAACTTTTTGTTAAAGTTGGGCTCTGCTTTCAGGGTAAAGGCGGCAATGTCCCAAGCTTCAGATTTTTTATGCTCCCTTTTTCAAAGATAGTTCTGGGGCCTGTATGTTTTTGGTGTTTCCCTGGTGGTAGGATATAAGTAGAGGTGTGGTCTTTGCTCTCCTGGCCTGTGCTTTGGTCTTTATCCAGGAATGGATCTTGTTTCCTTTTAGGTGCAAGTGTTTGTGTTCTTCTTGACCCTGGAACTGTGACCAGTTCCTTACTGGTGTGTATTCTAGCATAGTGCTCCACATATGGTAGGCACTTAATTATACTGATATCATTTATATCTAGTTTGCTATCCATCATAGAATACTGAAAATGAGGAAGCACTGACTATGCTATAGAACCTGTTTTCTTTGCTCATTGTTGAGCTATCTGTTAAGTTGTCTGGGAAGATTTTGAATTAAAAATGTAATTATAGTCATCTGCCTTTGCAAATGCATCTATGAGAAATGATACCACAAAATCTTTCATCTTTTTGCCACTCTGTCATCCTTTATACCAATTATACTAAGTCTGAACTCAGGATATAGCTTCATATTTCCCTACCAATTTGAACTGTTTATTCTTTAAAAAATGAAATGCCACAATCAAGTTAGCCAAAAATGCTTTCATACACATTGTTGGGCATTGCAGAGCCCCAAACAAATGGTTTCTAAACCAAATTTTTGGCTTCCTAGCAGTTTACTGTCATGTCTTATAGAGGCAGATATTTGTTCATTCTTCCCCACTCCCAACACACACACACACACACACACACACACACACACAAACACACACACAACTCACTCAAAGCTGAATCACTGTTATTGTCTTTATGCTGTGGATCAGAATGAATTATATGTAATAGAAGGAGCCCTCAATCCCTTCTTTCCTTCCCACTCTGGGCTTGTTTTCACAAATATGATTCCTTGCAGCCAGAGCCAGGCTGGGCATATGACTAAAGCCATCCTAGACCTTGTGTGCCAAATTTTCTAAGATCTGTTTTCCAAAGCTGTCAGCAAGCTACTTCTGTTCAGCCTCTGTAGGGAGGTGAGCTGGCAGCTATGCATTGACTTTGGGGTCCATCACTTAATTTAGCCTTGAGTGCAGAAGCTCTCCTGGACTCCCTTAGTGAGGCAAAATGCCATTTCTATATGTCCTATATTGTTTTCTTGGCACATGTATGGCCCCCTTTCTCAGCCTCCTGGCTTGTATGCAAGAGACAAGCTTGCTTTGTGAGCTTCCCTTTCCTCCCCTGCTGTTGATGAACAGCCCTAGGATCATGATCTTTGAGCTGTCTTTAAATGGGAATTTCATTCCTACTGCCGAAGTCAACTAATTTCATGACAAATGCCAACATCTTCCAAAAATAATATCCTCAGCAAACAGGAATTAAGGGGAGAGACCAAGATTGCTCCTTCATTTAGTCATTTAGATGTCAACATTAGCAAGACTACATTGGCACTGGCGAATAATTCAATCATGAATGCCCACTTCCTCCTATCAAATTGTCCATGAAATCCTATTTGGGAGCATGCAGTCACCTGAATAAGCATTCTGGTAGATGGGTGTTTACACCATAGCTGAATTGGCTCAAATATGTGTGTGTGTGTGTGTGTGTGAGTGTGTGTGTGTGAGAGAGAGAGAGAGAGAGAGAGAGAGAGAGAGAGAGAGAGAGAATAAGTATTATTTCATTTGATACTCATAACTGTGTGACATAGGTTAATATCTACATATTATTATCTACATTTTACAGTGGAGGAAACAGGTTGACAGAGCTTTATAGATTTGTCCAGCATCACACAGACACTACTAAGTATCTGAGGCTGGATTTGTACTCAGGTGTTCCTGATTCTAGGTTTAGTGCCTTATCCACTGCAGCACCACCTACCTGCTTCTAATATCGTTTGTCTAGAGTCATAAAGCACCTCAGCAACCATCTAGTCCCTCATTTTGCACTGGAAGACCTAAGATCCATTCAAGCAGGTTAAATGACCTGCCTAGATTCTCAGGGGTAGTAAGAATCAGAGAAGAGCTATCTGGACATCTCATTGTTCCCAGAGGATGGGGATGTGCCACTTAGGCCATATTTCTTTCATTTGAAATCTATTTTTTTAGAGCAAATAGTTTATTTTTACCATGATGCTTTTGGTTCTTTAAAAAATTAATATATTTTGCTTTAACCTCACTTAGATTCCCCTCCCCCACCCCCACTTCTTATTGTGCCCATAGTATGTTCAACACGGACTTGAGCATGGAGGTATTCCTCTTCATCCCTACATTCTTTGAACACACAAGTCAGATTTTTGTCGTGGTTGAGTCATTTCAGTTGTGTCCAATACTCCATGACTCCATTTGGGATTTTCTTGGCAAAGGCACTGGAGTGGTTTACCGTTTCCTTCTTCAGCTCATTTTATAGCTGAGGAAACTGAGGCAAAAAGGGTTAAGTGACTTGCCCAGGATCACAGAGCTGGTAAACGTCTGAGACCGGATTTGAACTCAGGAAAACGAGTCTTCCCGGCACTCTGTGCACCGCGCTAGCTCGCTGCCCTTCAGTATTTTAGTTGCCAGGTAACAAACAATAGTAATTATAATAGCTCACATTCCTAGAGGATTTTAAAGTTTACCAAGCGCTTTCCTTGTACCTTCTCATTTCATTCTCATGATAACCTCAGGAGGTAGATTGGACAGATAAACACATGGAGACTGAAGAGCTGGGGTGTGCTCAGTCACTTTCTCAAGGTTACATACGTACTGAGTGTGAAGGAAAGATCTGGGCTTGGGTTTTCCAGACTCCAAATCCAACAGTCCATTCACTGCAAGAGAAATTTCTTGGCAACCTTTCCTCCCCTGCTGAAATTGCTTTGTATGTATGCACATCATCTCCCCTGCCCCGCCCCCCCAACACACACACACACGCACGCACGCACACACACGCACGCACGCACACGCACACGCACACACGCACGCACACGCACACACGCACAGTGAAATGGAAGCTGCTAGATATCAGGGACTGTTAGCCCTAGCTCCTCACACAGTACCTGCTACATAGCAGGCGCTTAGATGATCATTGCACTGACTTCAGTTGAATTTTTAGGACTCACTGCAACAGAGATTGTAATGAATATATTGAGTTTTGGCATTAAGCTGAGATGAGGAAGGGGGGAGTCTCCAAAAGCCCTCTTTCTACACCAATTGGGTGCTTTTATAGAGGGCAGAGAGAATGTGATCTCGGTGGTGACTGGGACAGAAACAACTTGAGTTAAAACAGGACATCTTCCATATTTCTTGTCTATATGATTCAGAGTCAGTCAGCTTTTCTGGAGCTCAGCTTCTTCATTGGTAAAATGAACAGATAGTATGAGGGGTGTGAAATCTGCAGCCTCGAGGCCACTTGTGGCCCTCTAGGTCCTCAAGTGCAGCCTTTTGACTGAATCTAAACTTCAAAGAACAAATTCCCTAATAAAAGGATTTGTTCTGTAAAACTTGGACTCAGTCAAAATGCTGCAACTGAGGAACTAGAAGGCCACATGGGGCCCTGAGGGCACAGGTTCCCCACGCCTGATCTAGGTGATTTCAAAGGTCCCTTTCCTCTTGAAGTCTATAACCCTTTGAGTAGGGAGTTTAATCATTTTCTTCTTTTCAAAAATGAAAAGACAGGCGTGGTTGAGACGTTCTGACCATCTTTAAACTCCAACAGGCACAAGCGCGTCATCTCTTAAGCCTCTGGAAGAGCATCCAGGCTGCTCACGTGTTACTCACCTTTCTATCCAGTCATACATGCCCTTTTGCCACTTCTGGCACATGAGTCACCGCTGATAAGATATTGCTGCAAACAATTGTGCTTCTGTTTTTCTTATGGCTCTGAGGGTCCCCACCAGCTTTAACACTACCGAAATCGGGGAGTTCCACAGAGTTTCACCTAGAATATTGGTATTAAAAAACCTAATTTTCAAGGTTGGTCCAAAGGTGTGGAGAAGAAGGAGGAAATTCAGGGATCCACCCTCCGCAATTCATCAGAACAGATCTAGAAAACACACTGGACCAAATCCTAATCAGTAAATCTAAAAGAAATGAAATCATGGTGAGGTGATTTTCTAACCAGATAGAGAACTCTGCACACTCTATAACCAGGGTCTATCCAGGCCTGTACCCTTTGGAACATTCTAGCACACAGAGAGGTTGTACACATACCAAGGCAAAAACAGGTCCCAGATCCAGCAGAGAGAAATGTGACCTTTTGGAAGGTTCTGGAACAGACGATAACTGACAGATCTATTGATCATTGCTCAGTTTTGGGTGACAGATCCAGGTGGACTGTGGAGGTGATCTGTGTATAAGGGTGAGGAGGAGTCACAGGTCCTAGGCTGTATAATGAATAAGGAGCCTGTTCAGAAACAAGCAACATCTGTATGTCTCAAACTCAAGGAGCATAGCAAGGTCTCAGGTCCAGATTTAAACCCAAACCAAATCCAGTTGACACTCAATGTAGCAGGAGGATCAGGGAAGAAATCTCAGGCCAAAGGGAAGCTAGTAGACTGCTAGCAGCCAATTCTAAGTGGCAGTTGACTGAAACTCTAAATGGGACAAGGCCACAGACCTGTTGCTCAGACCCAAACCCGGGTCAGGAAGTTCCAGAGCTCATACCAGAGGGGAATCCACAGAATTGAGGAGCACTGAAATCTTGGAGGTCCTCAACCAGAGCAGTCCTTGAGATCCTAGAACAACATAATACTCTATCCCAAGAAATTAGCAGTAGGACTAGCTCAGGCATTCACTTCAGGAGTGTACAGAGCCTCATTCTAACACATAAAGTCTGGAAGTAGTCTGGAAAGATAAGCAAACAAAAAATCCCTTCCTAAAAAGCTATTATAATGATAGGGATACATTCTCAAGACATAAACTCAGAAGAGGAAATGATTCCAAAACATCTCTAAGCAAAGTCTCAAAGAATAATATGGCTTGGGCAAAGGTTCAACTGGATAAAGCAAATGTTAAAAAATTATTTTTTTTAATTAATGAAGTGAGAGAACTGTAGGGGAAAGAGGAGTACTATGGGAGAAAGAATTAAAAAAGGAATCAACAGCTTGGGAGAAGAGGCACAAAACCATGCCAAGTCACAAATGCCCTGAAAGTTAAAATGGACCAAAAAGAAGCTAATAACTCCATGAGGCAAGAAGCAATGATAAAAATAAAGGGGATGTCTGAAAAATAGAAGAAAATGTCTGGTATCTCAGCAAAAAATAACTAAACAAAAAAGTGAAAGTGACCGAGAAAACTGATTGAGGGATTATTAACTACCTGAAAGTCATGACCAAAGAAAGAGCCTAGACATCACATTTCTAGAAATTCTAATAACAAAAACAACGAAAACTTCCCAGATGTCTTGGAACCACAGGACGAAATAGAAATGGGAAGAATATATAAGTAACCTCATGAAAGAAATCCTATAAATGAAAACTCCAAGGAACATGATAGACAAAATCCAGAGCTTTATGGTAAAAGAAAAAAAATACTACAAGCAGCCAGAAAGAAAAGATTGAAACACCATCAGGATCACAAACAATTTAGTAGCCACAATTCTTAAGGCATAGATAGCTTGGAATATGATCTTCCAGAAGGCACAGGATACGAGCTTAAAGCCAATAATAACTTTCCTAGAAAAAAACAGTAAAATCCTATAGAAGCAAAGATGAACATTTAATGCAACTGAGAAATTCTAAGCATTCCTGATGAAAAGACCTAAACTATTTAGAAACTTTAAAGTGCAAACACAGAGATATGAGAAATATAAAAAAATGAATGACTAAGTAACTAAACAAGAATACTTGTTGATATTTGAATACAGCGAATGATGTGTATCCCCTCTGTATCTTCTCCTAGAGAAAGTCTAATTAAACAGAGGGCCTTGGAATGGCTGTATTATGTACTGATGATCTTAAAAGAATCATGGAAAGGAAGGAAAGAAAGGGAGGTTAGGGAACATTATCTCACATATTAGGGGTGAGCATGTAAAAGTGTATGAAACCACGGAAGAAGAGGCTGGGGGAGCAGGAAACACTTGAAACTTAGTATCACCTGAATTGTCAAAGAAGATAAGAGTATACCCCAACACATACACATACAATTGGATCCAAAAACATATTTCACTGAAGAGGAGAACAGGAGGGAAAGGGGAGAAGAGAAAAGGGAAAATAAGACTAGGAATATCAAAATAACAAAATGTGTATTATATTATAAAATGTTTTTAATTGCTTTTATTAAATTTTATTATCAAATTATAAATTGTTTTTAAACAAAAATAATTGTAATATCTCATTTGTTGGTTACATATGATTAGAAACTGAAGACATGCCAATAATTTGGGGAATGGCTGAATAAGTTAGGCATGTGAATGTGATGGAATATTATTACTGTAGGAAGTGATGAAAGGGATGGTTTCAGAGAAACCTAGGAAGGCCTGTATGAACTGATGCAGAGTGAAGTGAGCAGAACCAAGAGGATAATTTATACACTGACAACAATATTACACATCATTCCCTGTAGTTGAATATGAACAGTTATTCTTGTTTAGTCGCTTAGTCATGAAAGACCAAAAGACTTGGGAACTCTGAACAATCCATTGATAAGCAATGATTCCATAGGATTCGTGATAAAATATGCTACCCCACTCCTTATAGAGTGATGAAGGACTCAGGGTGCAGAATTTGACATTTTTTCTGGATGTGGCCAATGTGGAAATTTGTTTTGAATGTAGAAAGTGATACTTGAGTAGAGTTTTGAAAGAAACTGGATCTTTATAGGACTAGGTCGGTGGCACAGTAGATAGAGGTCCAGGCCTGGAGTCAGGAAGGCTCACCTTCATGAGTTCATATCCAGTCTCGGACCCTTATTAGCTACTAAGTTCTACTTTCTACATGAAGCCATTACTTACTGATCCCCTGGCCAGTCAGCTAGTCAGTCAATAAACATTTAGTGGAAACTGCTAACTGCAAGAAAACCCCATGGAGAACACTGATATTCTGTGATCCACAGGTCACAAAGAGTCAGACATCATGGAATAACTGAACAACACCAACAATAACCAAAAACTTACCACATGCCAGTTACTGTGATAAGCTCTGGGAATCAAAAGGAAGGCAAATATACCCCCCTCCCCTTATCCTCAAGAGTGCATGTTTTAGTAGGGGACGTAATACATAAATAACTATGTATAGACAAGACACATGCACATATACATACATGTATTATATATATATATATATTATGTACACAGACATCCACACACATGTGTATGTGTGTATAAAAGCAATTTACCTTGCATTGATTTTGTTGATATACCGTAGATGCAAATACATGTATATATAATGTATATTCACACATACACACCCGAAGGCAGGCTTTCATATTTGTGCTTTATCTCCAGCAATATTTGTTGCTTACTTGATTGTGATTGTGACATGACCTGACATATCTTCCATGCCCACAGCTTTGAAGAATGTCTTTGTTATCTCCCATGCTAATTTTAATCTCCTGCACTTTTCCTACCTCCTTAATGTTCCAAGCTGCTCCACAGCCTTTGAGTGTTACTCTGATACTCAGAGTACTAGGGAATCTGATAGTGACCTATTCTCATCCATACTTACTGACCATCTTCCAAATGGACAGCTAACTGCTCATTTCAATCTAAGAAATCACTTTAAAAAAAGATTTTCGAAGTTGAATTCTAGGCCAGCTGGATGGTATGCTCCATTAATCTTTGGAGGCAGCTGTCACATCCACAGCCAGAAAGGATAGGACAGGAAGGAAATGGCTTTTCCATCATTTTCTTTTGGCTTCTAAATGAGGGGTCATTGAAGATGTAAGATTGGGTCATCAAGGTCTAAGATAGATAGTCTGACTTGAAAATGTCGTTCTCTCCTCATTTGTCACTGCCAGTTCATGCACTGAGTTTAGACTTGGAATCATCTGTGTTGTTACTTAGCTCCTCTTCAGGCTTCAAAAAATGGAACTAAATAAATGAAATTCACACATTATTAAGTACCTGCCATGTAGCCTGGTGTAGTCCAGGAAGCATGATGAAGGGGAAAATGCACTGGGCTTTTGCATCAAAGGACAAAGCTGTAAATTCTGACTCTGATATTTACTAAGTAAAAGAGGCATCTGGTGACACAGTAAATAGAGCACTGGGGCTGAAGTCAGGAAGATCAGAATTTCTGGGTCTCAGACACCGACTAGCTGTATAACCCTGTGCAAGTCATTTAACCCATTTGCTTCAGTTTTCTCATCTGTGAAATGGGGATAATAATAACACCTACCTCCTAGAGTCTTTGTGAGGATCAAATGAGACAAAAATTGAAAGCACTTAGCACAATGTCTGGAACACAGTGGGTGTTAATGAAATGCTTCTCCTCCTCCTCCTCCTCTCCTCTTCCTCCTCCTCCTCCTCCTCCTCCTCTCCTCCTCCTCCTCTCCTCCTCCTCCTCTTCTCATTATTATTATTATTATTAGAGTTATTAACTTGTGACCTTGGGAAAACCACATCATCTCTCTGACCCTCCCGAGCTACAAAATGAGTTGTGCTTGATTATTTTCCAAGTCCCTTCTGCCTCTCCTTGATTCTTTTTTAATGTGTGCAATGCACTTGGATAGACATTGATGATAAAATGTTGAGATTCAATTGTCCTTTCTCTCCCATTTGTTTGGGAATCTCCCTTCATCATTGAACGTAACAACCGTCCATGACTTAGTAGAGAAGTTATCGTGAGTAATTTGAGTCACCTGTGCATTAAGTGATTTGCTCTCGTATATTATGCTCTGCTCTGCCCTGTGTTCTCTGGGCTTGCTCTCTCATCCAGTCTGAAGCCACACTGGGAGTTTGGGATCTCAGAATGGTAACTGCTTCACCTTTTTTCAGGGTTCTAGGGATTGAGTAACTTTCTACTACTTTCCAAATACTTTCCGTTAACAAATCAGTTTATTCAATTTACTCTTAGCCAAAGCATGATGACTAATCAGCCTCCTGCCTCCAACAAACACACTAAAAACCATCTGAGATGTACTCTTTCACTAATGCACACAGTGTCATTGGGGGAGATTGGGCACAAATCTAAAGTATTATGATAGTGGGTCAAAGAGGTAAAGAATACAGGTGTCCAGGGCAACTTAATTCTCTGGAACTGTGGACCTCGATGCCCTTCCTCATGGAATGTCCTCACAAAATTGAACGGTCAGCATAGTGTCTAGGCAGAATGGTTGTCTCCATTGTAAGCTGGGCTGCTCCCAGACTGAGCTGCAAAGCCAAGGTACCCCAGTATTACACTTCTGCTAAGATGGGTTGCTTTGCTGTTGGGTCAGGCTGTTCCACTGCTAGATGGCTGGGTTACTCTTCTACAGGACTGGACTGTTTGGCCATTGATGCAGGCCACTTTACTTCAGGCAAAGCACTGCACTCCCTTGGAAAGGTCAGTGACCCTTCTAAACCTGGAAATTGCAGAAATGTCTCTGCTTCTGCTCCTTGGGATCTTTGGGATTTCTCCCTCCCAGGTAATAGGTGACAATACAAAGAGCTTTATCCACCCTTTTGATAATCCATTTTCCTAGGCAGCAAATGGTAATGGGTTATAGACCTCTCTTTTGACTTTGAAGTCATGTCTTAGACCAATAATCCTGGTTCAAGTCTGTGTCCCTTCAGTGAAAGATCCGAAAGTGGCTTCTGGTTATTTACCAGTATATTGACAAATCCTTATCCCTGTTGGCTAAGTCATAATTGGGCAATATATGTTTGTGTAATAATCATAAAAGTTTGGAATGCAGGTTTCACCACTTACTAACTCCTATTGACTTTTTGAAAATCAGCTACTGAATAACAGCATTGGGCGTTGAGGAAGTGTTTTCTCTAGGGCCATGCATTATCTCTAATGGCATATTTCATAGTGTTTCTTGTGTATGAAAATTTCACTTTTTCCTTTGTTTTTGCCCCCTTCAGTCAACAAAATCGCAAAAGTCTGAAAGACTTTACACTAGTGTCAGAGGCAAGATTAGAAGCTATCTTTTCCTAACTCTAAGTCCATCATACTTTCCAATACACATCTGCATCTCTACAACTTTATGTGTGCAAATAAGTAAATATAGGGGCATTCGATAAGGAAGTAAGCTCAGTCACTGGTGGCATCATCAAAGGAAGCTTGGAAAGATGCTAAAGAAATCAGGAGAATATTGGATGTCATAGACAGGGTTAATATAAATCTTCATCCATGTTGACCCTTGAATAATAGCAACTATCCCATTTATACTTACGAAAGCATGTGTAAAATTCTTTGATTCTCCTTGTTTTGGTTACTTCATTTATTGGCTCGATGCATCCTAAGCACTTGATGACTGTGCTACTATAAAGTTGATGGAGTCTGTGGCAGTTCCAGTTTTTCATGGTGTATAAGCAGTTGTGATAATTAGAATCTCATAACTTATCAAAAAGGTCCTATGAGAAAAAGAACCTGTGATAAATAGAGGTTTTGTTGCTCATAGAACCTTCTTGTTGGGGTGAGGTAAATTACCCAACATCATGCAGTTACCTGTAGCAAGCACAGGTTTTGTTTCTCACAGAAACTTCTTGGTAAGTAGAAGAGATTCCAGTGACAAAAACTGTGAATGCTGCTTGGATTACAGGATATGACTAGGCTTGGTCCATGAGCTGGCTCTTCCTTCCCTGTAAGGGAAAGAAAACTAGAAGGGGAACTGAGGATGACTTTAGAGAGGCACCTGAACAGTCCCTTGCAGTTTGCTTTCTGATTACTCCTTCCTTAACAAGAAGAAGGTCAATATAGTATTCACAGACAGGTTAAATAGGTTGAACTGTTTGACCACCTAGATCAGTTACAATTATAATGGAGATTATAATGTTATACAATTATAACAGATGAATCTAAGAGATTATCTAAAAGACAGGAAAAGTAATAGGACTTAGTGATATATTGGATAAAGACAAAGGGAGAGCCAAAGAGAACTATAAAATATTGAGTCTGGATGATGATTTCATTGAAAGAAATGGGAAATAGAGGAGGTGGGAAATGTCTAGGGGAAAATCAATCAAACAAGCAAGCAAACAAACAAACAGAAAAAGATTTGGCACTGGATGAGCCATGGGAGTTAATTTGTCCTTCATCTTACAGATAAGGAAGCTGAGATGTGGAGATGTTAGGTGCCTTGACATCACAGCCCTCCTAGGCACAACATTTTCTTTTCTCATCTTCAACTTAATCTTTTTTTTTCTTGCCTTGCAGTTGCTACTTTACCTTGTAAATTGTACCATCAGATATTATGCCTGTGAGGAGTTTGGTCACTTGCCCTATCTTTACCCCCTGGTACTATGAGTTCTTCCTAGCTTCCCTTTTCACCTTTTCGTCTCAGAAGTGTGATCAAATTAACACTATCATTGTCTCTGGAAAGGGCATGCCTGTCACATGTCCTATTACATAACTCACTATCTCTGTGACTTCCCATATCATAACTCCCTTTCTTCGACAATACATGTACATATCTATCTATCCATCTATCTACCCATCCACCCATCCATCTATCCTTCATCCATCCATCATGTATCCATCCATCTATCTATATCATCTCCCTCATTAGAACATAAGCACCTTGAGGTCAGGGACTATCT
This sequence comes from Trichosurus vulpecula, assembly GCF_011100635.1. NCBI lineage: Eukaryota > Metazoa > Chordata > Mammalia > Diprotodontia > Phalangeridae > Trichosurus > Trichosurus vulpecula. The sequence goes on from NC_050577.1 coordinate 11,710,498, forward strand.
CACAAGGTTAAATGATAATAAATGCATTTCATTTATTCATTTATATAGGGTGTAAGTAATAGTGATGGAATTTCAACACAGATCCTTTGATACTAGGTGAAAATTTTGGTTTTACACATGTTGAATTTGAAATGGAAAATGAGAACTTCCAAGTGGATATTGACTATACTTACATGGAAGTGAGAATGAAACACAGGGGATGGCTGGAGATAAAGATTTACCAATAGTTTTTATTGGCACCCACTGAAATACCTAGTCTGAGGTCTCACTATGTTATGGAGATGTCAATAAGTTCTTATGGGTTAAATCAGTAGTCTAAGGACTGTCAGGTAGTTCAGAGTTGGAATGGCTTCACATTGATTCTCAGCAACAGACTATGTTTGCTTTTTGAGGCCCAACCTAGGTAAGCATCATCACCAGTAGGGTTACCACTAAGCTATCAACACAATATGACGCTCATTGCTATGTTTTTGCCTACTTCAGCGATTCAGAGATAGTTGCAGAAAAGAGCATAAACCACAAAAACACCATGAAGATAATTGCAACATAGGTTCCAATCTCTATTACAAAGGTGTAGGGAAGAGAGAGTTTATGAAAAACTTACTAAGTCCCTGTCAGTTAAATCAGCATATACTTAATTAATTAAATACAATGGTGGGAATAAGTGAGAGCAATGAAAAATATGTAGGGAAGTATAACTACATGAATAAAGAGGCTCATGTTGGCAAAGTATAGAGAAACTTGATGCTTCAACACCAGAAATTCATATGACTTCATCTATGGAAATGCCATTAATTATGAAGTATTTTCTTCTGCTTTGTCACTGTGCCCTTAGCACCATGAGACCTTGTCATCTGATTTCCAGATAAAACTTCCCATATGCGATGTCTCCATTGTTAGAATGAGAGGTCCTTGAGAATAGAGATTTACTTTTCTTTTGGTTTCTCCTGTACTTTGCTCATAGTAAGTATTTAATAAATGCTTTATTCATTCATTTGTACTTCCATGTCATGAATAATGTATAGAATGACTTCCATCAAGTAGCATAGTAAAAAAAAGGAAATCGATTGTATATTAACTGATAGGAAATGAACAGGTAGCAATGTAAGCATCATGTTGGAATCTACTGTCCATCTGTAGCCATACCACTTGCTTATTAGAGCCAAGATTAAAAAAAAAAACTTAAATTAGGAGAAAGTAAAAAAATCAAAATATGAAAAGGAGATTTAATGTAATTACACCTGAATCACTTAAGGTGTTGTCACCAAAAAAGTAGGAAATGGAAAACGGGACCACCATTGATACAAGATGTCATCATTTTCTATAGGTGTTTAATTAGTGTAAAAAATCACCAGAATTGAAAGACCAGAAGAGCTTTGAAACTGTTTCCGCTATCAAATATCTTCCTCATTGATCTTTTTCGATGAGTGGAAAGGCAATGAAGATAAATATAATATAAATTTCAAATATAAAGCAATTTAAAAAACATAAAGTAATATGGAGGATCATAAGCATCATGCCAGTCCCTGATATATAGTGTAATAAAGTAGAAATGTTTAGTCACTAAATAAAATGAAGACCAAAAGAGAAGGTGGATGAGACCAAGTGTATTGAAAGGAATTTTGTTTTTTTTTTTGCTGGAGGTGATACAATTGGGAATATCTTGAGAGACCATTTCTTCAAATAAATGAAAAAAAATAAAATGAAAATAAATGAAACATTGAATGATTGCATAAAAGAAAGTATTTTACAAAAGGTTATTGAGATGATCTCCATAATTGTTGACCTAGATTCCTACATTCTCAGCTCTAATGGTAATATTTTTCTGGTGATTCTGAATTGCTACAAATTTTAGAATAATAGTCTTCAAAGAATTTTTGGTCTCCCATAGGGCACTAGAGGCTTTCATAGGGGGAATTAATAGGCTACAGCATATTGTCAACCAAGAATTTCGTGGAAAGAGCTGCATACACAGTATGAATATAGAGATATAGAACCAGAAGGGAAGATAAAGAGGAGTCAGAGGGCTAATGAAGTCTCATTGGTCATCATGGTATGCCAATAGTCATAAAAAGGTCTGTGATCCATTGCCTGGAAGCCGACTGAAGGATATGGACAAGAGTCCGAGATTAGAAGTTCTGGATGGGTCACGGTAAACTCAAAGACCCACTGAAAGGATTTCGTAGACACGATAGGCTGAAGACAATCAGTGTATCAACACTAGAGATTTAGAGCTGGTAGGGAACATGAAAGTCATCTCATACTCTCCCCTTAATTTACAAAAGCAGAAACTAATGTCCAGAAAGTGAATTGACCAAGATCACAAAGGTGGTAAGTGGCAAAAATGAAATTTGACCCAATTCTTCTGATTCCAGATCTGGGGCTCTTAGTACTACACCATTTTTCAGGGAGTTCCTAGGAAATGGCAAGATGGTAGGTAGGGGATTAGAGGAAGAGGAAAAAATAATGGAATATTTAGTGACAAAAGAAATACCATAGACGTAGAAAGGCAACATAGGAGAGAAGTTTTGACAAGTAAATTTGACAAGAATTGTGCGAGAAAAATGTTCATTTCTTTTAGACTATGCTATTTGCAGTCTTTGACTATGTGATCCTCCTTATACAGGGGTGGAATAGTTGTATGCACGGTCAAATGTGATTACTATAGTCTTTTTTTGTTTTATTAGAAGGGATGGTTTAATTGAGAAGGAGGGTATATTGAGAAATAACTGTGGTTTGAAAAAAAAAACACGAAAGCAAGACTAAGGCGTGCATATCTCAAGGAAGTCAAAGACAAAAACAAAGGCCTAATATAAACCAAAATATTCAGAGCAACATTTCTTTGTGGAAATTATACAGAGGGTGGACTAAGAGAAATGAGAAGATTTGTATGAACCGATGCATAATGAAATGAGCAGAATCAGGACAACAATCCATAATAGCTACAGTGATATAACGCATATATAGTGCTTACTATGTATCAAGCACTGTACTAAACGCTTTGAAGTCATTTATCTCATTTGATCCTCACAACAACCCTGGGAGATAGGTGCTATTAGTATTTTCTTTTTACAGAAGAGGAAATTGAGGCAAACACATTAAGGGACTTGCCTAGGGTCACACAGCTGGTAAGGATTTGAGGTTAAATTTGAACTCAGATCTTTGCATGCTCTAGTGCCACCTAGCTACAACAATGTCAGTGAAGGCAATGCTGAAATCCACTAAACTCTGAACTACTGAAGAAGAGTTACCATTTTTCAGACAATAGATAATGAAATATGTCCTCTCAGAGAAGGGCAGAATGTCGCATTGTTCGTCTGAAAACGCCGTTGTATGGGTTGTTTTTGCATCACTGTTTTTGTTTCATACAATAGATTGAAAGGTTGGCTAAGGAGGAGGGTATCTAATGACCATAATATAGAAAAGAAATGTCATCGATAACATTTCTTTTTAAGTAATGGGTGTATCTAATGCACCAGAGAAGTAGAATTGGGGTTAATGAGTAAAAGAAACTGATTTTGGGCAAGGAAGTCAGTGTGGAGAGTGGTTTCAGTAACAGGTTGGAAGGGGGATTAAAATTACATGGACTTTTTTAGGGAACTGAAACAGAGGAGGTAGGGGTATACATGAGGGGATCCTGCTGTTTGACAAAGTTGGCGCCAAAGGAAGTAAACTATGAATTCTTCTGCCTGGCTTCCAAGTGTCTTTATAGTTTGGACCCACCCACTCTACCTACACTTATTTTCCACCAGCGTCTTACAGAAACTCCTTAATCCTGTAAAGCTAAATATTTCACACATATGTTATTTGATTTCCTGCCTCTTTGCCTTTGATGAGGTTAGTTCACCTTTCCCCTCCTCTCTCATCGTTTGAACCTCCTTTCATAACTGCCTTGGGTGTCACATGTCCTGTGAAGCCTTCCTGAGGACTCCAGGCCACATTAAGCTTCCTCTTTGGGCTGTTTAGCTCTTCCCAGACCATTTCACAAAGTTATCACTTAATTGTGCCCGTACTTGTTGCTTCACGGGTGTTATTATTGTCACCCGAGCAACTTTGATGCCAGGGACCATGTGGTCATATAGCTTTCCAGTGATCAGTGATAGCGGATGCTGCACTGGGCCTAGTACAGGGAGGGCTTTAAGATGAAGGGAATATCAGTATTGATCTACTGCCTGACTTCTATCAAGCCTCATAAAAGGCATATTAACATCCAAATGAATGGAGGATGAAATTACATGCGACTTAATGGGACATGATTGGTGAAATGAATCTGTATTAAACACTTTGGCAAAGGGCTAATTTTCTATATGTAATCTCCACATTTGATATAAAAGGCTTGGGAATAAATTCCCTAGTAAGAATGGCTCATCAGCTTCACTTAGATTGTTGCGTAGTAAGCAGAAAAGGCAGCTGGACCGGGGAGCTTCACCATCTTCGTGTCACTGACCGCTTTGGCAGTCTGAGGAAACTGAGGGAGCCCTTTCTCATGATTATGTTTTTCAATGTAGAAACTAAAATACATGAGAATACAAGGGAAGCCAATGATACTGAAGCAAAAGTATTAAAATAGTAAAAATCAAAACAAAACCAAGTCACAGACCCTAGATTAAGACCCCCTTACTGTGGGTTTTAAGCCTTGGAATTGGGAAGACCTGGGTTCCAGTCCTGTCTCTGATGCATCTGTGCTGTGGAGCAAAGGCGAAGTACATGACCTCCTAATGACCCAAGGATTCTTTAATACTACAAGCTGCAGATGAGTTGTCAAGTTATTTTCTTGGAGGAAGCTTGCCCCGGGAGTACCGTACACTCATGAAATCACAGGTCAGGGAGAGCCCTTCTATCTACCCACCCCACATAAAAAAGAAAGATACACTTTTTTATTTTTATTAACTTGGTTCTCAAGTCATAGTTAAGTGAAAGGTAGTGTGAACCTCCTGAGAAATGATTATTTCAAGTCAATGGACCCTCCATTTCTCCACATCATGGTTTTACAAGGATTTCTAGGTCCTGGGTTTGCTGAGGAGTTACTTAATTTTTCTATGATGCATTACAACCAACCTCGAGGTTCAGGAATTCCTTGATCATGGCTAGATCTGATTGCTGTTCAGCACAGGAATTTTTTATAAAATTCCAGAACATGAGTTAGAAATTGACTTAGAGAATCCAATAAACTTGCAAGCTTTGGCTGACTTCCAAGCTAAATTTATAGACTGGAAAAAATATGGCCTTCCCATTGTCCTCTTTTTTTCTTTTTTATCCCCTTCAGGATAGTCTTATGTGTGTGCGTGTCTGTGTGTGTCTGTGTGTGTGTGTGTGTGTGTGTGTGTGTGCGCGCGAGCATGCGTGCACACACACACATACACACACACACACACACATACACACACACACACACACACGCACACGGAGATTTATCATTTTGCTGACACCAGAGTTGGAAATTAAGTTTTCGTTGCATGGAGATCCGACGAGGGTGTCTGAGCTTCAGCATTTTTCGGTGTGGCTCAATGCTTCTGAGACTCCATCTTCTACCAAGAATGTATTTCTTTTCTTCCTTCTCCCTCAAAAGAATTCAGGACCCAGATGTAATGAGATATGAAGTCTCATTACTAAGTCGGTCTTGTTAGTCCAGTGACTGGGGTGCCTATTGACCAGCTGGGTTCAACCCCCTAAAATCCTCTAGTTCCTTCCAGGCTCCAAGTGAGCCTTCTCTTTGAGACATGATATATGCAGCTTTAATCAGATATTTTATTTCTGCTAATTCTCTGAAAGGCTAATGGGGGGCAGAAAACAAACTCAGAAGCCTCTAATAGGTTCCAATCCTGTTTGCCGGCTGCTCTATATTACATGAAGGGACGAGAATTCTTTTTTTTTCCCCCTTTCCCTATCTGATAATTGAAAACCTATCTTGTTCTTACAGAATGGGTTTGCTGTTGTAAGGCCCCCAGGCCATCACGCTGAAGAGTCGACAGCCATGTAAGTACCAGGGAAGACTGGCCGTCCTGGAGCACGGGGGTTACTGGCAGTCACCTGCACCATGCACGTCTCCGAAACCCTCTAATTGTTAGCAGATGCCTGCAGAGGCTTGCGAGGTCCTCCCAGGAGCAGATTTATGGCTTCGGAGATCATATAGCATTTTGAGAAATGCCCTGAACGTTATTTATAATGGTTTTTTCCTGGCTGATTTGCTTTCTGATTTCTCTGTTCTTCTCTATTCTGCAGGGGCTTCTGCTTTTTTAATTCGGTGGCGATTACCGCCAAATACTTGCGAGAGCAACTCAATGTAGGAAAGATATTGATTGTAGACCTGGTAGGTATCCTGGGCAAGCTCTGTCTTCTTGTTCCCATAGGTGAGAAAGAGTAGGTTTGTTTCCCCATGTCCAGCTGCCTTGCCTTCTAAAATATCCAGGAGTGCGTGGACTCCCAAACCAACGTGGAAACTCATTAAATTCGGCCTGGACATTCTGAAACCATAAACATGAAGCTTTCACTTTCACAGCATTAACAGAGATTTAATGAGAAGAAGCCACAGCTCGGGGCAGCCTTTTTATGGTCCTTAAATGAATTGATACTTCCAGTGTTAAAATAACCCAACAGAACCTGAGTTTACTTTCCCCCGTAGAATAGAGGCCCTAACGAGTCCGATGGGCTGGAAAGAATGCTGTTGCTGTGGTTACCAAATTGGCCACTTCCCCTGCCTCGGATCCCTTGGCTTGTTGTGTAACACTGGGATCATTCAAATAAACCCGCTTGTCATTCTTTAGGCTTGGATGCCAGGGTGGGATGTCTCCCTGCAGGAAAGCAGGACGATTAGAAGTCAGCAGCACTGGCCTGGGCCTCTACTCTACCAGGCTACATTCTTGCACAATGGAGTTATAATTTGCTTAACAAATGGTTTGTTTAAATGCGGGTGACATTTGGCATGTTGTCCATAGTGCGTGCATGAATAAGGGATTGGAGCTTTGCCTCCCCCAAAAAGGACCAGCTCGGTGCACGGGCCCAAGGAGAGTGGGAGGGTGATTTATGAGGCTCATGCTGGCTGGGCCGACAGTTCAGGAGAGAGGTGTAATAGGTTGTCTGACAAAGCATAGACAGGAAATGAACCCTGGCATCAAACCCTAACCCGGGGCATCTGCACTTAATTAATTTTTGCAGGTGATAAAAGATTTAAAGACAAAATATGTTAAAGGGTTTTTTTTGAAGTGCATGGCTTAATAGTCTAAATCTTGTTCATATCTGCACTCATAATTAAATCTTATTGGTAAGTCATGGCCTTAGCATCTAGCACTTTGGTTCAGTTAAGCAAACACAGCAGAAATTGAAAGAGAGAATGAATGGAGATGAGAAGGGGGACAGAAGGAGAAAGAGAGCGGCAGACAGAGAAAAGTTGAAGAGAAAGAAGAAAAATGAGAGGAATAAATGAAAGAGGAAAAGAAAGAGGAAAAAAGAAAGGATGAGATGGAGAAAGAAAGAGAAGAAAAAAGAATGGAAAAGAAAAGAAAGAATAAAGATAAGAAAAATGAAATAAAAGAAAAAAGAGAAAATAGAGAAAAAGAGAAAATAAGAATGAAAAGAGAAAAGAAAAAGAAAGAGTGAGAAAGACAAGAAAGAAAAAAATTAATGAAAGGGAAAAGTATGAAAAGTGAAAGAATAAAAGGAAGGGAAAGATAGAATGAATAAAGAGGAGGAAATAAAGAAAAATAAGAGAGAAAAAAAGAAAATGGAAAGTAAGAGAATTTTTAAAATAAAATAAAAAGGAGAAGCAAAAAAGAGGAAGAATAAAAAACAGAAAAGTAAAAGGGAGAGAAAGAAAAGGAAAAATAAAGGCTGAGGAAAGAAAATGAGAGAAAGAATGTACGAGGAACGTAAGAAAGAATGAAGCAAGTTAAAGAAATCAAGCAAGAAATATATGAAGCAAGAAAGAATGAAAGAGAAAAGAAGGAAGATAAAGGAGAGGAGATAAGGAAAGAAGAAAGAAAGTAAGAAAAGAAAAAATGAGGAAAAGTAGAAAGGGAAAGGAAGGAAAGAATGAGAAGGAAAGAAAAGAGAAAGAATAGAAGGAAAAAAAGATAAGGAAGTAAGGATGAATAAACAGTATTATGTAAAGAAATATACATTTGTTATGTTGAGAGCCATAGATTTATCATGAAATGTGTGTATATACACATATATAATTAACATTTTACATGAAGGTAAATTATAGAAAATACTTTTTAGTTCTTTGCTAGGATAGATTTTAAAATATATGTATATATGTATGTATGTATGCATGTCCATAATATACTTCATCTATTTTACAAAATGTCTATGAAGACCATATTCTGATCACTTTTTCACTGATACTTTACTCACATTCTTCTATTCAACTGCAGCCCAGAGCTCGCTTTTAATGAAAGCAAAGTTGGCAAATGCCATGTGATACCATAAAACAAAATCCCTGAGATGAGGAAGTTCGGATTTGTTTTCCCATGCACATTAAAAAAAATTCAAGTTTTAGCCCCCCTCCCCCTTCCACTCAATAAAAACACAGTAAACTTGGTGAAGTTTTTAAAGATACAATGTAATTGCTGTGTTGCCATGGTGGCTGTTTTTATTAAAAGATTAAGTTTCAACAATGTGCTAGAATGTAGGATTAGAATGAATTTTTTTTGCCTCTCACAGCCTCACCGTAGCAGAAGCACGTATTTATTTATTTACATGCATATATGAATATTTATTACATAAACATATGCATACCTACAAATATATGCATATTTATGCGCATATATGTGCATATACGTATGTATGTGCATACATATACATACATATGCACATATACATGCATATATACATACATATACATGTGTGTATACACATGCCATACATGATAAGATAGGATGGGAATACACATGAAAGACTAGAGATTACAAATCCCCAGTTCTTCTTTGTTAAATGTGCACATCTTGGGCTTCTTGACTGCAGTGGAGAGCGGATTTTGCAGAGTCCTTCTAGATCTTTTCACGTTTAAGAGGGACGTAATCAATCATTGCTCAGAGGCGCCTTTGATAGAGGAATGCCTGATATCCAGATGCCGAAAGCTTGAAATATTGGCTGAACTTGACAGCTCCTCATTTAAACTTGAGTTAGTTTATGACTGTGTTTCTCATACTTAAGAGGGATATTTGTGATCCCCCCGCCCCGCCTTTATTTTCGTTGTTGGTTGATGCGAGGAGAGAAATGGTCTTAGTTGGGGAGTTGAGATGGAGAGAGCTCTGATATAATTTATAAAATCGATGTACCAGGGAGCTCTGATAGGAATTCTATAGACAACCTGTATTTTGCCTCATTCCCATATAAGAACATGATTTTCCCAGCAGGCATAGACTGGAGGTGTCTATTGCAGACTGTCTAAATACCCCAAGTTCTGTTCAGATGGACTGCCTTGGAGATTGCTGGCCCACATATACTCCAGTGTTATCCTAAACACTGCAGCTGCAGGGGCTATTTTGAGGGAACAATCTGTTTCTTCCAGCTGCTGGGGAGGAATTTTAAAAGTGCCACGTGGCCTGGAGACATCCCTTCTCCCTGGCTGACAGATCTATTCTACAAGTTAGCAAGGGAGAAAAAGGTGCCACTTATTCAGCACAGGAGAAGCCCTGGCCTTTCAAACCTCAAAAGGACATTAGCTGGGGGATGTGTCTATGTGTCTTTTCCTTGAATGCATTCTTTCAGAGGGGATTCCATTTTGCATGTTTAGCGGGGAGCTTGAATTCTGCTTCTGCCCCTTCTGAGGACCACAAAGAATTCAGAAGGTGTTGGTGGTTCAGTTAGAATTAGTTTCCATGATCTATAGAGTTTATTCATCTCTTTTCTTAGAAAATTCCAGTTACCTTTAGCATCCTTGGTAATGGCTAAGGTCCCTTCCTGCTCCAGAGCCTATCAGATGATTAGATGGAGCTGGGTGGTGGTAGGTTATTTCTACAACTCATCTTCTTAGTTTTTTTTTTAATTTTTAAATTATGTCTTATTCACTTTGTGAGACTGCTGCACACCCGTGCCATGACCTCCTTCCCTGCCTGATCCTCCCAAACTGTGGACAATCTCTGCCGTTCATTATGTTCATTCTCTACTTGACATTCTATTGGGGGAAGGCAAAAGGTACACAATTAAGCATATGCAGAGTTTTACAAAATAAATGCAAGATAGATTTGGGGGGTGGTGCAGAAAAAGACTGGAACAACTAGGAAGGCCTTTCAAAGAGAAGATGATGCTCGATCTCTGTGTCCTGAAGGAAATGAAGAGCGAGTACAGGTAGCCATGGGGTTCAGCCAGTTCAAAGGCACAGCGATGCGAGATGCATTATCATGTGTGAAGAACAGCAAGAATACCATTTTGGTTTGGCTGTAGAGTGTAGACTGTGGCAAGAGCAAGAGGGAGTGTGGGAAGGTAACTGGCAAGCAGCAGTCTCTCTGAGTCTGTCCTCAGATTCAACACAACCAGCTTCTTTAAGCTCTTCATTACTGTCTCTAATTGACTGGTGTTTGGAATGTCTGTGTCCTATCACTTCCAAATTCAGCAAAGCTGAGCTCCTCATGGTGGTCTTGGCATTTTTTCATATAGTGATAGGGAACTAGGCCTAATCACTCCCACACCTTGATTCAGGTGTCAGAGGCACAGAAAACAATTCCCTATAATGTCATGAGTATTTGGCCACCATCTTTGACTTCATAATTGAGGAGCAGTTTTTAGTAGGTAGACACAGATATTATAAAACAGTGTGATTTGGCTAGAGGTTGTCCAGGGATATGGAGGGCAAGAAAATGGGTAATGAAAAAGAGGAAATCTGCCAGAGCCTCCATTGCTGACTAATATTTGGAGCATTCTGTCGCTAGATGGCATGGGCCACCACAGGATCCCAAACCCAGGCTTGATTCTGTAGTCTCGTTAATTCTGAGGTATCTGTTTTCCTGATGAAATGTGGAAATCTTTTTTCATTGTTTTCGAACACTTGTTCCATTCTATGCTTAAGACCTAGAAAAAAAATGACGCAGATTATGGTGTCTTCCTTCCAATCCTTTCTACTTTACCATTTGGATATAGTCTACTATTTAACAAGCTTTGATGGATTAATTCCTTTAATTCAATAAATATAATTTATTATTTTTCTTCCTCAGTCAAGAAAAAATTTCCTTACCTCTCTGAACAGTCCTCGTCTAACTCATCTATTGATCCACATGTACCAACTTAATTGTTATGGAAAAAAAGATTGGTACGCAGAAGGTGAAAGTTCCTTCTTCATGAAATCCAAGACTTCACATTCACTAAGATTCATATCCCCTCCCTTTCTTCTTAAGACTTCATAGCTTTAGCTTCTTCCTTCTCTTTCCACAAATGTTACTTTGACCAGGGCACAGGTTGGCTCATCAGGGCTGTAATTTACCTTCATCTTCATATTTCACATTTCCTAAAGTTAGAAGTAGAAGGAGGCATAGAGATTATCCCACCCAACCCTCTCATTTTAAAAGTGAGAAAGTTGAGTTCCATAGAGCTTAAGTGACTTGCCCAGGCTCACAGTGGTAGTAGATGGTAGAGCCAGGATTTAAACATGTATTTTCTGACTTCAAGTGAATCATACATTCCTGTGTATGTATACAGATACAAACATGTATTATGTGCACACGCACATACACACACATATATAATACACCTATATGCATATATATGTATATATATATGGATCATTCATATACACACATATACATATCAATGGCATACACCATCATAGTCCAGCATATGCCTAGTTCAAGAGTGGAAAGCAGACTTGTGTTTCTTCATGGCAGTAATTTCACAGCACTTGTTAGTCATGTCCCACTGGGTCATCTTGTTCAGTCTCCAATACTTTGACAATCCTATCGGCATCCAAAGGTGTTACCTTCCTCCATATCCTGGTGGTATTCAGCAAGTCTGGTTTGTGCCTTGGCTCCAAGGACATTTACTCAACAGTACCTAAATTTCTTAAGATAAAATACTTGCAAAAAAGTCTAGATAGTTCTAGAGACAAGCCTCGGCTAAGAATATTATATCCTAAAACTAGAGAAGTCTGTGGCCCTGGCCCAGCTGCCCCCCTCCAGTTCTTGACCCTCACATATTTCTTTAACTCATTGGCCATAGTCAAACTCCTTCACCTTTTAAAAAGTGATTAAATATAACTAAAGAGTCAATAAGTACCATAAATAAGTAATATAGTATGTGGTTCAGGAGCCCCACGGTGATTCTTTGCTATTAGCCCATACTGTAATTTCCATGTGTTATCTCATTTCTTCTTTTCTCTCATGGGTACATTGGGGAAGGTGGGTCATCATAATACACTTTGGAGGAGTAACAAATAGTATTCCCCAGAGCATTCCCCAGAATAGTATGTGGAACTACAACTCAGTTGAATTCCTGCCCATCTTGGAATGATAGCCGACTAGCCAGTCTTGACTTGAACATCCGTTGCTGAGTTACCAAAACCAATTCAGAAAGGACTTATGAACAACTGATGTGGATGAGTGACTTCCACTTCTCCATTTCCAGATCCTGCCCAGCTGTTATACTGGGAAGGTTACATGGCTTAGCCACCACTGGGCATCCCAAAGCTAAGAATATGTTAGTGTCAACTAAAAGATTATATGTGGTGATACAGGATGAAATAATACTCAGAAGACTCAGTGTTTGCCTGAAATCACCTCTTACCAGACAGGCATCGATTGATGATCAGAGTAGGGAGAATAGCAGGGACTCATGAGAAACATAAAGATAGGATGTCTTTTAAAAAGATGACATTTCCTACTGGTTCTTCTGGATTTCTATACCCAGGGAGGGAGAGCAAATCTGGAAAAATAAAAAGGATGCCAGACCAAGTTAGACAGAAAACTGGCCAGAGTGGTTCTTAAGTCATCCTCAGAACTTAAATGAACCCCTGAGAATGAATGGGAGAGGATTCTGGGAAGATGGCAGAGTAGGTCAGAGAATGAATGGGAGAGGGCCACAGGGCTACAGAATGGAAAATGGTCTGATTTTCAAAAAGAGGAACACAGTAGCATCTATATATTATACATTAAAAATCTTGACTTTAATTCCAGTCAGACTCCTAGAATATTTTACTGAATGGATGGCTTGCCAAAAGCCAGGAAAAGAAGTCATGGTCACGGATCCATCTGGAAGTCAGTATGGTTTCATCAAGAACAAAGCCTATGTGCCAGTCATTCCCCTTCTTGGACAAGGTTGTTCCTCTGGTAGATCAAGAGAATGTTGAGGCTATAGTTGGCCTAAGGTTCCACAAATCCTTTCATGAAGTCTGCCATGCTATCTTTGCATATGAGATGGAGAGGGGTGGGTTACATGATGGTACATTTAGGTAGATTTGGAATAGATTATATGGCTAGATTCAAAGAGTCGTTAAGGGTGGGATGTCAAATGAGAGGGTGTTCTTCAGCTGAGACACTTCCTGGGGGTCACCTATCATCTAATGTTTTTATTGTCTAGTGTTGTATTGTGTAATAGTTTTGCCATTATCTTGAATAAAAACATAGATGGTGTGATTATCAAATATTCAGATGACACAGATTTGGGATGGAAAATGAACTAGATGTGGTGGAGTGAATAGAGCTCTGAGCCTGGAGTCAGAAAAACCTGAATCTTAAGATCTTGCCTTAGTCACATGCCAGCTATGTGACTTACCTTAACCTCTGTTTGCCTCAGTTTCCTTAACTGTAAAATGATGCTCAATAACATTGGACTTAGAAAACCCTTAGCAGAATGCCTTGCACATAGTAGCTGCTGTATAAATGCTAATGATATTGTTGTGGGGGTGGTTGTTGCTGCTGCTAGTCCAGATTCAAAAATATATAGATGGCATTTGAATTTGGGGCTGAATCTGAGAAGCTAGAAAGTGATAGAGACAAAGGGAAAATTTTGCACTTGGATTAAAATAATTGATTGCATAAGTACAATAACATGGAAACATGACTAGACTTTACTTTGCCTCAGTCTAAAATACATCATCCCATTCTTCTCTGGATTCATCATTGTCATCATTTGTTATGTAGCACAGGAATGTGCCATTACTTTCCATTACTACAACTTATTAAGTCATTCCCCAATTGATGGATTGTTTCTAGTTCCTTGATGCTATAAAAGTGTCCCATGGGAAATCAACAACAGCAAAACAATTCCTATGATCTTTTCTGCTTCCATAACTCTGTGCTCTCCCATGGCCAGTTCATATACAAGGTCACACTGCATATTATTTCGATGGGCTCTTACCCATAGAAAAAGTGTCCTTTGCGCTTTCTTCCCATTCCCTAATACTCTGGGAATATCTGAAGAGAATCAAGCAATTATTTACTGGATTTATTTGAATCTTTCTGTATCAGTCCAGAGGTGAATAGCATTTATTGTAAACACATGGGTAGTGCTGCATATGAAATGCAGTTGTACTATGCTGGGTAATAACTGTGCAAAGGCAAATATACAAGCGGTTCCTGCCCTCATGGAGTTCACCTACTAATAGAAAAAAAAAAACTGTCAACTTAAGCTGCACTAATGACATGTATTGGTCTAGTAAAAGGGATTATCTTCAACTACCTTAATGTCTAGAGAAATTCAGGATTTTTATTTTATCGCATCAAAGGACTCAAGTGAGCAAATGCCACCCTAGGGAAATAAGAACATCCATTTCACTTTGGAAGGGATATTAAAGGTGACAAAAGTATGGATTTAGAGCTAGAAAGGACCTTAAAAACCATCTAATCTGACTCCCTTATTTTTACAAACAAGTAAGCTGAGGCCACATGAAGGTGAACTGACATGCCCGAGATCTCAGCATTTAACAACAGGTTCTGAAGCCAGATCCTCTGAAACCAAAGCCAGCACCTTTCCTGATGTACCACAACACCTAGTCTAATGCAGTCATTTTACCTTTGAGGAAACTGAGTCCCAGAAAGGTGCAGTGACTTGGCATCACACAAGTAGGTCTTCTAAAAAAATAAAACAGTAACTCAAATCCAGGCCCTCTCATTCCAAAAAGAGCTCTTGTTCTATTATGTTTGTATGTATTTGTGTGTGTGTGTATGTTTCCTTCCATTGTCTATGTATATATATATATATATATATATATATATATATATATATATGTCCTTCTGTTGTCTATATATATACATATATATAAATATATATATATTCTTTTATGCCCCCTCTTTAAAGGCCAAGTTAATATTTAATTAATAAAATCTGGATGAATTTGAAGCTAAAACAAAACATTTCCTACAACTCTGAGTCACAATACTGCTGTTAGGAGAATACAATCTCAGTTACGTGACTTGTCCTTTCCCAAGATTTCCGGAAAAAGAGCATAAAAAACTGACAAACAAAAAACCCCCAGAAACATTACCTTCACTGATACCGGGGTTCTTTGCAGTAAGGTTGGTAATTTTGTGGTCTCCTCTCTCCTTCCTTCTCAGTTCATCTGCTGGAGTGTACACAGACTTCAGTAGAATCTTGCATTCTATCTCAGAGGTTCTTTAAGAAACGAGGGTGCTCTAGGCTCAGGCATTTAAACACTCTCTCTCCACATCAAATGAAATCCCCGAACGTGATTTCAAAGACCTGATGCAAAGACCTGATACAAAGCCCACAGAATGGAACTTCAGAATTCCATGCCATGGGCAACATTGGAGAATGTCTCAGGTCTGATTTTTCTCTGGGGTGAATGCAGGAAGACCAGGAGAATCGTGTATAAAAATTGCAGGTGCCCACCTGGTCATTAGGTCCTGGGTTTGAGATCTGCCACTAACTCTCTTCATAGTAACAGAGGGTAAAAGAGTTTAAGCTATGAGGGTCCTCGGAGTCTCTTAGAGGACCTCTAGTCCAATGCTCCCATTTTCTAGAAGAACAAACGGATCTGGAGAAGTCAAGGAGCTAACCAAAGTGACACAGGCAGTAAATGTCTGTGCTCAGTTTCCCCTTTGAGTCCTCTCAGACCTTGTGCTTTTTTCAACGTATGGTTCTGAACCATTGTGTGACTTTAGATGAGTTAGTTTTCTCACCTGAAATCTGGTGACTCTAGGATCTGTGTAGCTCATGCCTTACTGGTGGAGTTGCTGGAAGAAGGTACTGAGATAACCTAAAGAGCTTAAAAATCCAAAACTGCTGCTTCCATTGGCACTGAAGTAGAGAAAGCAGTAGACTTGGCAATGCAGAGATCAGAGCTCAGGTCCTCCTCTGGGCTTGTCAGCTGGCCCTCATCTATAAAATAAGTACGGACACAACCCCTGTCCCTATTGCCAAGGGCTGTTGGGATGTTGCTCATAAATCATATTGCAAACGTAAAAGCATTGAATAAATGTGTTTTATCACCATGCTTTGGTGAATAGATTGGAAGCTCCTTGAGGGCAGGGGATGTTATGTTTCTGTCGTTGTATCTCCAGAGCTTAGCACAGTGCCTGGTAGGCCCTTGATACATTTTATTGGATGATTTTATTTACCCATATTTTCCAAACTCACTTATCCATGTTCTCATAGCTGCCCTTTCTCTCCCAATGCAAACTACAACCATTACATGGTATATGTTTATCTCATTATGCCATTTTCTTTGACTTTTCCCCAGTTCTTTGCTATGCCGGAGTGAGAAACTCTACCAGTTGACCACATACCCATTGCCCAGATAGGCACATCCTGGTTAACTTAACACTCCCCCCTTTCTCTACCACCCCCAAAGCTGGCCATAACATTTTAGGTCTGAAAAGGAAAGGCTCAGTCTGTTCGTTATTTTTTTTCAAGTACTTTAAGCTTTCTAGTACAGTCTACCAAAAGGCTGTTGATTTTTCTTCACCTCTACACCACTGGATTCGTCCCTTTTCACTCATAAATCCCCATATGCAAGGAACTTTGTGCTCCAAAATTAAACAATAGGAAGGAAAAAGGGGACTTTTGAAAACTTTGAATCATCTACAGATACCCCAAGTACTGGAATATTTTTTTCCTTTCATTATTTGGCTAATGGAAGAAGACTGAAAACAACAACTTTTTCTTCTTTTTTCTTTTCCCTTTTTTTTTTCTGGTGGGAGTTGGAGGCTAGGAGATAGGTCAAGCTTTCAGGCAATCATATAACGTTGGATTTATGCAGATTGCATGAGCTTTCTCCCTGATGTGTGTGAATCCCCCATGCTCTCTGCCTGCTTTGGGCCAACTGATTTAATAGCTAATGAGCTCATACTTCTGGGTCTTCAGCCCTTGCCGTCACGATTTTACGAACATGAAGTATGAAGTCCTTTCTGCATCTGGCATCTCTTTTGAAGTGAATCTAACTGCTGAGGGACTGCTCACTGAACTGAACACTTCAACCAGGCCAATTTACTCAGCTGGTTGCAGAGCCTTTGACCTCGGCGGTGGGACTTGGCAAATCAGTGAATACGCTCAGGCTTAGTGTTCTGTCAAGAATAGTGGAAAATGCTCTCCAAAGCCTAGCTCCTTCTGCAGAATGTGAGCTTGCAGCTTAAGCATTCGTCTTTCTTTGGAGGCCAATGAGGCTGGTTAATTAAGCCAGAGGGGTTATGAACTGTTGGCAGTTAATAAGTCATAAACTCCCCCCATAAAACAGGATGCTAGATTCCATCACTGGGGCAAGAACTACAAAGGGCCGGTGTATAAATATCTAATTGTACAAAAGGACTGGGATTTCTCAATGACTGCTCATCTGGAGTCTCTAGGGCATGCTAGCTGTGGTTTCCTGATTTTTAGAAGCCAGTTTAAAAATGAGTGCATTAAAGAGTAATTTGCCCAAAAGTCCAGGAAGTCGAGGGGGTGGCAGTGGAAGCAGAAAGAAAAAGAGGGATGTATCCAAGGAAGGAAGAAAGAGAGGGAGCGTGGGGTGGGGGTTGATGGGGCAGGGGGGGGTGGCAGCCGTCAGAAACTGTCTCCACACCGAGCAGGACAAGACTGCATCTGTTTGCTCCCCTAGGACGTTCACCATGGGAACGGTACCCAGCAGGCTTTTTACACTGACCCCAGCATCCTGTACATTTCCCTCCATCGATATGATGAAGGCAACTTCTTCCCCGGCAGCGGAGCCCCAAATGAGGTTTGGTTTCTTTTCTTCAGAGTCCCGTTTTTATTTGTATCTTGCCCATAATTGCATGGCGTGATTACCCCTAATTTTCTAGTCCTTTGCTGGTGCTTTCAATTACATGAGATTACTGAGCTCTCTCAGGAGACCATGGCCCAACCAGGAACAAGTGTCTAACCCAGAACACTGCTTGTCAAGCAGGGCCCCGCCGATTTGATGTGTTGTTTGATGTTTGTTTCAAAAATTCGCCTGGGTTTGTTTGCTTCTTTTGGGCTTCCCTCCCTGTGACCGAGTGTGGCATTCTTCCTTTTCCCAGGTTGGAAGTGGCCTTGGAGAGGGATATAATGTGAATATTGCCTGGACAGGTGGCCTGGACCCCCCCATGGGAGATGTGGAGTACCTTGCAGCTTTCAGGTGGGTACTCCATTCGCCCAGAGAGGAGCAAACTGGAGGTAGAATGTAAACCAAGGCAGGAAATAATCTGGGCAGGAAAAAAAACAAGCTCAATACAGACCCAAGTTCTTGCTGAGGTAAAGCTGGCTTAAAATAATTATCCTTTTAACATTTTAATAAAATGCGAGGGTTATGTAACTAAGTAATGTTGGGAAGACAGCACAAGGGACATAAAAGAGAAATGCATGCAATTAACCATTTATTTTTAGTTTGTGCTCTAACCCCAGAGCACTGTGGGGCAGGTGAACTGGCCATGAGCCTGCACGATCTCTCTGTGGGTAGAATTATTCATTTTTCTATGTCTTGTTTCCTTCCTTTCTTCCCTCCATGAACTAGTCAAAGCATTCTCTCTCATTCCTCTTTTTCTACTTCTAATATTCATACTCTGAGAAAAAAGAATGCTTTAGACATTTATATGCATTTTGTAGGTGTGACAGAAGGGTTGGACCTATGATCTGTGTATGGAACCCCTGATATGGAAATTCCCTCTAATGCAAAGTGGCAACCCACATGTAACTTCTCATCTCAAACAATGATGTGGGGCACTGAGAGGCTCAGCAGCCTGCCCACAATCAGAAGGAGGCACTGAGTCTTGCCCTCTCTCTGCTATCTCAAACAATGGCATGGGGCACAGAGAAGCTCAGGAGGCTGCCCATGATCAGAAGGGGACACTGAGGCTTGCTCTCTCTCTGCTCTCCCTTTCTGCCTTACATTACTTCCAGTCAAGAAAATAATGTGAATAAATAATATTTGCCTCAGTTTCCCCATCTGTAAAATGGGCTGGAGAAGGAAACGGCAAGCCACTCCAGTATCTTTGCCAAGAAAACCTCAAATGGAGTCACAAAAAAATCAGACATTACTGAAACAACTATACAACAGCAAATGTGAATAAATGGAACTTTGCAAAGCACTTGGCATGTATAACTTCTTGGTGTCATTGATGAGAAAAAAACAGCTGCATTGTCAATCACCCCTGAGTCTGGGGCACTTTCAGTGCCTGCCTGAGGAGCTGACTCCCTTTCTGGGGCAGGACTTTCCCTTCCTATCTGTGACACTTTGCCTTTGAGAACAACATCAGAAAATAATAATAGATGCCCACCTTAGCTCATCCACACATCTGCATAAATGAACTAGCTTGACTCTACTAGGCACATGTTCCTGAGGGTTATTTTGGGCAATTAAAGAAAAAAAATAATTTCACATCTCTAGTAAACACATGGCATTGAACCCTTTGGAACCACTTGTAAAGTTCAGCATAACAAAGCTCACCAGGCTTGGAGTCAGGAAGCCCTGAGTTCAAGTCCTGATCCATATTACCTGTGTGATCCTGGCAAGACTCTTAACCTCTTGGGGTCCTGGGCAGTTCTCTAAGAATTTAAGTTAGGGTGCCCATTAGTAAAACTCTCTCTACTGATGAAATTCCAGGTATGAAAGCCCCTCATGAAAATAAGTAATTCTTATAATTTAATGAAAAAACAAGGAATTAACATTTTCCATCTGGGTAATAAAGGATTTCTATATTAGACTAATGGTCAGTTGTTGTCCTTCATTCTTGAAGAGGACCAAAATGACCTCACTATGTTAGAGTCAAGTTTCAGTGTGTCTGACTGTGGCTGATCAGACCAATATGAACTCGTAGTGCTTCACCAGGGGTTGGGCACAAATAGTTCATGTGAACATTGGGGCGGATTCTCTACATTTGCACATCTCCCATTTCTGCTGAGTTACTTCAATTCTGCTTTGCTCATAGAGCACACTACCTTCTCTGATGTGGGCGTTCCAGGCTGAGTGGTCCTGTGCCTGTGTCTCCCATGTCATACAATCAATTCCAAAGGTCTTAAGAGAGACCTTTGGTGTCCTTGTTTCACTTCTTCTGTCCACTATGTGAACACTTACTTTGTGGGAATTCTCCATCAAATAGTCTTTTAGGCATGTGTATGTTTGACATTCAAACAATGTGGCCAGCCCATCAGAATTGTGCTCTCTGCAGTAGAGATATTAGACTAAACAATATGAGGGAAGGGGAGCCCCCACAAGAACACATAAGACAACCCTTTTTACAGACAAAATCCTTTTGCTATGGCCTAGAAGGTACCTCTTTCTATTTCTTTTTCATTTGCTTGTGATTGACTCTAAAGACTTGATGATGTTGCAAGAATAATTAATAATCATAATCTTTAATGCTAGATGATATAGTAGCCCTTTTGTTCTTCTGGGGGAATCTCTCAATGTGATTACTTCAGCCTCCAGCTAATAAACATGGATCTTGTTCAATTTGATATTTCATATTGGTGATTGTTGCAGTATTAAAATTGTACTGACAACAGTAAAATAAGGGACTCCTGCCTTGTGGTATCTCCCACAAACCTCTGCTCCATTTCTGACTTCTTTATGTCTTGGAGAACTGGGTGTTCTTTATTCTTGAGTCATTAAGGAGATCCAAAGCAAGAAATCCTGCCAAGTGGAAGCCTTCTTCTGTCAAGGGGATAAGTGGATTGAGGCCACAGTTCAAAAAGGTACCAGATGCCAGTGGCAACTCTCATTTCAACCCCACCCACTTTCTGGATTTGCTCTTTGAGTCCAGGTCACTATAATATACTGTGTTAAAGCCACCTTATAGAATAAATAGGTCACAAGGCATACAAAAGAACTACTATTTGCTGGAAGACTTGTGGGTGGTCCAGGAACATATTTTTATATTAGTTCACATCACACCTAAACACAGAAATAAGCTAGGAAACCATATGGGTTTCCATTTTATTTTTGCTCTTTGCCCATATTTCAAAATGTTCAGTTGAGTCATTAATTACTGAAAGGGACTACAAGATCTTAGGGCTTAAATCTGACCTCATGTGAGTACTTCATTTTTTCTGCTTCCAAAGTCAATCTGGCATCTCTAGGGTATTTTTTTTAACCTTGTGTGACTTAAAAGATCCTGCCATCTTGAACAAGCTTAAATATACAATCCTATGAAGCAGCCATATAACTCCACGATCATAGCGAGATTATTGACCTTCCAATAGAGAGCTGTCCCAGCCTGTTGTCCTACCAAACAGAACTCTTCTGCGTTTTGTTTTATGACCCTAATTCCAGGTGTCATGCCTATGCCTTTTCATGATGCCAGAGTATAGAAGAGTTGGGCGTTCACATGATGTTCCCAAATGTTCTCACTTCACAAAATAAATAATGGATTAGTTATCTTTATTCAATCAATACATATTTATAAAAGTTCTACTATGAGCCAGGAACTGTACTAGGCACTGGGAATATGAAGTTAAAAAATTACTTTCTCAATAGGCTTACATTCCATTAGCAGAGATATCATGTACACAAATAAATATGCACAAAATAAATATATAATCATGTTTTGGGGGAGAGGCATTAGCACCATGGGGTATCAGGAAAGGGCTTGTGTAGAAGGTGAGCTGAGCTTTGAACAAAACTAGAAATTCTAAGAGGGAGAAGTGAAGGGCTGGTGTATTCCAAGTAGAGGGAATGGCTGAACAAACTGCAGTATATGGAGGTGTTTGAATATTATTTTTTGAAATGATGAATGTGAAGAATTCAGAGAAACAGGAAAACTTTGATTATCTGATGCTGAGCAAAGTCAGGAGGACAATTTATGCAATGGCCACAGATACTGAAGATCCAAACACCAAATTTCTTAGCACGAAAATCCTTGACACTTTCAAATGGTTCATAAAAGAAATGGACATGGTTTATCAATGGAGATGGCATGAAAGAGGCTCCATTGCCAATGAGACCGTGGGACTTGAAGCTGAATTCCCTATGTGTTCCGTTTCTCCTTATTTGAATGTGAGTTCCTGGGGAGGAGGTACCACCTTAACTTTCATTGGGCCATAACTTTATGGGTTAGAGATGTTTCGTTCATTAGAGGGATGCAGTCTTGCTATTCATATCCCCTGTGCTTAGCACACTATTTTGCATGAGGTTAGCATCTAATAAATGCATGTTCATTGATTTACTTATTCATTCATGCTTAGTCATGTGAAGGGAAGCAATGCTGAAAGACTTCAAAACTCAGATTGAATTCAATGAGTCTTGTTCATTTTCTACCTTGGCG
This sequence comes from Trichosurus vulpecula, assembly GCF_011100635.1. Classification (NCBI taxonomy): domain Eukaryota; kingdom Metazoa; phylum Chordata; class Mammalia; order Diprotodontia; family Phalangeridae; genus Trichosurus; species Trichosurus vulpecula. The sequence continues at coordinate 11,733,120 of NC_050577.1, forward strand.
GAGAGGTGGGGATTAGACACAGAACGAGAAAATGTTTTCAGACAGGATGATATAATGGTTTGTATTGGTTGATGCTATTTATCTATAAACAAGGGAAGTCCTTATTGGGTGTGTGCCAGTAGACATGTGTGTGTGTGTCACTAGAATGTGAAAATGAAATGAAAGGTGTTTTTAAGAGAATCTTTGAAAGGTGGACAGATAGAAATGAGAAATACACAATTCCCAAGTTTCCTCATGTAACTTATCTTCAGCTCAGTGGAAGAAGGCAGTATTCTACAGATTCTTCATATAGAATTATGTATACCCATAAGACTGATCCCCTGACTGCTTCCAGGAAGAATTTGGGATTATGACTATGTCTCTTGTTTTTTCTTTGGGGATTGGCAACCAGACCAGAGGCATTAACAATCATTGTATCTTGAGTTTAACAGAGCTCAACTCCATTTTCCAAGCCCTCCTATTATCCTTCCTTATCAAGTAGAGGTGACCCTGGCTTCATAGTGCCATGCATTGTCAGCTTTGTCATATCCTTTCAAGTTTAAAAGGTTTCAGCTGTTATCTCACAGATGGATTGTATGCCTGCTGCCCTGTGCCCAATCTGGCTAAGTTCAGTGAGTTCCATTTTGGGGACATTGACTATTAGCTGATGAATTTCTTTTGGCAACAAATATTAAGTGACAGAAGGGTCACAATCTATGAAGAAGAAGAAAGGACCACTCACAATGGTGAAATTATATATTCTCAAAGAATTAAAGACAATGTGACAATAGACAAAAAGGTAAATTTGAAGACCTAGGTTCAAGTCCCACATTTGCCACCTACTAGCTGTGTAACTCTGGGCAACTCATTTATCCTCTCAGTGGTGTAAGAAATTCCCTAAGACTGTATAATGTGGATTAGGGGCTGACTTGCATTGGTAGAAGGAATTTCCTCCTCTGGGAGTTACCTATACTGATGAAAGCACAGGTCTGGGACCTATCCTATGCCATTCAGTATTTGACTCAACACTAACTCTTGACCAAAGAACAAGATAAGAAGCACCTATTCATTTAATATATAAATCAGGAAATAAGGGAGAGAAAGACCCTCTTCATCAACTCTCAGTTGTATGCAAGTGTTTTTCTGTCTAAATATACAGGACCCAATGTACCTAGACCTTGAATTGAACAGGCTTTCATAGGTTTGCAAACCCAGCATTATTTAAAATATAGCTTTCAAAATGTAATTTTTCCTGAACATAACTAGAGAAAGCCTTGAATATGTAGTCACAGGTAGTATGTGTGGAGTTGAAGGATGGACTGGCAGGGATTTGTATTGGTAAAACAAGATTCTTGTCCTGTTCTTTTCTGTTGTATTTCTAGAGCATGACATGACTGCCAAAGGATATTGGTAGACTAGACATTTCTAGCTTGAAGGACTGTGGGAAATCACCTTTCCTGTTGGTAAACTTGGTACCGCTAGACAAACAATACTTAAGCATCCAGCCAGCATGCTGCAATGGATTTTCCTGTTGATATTCAACTTGTTCCTGAAATATTTTGTACTACCCTTTTTGTCTTCCAACTCTATACCAGCTGCATTTATCCTATATCTTTTCAATGCAGTTGCAAGACTACAAACTGAGGACCAGTTTCTCATCTTGGAGAACTTGGATAAAGCAGTCAGTAGCCTGCCAATGGTTCACTTTTCTACCTGTGACTTCAAGCAATAAATAGATGCCTTAGCTAGGCAATCCAATGCAAAGTACTGACTAGGATTCTCAGTGATACCTACATATGATGCATTTCTGTGCCAATTACAAGGCATTTTAGGAGAACCATCTCCTTACAGATCTAAGTAATTCATGTAATGTAAGAACGCCCAGGATTCTTCACTGTGGAAGTTCTACCTACATTGCCTCTGTGGTTCTGGTGATGTACAGATTAGTCTCCATCTTAGGGAGGGCAGGAGTAGCAAAGGAACCCAAGATGGAAAAAGAGAAATGATGGTGGTAATAACAGTAAAGATAACCAAGGCATACAAGTATTTGTGGGAAACTTCATGAAGTTGATAGCTATCTCAAGAGAATACAAAGTCTTTGTGGGTTTAGATTATTTTAGTCTTTGCCTTTATATTCCAATAGCACAGTGCCTGCCACAAAGTAGGTTCTTAATCAACATTTGTTGATTGATAATCTCTTGACCCCACAAAATAGATATTACTTCACAAAGTTAGCTCAACATTTTTCTCTGTCATTTGTCTTGATTTTTCATGCCATGGCTTCTATTTATTCAAATCTGATTCATAGCCTTTTGGAAGAGTTGTAGACCTACCCAAATGCTCCTCATACAATTCCATGGATCTTCAGAATGCTCTAGAAATGTTGTTTATGATGACTTACACAAATCATTTACCTTGGATGGAGTCTACTGCAATGGTGGTGAATCTCTTACTTTGAAAGCAAGATAAGAGAACAATGAATCCAAAGTGTTAACTTAGCCCAGCGATTAAAAGAATTGGGTAGATTTTAAGGGCAGAAGCAGAATCTTTGTGTCCTATAAAATGATGTTTCTTTGATGACTTCCCAGGTGTGTCCCCAAAGTCCAACAGCTAGGCTCCTATTGGACACTGGCATTTCTCCAAAAGAATGAAGGAAGTGATTAATTCCCCAACATGGGATGCCATCAAACAAAGACTAAGTGACCACTTGTTTGAGGATAATTATGCAGAGAGATCTCTTCTTCAGCCAGGGGCTGAACTGGATTGCCTCTGAGGTTCCTTGAAATGCTAAGAATTTGGGATTTCATGGAGCATTTTAAATCTAGGAAGGAGTCCATTTGTAATTATGAAATAGTTTTATCTCATGCATGTTTCTATGTTTCTGTGGCATATATCTTAAGGCTTTAAAGATCCTCAAAGAACTGGTGAGGTCCTTTCTAGAAAGAATTTTAATGCAAAATGTCAGGTGCCTTATCTAGTGCTTTATACCTTACCAAAACTCAATAAACATTTACTGATGCAGGTTTGTGGGAAAACAGTAGAGGAGCTAGAGTTACTGAGCTATCTAATGGTATTACATAGGTGATAATGCCCAATGGTGTAATGGACAGAGCAGAGACCCTGCAGTCAGGATTACCTGAATTCAAATCCCATCTCCATCACTGATCAACTGTGTGAATATGGGAAAGTTATTTGACTTTTCAGTTTTCTCATTTATAAAATGAGGAATACTACTCACATTCCTCTAGAGAGTTATGGTAAAGACAAATAGGATATAACTTATAAAGTGGTTTCAAACCTTCAGGCGCTTGATAAATTTCCATGCTTATTGGGGGAAAACCTCTGACTCAGTGCCTTACTTCTTATACATATTGGCTGTGTGACCTTTGGCAAGTTATCACGGCAGGGCTGGTCTCTCTCCTATTATTTGGGATGGACGTAGCAGTTTGGGCAATTCAGTTTGAACAAGGTTGAGCCAGTCATGGCCCCGGATGTGAGCTCTTGCTCGTAATTCCTTGAGTCACGTCTGCTTGCTTTCATAGTACAAGCCCTGTTACAACACACCCCAGATTGATTAGAAAGTTGAAGTAGTACTTAATGCTTCTCTGACCCACCAATATCACTGTCAGGTCAGTTCAGATGGTTTGGCATTTAGAACTGAAGACTTGGGGGCTGATACAGCCCCCAAGTAGCTCTTACCCTGTTGCTGACAATAGCAGAAATGAATGCAAACCATTAGGGACACAAGTGATCTGTTCTCTATTTGAAAACTTGTAGTGATGGTTATGGAGGCCACCTGCTGTCAAAAAGGGCCCTCCAGGTTCCTTGTTAACTGGTCACCTATTGAATTAGGGCTTATAATAATACCTGCAGATTAGAAGGGTGAGTAGCATGAATTAATCATCCATAGCTAATGATTCCCCTCATTGATGCTTCACCGGGTAATTTGGGTGGGTGGGTGGGGCACTGGCAGCTAGGGGATCAGGAAAGCTTCATATAGCAGGTTGTGTTTGAGCTGAGCTTTAAAGGAGACTAAAGGTTCTTACTATCAATAATCATTTATTAATCACCTATGATGACCTAGGCAGTACGCTAAGCGCTGCTTTTAGGCGTCAGAGATGAAGTTGCACAGCTTTCCTTTCACTTTCAAATAGCACTATGCAGGATAAGAAGGCATATGATTTCTGAGCTTTGTGGTATTTGGGAATGGGAGGTGAAGGCTGGGACTTGAGGAGAGGTGGCGTCTTGCCTGTTTGTGATTTTTTTTTTGCTTTTTAAAAAGTACTATCTTAGAAAAGACATATACTAGTTTCCAGGCAAGGGGCAGTGCCCATTCAGTCCTTTCCCTATCAGCGGTAGCATGTGGGATAGTAAAAATCAGGACTCATATGCATGGTTACTTTATAGAGATGATCTTGCCAAGCCAGCTGTCACATTTTAACAATTCTGTTTGGTGTTTGGGTCACCTCTGGGACTTCATTGAGCCATTACAATATCTCTGTCCACTCCTTCATGTAATGAAGGTATGTATCCAATCGACTTTAATCTTTTCCTCCAAAAGGTGCTGATGTGAGATCAAGCAAGATCCTACCCATGATTCTTTATGGTTACCCTGCCATTATTTAATTGTCTGAGAGGAAAACCTTCATCATTGCATGAAAAAGTTGATGCTTTAGAGCTATCAGGGACCTCAGAGCACATTTTGTTCAAATTCTTAATTTTATATATAGGCAGATTGAGGCCCAGAGAGGGTAATCATTTCCTCAAAGACCGTGAGTAAGCCAACAAGCATTTCAGTTTCTCCTCTGTGCCAGGCACTGTGATAAATGTTGACTGATAAAATAAAAAGTGAAAACAATCCCTGACTACAAGGAGCTTGCATTCAAATGGAGGGGACAGCATGCACACAAAAAATTGTGTATGGGGTAAATGCAGAGTAGATGGGAGGGAACCTTAGAGGGGAAATCATTAGCCTATCAGAGAAAGGATTAATTCCTAGGATCATATGATCAGAGATCTCTTAGTCAAGATCTTCTTAATCATTTTGGTATCATGAACTCCCCCCTCCTATACCTTGGCCATCTTGAATGTTTTCTCAGAATAATGTTTTTAAGATAATAAAATAAAATCCATGGAATTATAAAAGAAATAAATTATGTTGGCATATAATTAAATATATTTAAATTCAAGTTCACAGGCTACAGGTTAAGAATCCCATATCTAGAGTTTGTTGGGTCCTCAGGCCATTCAGTTCAACCCCCTTATCTCATCATGGACATTGAAGCCCAGGAAGGTTGAGAGACTTGCTCTGGGTTACATGAGGACAGTGGAATTTTTACTCACATGCTCCAAAGGTGAGGCTCTTTCCACTTGATTCCAGATCCATGGTCTTGTTTCCATTTTTATTCTCCCAAATATGTGCTTAGTTTTATGCTAGGTACTGGGGATAGAAGGACAAAAAAAATCAAACAGTTTGTACCATCAAGTAGCTTATATCCCAGTGGAAGAGATAGAGTGAATATAATTAGATAAATATATGAACAGACATACAGATGAGCTGGATGTGAAGTAAGAGTGTTGTATCACTGGTGGAAAGACTTCTTTCTCCAAGATCAAGAGAATGAAACAAGCCTCCACCATGTTGAGTTTATTTTATGAAAGGAAATGGATGAGAGTCATATGAGATAGGCAGGCATGAATGGGTCCCAATCTGTATTGTTGGAAAAAAAATATAATTGTTAATGATCCATTGAAATACTGTCATTCTATTAAGATATTTGGAAGAGGGTCTTTCAAGCTAATATGATTTAGCCTGGGTACTCCTGAAGTTGTCTTTCATTAAATATAAGGTTAGCATCGAAGTTTTATGTTCCCCGAAGAACTAGAGAAATAACTCTTCGTCTTTTTTCACCACTCCTGATGCTTTGAGAAGTCATGGAATTTCACTTGGCTGGTAAGAGCTGTGGGTGATGCTAGCCAGTGTGGAAGCAGATTCACATTAGTTAATAATAGCCAAAGTGCTGTTCACGTCCTGTATTTTCCCAGCGGCATCCAAGATGCTTTGGGAAAGGGGCTGGGATTTCTTGAAACAATTTCCCAATGTGAAATGCCATATATGTCATATCGGCCCTCCTACCACCTTTCCCAGACCATTTATCATCATTCCCAAACCAGGCCCACATTTTCCATATCTGGGAAACCACTAATAAGGAAGAGGTGGGTTGAAAATCTGAACATGTCTATCAACTCTGGGAACAGCCCTCTAAGGCGCCTTGCCTAGGAATTGTTGTTTTCTTTTTTCCTGATTCCAATGAAGAACTACAAAGCTGAGACTGAGCCTGGCATGGTCTGCAGCGTGGCATATGGCGTATTCTTCTCTTTTTCTTCCCAATACTTCTGCGTGAGCAGATGGCCCAAGATCAATCAGATTGGGTCAGAGCCAAAATGTATCCAGTAGGATTTTCAGGAATCCTTGCAGGATCAATCCTGTCTGCTTTCTAATTTTGGAATAAATAAGCACATTAAAAAGTCTGTGCCGTCTTCTCATCTGCATCACATATTGTACCAATTTTCATCAAAAAATTACAATTTCTAGAAATGTATGTCTCTAGATACCCTCTGAATTTCTGCTCCTTGACCTTGATGGTAAATTGATCTTAGGCACACCTGCCCAGCATGGGAACCTCTTTGGAAATCTCTTTTTTAAGCTTAGCATCAATAAGATTGTATCATTATAAGGATTATCCAATTTCAGATTAAAAAAAAGAATCAAAGACTAGAGTACATGAAGGGAATAATTTAATAATTTTACTTGTTTGGAAGGAAGGAAGCATTTATTAAGCACCTACATACTATCTGCCACTCACTGTGTTTCAGGCTTTACAAACAGCTTGTTTAATCCTCAGGACACCCCTTTTACAGTTGAGGAAACTGAGACAGGCAGAGGTTAAGTGACTTACCCAGTATCTCATACCTAGTAAGTGTCTGAGGCAGGATTTGAACTCATGTCTTTCTCACTCTAGGACTGTCCTTCTCTCAGCTGTATCACTTAACTGCTTCTGAATAAAGGAAAGAAGTCAAGTGCATGAAGCAGTTAAAATGTGATTAAAAATAATGAGACATAATAGTTTTGGCTTTGCCCATTTCTGTTTATGTTGATGGACCCTATTGGAGCTCAGAACCTTCTAGAATTCAACAGGCAATCAAAGATCCATTTAATAAGCATTTATTAAGCATCTTCTGTGTGCCAGTTACTGGGGATATGTGAACAAAATGGAAATAATCCTCCAGGAGGAGGATTCTTATCCCAAGGTAGCCAATATGTTCAACTATGAGTGGATAGAAAATAAAAACATCATATACCATAATATCTACGCATACATGAATATATACATACACATAGATGTAAAGTGCTTGGCAAACATTTAAGAACTATATGAATATTATCTATTCTTTTTCATTGTAGAATTAGAAAATATTCTAAACAAGCAAAATTAAGATTTGTTCCATTAGCAATTCCTACTAGCTGGTCCCTCCAAGAAAGAAAGGAATTCCCATGCTTAGAGGTAGCTCAATTTGCTTTACAAGACGAAGGTTTGAAATAAACTGTACCCCACGTACCAAAGATTCACCCAGCATTTGTGCTAGTAAACTGCTGCTCCAGGCAGGTGATGGCTTTCCACTCCACAGTTCAAGTTTGTTAGCACTCAGACCCAGAAAATTGGCCCATCCCCTGACCTGTCAGAGAAGCTCCCATAAATTACATCAGCCACAATCATCTCCTCATCTGCTCAACAGCATCATTTGGGGTGGTATGACATAATGGGGGAGGAAACAGACAGAGGATACCGAGTTTGTGGAGTGAGGCCTTTCGTATGTCCTTAGTGCAGATTTCCATGGAACTTGAATCTCTACAATACTAAAAAGCTCTTAGCGGCAAGATGTATATATTTCTGTGTTCATTTAAAAGGAGAAGAACCACGTCCACTCTTACACATAGCTCGTTGCTTACATCTTGAAACTGATAGGTTTTAGAACATGCTACCACCCAGAAACATGCCAACTCAATTCCACAGGATGGAGTTCCTGGGATGGTAGGCAAAATGAGAAGGAAAAAAGTGTCTCATTCCATTTGCAGAAGTAAATTGCATGCTGCTCCTGTGTGTGTTTGGATGTAGTAAACAAGGCTTGATTTTCCCATGGGCAGGGAACCAGCTCTGTAGAAATCTTGGTCAATTAGAGGTATCATATATGAGATGGGTGAGTGACCTTTTCATGATTTCCTGACATTGCAGCCTTTGAGGTACAGATGAAGACTTTGCCTGAGGGGCACCTGCATACCTGGGGAATGGAGGGGATTCTTTGATTTTTATCTGAAAGTTTTGACACCCTAGAAATACAGTTCATAATCACAATTTAGTCTAGTTTGTTGCATCAGACTCCTGTAATGAATCCCTAAAAGACTGAGGACTGCACCCTGGCAAGTGTTCCCTGCATGTCCATGTTTTCCAGTGGATAGCCCAACATTTTGTCCTGGTGGTTCAAAACACCTTCTCCCCTATGGATATCCACAAGCTAATGTAAAACCCAATGGATGGTGGAGACCTTGTGAAATATTTACAGATCCCACAGCATAGAAAGACCCTTGGAAGTAGTCATCTTATGATTGCAACAGATATTTTGTGACTAAGAAGCAGTGGGGAAAGATGAATGAGTTGACTGTCATCATTTTGAAATCAAACTAAATTCTAAGTCACACTGCCTTGTGATTTCAGGATATTCAGATATAATTATCTTCGTCATGCTTAGGGAGCAAGGTTATTCAAAATTTAAAACTAAAAATGGCTTTTCTAGGATTTTTTTGTATCACAATTCCTTGACTGGTGACAATAGATATTTGGTGAAGCTCAATTTCTAATTCAAACAAGCTTTTGTGCTAGTTAATATCATACTTAGAAATCAGCAGCAGCAGCAGCAACAAAAAAACGCTAGTCATATACTGTCTTCAAGTTTCTAAGGGGAAAGTTTCCTAGAACAAGGAGAGGGTTACTCTGACAGCAGTCTTTCAGTCCAGCGCCACTATGTTCTGAACTGGCTTGTCTCAAAGAAATAGCTGCCGGGCCTTACCCTCCACTTCGTTTGTTCCTCTGTGGGTAGTGATTTCTTGCCTTTCTGCTTTTAGATTTGGGCATATTTGCCTTCATCTTCTCTCAATGCCTTCATTTGCTCTGCTTTCTCTTGGCTAAGTGTTGGAGAGGAGGAAGCAAAATTTATTGTCGATGGGGTTAGGACTCTATTCTGATGCAAATGTGGGCTGGCTGACCATTCCCTAGTCAGGTTTTCAACATAAGGAGAGCAGACTCAGGCGTGATAAAAGGGGCATGACCCAGCTTCCGACGGAGGCACCATCAAACTGTGAGGCCTGGGAGATTAGCCCTATATTTTTAAAAGTTGGTACAACTTATAATAAAGTCATGGAGTCCAGTGAAAGGTTGAAGTGGGGGTACATGAGGTAATTATGAATGTGTGGAAGCAGCCCAACATAGTCAGGTATTAGTTCAATGGGAGTATTGTTTTCTAATTTCAAAATTTGGGGAAAAATTTATTGAGAAGCTCACCCTATAGTCTTTTCCCCACTGTCACCCCAAGTTTTAACAAAAGAAAAAGAGAAGAAAAAAGATGTGGAATTTTCCGAGAATGCCTTGGAAGGAATTAAGGTGGGGAGAAAGATGAAAATAGTAACCCTTTAGCCCCCAGGGAAGCCTTTGAACTGACCCGAAAGCCCTGGACCAAACCCAAATGCCTCGTCGTACCCGAGTGAGCAGTTTGCTGTCTCATAATAACTTTGGAACCTAACAATGCACTGCACCCCGTAAAACATCCACATGGTCCCATCTGGAATGGCTCCAGCCTGGAAGGGAACCTCAGGCTGCTCCCCGGGGCTTTATGTGTTGTTTAATTGTTGGCCTTTGGAGGACGGTTTTATTAAAAGCCTATTATTTAGAGCAAGACCAAAGTGTCATGTCAAGACCTACAGATACTGGAGGCAAGGGCCACTCGACTTGGTTTCATACCTGCTCTGGTGAGCTTAGCTAATGAGGACACTGCCTTGTTCCCCTTGTAATTCTTCAAAAAGAAAAAAAAAAGTCCGTTTTTATTTTCCTCCATTAAAACATGAGCTCAGTTGGCTCAAAGGTCTGGGTGTGTGTGTGCATATGTGCCTGAGGCCTGTTGGCATGGAAGGATTCATGTGCTTGTCAGCTCTGTAGTGCAGAGAGGAGAAGAGGGGGCTTGTTTGGCTCGGCGTGTGGACGAGCGGGTAGGTGTTTTCAAGGTGCATGCAGCTGAGTGACCGGCCATTGGAGGGGCTTATGAGTGGGGAGGGAGGCATGTCCTGTGTCGGAATTATGACTAGAATACATATGGTATTTTCCAGTCCCAGGGATATTTTAAGTGTTTGCCAAGGCAGTGAATAAAATGCTTTGTTTTCCTCTATCCTGCTTAACCAAGTGTAGGACAGCCATCATACCCCAGATCAACCTAGCCATAAATTATCTGGGCAGCGTTATTAATCTAGTCCATCTGAAGTAAACTTCATGTCTCTGTCTCTTTTTTTCTCCCTTTCTCTTCCCTTTTTCTTTCTATCTCTACTTCTGGACCTCTGTTTCTGTCTCTTTCTCTTGCTCTCTTGTCTCTCTCCCTTTCCCCTCTCCCCCTCTGTCTACGAACATGGAATGTTCTTTTTATGAGGCTTACAAAAATCTCCACAAGGATGTCTCCGGATATTTGAGCCAATCTTAGACATGGATACGAGCTGGAGACCTGGATATTATTCTTGTCCATCTACTCTTTGAAACTGGTCACTGCCCACACTCCCAATCAGAATGGGAAAAAAAATAGCTTACTTTGCTAATGTTTCTACAAATGAAATGCTCTTAAGGTTGCCTGAGCTTGTCAACATTTGAGAAAATCTGATTCTTGACTCAATGGAAACCCTATCATCTATTATATCACTGTTTAAAGAGCTGGCTCATTAGAATCCAGTTGTATCAGAACCCGATGTGTAGATGTTCTCAGTTCCTTTAGAAACTGCCACCTTCCAGAGTCCCCAAAAGTTTCCCAAAGTTCTTTCATGGGCCAGCCTGCCCTCGAACAAATGGTGCTCTCCAACAAACTAAATAAATTACTACATGGATTGGGCCTTTGAGGCTCTGGGCGAAGAATGGAAAAATTATTTACAAAAGCTTGAAAATATTTAATCACCAGAGGCAGGCAGTGGGGGTGATGGTGTTTTAATTAGCAAGGCCTCCAGCCATTGGCTGGCTGGGATGTGGGGGTCTTTTTCAACAGCACCCCCCCCCCCCAAATCACTCCCCCTCCCACCCTATAGCTGTTTGCCAGCCTTAGGGTCAGGCCTGAGATGAAACAGATAAGATAATTGGGTCTAATGAAATCCAGAAGGCCTTGGCTTTCTCGTTTGAGCTTGGCTTTGAAAAGTGCGTGTGGAAGTGAGGCTTAATTCAAACCAGGCCTGAGCTGGGCCTGGGTCTCAGTGACTTTGATAGTGTTTGAAGTCCTAAAAGTGTTCTCCACACCACTAGCCTGCTGGGCTGGGCCTCCCCGGTCACCTTAATTATGGAGCTTTGTTGCTGGCTTTACTGCCCAGGAAAGGGGCCATTATATGTTCCATCAACATCAGCTCTTCTCAGATTGGAGGAAAGGCCAGGGCGAAAGGCCACCATAGGAAGGCAAAGACTTCACTTTGAGGCAGCCAGATCATTTACCAGGCTTAAATTTCACTAGGTTATGGATGTGGCGGGCAAATTCCTCCCAACACAGAAGCCTCAATTTCTAGTTTTTAAACAAGTGATTACTTTTCAAAACATTTTGTTTGTGCCTGTTTGGGTGGAGGGGTACCACTCCTCAGGTGTGCAGACAATTTCCAATGGAATGGATTAAAAATTCTACTTCTAACAACAGGGAAGAAATAAAACAATCACACCACAAAAAAGTCCATTTGGAGCTTATGATGAGGCAATTATTAACATTGCCTCAAAAGACAAAGTAAGGAAACCTCCTGTAGCTGGAGGCCTGCCCCAATAACCCGAGGAATGAGCCATCTTTCTGAATACTCCAGGATTCCAGGCTCAACTAGAGCCTTGCATTATCTGAAGGGCAGAGAATGGAGTGAGGCTTTTCCAGGGCCTGGGCCTGAAACTGGGATCTACCAAGGAGCAAGTCAGCCAGTTTCATTAGGGTTAGGATCCTCCTCCCATCCTTAGACACTCCTCTTGCTGCTAAAGTGAAGCTGGCAAGCACGGCAAGAAGAGAGGCATTCTCTCAGCTGCAATTCACTGAAAAGAAAGGATTGTTTACCCCAGGAGGCCTAAGAGATAAGCACCCAGGACTCCTTTCTCATCTTCCTAATTGTTCGTTGCTATGATGCTTGGAACATTCCAGATGAAAATTGATAACCCATTCATGTATCTTGAATAAATTCATGTGTCCCATAAGATCTAAGGAGCAACCACTGCATGTATTGAGAAAAGAGTCTGGATGACCTATAAAGCGGAAGAAGAGGCAATAGACCAAGTCACAGGCCTGGCTGGGCTTGGCTGGTGAGAACTATGTATCTGTAGCTACACTGAGAGGTCAGAGAGTGAAATGATGGCCAGAATGGAGACTTGTTTTGAGTCTCCAAAGTTGGGAGAACTAAGAAAAAGGGCATTGGTCCTGGGCTAGACCATGCTCAGAGAGCAATATAACATCTGAATCTAAATCAGAGAGCAGAGGCATGGCAAAAACCTGACAAAAATCCCACTTTTGTTCCTTCCTCCCTCCCTTCCTCCCTCCCTTCCTTCCTCCCTTTCTTCCTTCCTTCCTCCCTCCCTTCCTTCCTCCCTTCCTCCCTTCCTCCCTTTCATTCTTTCTCTATTCCTTCTTTCCTTCCTTCCTTCCTTCCTTCCTTCCTTCCTTCCTTCCTTCCTTCCTTCCTTCCTTTCTTTCTTCCTGTCTTCCTTTTTCTCTTTTCTTCTATTCTTTCCTCCCTGGTCCTCCCCTTCTCCTTTCCACTCCCCTTCTCTTCACCTTCCCACCTCTTGTCTTTCCCCACTCTCCTCTGTCTCTCATAATAATAATAATAATTATGATAATATGAATCAGTAAACACTCCTTAGTTTGATTTGGGGAGCTCAGAAGTCACTACCTTTTTATGTAGCATTAACACTCCAAGTTAGGAACAGAGCAGGAAGAGTGGAGACTTGGTATGGGATACTTAGTCACCTTGGTTTATATTCTGATAGGTGGCCAATGCCAGTTAATCAACTTGTTGAAAAAAGATCCAGATGCACACTCCTCTAGAGTCACCCGGGTAGAGTGAGTCACATCAGTCACATTGACTGAGTTCATGCCATACATTGTTCTTGTTAATCGTACTCCATGTAGTTCTGAGCTATCACAGCCTAGTCAGTGGTGTGAGAAGTGAGGACAGAAAGTGAAGCAAGTCAGAGCCTGGAGGCAGGGGGAGAGGAATGGGCTCCAGGATTTTTGATGGAATGGGATGTGTTTAGACCTGCAGTTGCAGTTTCCTCTTGCATTGCAGTTCTAGGCGTTTTATATCTTAGAGAGGTTCCTAGAACTATTTGCCAGGGATTACCCCATCAGTATATATCAGTGATGAGACTTGAACAAGAAGTCTCTGACTGTGAAATTGGCGCCCTATTCTCTCCATCATACTTCTTCTCCTTTGATAGAGTGATGAAATGGAAATTTCCTGTTTTCATCTACTCATTTGGGACTGACCCAGAGATATTGTCCATTTGTTTATCCCTTTTCTGAAGCTGGAGTCAAATTCTTTAAAATATGGCAAGATATTTTTTTTTTCCCCGTGGGATGTCAGGATCCCCAGGGCTGGTAAAATTTTCCCTCAGTGACTTACAAAGTTAACATCGTTGGAAATCTGCCAGAATTATTAATGTTTTAGAACTCTGGGTTCCATTTGTCGCAGCAGCAATGTGGGCCCATAGTAGCCATTTTTATTTAGCTCAGTAATGATCCACATTGGAAAGATTCATTCATTTCAGCATGTTCCCTAATTGGCGACTAATTGGAGCTGGGAAGTTTAATTTGCTTTCTAGCTAGATGGCAGTTTTTGTTCCCAAAGTTGTAGGATACTCTGTGTTGCTTCATCACCATTTGCTTTTGTTCAAATTGGGGTTAGGAATTCTGTTTTCAAAAAGGTGAGGTTTGCATGTTAGTGAATCTGTTTCATGATGACAAAGCTGTTGCTGGAATATCTAAGAAGCAGTAAAAAAGTCAGAGCCCCCTGCTTTCTCCTTCCAACACAATAGATGGCTTTGTGGGAATGCCCTATAGGTGTCATGCTGGGGAACTCTCTGTTTATTTCCAGGGGTAATCATTCCAGATGTGCAGATGTTTGAAACATTATTAAACTGCAGATTGAACCGGTCCTGATTTTCTGGTGGTGAACACATATTTAACACACTAGATAATGCAGGCTATCATAGCAATAAGCCCGCACGTGCCCTTAGTCTTTTGGCTAAAACTAGCTTCTTTGTACTGGGAAGGAACCCCACCCAATGGCTTTAAATGAAAGACTTTCACATCATTTACATTGTATGTGGAAAAATGCAAGGGAGAAGAAATGACCACCAGTTACAAAAGAGTTGTTACTATTTGACAGGATACCAGCTACTGTTATGATGGACCTCCATCAAAATAGTTAGATTTTTGTTTCACTTTGTTATTTAAAGACAGAGAAAGGAATGCTTTTCTTAGATAATGGGAAATAGATCTATAGCCCCTGGCCAGGAAATGACTGATAAAAGCTTCCCTCTGCCCTGGATCATTGGGACAATCAGTGAAAGACAAGTTTTGGTGCTGGAGACAGCAATGGTCAATGGTAACTCAGCCATACCACCAGGCCCAGCCCAAGGCATGGCGTGCTGCGGACCATGTCCTGGAAGGGAGCTACATGGCCCTGAAATACATGAAAGGAGCCATTTTATTGACAAGTTTCTTCAAATACCCACAGCAGCTAAGGGGAACAAGGCTTTCTTTCCTGTATTTGGCATACAGGCAAGAGCGTATGCTTCTTTCTTCCAAAGGCAGCATGGGGTAGTAGGTAGAATGCTCAGCTTGATGACAGGAAGAGCTGGATTTAAATTGCACCGCTGATATGACTAGTTGTGTGACCCTGGGCAAATCACTTAACTTCTCTGAACTTCACATTCACCATCTGAAAAGGGGTATAACAGTAACACTTACCTCACAGGGCATGTTTTGAGGACCGAATGAGATCCCATGTAAAGTGATTTATAAACTAAAGTCCTGTGCGAATGCTGGCTCTTGTTATTCCAAGTACCCTTGAACCCTGCATGTTTAATGGATTGCCAGATAACTAAAAACAGGAGGGGAAGGCATGGTTATTCTCATTTACAGAGAAAGAAACTGAGGCATAGGAGACTTGCCACAACCATGTCTGTTCCTTCTCATCCATTCCCACTTGCAGAGCCTTAACTCAGGCCTTGGTTAGTTCCCCCTGATGTGTAGACACTACACTCATAATCGTGGAATCGAAAAACCCTCCAAGGGAGGAAGGTTCTCAGACACCATCTGTCCTTGCCCATATTGTCGGAAAAAGAGTCCCCCTGACAAGATATAGTCATGTTATCATCCAGCCTTTGCTTGAGCACTCAGTGCAACAGGATTCCTTACTGTTCTCTCAAAAACCCCTACTCTTTCTTCTTCTGATCGCAGGGAAAAGTACTCATAAATTGTGAAATGGAAGCTCCTTGAGGCAGACCCTGTTTTTTTTTTCTTTTATATGCCCTCTATGATGCCCAGGACCCTTAAATAAGTTATTGTGGAACTGGATTGCATCGAATAAACTATTACTCCCAAATACAGCACTTTTGGAATCCTCCAAAAACCAAGACAATGTCAACATCCATCTACCTGTTCGTACGTAAGCCTCATAATCAAAACATGTTGCTCTGTTTTTTTTTTTTACTTTTAGCTCTTTCTTCCCTTTCATTTACTTTCCTAGATTGTTTTCCTATGAAGCAAGTATTATAACCAGAAAATACTTGGAACGAGTCTGTTTGTGCTTTCAGTCCTCTCTGTTTCTATCTCTCTGTCCCTTTGCCTATTGGTGTCCTTCCCTCCACCCCTCTTCCTTCCCCCATCCTAACCATACGGCTTCTTGGATTCATCCAGTTTCATTTCTCTAAAGTGCTGGTAGCTATATTGATGTAAATTAGATTACCTCACCAACTTTCTAAAAATTTCATTAACGTCAAATGTCAATAATCAAATCTGGCTTTTATAAAGACTGTGCGAAGGAAAAGCAATGTTCATTGACTTTCTTTTGTGGAAATGAAACTTCCACATTGGTTTCCTGAAGACTTCTAGTGAGTGTTCTCATCCTTTGTTTCAAGCCCTCAGCCAAGCTTTCTTCCTGTCCTCTTTCTATTGGACAGGGCAGTGTAAACAGCTGCATGGGGTGTATCCGAAGCCAGTTATAAGACTCCTCCTTGACTAGCAGCTGGGGCAGAAGGGGAAAGGGCCAAATCAATAGAACCTCATGGTTTCACCTTTGGGAAGTAACTTAGAACATTATAGGTTTACAGCTGAAAGGACCATTCCAGGCCACCCAGCCCACAGGAGAAGGGCTAGTGTAATTAAGTGACTAACCAGAATTCACAGGTAGCAAGGAATGGAGATGGCCTTGGATCCTGACTCCAAAGCTAGCACTCTTCCCATGCAGCCACTGGGAAGCTGTTGAATCTAGACTGAAAAGACCTGATTTCAAATTCTGCCCCTTGTACTTACTGTATGAACGCACGCCACTCATGTTTCTTCTCTAGCTTCCATTAAGGTATCTGTAAAAAGAGGCGGCTGGAGAAGATGGTCTCTAAGATCAATTTTATTCAAATGCAACAAATGTTCCCCAAGTGGCTGCTGTGCACAAAGCATTCTGGTTGGTGAAATGAAATGCTCATTGCTTTGTATGTGCATTCTACTGAGAAGGCCCCTTCTTTCCAACCCCCTATGATTCTTCCCCTTTGTCTATTTCTACTTTGTTGCTGCTGATTTGGTTTGGTTATTTTCCAGCCCTATATGTAGAGAATAGCTGCTATCCATCTTCAGGCTAAAGAAAGGCTTTATAATCAATGGTCTCTTAAGTACAAACATTTATTGACTCATCCCTGAGCTTCAGGATACTGTTAGGAATACAGGGGAACCAGATAGCCTGGTCATTGCCCTTGAGTTCATAATCTAGTTGGGGAAAAGATTGGGGTGGGGTTGGAGCTGTAAGTATTCATACCCCAAAACAGTGAGGATCTAAAGGGTGAGAGCCATGTAGTTGTTCTGTCTTTAAGCACAAGAGGTGAGATCTGAACTTAGAAGACAGTGTGTTCACCATTAGAATCTGCCCTATAAGCGTGTGCCTCACTCCCCCTCCCCCATGCCCCCATATACAGAGAGTGCCTGAATGGGCCTCCTACCTCTGCCCAGGAAAGATAATTCTATACTGCAATCAGACAAAATACAGTTAGGGAAAGAATTCGTTTTATTCACAAATGTCTCAAGTCCCCCTGAGCATCCAGCATATAGCCCCAAATGTGGCTCAGATAAACTTCATAGCTCTACCAGGTAATAATAGGGAGTAGAGTAATTCAGGGGGTTGGGGGGTGGGGAGGGAACCTTGCTTAAAGAAACTACCCTGATAGGTAATGGTTTTGACATCGGAATTCAGCTGGGACACATTCTTCATCTCAGGGCACATGCTGAGGGCTTTGGCGCACTGGAGAAGATCAAAGCCATGGATCCCCCCCTTTCCTGTTCAGTATGAAAAAAAATCATAAAAAAAAGATAAAGGAGAAGGAGCCATCACAGAAAGTGAACAGTAACCAATTTGGTGGGGGTGGGTGGGGGTAGGGCCGGGTGAGCAGAGTCAAGACAGCAATCGCCCTGGTCTCTGTTGTGGGGATTTGGGGGGGGCAGTGGGGGAAGAATCTGCACCTGCTTGTTTAAAAAGTCAGACTAAAGATAGGGGCCGAGCATCAAATGAGCCCTATTGGCTTTAATGCAATTCACATGTAGCATGTTTCATCTTAACCAGCATGATTTACGTTAACGGAACAAAACTGAGGAAATATCCTGGATGGCCTTGTCTCTATTTAAAGATATTAAGTAAATATGTTGAGGACCTTCATGTGATTATCCTTATTCAAATGAATGGAAGACATTAGTCCAGATCAAAATGAAGCTATAGATGAGTGGTCAGTGGGGGAGAAATCCATTTGGGGAAAAAAAATGGAGGTTGAGGTTTCTTGCCACTGCTTAGAATTCTTCACATTCAGATCAATAGTATAACATTTTGTTTCAGAATTTTGTGTGTTCTTATGTCTAGTTTACAAAATGCAAAAAAAAGTATGACTTATGGTATTGCTCCATTGAGTGCCTTGATTTCTCAGGGTTTCCAAGCAGAGGTTGCCTGACCATTTTGAAGGGATATCACTGCTTATGGATACGTTGGGCTAGACATGGCAGCATTCCTTTTAGCCTGAGATTGTGTGAACTACCTTTGTCTTGGGTCAGCATTGTGCAATGGAAGAGTATTCAGCTAGAGTCAGAAGACATGAATTCAAATCTTGCCTCAGACACTCTATCTTTGTGACCCCAGACAAATCACTTCAAAATTATCTTTGGGCCTCAATTTCCTCATCTCTAAAATGGGGGGTGGGGCTGTCTAGATGACTCTCTGATCCATGTAAGTATGGCATGGGGGTGGAGTCCTGGCTTCAGGGCATATTCTGCAGTTTGTCTTTGGGGTAGCTGCCATTTCCTCATGTAAATCCTATCTCACTAATGGCGTGTATAACTAAAGGTGTCTTCAGTTGTTTGGGTTCTGCTAAATGTGTCTGGTCAATTCATTCATGACATCTAGAAAGAAATCAAACTTGTTGCCAGGTCATTTAGACAAAACAGCAAGTCAATTGAAGTTTTTTTCCACATTGTTTATGTCTAAAACGCCAGACCAGAAGATGGGCAGACATGTTCTGGACACCCCCACTACAGGTTTCACTTGTAATGAGATTCATCCAAATGCTTGTGCCTTGGCAGGTAAGCAAAACGTGTCCCATTTGTCACCAAATTTTTTGGTGGTTTTAATATGTCCATATAAATATCTCAAAAGGCCATTGAATAAAGGGTGGGCTTCAGAATCCAGAAGACTGGGGTTTAAATCCTGACTGACACATTCTGGCTATGGAACATTAGGGAAATAACTCAGTCTGTCACTGTCCCAAACAATTCTTTGAGACTTGAACTCTTGAGTTGATGACTTAGTACCATCAGAGGTAGTTTCCACACCAAGAGTTCCCTATGCTGGCAAAGTCATAGATCAGGACCAAAACAAAACAAAACATCTCATGATCTATTAAAATGATGATGAATTTGGGAAGGAATGTTCAAGATTATACTATACCATGAAGCCTGAACTCAGGAAGACCTGAATTCAAATCCAGCCTTGGACGCTTACTAGCTTTGTGATTTGGACAAGCCACTTAATCTCTGTGTGCCTTAGTCTCTTGTAAAATGGGGATAAAGTAGCACCTACCTCCCAGGGTTGTTGTGAAGATCAGTTGAGAAAAAAAATCCACTGTGCTGAGGGCTCTATAAATGTTGACTTGGGAATGGCTCAACACAGTGCTGGGCACATCGTATTAGATGAATGTTAGCTATTTATAAGATAATTCCCATCTGGGGGAATAATATTGTATAAAATCTCCCAGTATGAGGTAATATTGCATAGTGGAGAGAGCTTGGGCCTTAGAAGAGACCATGTGAGCCAAGGCACTTAATCCACCTGCTCATGGGATGGTCACTTTATATTTCGAGTTTCAATTTCCTCATCTGCCAATGGAAGTGATAATAATAACTATGTCACGTGCCTATCGAGAGGCCCAAATGAATAGCGTCTAGGTGCATACTGTCTCATAATACTTCATGTGCCATAGAACTGCCTTATTAGTGTTAGCTAAGAGACTGTCATGGGCCATCTCTGGCTAGTGGGGTTGGCATAAAACCAGGGCTTTGGAACCCCACAATGGTCTGTAAAGTGGGGATGAGCATGACATAGTCTGAGAGTCCCCAGTAACTGACAAAAAACGTGATAGAGAGATAAGGAAATAAATATTTGAAGCCATAACCCAATCTCCTAAAGACTATTTAGCACTTTGCTTAACAGATGTACCCTTGAAATTTGTCATGAGCAGCTTCTGGGAAATGCTACTGGTCATTTTTAGGCTTTGGATAGAGTACTTTCCAGAGAGGAGAAAGATGCACGTGTGATACGGGAGCCACATTCAGTTTCCTGAAAATGTTATTGTTCTCTACCTGTTCAACCACTCTTCACAGGCCCTCAGTTTTTCCTCTGCATCTCCCCTAGATCAACAGAGTGAACTATCTGACCTCACAGCAATGCAACAAGAGCATTATTTCAAATAGAATCTATGATATACAGCAAGAGAGAAACATTAGGAAGCAAATATTCCCAATGCCCATTCCCCGAACAGCAGCTTCTAGGAAATGCAGGGTGTGAGTCCTTCCTCAGCTGCCTTATTGGTCTGCTCCTGAAAGCTACTAGAATAGACAGAAAACTTCTTAGTCCCTCTCTCTCTACTTCCTTTATTGCTGTATCCCAATACCAAAGAAAACTAGAGAAGGGTAAAGACATGATAGCAGCTTTCTCAATGATTGAACCCATGAGTCTTAGGGTTGGACAAAGGTTGCTTCTCAGCATCAGATACACAAAGTATTAAAGTCCTTCAAACGTAGGTACTGAGGATAGAAACTGTAGTTGGGAGGAGCCTGAAGTCTGATTTCCCACAGACAAAGGAAAGTCTCCTAATAGTGGAAGGAGGAATATCAATGCAGCTGCAGCCTAGGTCCCTGGCTCTATTTCCATTTTCTGCCTTTATCTCCTATCCAGTGCCCCTTCTTGAACATTTCCAAATCCCCACTCTCTCATAAGAGCTTGCTTGTAGCCTCCCATCGAATCCACACAAATGTTTCTAGCCAACATAAATCTCCCCGGCACACAATCACCTGCTGTGGGTTGCACAGACTTGTAGGACATATAGTTCTCAATCCTCCTGACAAATACATACAACCTTCTGTGATGGAAAAAATGCATTGTGTGTTACTGTCTCCATAAAGTCCTACTTTAGTGCTTCTTTGTGCTGCAGAGATAATTCTAGATCCTTGAAGATTATGCCAGCAGGGAACAGCATTTTGTAAAATTCTCCAAAGGCTGTGAGGCTTCAACTATAGTCCTGAAGACTGAATTTACTTAGTATTATAACAACAGTATAATTCAGTACCGAGAGACATCCAAAGCTGATTCACATTTGAAATGGACCCCAATTCGGTGACCTCAGTCCACTTTAGCGGTGGGGCCAAGGGGCAGAAAGAAGAGGAAAGACATTGCCATGAATCCTGGACCATCTATGTATTTAAAGTACATTTGGCTATTGATGGTTTCTGTGTTATCGTAGAAGATTACAAAGTCATTTTTTATATCAGTCAGTCCATAAGTATTTATCAAACACATGTTTTACTATATGCCAGGCACTGTGCTAAAAGTGCTAGGGATATAAAGAAAGCCAAAAAGAAAAAAAAAAACCTAGTCCATGCTATCAAGGAGCTCACAGCCTATGAGACTGTTATGAGTTAACAGTGTGATTGAAGCCATTATAATCTGCAATGATACAGGTGTGCAGCTCGACAGGGGTAGTAGTCCTATGGCTCACTTCTCTTGTTCCCACGTGGAGTGGTTTTCTGGGTGATTCAGTGAAGTTCTGAGAATCATGTTTTAGAAAAAGAAACATGCTGAGGTGAGAGAAATGCTCTGGCTTTAGAGCTGGAGCACATGGCTTCCTGTCCTGGCTCTGCAGGATCTTAGAAGGTTATTTACACTCTTTGCCCTCAGTTTCTTTGTCTGTAAAGTGAACAATGAGGCTACGTGATGCTTAAATTCTCATCTAGCTTGAAAATCTGTGAAACTAAGGAAGTCACTGATGAGCTGGTGTATTTCCAAAGGAGGGTGACCACAATGGTGAAGGGCCTCCAGATCATGACGTGTGATGATAGTTTGGGAACAGGACACATGTAGCCTAGAAGACGAAAGGATTAGTGGGGACAAGAGGACAGATTTTAAGTATCTGAAGGTTCTTCTTATGGAAGAAGGATTTGATTTGTCCTGATTAGCTCCAGAGGGCAGAAATTAGAGCAGTGAATAGAAGTTAGAGAGGCAAATTTCATCTGATTTAAGGGGAAAAAAATTCCTAATGGAGTTCAACCAAACTGAACTTGGCTGCTTCAGACTATAGTCCTCCCTTGCCTGTTCCCCTTTGCTCCTTCTATGAATGGTGTTCAAGCAAAAGTTGGATGTCCACTTTTAGAGGAGATTCCTGGTGAAGTGCTGCATGGGCTGGCCCTGCGGTCCCTTCCAATATAAAATCATGGAAATAAGACAGGGGAAGGGAGCCCGGAAGACTTGCAAATTTTCAAGCTGTTTTCCTGTTCTGGAGATATCTGCACCCTAAGGTCTTGCTCTCTTTATTAGTGATGGCCTAGCCAAGCCACTCTTTCAAGAGAGATCACAGACATTCTTCTTTTTACTCACAGCTCAATTGTCCAGGTTTCTCCTTCTCCACCTCTCCAACCATCTTGCCGATGGACATCCCATGCCCACTCCCTCCTACTTTACCACTTCTATTTTCTGTGCTGTCTTTCCCCATTAGTATGTAACCTGCCTGAAGGCTGGGATGCTCTTGCTTATTCATATTTGTATGTAAAGCACTGAACAGTGTTTGGCAATAGTAAACAATAAGTGCTCACTCACTCTAACTTTCTCTCCCTCTATCCTCTCTATCCATCTATCCATCCATCTATTGATTGACCTACTGCCTTTATATCTATCTACCTATCTATCTAGCTATCCATCCATCCATCCCTCTTTATCTTTCCCTTCCTCTTTCTCTACTCATCTATCCATCTTTCTCTCTAGTCATCTACCACTATCCATCCATCCATCTACCTACTTATCTGTCTTTCTTTTCTTTCCATACTCCTTCTCTACCCTTTTCTCTAGCCATTCATGTATCCATCTATCTAGTCATACAACCATCTTTTTATCAATAGATCCATCATCTATCTATCATTCTCTCTTTCCATCCACCTTTCTCTATCCATCAATATATCTATCCATCCTTCCATCCCTCACTTTATCTATGTATCCTCTATCTGTCTGCCTGTCTGTCCACCTGTCTTCCTCTCCTTCCTTTCCTCATTTTCATTTTCTCTGTCCATTTATTCATCATCTATATCAATAGATATACCTATCTACCATCTATTCTTATATTCCTCTCTCTTTCTCTCCTTTTCTCTCCTCTTTATCCATCCATCCATCTACCTATGTATGTATGTATGTATGTATGTATTTATCTATCTATCTATCTGTCTATCATCTCTCTATCCAAGATTCAGAGGCATGCCATTATGCAGTTTGGTCACCAGATGGTGACAACCAGACAATTGGAAAGGAAATGGAATAAAAAATCAAACGGATAAGTGAGTATGTGGTAAAAGCTGTGAATATAGAAGGCTTTCACCAAAACAATGGAGATAAACAGAAGTTGTTATAACTGCACAGAGAGTAGGTAAAAGGGTACCACATAAGGTTTGAGACAGGGAACTGAAAAGTCATAAGAAAGGGAAGCAGGGGCTTAAAATAGAAAAAAAATGGTCCTAGTAACATTTTACAGTTTTCACTCACAATTGATTTTGCCAAAACCCTTATTTCCCATAAGTTTCCCCTCCCTCTTTTTTATAATTGAGATAAACGAAACTTGTCTTAAAGGTATCCTTGGGAATTCTATCTGCAAACCTGATAGAGGACTGCATTGTCTGCCCAATTTTAGGAACTATTGGTACAATTATTTGATGCTTAAATGATTATTTTTTAGGCTTTTGGTCCATTATCAACAGCATCCCTGAAACTTCACCACCATTTTCCACAAGATTGCTTCCTTTTGTGTTTCAGTCACTTGACTTTCCAGTGGGTCTTGCTCGCCGTGTCTGGACTGGCTCCCTTCATGAACCTCAATGTTTCTTTTCCCCTGTGACTGGGGCTTTTCCCTTTCTTCATTTGTTAGCACCAGTTGGCTTGTGGTTTGCAGTTACTTGCTTTTTCTGACCATTAGGTCAGTGATGTTTCCCATATATCAGTGAGAAAAGGAATAGGAAGAGAAAAAGGCGTGTGTGTATGTATGTGTGCGTGTGGGGGGCAGAGTGAATGGCCAGCTCCAGGGCAGACTGTCCAACCCAACGGTGGCTGAAATGAATACAGGCCTTTTGGTCATTTCTCACACTCTATGGTACCAAGAGACATCAGTAATCATAGAAACATTCCTATTCTTGCACACACCATTGTCCTACTAGGCTTCATGCAGAGCAAAATGAGGAGTCCTAATCCTTCCCAAGTTGTACCGGGATGACCTTGCCTCAACACCAGTCTAAATGTCTGATTATGAAGCATTCAGCCCAGACCACATTAGCGGAGCCAATGTTTGCTCTGCATACTACCCTCACATCTGTTGTCTCTTTAGTGCTGGGCTTTGGGTTAGGGGACCTGAATCCTGCTGCTTTTGTTAAATGCATGTTTGGAAAAGAATGTGCTTCTGTAATGTTTTGGTCCTGGGAGATATTGCATCATCATTTCAGCTAAAGGCTTGTGGCTCTGGATAGCTTGGAATGATAGATAGGCTAATGAATGGCTGACACATTCAGTCTAATGACTGAAATAATTAAAGTTCATCCAATTATTTCAGTCATTAAGATGAATTTAATTTAAAATACAGCAATCTATTGACAATTTAGGACTGCCATAATAATGTTTGGTGGATTTTTTGAAGAATTCATAAAATATAGAGTTGAGCTCAGCATGAGCTGATGTCATAAACTGAAGGAAATTGAAGGCCCACAAAAGAAAGGGAGTTTTGCTTGTTTTGTTTGTTTTTGCTCTCTTGGGGAAAGAGGAGGCTCAAAGGAGAAGTAGGACTACTGTTGGGGACAGAGAGGACAAGCGATCAATCACCGAGCATTTATGACTCTCCTGCCATGTGCCAGGTACTGGGCTAGGTGCTGGATGGTAACTGATGACAGAGAAAAGGCAGGGCTTCTCAATTAAATTGTTTCCTCTTTCTGCAAAGGAGAATGACCTTTGGAAGGGTAAGGATAAAAATAATAAAGGGCTATTAGGGAGTCACAATCCAGTAAATACGGAGACAGAGAGAACAGAGTTTTTATAAGGAAATCAAGTTCACTGATCCAACTAATTACAGTTAATAATTATCATGGTTAACATTTATGTAGCACTCAGTATGTGCCTGTCACTGTAACCACTTTACAATGATTTTCTCATTTGATCCTCACAACAAGCCTGGGAGGTAGGTGCTATTATCCATATTTTACAGATGAGGAAACTGAGGCAAACAAAGGTTGAATAACTTGCCCAGAGGCACACAGTTACATCCTTGGACATTTAAAGAACCAGCTTATGTGATCAATGAAGATGACTAGGTGGCAAAATGAATAGGTGGACTTGGAGTCAAAAGACCCCTGGGCAAACCACTGAACTTCCCTCAGCCTCAGTTTCTTTATCTGTAAAACAAGTGGGTTAGACTTGATATCCTCCCAAGTGTCTTCCACTGCTATATCTTTGAAGTCTTATAATTGCTGAGCGACTGCCAGAGACATTTGAAAAATTGTGAAGAAAAGGAGAGATCTTAGAAGACAGGAGAAGGATGAATGTTGTCCTGATTTTCAAATATAGGAGCAGATTAAGGTCAGCAAACCATAGACCAATGAACATAATGAACATTCCTGGAAATTCCAGGAACTCTTATTAAAGAGATGCTTGGTGAACATTCCAAAAAATAGAACAAAGATGGACAGTGAAGAGCCAGAATGACTTCAAGATAAAGTCTTTCCAAACTTAGATCATTCCCTTTTGTGACAGGTTTTGTGCAAATGCTTCAGCAAAGCATTGATAAAAACATTTGATAAGAACAATATAAGATGTTTTATCAAATGCTTTCACAAAGCATTTGAGGAAACAAACATCTTAAAGTTTTCTTAAAAAAATATGGAGAGTTAACAACCACAACAGGAATAGCTAACATTTATTAGTGCCTACTAAATGGTAGATGTTATAGTAAGAGCTTTACAAATATCTCATTTGATAATATTTGTACCATACACATATTTGGAGTTTTAAGGGCTTGAACATTAGACTCAAAAAGTACTTGTTTATAGTTCAAGGTCAAGTTGGCAAGAAGGCTGCAGAGGAGTAACCCAAGAACCTATGCTTCCTCCTGTGTGGTTTAACATTTTATCAATTACTTGGACAAAGGCTTAATTGTGAGACTCTCCAAATTTGCAAATAACACAAAGCTGACACATTGGATGACAGTCAGGATCCAAAAATGATCTTGACAGGATCAAATATTTCGTTGAATCTAGAAACATGAAAATTAGCACAATCAATGCCAAACCTCGTACTGGGGTTCATTAATCAATTTTCCACTTAGAGATTAGGGAGGCATTGTGAAACTCCCACTTATCCAAAACAATCCTGAGGAGTCGAGAAAATCGTGAGCTCAACATGACTCAAAAGGCTGGTGTGGCCATGTACAAAGCTAACTTGACCTTGGGCAGCCTGAAGAGCTGTGTAGCTTCCAGGGATATGGAGGTATTAGTCCTCCTGTACTCTTCCATGGTTAAGCTGCACCTGGTCTTGAACCTCCAGTTTGGGAAGTCACATTTTATGAAAGGTTTTGATAATCTGGAAAGGATCCAAGGGAAGCAGGATGTTCACAAAACCAAAAGACTTCGAGCCGGGAGGAATGTTCAAGGCCATGGGGTCTAATCCCCTCCTTTTACAAACAAAGAAACAGGCCAAGAAATAGTCTAGCAAATCACAGGGGAACTTGAACTCAGTTCCTCTGACTACAAACCCAGCATTCCTTCTATTGCTTTATTCTGCCTTAAGATGAAAGGTCTTGGTTCTATGCCATATGATGCTGAGCTAAAAGAACGAGTGATATTTGCTCTGGAGAGAAGCAGACTTTTTGGGACATGATGATGCTACCATGGATTCAAAGGGTTTCCATGGAGAAGAGGAATTAGGTGTGTGTTAGGGATTCATATAACCTCTCCTTTCTTCTCCACTCACATGCCCACCCATCTGGTGCATGGCCTCATTATATGCTGTCTGAAATTACCTAATTCCTGTCCGTACTACTACAGTAGCCAATAATTGGTCTCCCTTACCTCCAGCGTTTCCCCTCTCTGGTCTATCTTCCACATGGCTGCCCAAACGATCTTAGATTGTTCTTACATTGTTCAGAATCTTCAGTGTTCCCTATTGCTTTTTTTTCTTTTTATAACAGACCTGTGATTTTATTGGTGTAGGAAACTTACCATGAGGATACTTCTCTTACCATTGCATGGCTTAGAGATAGTAGAGATATTGACTTTGAGAGTCAATTGGGACAGTGAGAAGTTACACCCCATCTGGGGTCACCTAAAAGAGCATGGGCCTCTGTGGGCAAAGCCTGGGGGAGTATTCCCATTGGCCCTTCTCTTTCTCAATGGGATGGCTTGCCCAAATTGTACTGGCACACCTACCTCGCATTTGACTTGCATGTATGGTCACAGTCAGTATTTGCTAAGGGCAAGATGTAAACCCAACATTTTCTTACTACAAAGTCAGCTTTCTAGCTACTATGCCCTGCTGCCCCTATACATAAACGTGTATGTCTTACATACCTATGTATGTATCTATTTTTGTCGTGTAACTATTAGACTCTAAGCAGCTTTGGGGCAGGGACAGACATTTTCGTTTTTCTGTGCCTAGCATGTAACACAATGCCTTCCATACTGAGTCACTGTTTAATCATTGCTTGTTGAGCTGAAAGATTTTATCTAATAACATGGTCATACATTTTAAAAGGAGCAAACGTTATTTCATTAGTCATAATCTCATTCCACTTGAGCATATTTTCAGGGTCAAACTACTCTGGGAAGGAAATCAGAGCCTACCCATTAGTGAATATTTGTATCACTTTACTCAATGAGCAGCAGTCTCGCCACCCTCCCAGCTCCCCACAGTGACCTGGCATCATGGCTCTAGGGCCAGCTTTCTTGGCAGAGGTAGGATGGCCCCATAAACCAGAGCCCAATTGTGATTCTAAAGTATGTCCTTTTCCATCTACTCTTCCTCTTTCTGATTGTGCCAGATGCTCCTGGCATGCGAGGAGGTCCAGTTTCTAAACGAATCCTGCCTTGCATCCTGTTCTTCTCAGACTGTTTCACAATTAAGGGGACAAAACATCTCGATGACGCTGCCCACTTAGGGAAGGCCACATCAAAAGGTAGAGTTCACCCCAAATCAGACACATTTTTTCCAAAGACACAAACAGTTCCTTGAGAAGGATGGCATGCTGGAATTTGTTTTGTGAATGCTATAAACCACAACACATTTACTCAAAGAGCAACTTGACCTTTCCTATTCCTTCTTCATTAACTTTCAGAGGTCTACCTCCTTTCTCTGTAAGAAGGAATACATGGACTTACACCCTTGTTTTTAGCATACATGCTTTTCTTCCTTCTTTTTTTATAATCTAGATTGAATTTTATTATGGTACTGAGTTTAATTTTTATGCAGGGTTCCGTTGGCTTTATGCAATAAGATTTTATAGAAAGCAATCATTTGTCAAAGGACCAAAGGGATGACTATTGAAACTTTACAAAAAGGAGACTGTCTTATCCACTGGGTGAAGGGAAAGGCAATATCTGTTCTAAGCCCTGCATTACACCCCATCGAAGGCATAAAAAGCCTTATTACTGATTTTATGGTAGTCAAACCTCTTTAGGGATTTGGGGGGGATAAAAAAGTAATAACAAGAAATGGACACAAAATTAAGTTTCCAAACTTTGTATGTCAGAAAACATCTGATAGTCCTTCTGGAGGGGAAATTGACTGTCGACTTAGGTGGATGTTTTGCCTGAATTAAGTCCATTGTCGTGATAGTTTTTTCCACGTTTTCTGAAGAATTCTTGGCTATTTCAAACATAGGAGCTTTTATTATCACAAATGTTTTCCCATACCTTCAAACTATCTTTTTAAATGTTTTTCTTTTTTTCCTTCCTTTCTTCCTTCCTTCCTTCCTTCCTTCCTTTCTTCCTTCCTTCCTTCCTTCCTTCCTTCCTTCCTTCCTTCCTTCCTCCCTTCCTCCCTCCCTCCCTGCTTTGCTTCCTTCTTTCCTGCCTTCCTGCCTGCCTTCTTGCCTTCCTTCCTGCCTGCCTTCTTGCCTTCCTTCCTTCGTTCCTTCCTTCCTTCCTTCTTTCCT
This sequence comes from Trichosurus vulpecula, assembly GCF_011100635.1. Classification (NCBI taxonomy): domain Eukaryota; kingdom Metazoa; phylum Chordata; class Mammalia; order Diprotodontia; family Phalangeridae; genus Trichosurus; species Trichosurus vulpecula. The sequence goes on from NC_050577.1 coordinate 11,762,603, forward strand.
TCCTGCCTTCCTACCTTCTCTGAAGTTTGGAGATTCAGTAAATTTTAGTTGAAATTCAAAATCAATGAGGGGATAGAAAGGAAGTACCCTAAGACTGTTTGTGAATTCAAGCAGTCAGATATGGAAAAAAATATATTTAGGATTCTGAAAGATCTGTCTGGTATGATCTCTGGGTAATATTTAAAATGGCTGGAGAATGAGAAAGGAGCTGCATGACTGAAGGTGAGTAAATGTTTTCATTTTCAAAAATGAGAAAAAGGTAGACCCTTCCATGGAAAGGTCAGTGAGCTTATTTCTGATATCTGGGGAAAAAACAATTCTGATATTAGCTATTAAAGGAGTGCTGAATGAACATTTAGAAAAGGAAACAGTGATCTCAAAAAATCAGTATGGCTTCACCATGAACAGATCAGGATAGACAAAGATAATTTCATTTTTAACAAGTCACTGAGCCTACCACGACATCAAGAAGCCTCAGCCATAGATGTCTGAATTTCATCAAGATGTTTGGCAAAGATTGTCATAATATCCTTGTTGCCAAGATGAGGAGAGCCAGACTAGATAATAGAACAGTTAGAGGGATTTAGAAGTAATTGGTAGACTTGACCCTAAGAGGATTTATTAATGGGTTGTGGTCATCTTGGAGAGGTCTTTCTGCCTTTCTTCACATGAGTATATCTTTTAAAAATAAAATGCTAGTCAACCATGGTGACAGATGCCTGTTCTGGGAAGGCTCAGGCTGACAAATCATTCGGGTTAAGTGGTTCTGGGCTGCAGCAGTGTACTAAGCTGGTTTGATGCCCATGTGAAGTCCAATACCAATAAAGTGAGCCCTTCAGAGCAGAGGGCCATCGGGCTGCCTAAAGAGGAATCTTCTCAAGATCTTTCTATATCTCATTCTGGAAGGAACTTCAATGATTCATCCATTAGGAACTCTTTATTTTGTAGCTGAGGAAACTTAGGTCCTGCGAGGATTGGGAACTTGTCCAAGGTTGCATAGATAGTAAGTATCAGAGCAGGATTCGAATTGAGGTCCTGTGGCTCCAAGTTCAGTGATTTTTCCTGTGTCTCTGCAACATATCTGAAACATAGTCATCATCCCTTTTCCACTAGATACCTTTCAGGTTCTGGAAAGCATCACTTGTGCCTAACCCCACCCTGCCTGTCTTCTTCTGCCAAGAGTTCGCTTTCTAAGACAAACAACCCGGTTGCTTTAGTTGATCCTCATAAGGCCCTCTATCACACTGGTGACCCTCCTGTGAGTGCTGAAGGTATGAGTTCTGGTGCACAGAACAATGAAATTGTCCAGGTGTGGATTGACCAGAGCAGGAGACAGTGAGCCTAGGAAACCTTTAATCTCTGAGAATTCTGCTCTACTATTACAGCCCTGCTAGAGTGCATGAGTGTAATAGAATACCATTATACTGTAAGAAGTAACAAAGAGGTCAGTATCAGGAAATCTTGGGAAGACATCCATGAACTGATTCAGAGTTAAAGAAGCAGAACCAGGAGAAGAGTCTAAACTTTAATGAAACAACAACAAAAAAAGCCCAACACCTTTGAAACAATTAGCTTTCCTTTTGTCATATGTCACAATTGACTCATATTGAGCTTGTAGTCAATAAACCCCACTGCAGAAGCTTTTTCAGATGAATAGCCCTTCCTCCCCTTCTCATACCCATCAAGTTAAAGATGAACAGGGATAATTCAGATTTGCCTCTACTAAATTTCATTTTATTAGATTCAGCCTCAGGCAGTTGTGATGGTGTCCCACCCAGTTTTGTTTCCCAGTATTGATCCTTAAGTGCTAATATCTGATGCCTAATTAGTCCATTTCACAAGGGATGGGAATGAGGTAGACAGATATTCAATGATTTAAATGGCTAGGAATTTTCATTTTTGTCTCAGAATGCCAAATAAAGCCCTTTCTCTTATGTGAGAGAAAGACATTTTTCTGGTGTGGTTTCTCTTCATGCGTGAACATTTCAAATGCATGGCCATGACTCCATTCATCAGCACATGCCCACATGAATCATTGAAAAGTCAACAGAGTGATTCTGCCCCTCACGTTGTGCCATGTGATTAATAAAGTTATGGAAACTCATTCCTTGGTTCTTAATTGGTGATGAATAAATGTTTCCAAAGATCTGATCCTAAATGACTGAGTCAGAATTAGAATTGTCTAGAACTTGTGTCATGGAGGTAATTTAGGGGCTCTTCATGAGAGAATACTCTCCTACTTCATTTGATGTGTTGGTAATTTTGTCACTGTGCTTTCCTTCTGTCCCATCACAGATTGTAGACTCTCAGTAGCTTAGTAGCTAGTCTTCAAGCATTTCTGTGGTCAACAACTTTATTGTCTGTTGGACAATCTGGTGATGAATCTCCTTGAAGGTGTGCAGGTCTTCCTCCCACAGATTGCAGTTTACAATTGGGATGCTACTTGAAGGCTTTCTGTCAGAGGAAGACCTCAGGGCTTACACTCTGCTGGGATAGTCTCCAAGAACTGAGAATCCCCTCTGCACTGCTCTGAAACATTAGAGGAGAACATGATTGAAGGGTCCCGAGTGAAAGGACTCAAAACTATGATGGTGAGTCATTGTACTGATCAGGAGAGGCCTCATTACCACTAAAGAGATCTCTGCTGGACAGTGAAATGATGCATGGGATCACAGATGTGGAGCTATAAGCAACCTCAAAGACCAGTGCAATGAGGTCATGTGATTTGCTGATGGTCACATGGCAGTAAATGTCAAAGTCAGGATTTGAACCAGATTTTCTGACTCTAAATCTAGTATATTTCACACTGAATCATATTCTGTTCAGGACTCTGATTTTTGGTATTGTGATTTATTATTAGAAGATAAAACTCTGGGGTCAGATGAATGTGACAGGATTTGAGGGTCATACATGTAGTTCTCCTCACGGTAAGCCCCCATGAAAGCTGCCCCAGGTTATAGGTTCTCAGTGGGTCAGCACACACACAAAACCATTGAAGATGATCAGTTCCCAAAGTGTGCATTCATACCTGTCAACCAGAGGACATATTATTTCAAAACAAAATATATTTAATCAAATATCTTGGCTAATAAAGTACAACGGAAAAATTCCTTGTGTACACACTATCTTTCTCCACTAGATCTTAAGCTCTTAGAAGTCAGGGACGATGGATTCTACTTATTAAAAAAACATGAAACAACAATAACAAAACCCTCCTCCCCTCACCATTTTGTGTTTGGCACAATATTTCACCAACAGCAACAGTATCAGAAAAAACCTTACATAGTATCATCTACCTAAGACTGAAAGGCACCTCACAGACCATTTGGCATGACTCTTTTATTTGAGAGTTGAGGAAACGGGGGCCTAGAGAGACAAAATTATCTGCACATAGTCACACAGGTCCTAAGTGTCAGAAGCAGGATCTGAACCCATGGCATCTGATTCTGATGCCAGTGATGGTTCTATTATACCACACTGCCTCCCCAGACCTTGACTGATGCTTCTAAGCTAAGGGGGAAATGACTTTCTTTTCTACACCAATATGTTGAAATATCCCCCTATGTCCAATGCTACCTGTCAGCTTCATGAAAATGACCATATTGGTGTTTCCTTTCTGGTGATCTTGCTTAAAAAGCAGAATTATGTGATGTCCTGGAACAAATGGGAACTGAATATGACTAGTTAGTTGACTGGCAAGTCTGCCTTGAGGATGCCTAAGGTTCTCCTCCTACCCTAGCTCACATAATAATTGTGGGATAAGCAGTAGGAACATCCTTCTTAGACCCTCAGTCCCCAAAGTAAAAAATGAAAGAAGACAGATCAAGAGAATCATGTCCCCTGGTAATAGACTATGGGGTGAGATTTTGGGGTAGTTGTATTTGAAGAGAAGGTCATGTATTTTTCAAGATCATGTACTGAATAGTCAAAGTCACATGGATTCCTTGCTGATCTAAAGATAAATGGATTATTTCTTTGGGGAATTCCTACTGGAGTTTCCCAAGCTCCTGCTCTGTCTTTTGAAGCAAATGAAGAGCTGTTGTGTGTGTGTTTGGCTATGTGTGTGTATGCATGTGCATGAGCATGCATGCGTGTACTGCATTGGAGGGGAAGGGAGGGCGTGTGAAAAAATGGGTTATAGCAGGATTTGGGATTACATTGAAACAGCCTTTCTGTTAGTAATGTGTAATACTGCCCAGGAAGGAAGATTAATGGCGACTTCTCATCTCCATTGTTGGTCAATCACCAAACATTTACTAAACACTTCCCATAAGTCAAGCCCAGTGCTAAGCCTAGGATACAAAGAAAGGCAAAAAACAAAAGCAGCATAGAAACAAAAACAAACAAAATATGTCACCTCCTCAAGGACCTCTCACATTAATGGAGGAAACAATATGGAAATAACTATTTATACAGAAACATACACACACATATATACACACATATGCACATATATATGTACATGCAGAAACACATATACATATATTCATACACATAGAGCAACCAGTGCTGAAAGAATAAAAGAAGTCAACGGAGCCTCATGGCTTCATGGAGAAGGGGGCAGTAAAGTGAAGAGGGCTGGAAGGAGAGGAAGGGGCCAAGTTGTGAAGGCTTGAAGAGTCAAAAAGAGCACATTACATTTGGTTTTAGAGGTGAGAGGGAGCCAATGGAGCCCACTGAGGAAGGAGATGACATTGTCCATCCTCTGTTGGAGAAGAAAGCCTCAAGGTAGCTGACTGCAGAATGGACTGGAGTAGAGAGAGACGAGTCAGGAGGTAGAAATCCGTTGCGAAAGGCCATGTGAGAGGTGATGAGGACCCAAGATAAGACTGTAGCTGCATGAGTGGAGAGAAGATGCATTTGAGAAATGTGGTGCAGGTAGAAATGACAGATTTGGCAATTTCAGTATTTTTTTGGGTCTCCTTTAGCAAGTCATTGACTTGTTTTTCATGGTTTTCTCGCATCCTTCTTATTTCTCTTCCCAATTTTTCCTCTACTTCTCTAACTTGCTTTTCCAATTCCTTTTTGAGTTCTTCTATGGTCTGGGGCCAGTTCATGTTTTTCTTGGAGGCTTTGGTTGTAGGCTCTATGACTTTGCTGTCTTCTTTAGGCTGTATGTTTTGGTCTTCTTTGTCACCAAAGAAAGAATCCAAAGTCTGAGACTGAATCTGGGCGCGTTTTCGCGTCCTGGCCATATTCCCAACCAACTAACTTGACCCTTGAGTTTTTCAGTGGGGTATGACTGCTTGTAGATTACAGAGTTCTATGTTCTACGTTTGGGGGGGAGGTGCCAGCTCTGTCAGAGCCGCACTCCTCCTTCCCCAAGGACCCCCAGTCCAGACTGGGCTCAGATCTTCGGCAGGCTGTGCACCCCTGCTGTGATCCGCCACTTAATTCCCCCCACCAGGTGGGCCTGGAGCCGGAAGTAACAACAGCTGTAGCTGCCCCACCTCTGCTGCCCCCGGGGCTGGAAGCCGAACGGCGAACTCCTTCCACTCCCGCAGCTTTTCCCACTAACCTTCTCCTCAGTCTTTGGTGTTTGTGGGTCGAGGGGTCTGGTAACTGCTCACGTATTCAGGGCGCTAGGGCCCCCTCCGCCCGGCTTCTGGTCTGGATCGTCCACGCTGCTCAGGCTGGGCTCCGCTCCACTCCGTTCCCAGCTCCCAGCTCCCAGCTCCCAGCTCCGTGTGGAATAGAGCTCACCCAGAGACCATCCGGGCTGTCCTGGGCTGGAGCCCTGCTTCCCTCTGCTGTTCTGTGGGTTCTGCCGTTCTAGAATTGGTTCAGAGCCATTTTTATAGGTTTTTGGAGGGACTCGGGTACGGAGCTCACTCTAGTCCGTGCTTACCAGCCGCCATCTTGGCTCCGCCCCTCAGATTGAGTTTCTGAGGTGAATGTGAGTGAGAAATCAAGGATGGGACTGAAATTGTAAGCCTGGGCATCTGAGAAGATGGTACCTTCTACAGTAATAGGCAAGTTCAGAAGGGGAAAGGGAGTTGGGGAAAGAGAATGAGTTCTGCTTAAGATATGTTGAGTATGAGATATCTATGGAACATCCAGGGCAAGATGTATAAGAGGCAGTTGGAGATGCAGGATGGCTGCTCAGAAGATACGATATCTCTCAACATTGGAGGTACCATTCTATGAAAGTCTATTATGAATGTGTGAGATGATCCCCCTGAAACCTTGGTTCTGAGGACAATAGTGGTACCAATTCAAGTCAATTCAGTTCAACCAAAATTCATTAAGATTATTATATCATGATATAATATGTAATATAAAATAATTAGTTACATTATAATAGATGCCATACCTGGCAATTCTGGCCACAGAGAAAGCAGTATTAAAAAAGAACACTTTCACTTTTCATGGTAAATTATTTTGAGAGTGTGGGCAAGGTAGTGGGGAAGAACCTTGGACCTTAGATACAGGAGCCCTTTGGAGAGAAACCTTAGAGTGCTTCCCTGTGGTGAGGAGATAGATTTCGGGGCACAATTAAGAGGCTTATGTAAAGGTTATCATCAGAGAAGGGCACAGCATGGGGCTGGGCTCTGGAGGAGCATTATGTCATGATCATAAATAAATAAATATAAATTGTATGCAAAGTAATCCAACTTAATCATAAGAGAGAAAGTGACTAACAACTGGATGACCAGGGTTCAGGAATGACCTTCTGTACTGGCTAATTAAATCAGCAAGCCTTTATTAAGTGCCTGTTGTGTGCCGGGTACTGTGGTAGGTGCTGAGCCTACAAATACAAAGAATGAAGATGAAACAATCCTTACTCTCAATGAATGTATGTAGTAGGTGACAGCTGGGCATGACTTCATAAGATGCTAAAACTTCTAAGAAATGGAGGTGAGGAGAGAGAACCTTCTAGACACGTGGGACCATCAGGGGTTATGTCACTGAAAATGGTGTTACTGCACCTGATCTATACGTCTAGGTATCATGAGAGGAAATGAATACCTTCAATAAATTCACCTTTAAAAAAATTCCTGTGTGTATAACAAGAGTAATGATAAACAGTTATATCGAACTTACTGTGTGCCAGGAACTGTGTGTTAAATGATTTACAAATATTTTTCTCATTTGATACAGCAATCCTGATGAGTAGCTGCTATTATTATCCCCATCTTATAGTTGAGGAAATTGAGGCAAGTGGAGATTAAGTGACTTGCCCAGAGTCACACAGCTAGTGTGTGAGGCAGAATTTGAATCCAGATCTTTGTGACTAACACTCTATCCGCTGCAGCACCACTTAGCTGCCTACATATATGGATACATATATTAAATACCCAGCATGTGGTTTTAGGAGGGAGTTTGTGAGTAGTGCTTTACTCATGTAATGAGAAGGTATAATTGTGAGGTTATTTTTTAATTAATATTTCATTTTCTTAGACCAATGATTGTAGTCTCCAATTTTGTTTTAATGTTCTTAACCCCTGGGATGAAGGGTGGGGGAGAGAACCAGATCAAAACAAAACAAAGCAAAGTACAGACATCACTTTATCTGCTCTCCCACAAATAGTTCTTTGAGGAAATGGGGGTCAGTTGGGATTTTGTGAAGTACTGAAGTATCCAGGAGGATCCAGAAGGGGGTGCTGTCCTCAACTCCTGGCTATCACTTTCCAGCTTTGCCTGAAGTTGGAAGCCTGGGCCATAGAGTCTGGATTTGATTATAGGAAATTGTGTGTGTGTGTGTGTGTGTGTGTGTGTGTGTGTGTTTCTTTTGCAATAGTCACCCCCCACCATGACAAATATTTAATTTTTTAAGTTTGGAAAGCAAACATTTTCCCCAAAGAAATTTACTGTTCAAATTGACACCAACTTCTCACTAACTGGAGCAAGCCGGATTTCCACTGAAACTTGGAGTATTACTCTGTAAAATATTAGTCACTCCTCTGGAAGAAGCAGTTTTTGTAGGCAGGGGCATAAAATGGGCACAGATGTTGGTGCAGTACTAGAGGCTATAAAATGTACCTGGTTTTGTTTGTTTATTTATTTGTTTAAAGAAAAATGGGGAGGAAAAGGAAAAAAAAAGATGAATAAGATGCTAAAATAATGGTATTTTATATTACTTAAATGTGGAGTTTTTGATGCATTTAGCCTTTTAAAAATGATTTTACTGATTTTTTGAAATGATGCTAAGCCATGTCTTGCAGAGCATATTCTATGTTTGTTTGAGGGGCAGGCTCTTCACGTATGTAACTGGCTCTATTTATCCCATGCAGAACTGTAGTGATGCCTATTGCCAGAGAATTTGGTCCAGATATAGTTCTTGTTTCCGCGGGATTTGATGCTGTGGAAGGCCACACCCCTCCACTGGGTGGGTACAAAGTAACAGCAAAATGTAAGTATCAAAGTCTGGTATTTATTTACTTCTGGGCCTTTGTGGATAGCAAAGCCCCTATTTTGAACTGATATTTATTTGAGTCAAGTAAATTGTGTGAAAAATTCTCAAGCAATTCCAATGAGGCTGCTCATTTCTTCATGAATCTCATCCTTCTTCCTAGGCATGGGTGAATCTCAGTGAAGGTTAAAATGTTAGTTTCATAGAGGGAGCCACAGTAAGGAAGCCAATCCATGGCTAGCCAACTGACACCCAAAACACACCTTCAATGTGTGTGTGTGTGTGTGTGTGTGTGTGTGTGTGTGTGTGTGTAGGACATAAAATCCTTGAACACTGGTAAAATATACCTTATCTGAATATATTTAAGTGATGTGGTTTTCTTAGGAAGAATTATAGGAAAAGAGGATCTATAATGCACATCTGAGAATGTAGGTCCATTACCATGATCATGGAGAGAGAGAGAGAGAGAGACAGAGAGAGAGAGAGAGAGAGAGAGAGAGAGACAGAGAGAGAGAGAGAGAGAGAGACAGAGAGACAGAGAGACAGAGAGAGACAGAGACAGAGAGACAAAGACCAAGAGAGAGAGAGAAAGACAGAGACAGAGATTGTACAAAACAGGGTATGTATCTAATAAAACTAACCAAATGTTCTCACTGAGAGATGAACAAAATGACAAATCCTGAGGCTGGGAGAGAACGAGTTCCAAAACATTGTGTTCATGTCACAGGGCACAAGAATTCAATTGCTGCTAATGTTTGTTCTCTGCTGGACAATGATAGGTTTGGTTTCTCTGTACATCTATTGCTCCTGACCGTAGTGTTCTCCAGGATCTCTTTTTAATATCCCATCAGAATTTGCTCATTGTCTGTTTGTGGTACCACCACCAACTCTTTAAGAGACCCATCGGAGGACACAACCTCGGTAATATAACAAGCTAGACGTCATAATTACTCACTCTAGAAAAACAATAATCGACATGTTTTTTATCAATCAAAGGATCCCCATGACCATTTTATTCCACAAATCAGTTTAGATGGAAGCCATACTTTTCAGTGCTGATGTCCTTGCCTTTGGGTCAAGACTTGGGAATAATTGACCGCCCCCCAAAATAGTATTTTACATCATCTTGAGATAAACACAAACAATACAAAACACATGGAGAGCCAAGAAGGAAATGGAGAAAAGATGCTCCGTCCCATTCATCTCTCAGAACATCCCTGAGGCTCTGAGTGGACGTCTATCTTCAACTCTGTTTCCTTGCCAAGGGATACAGTTGTAAAAAGCTTATTTCTCAAAAGTGGCTTGAAGGCATGAGCTGGGATTGTTTATTAGCTGCCTGCCAAGTTGCATGGAAATCTCAAATGGCAGCCCTCCCCAACCTGCCCCACCTCCCCTAGTTCTACCATTTGCTTTGGCAGTTTTGATATAGGAGGAGGGAGAAAAGGAGCATAGAAGACTAACGGAACAAACTTTCTTTTGGTTACAGATATAGATGCAGTAATGATAAATAAGGAATACATGCATGTCTTAGAGTTCATTATTTGTTAATAACTCATTCTTCATTTTATGTAGGCAAATAGACAATGCTGCTGCTTGGACTTGCCCAAGGTCAATCATAATTTGAACCCAGGTTCTCTGGCTCCAAATACAGCGCTTTTCCCTATTACAGCCTGGTGATGCCTGCTACATTTATGTTCTTTATGCTCCCAGGCCCTCACAATCATTATTCTTTGGGAATTATATAATTTTGTAATTTATATTCCTATGGCATCATTGGGACAATAAAAAATGACACAGTAATAATACCTAACACTCATTTAGCACTGCAACATTTGTACAGCCTCTTGACATATATTATTTCATTTGATACTTACAGCAATCTCATAAGGTAGGGGCTATTTCCCTCCCACCCTCATTTTACAGATGAAGAAATGTGGTACACAAAGATTAAATGACTTTCCCAGGGTAACAAAACTAATAGGTGTCTGAGACAGGATTTGAACTCAGATCTGCTTGACCTCCAATTCAACACTCCATCCATAATATGGGTAAAGTACATGTGTTGAAAAGTAGATTTTAATTTTAGAGAGCAGCTTAGGATCACTGAAAGCATTTTGTCAGATGCAACGCGGCCTGCTCTCTCCCTTTTGTTGCATTGTTGGCCCATGACCTTGTCATTCTACAATGCCTGTCCAAGGTGAGTGTGCTGAGCAGCCAGCTAAGTGGGCCGTCCATCCAATTATAGAGGACAACCAGCACTTTTTTATTCACTTGTAGCTGGCATGGATTGTTAGATAGAACTTCAGATCAAAGACAGTCTTCTGCCTCCCCAGTACTTAGCTTGGCTCACAGTAGGTGCTTAATAAATGCTCAGGTCTTCCAAATTGCAAGCCAAGCACATGTATAACCAACTGCCTCTTCTATTGCATTCATATATCAAATGTTGTTTAACCATTTACTAACTAATGGAAGAAACTGCTGGATCTTACTCATTGCTAGTCAATAAAAAAAGCTTCAGGAAAATTTCCCCACAGGTCACTTTAAAACTGAGCAATCCCAGACAGAAAGGCATTTTTATAAAGTGGACATAGGGCATTGGAAGTTATGTGCAGTGGGTGGGCTAAGAGGTCAAGAGAGTAAATGGAAAGATTATTCTATCCGTTTTTTAATTATAACCATTGTTAATTGACATATACTATTTTCCATACTTTCCATGTTTATTTTCATCTCGAAGCCAAATGTTGCCTCTTTTGCCACTGGGGCTCAGTTTCATAAAATAAAGATATTAGGAGCAACTGGCAGTCTCCCAGGAGCTCTGGGGACTCCTCCTTTTTGCTTGGCATAGACTTTGTTGACATTCAATGATATTGTTTCCTTCACTGAAACAAACTGTTTTCTAAAAATATGGGGAACCAAGTTATGCAGATTTCACAATAGTAACCCAACTTCTCATGGAGCTACAAGTGCAAGAAGATCATCAGACATCTTTTAAAAATTGTCTGGTCATCTAAGAGCTCCTTGCCAAGGCTTTTCTCAGAGATCTCCCTTCTTCCCCCCATCACAGTAAGTTTGAACTGATGGAGTGTGGTGACCCACAAAGGGTGTACCTTTGCCACCATTTTAAACTTTCACTCAGACTTCCTGCTTATATCGCCAATGGGATACCCACAGCAGCTGCTCTAAATATGCTGGCATATTTCCAGGCTTGAATTGCAGAATATAACAGACTCTCTTGCTTAAAGACAAAACCGAAACATGTATTCAAACACCAGAAAGCCAAATCCACCATAGTAACAAAGAAGTTTATACACATTATCAATGCAGAGATCACCACCATCCCTAAGCCTTTCCTCAGTCAGACCTCCTCACAAACAAGTTCCTTTAGGCAAAATCCATCCCCCCAGTCATGATAGCTGATAGCTGCTCTCTCTCTCTCTCTCTCTCTCTCTCTCTCTCTCTCTCTCTCTCTCTCTCTCTCTCTCTCGCGCACTCCCTCTCTCTCTCTCACCCCAGCTCTGACTGCTCTGTCTCAGCCACTTACTTCCTGCTCCACAGTTTGGCAAGTTCCTCCCGTCACAGGCTCCATGTGACTCAGGCTCAAAGCAGGTCATATAGGCCTATTAATGGATGGGAAAGATCATCGTATTCCATTAACATTACACTGCCAAAAAAAGCAGTGTTGCTCATATTTTCCCCCTCCATATGTGACAAATCTATAAATTATAGAATGCAACAGGAGGTAGAAAAGGAGTGTCCTGACTTCCACAGCTATTTGTCTGCTCACAATCCTTTACACCAAAAAGTGTCATGTATAAAAGGAAGATGTGTCTACCATTTCCTTTCACTCTTACCATGGTTGCTTCTACGTCCACTGTTCACCACATATTCCCAGGTCAAAAATGGCAGAAGGGACTGGGGAAACAAAAGTTGCTGTGTAATACCAATGAATTATTCACAATTAATTGCTTTAGCTAAAATAGGGTAAAATTCTGATGGTTAAACTTTAACATTCTATCATGTTCAGTAACTGCAAGAAGAAGCAGGTGATGTGATCTTAAAAGTGTCTGCACAGAGGAGGTGAGAGGGAGAGGAAATAAATGCCTGTCTAAAAATAATTTAAATGTAATGTCAATTTAAAAATAATTTTATTTTAAAATTTAAATTAAAAAAATCAAAAATCATTTTAAATTTAAAGCAAATCAATTAAAATTTTTAAATGAGAAAATAATTTTGAAAACAAAAAAGGAAGTAGCTGCAGAGAAACACATACTGGCATTTGGATTGTCTTCCTGGCTTCTCACACCATGGGGATTACCAGGAGAGTTCTCTGTTCTATTTAATGAACCTTTGGTGGTAACTTGAAAGTATCTGTCTATGAAGGGTGGGAACAGCTTGTTGAAAAGGCTAAGGATAACTCCTGGAGGCTGATTGGGAGGGTTTCCGGATCATCTTAATGAGTTTACAGGGTAGGGAGTCTTTGGAACTTTCAATTTTATCTTCCCATGAAGGGTATGCAGTTGTTGCCTCCTGGGGGACAGAAGTCTCTGTCATTGCTAATGAAATGGTTTCATCACACATTTGTGGAATATGAGAAGAGTCACTCCTTTGAGATGACCAAGAGAAGAGCATCTCCAGTTGTAGACTCAGGCCTTTCTCTCCTTTGAGAGGGCAGACTAGAGCACAGTAGAGGTAAGAGCAGAATTGGTTGAGTGAGGGAAGATAAAGAACAGACACACACTGACAAGCTTCATTTTCTTACCCGTGAGACCTGAGAAGATAGTTCTGGATCTCATCACCCTGGTCCCAGTTTTGAAGAAATGAGGACCTAATCTAGAAATGGAAATCATGGAAAGAGTATCTATATGATTATTGTTAGGAATTCTTAGTTTCCAGTCTTCTGAAGGAGGGTTGAGAACCTTAATCACCAACCTGCTTGATAGAGGAGAGGGTAATACTTGGTAATTCCAAGTTTTGGGGGTTGCCAACAACTCCAATATTAAGAATTCTAGAATCCAGCTTTTTGGCAAGAATGAGGGAGTTTTTTCTGGGGTGAAAGGGAGTGTCCTGAACAGTACCAAACTCTAAATAATTAGAAGAGGAACATTGATGAGCTTAGACCTGGTAAAATATAAGAGTGTAAGTCAGGATATAAGTGATCAAAAGAAGTTGACTTTGTCTTCATTTATGCCAAGGTATTTGGGGGGGGGGGCAGTTCAATTTTATTGCAAAAGGTATTCTGTCTCTCTAGCAACTCTAAGTTGTGTTTTTTCCCCTTTTGGGGAGAACTCAAATCCTGCATAGTACTACACTAAGGCAGAGAACTGAAGTGAATGTCTGGGGTAAAAGTGGGACTCACTAGAAAGGCAGGGGAATGACTATCTAGTAGCCTCAAGAAAGTATCCTTCCATGGTAGCTAAAGACCCTTTGGGGAGAGCCATAAATCTAGATGTCTTTATGGATTTGTGGGGCTAAGGGAAAAAATCACAAGAAAGTCATGGGGGTTTCCCACTAGAAATCCATGGTTCATTCCCTTTCACAAAACACATCATGTAACTATGAGCCTAGAGTACTTTAGAATCTTAGGAAAATATGGGACTCACCAGTGAATTGAGAGGTTTTCTCACCTATTTATGAGCTACTGTGATTTATTTGTATGATTTTTCTGCATTGCATTTTCTGTGGAGCAGGTAGAATGTTGTCCTGAAATCTGTATCTTTTTGTTATCTTGCTTGCTTATAGGGGATCTGAGCATCCTTTTATACACCCTCAAATAGATCCTTCACTGTATCAGTAAGGCAAGTGTCATGATATCGATGGTGACCGTGAACATGCCTGTATACTTCTGTATCGCAGAATATAAGAGATTCTTCATATAGGAGGCAGAAGAAGTAAAACATTTATTTAGACACCAGAAGATCAAATCCCAAAACAAATAACTCCAATTCAACATGGTAGCAATTATATCCCAAAACCAGTAAGTCTGATTTATCATAACAGCAAAGAACTTAAAACACAATATCATAGCAGGGAGTCAAAGCATTCTGTAACCTTCTTCTCTGCTGGCGCCTTCCCATAAACACTCTCTCACAAATCCTAGCTGTCTGCTTGCCTGTGTCCTTTCCTCTTGCGGTTCTGAGAGAGCTTCATGGCTACCCTCAGAGTATATATATATATACCCTTTTTGGAGCCCAAGTGCTTCAAAAACCTCCTGACCTAATTAACAAAAGGATATGGGCCTTCCTACAAGCAAGCCTCATTCAATCAAGCTTCCCTTAACCTGAGACCTCTTAATGGGATTAATGGACAGAGAAGATCTTTAATCACATTATCACCACATTCACACAAGCTATTTTCAAGCTATTCTCTAAACTTCCCCAGAAGCAATTCTGGGCTGGGATGATATAAGCCAAAGAGAAAATAATTTGATTGGGGGAGAGGAGAAGAATGGTCCTGGTCCTGTGCCATGACATATAGGTACATTAACATAGATCACTTTATAGTTAGAAGGGAACTAAAAGACCCACTAGTCAATCTCCTTATTCTACAGATGAACAAAGAAAGACCAGGCCCAAAGAGGTCATTTCCCTAAGATTACACAACTCAGTAACTGCATATGTGGGAGCGTATTCAGGTCTCTTGGTTCCCAGTATGGTGTTCTGTCTAATTTGCCATGTGGTTAAAAACCATTTATTCTATTCCAAACCAATTAGATTCAAATTTTTCTTTTTATTCCTTTTTTGTGTACCTTCTTTTCTTTTTTCCCCTCCCTTTCCCCTTCCCTCTTCCCTTTCTCTCTCTCATATACTCATACATATATGGATATATGTGTGGATATACATATATCCATGTACATATATACATGTGTATATGCATATATATGGATAAAACATATACACATATGTTTAGATACATGTATGTATATAATCCTATAAGTATTATATAATCCCCCAAGACCATTTATAAACACACATATGTGTCCCCAGGAAACCAAGATGCACAAAAGTAAGTGACTTCCCCAGAGCTACATTGTCCACAATTGTCTGTGATAGGATTTAGTCCCAGGTCTTCCTGACTCCAGGTCAAACCTTCTCCCAGCTCTTACTAATTTTTTGAGAAGCCCTTTCTAGAAGTGGAAACTATTACATTTCAAAGGGACTAGTGAGTTTCTGATTTGAACACTTTTCAAGATAAAAAAGGCTTTCCAACATGATTACAGACACCTATCAATGTGTCCCCATTATTCATTGAGTAGAGTCAGCCCCAATTACTAAGGATCCTTTCTTTCACTTACAATGGATTGTTTGGTTGAACTGGCAGGCAAAGACAGGGTTTGCTAGAAGTCATGAAGGAGGTGGATTTATACTCTGCACCTCATAACATTTACATGTATATCTAAAAGTTAGCCCAAAGAAACAAAATAACTGCATGAATCATTTTTTAAAGCTCACCAAATGCATAGATGAAGAAGGAAATCTGGGTGTTGGGGATTATTTTTAACAATGAGATGACAAATATCCCGTTAACTTCGATGGCTGCTCTAAATTTTCTTCTTACTGCACCCCTGTTCTTTCTCCTTTGATTGCCTGCTTCCTTATATTGGATGATGACCCAGATACAAAATTACAAAGAATACTTTCCATCTGTAGTGCATGGTTTCTGGTATCACTTAACTCATTCAGTCCAGAGTTGGTTCCTGACTGGGGCTGGCCAAGCCCAGACCAGGATTTCCTTTGGAAAGAAAGGATGTAGGCAACCTTTGCCCTGGGGGTATTGAATGGAATGCCAGGGTTTTTTTTTTTTAATAATTGTGCTATGGATAGAGTGGTCTAGTATAGAGACTTTTGCTACTTATATTTCTGGCATTTTTAAATCCCAACCAATAGCCACTTTAAATCTTAGGCGATTTCATTCTTTTCAATCCCCATGATATTTCCCAAAGTATAAAACTAAAAGGACAAAGTCAAATAGTAAGGCAGTCATAGAATCTCAGAATTTCAAAAATTAAAGGCAAGCTCAGAGATGATCTGCTTTAACCCTTACATGAAATAGCTTCCTCTTCACAGAGTAACTAACTGGCTATTTGCTCAAAGACGTTCAATGATAGAGCATACCTTCCCTCCTGAGGCAGCTCATCTCTCTTTTGGATAACTTCATTTTTAAGAAATTTTTTCTTCTCTCAAGCCTAACCTTGTAACTTGCCCTATTTTTTTTCTTCTTTCTCTCTCTGGAGCTAAGGAGATTATGATGAATTCCTTAGGTAATTCAGTCCAAAAAGTTCTATCTGATTTATATATGTAGGCACAGCTAGATAGTGACCTAGAGACGAGGCACATCATTATATGTAAGGGACACATGCTAGGAAAAATGTGTGGCTAGATAGGGCATTGAGGAAGCATTGAGGTTATTTGTCCATGTACTACATGACTTGTCTCCTGGAAAAATATATTGCCTTCTGCCATTTTATACAAACCTGCTCTCAGTCCTACATGGAGCAGAACCCCAGGGTCTAATAGAAAGAACCATTATGGCAGAAGTCAACAGTTTGGTGTTCTGTCCCAGTTCCTATACTGCCCCATCGAGTGACCTCTGAACTTCATTTGTCTTGTCTGCAAACAAATGTCATGATATCTGCTCTGCTTTCTTTAGAAGTCTATTATTGTGAGCATCAAATAAGGTAACAAATGGAGAAGGACCTAGGAAGCAGAGAACACTTATAATAAAGGCTTTGACCAATGTTCATTCAAGAGGACAGATGAGTAAACACAGCTGCCTCTTGGTGGAGAGACAATAGACTATGGGTACCAAATGTTGTGTACAATGTTCGTTAATTTTATTCAATTGTCTTTTAAAAAAAACCGAACTTCTGAGTGACAAGGGAGGGTTCTATGGGAGGATGGAGTAGAGAGGGAACAATGCCATAAAAAACAAAATATGTGAAAATTTAAATATGGATGAAAATGCAATGAATGATAACAATCAGGTACATTCTATTTAAGGATTTTTATTAATACATGATTCAGGCAGCTCAAAAAGTAGTTACTGAATGCTCATAGGTGGTGTGCGTGAACTGAGCGTATGGGCAACTATATCTGTAAAGACTTTGATCAATGCTATAATACTACAAACGCTTATAAGAAAGTAAACATATAGGTATTTGTTGCTGACAGTTTTGTGGAAAACAAAATTCCTTTCCCAGATCCAACTCCCCTGTCCCCTCCCCCTGCCACATACACAAGTACTTTGTTCCAGTCTCTTCTGAGAAAGTTCCAATTCATGTTCCATGAGCACTCTATGTTTTCCCTAGAGATAATCACCAAAGGAAAGCACACCATGACCTAAGATGGGAGGACTATGCCTCCTGTTGGCAGTTTGGAAGAGAGAGAGGCTTGTCACGCACATGTGACATGCCTCCTCATGTCATGGAGATGACTGTGGGTTCTTAAAGGCTTTGACAGTAGAGAATAATCCATGGAAGGTCCTAACCAGGTGGGATGGATCCTACCATGGGGCCCTGTCACAGGTAGTCTGCCTGCTCTCCAATACTCAGCCTCACCACAAGAGAAACCACCAAGTGATGAATTTGTCCAGGCTTAGAAATTCATGGAACGATTATTTAATACAGAAAAAGGCTTTAGTTTGCATTGATGTAAGGTTTGATGCATTGATGAAATTATAAGTCTTTACAGTATTATTTATAATTAAATGGTGTTGTTGTTTGTGCGTGCGTGTGTGTGTGTGTGTGTGTGAGAGAGAGAGAGAGAGAGAGAGAGAGAGAGAATGAGTTTAGCCTCCTAATCTTTTCTGTGTCCCTACGTGAAAGCCAATTTAGAACATATGTTTAAATTTGTTTCGGCATCTTAATAACTGATCTCCCTTGAATAGAGGAATAAGTGACTTGCTTGAACCTGAACCTGAATTTGACTGCATCATGACTCTGTCTCCTATGTCTGGGTTTGCTCTGCATCTTTGTCTCTACTATTAGAGGTAGCTGGTAGCATAATGGTTAGAGTACTGGACCTGGAGTCAAGAAGACCTAAGGTCAGATATAACTTCACATACTTAGTGCTGTGTGATCCTGGTTTGCCTCAGTTTCCTCATCCATAAAATGAGGATGATAACACCAAGTCTATCCCAGGTTTGTTGTAAGGATGAAATGATCTATCTGTAAAGTGTTTAGCAATGAGCTTTATTTAGTATTGTGTGTAGCACAGTGCATGCACATAGTAGGTGCTTAATAAATGCGCTTCCCCTCTCTTCCTTCTCTTTAAACATTTATTAGCTCTGTGAGCTTGGTCAAGGTGTCTTACCTCTCCGGGTTTGTTTACTCTTTTGTAAAATGAGGGTGTTGGACGTATTGGCGTCCAAGCTCCTTTGCAGGTCTTCATTGATGATCCTCTGAATGTGGATGAAAAACCTGCAGCCCAGTCAAGTCAGGCATGAAATACTTGTCTTCCGTCTTGGTGGAGGGAGTATCCCAGTGGAGAGGATCATATAGAAGATCACTGTGATCCTAAGAGAGTAGAGTACATCTGACAATAATGAGGGCAAAAAACCATCCACAAATGCCATCAATCCTCTACTGAGAAGAATCTTTCCCTAGGTTCCAGAACTTATCCTCCTCACCTGACCATAATCAGGAGTTTGTCTTCCTGGGTAAGGTCAGGGTGGCAATGCATACTCACCAGATTGGAAATGGACAGCAAACTTTATCCAAGAAGCCATTCCATAGATATCAGAAATTGCTCCGGCATACAAAAGGGAAACTCTTCTATTTAAAACAAGATAGGTATCTGTAAATGAGAAGGTTAGACTACATGGGTTCCCAGGTTCCTTCTAGCTCAAAATTCTGTGAGCTTAAAACCTAAGGGAAACATCCTATCATACACCAGATTTTCCATATAGAATTTCTTCTAATAATGCTGTCAGTGTAGGATAAAAAAAATGAAGAACATGGCATAGAAGAAGACAAGAGTATAGCCAGAAAGCGAAGGAAGTGCCACCAAGGGTTAAGTTGTCAGGATTACTGTGCAGTTGACTGATCTGAATTTATTTATAGTTGGTCCCTTTTGAATTGAACCTCTCACTTCTGTGCCTAGTGAGTATAACCCCATTGTCTTACTAAGATTCATTTAACTACAAATGTAAAAGGATTTGCCAGAGCTTTTCATTTATTTGAAATTCTGGTTTTGGATCTGATCTAATCAGATTTTTCAGATGTGGTTATTTCTAGTCAGATTTCTCTTTGCAGAACTGACCTTCTGACCAGACCTTCCTCTCTTTTTCAGGGTAGCTGTATGGAAAATGTTCCCATCACATCCCCTGAAATCACTCTATTATCCAAACAGCCATCATAGGCAATCAATTACTACAAGTTGATCATTTCAGTAACTGACAAACTCCCTAAGTGCACAAAAGCTGAAAAGGAGTCTTGGGCTGCTTGGGGGGCTTCCAGGAATGCTGTCCACTTTAAGAGCTGACTTTTATTAAGGAGCTATGATGGTTATTGGAAGCTGTCCTGTTGTTTTACTCAGTAACCCCATGGGGACTATTTGGCACTAGGGTGCAAAGAGAGAGGAGCAATTAAGGAAAGACATGAACGCAGGCCATTTAAAGAGTAAATCATCCAGTGACCCACTAATAGCTATTATAAATGCTGGGCCAACTCCATAGCTTATGGTGGTTCAAGGGTCTGTTTTTTAAATATAACTGTATCATTTTGTCTAGTTGCCTGGGTGGCTCCAAGGGCAGTTTCAAGATGTCCAATCTGAAGAAAGCTAAATTGGAATTGACTTCACGATCCAACTGGAATAGATTGTTCTGGTGCATCATAAATTTGGTCATTAGGCAATGAACCATAATCCACACAGATCACATCTCTCAAAGACAGCACTTTAAGAGGCAGACACTTGGAAAATAGAAGAAACACAGTGAAGGAGAAAGACCAATGGATTGAATGTTGTAGGAGCTGAGTATGACTCCTGGCTCTTCCACTTCATATGTGACCCAAGGGAAAGTGTTTAACCAATCTGTACCTCAGTTTCCTCATGTGTAAAATGAGGTGGTTGGACTAGCTGACATCTAAGGTCCTTTCGTAGCTCTAGATCTGTGATACTGGGATTACTTTGGCAAGGTATTTCAGAGGGAAAAGATTGTCTGAATTTTTCTATTCACTTCCACTAAGATAGAGTTTCTTTCAGATCTATTTCATGCCTCTTATATAGGTAAAGCAGAGATGTGAAGAGGAGAATCTCTCAATTATTATGTGTAGCCAAAATCAACTTCTCTGAGTTAGGCATGCTCATATCTGGCTTCTCCTCTCTTGGCAATATGAGAAAAGAAGAGAAAGGAGGGAGAAAGATAAATGGGTTACACTTAGTGGAAAGAGAAATACATGATCAGACCTAAACTTTTGAAAAATCACCTTGAAACTATAGCTAGTGACTGCAATATGAAAAAGGCTCCAAATTGCTATTAACTAGAAAATGCAAATTAAAGCAACTCTGAAGCTGTACATCATGTCCATCTGATTGGCAAAAGCAACAAAGAAGGAAAAAGGGTGAATGTTTGAGGGGCTGCAGCAAAACAGAGGCATTAGCATTGTACTGGTTGAGCTGGAAATTGGTATAGACATTGTGCAAAGCAGCTGGGAACCATGTCCCCCAAAGTTAACAAACTGTGCAGACCTTTAGGTTGAGTAAAATCAACAGGAAGCCTATACCCCAAGTGGAAAAATGGAGAAGCAGATATAGGAGTCAGGAAGAACTGAGTTCAAATCCAGCCTCAGACACTTGTTAGCTGTGTGATCTTGGCCAAGCCACTTAATCCTCTTTGCCTAACTTTCCTCATCAGTAAAATAAGTGGGAGAAGGAAATGGCAAACCATGCCACTGTTTGTGCCAGGAAAACGATTAAGGTCATGAAGAGTCAGACATGACAGAAACAAATGAACAACAAGATATATCTATATCTACATAGCTATATATTTGGACATGGACACTATAGGTATTTATTTCCTTGAAAAAAAATATATATATATATATATATATATATATATATACATATTTATTTATTGCAAGGATTTTCTTTTTGACTAATGATGGGAAGGACAAATGAGTTAATTGAATTAAAAAAATAAAAGAAAATTCCCCTCAGTAGTCAACTATTGAATGAAGGCTAGTACAGCAGAATAAACAAGAGGAATAAGGGCCTTCCTTAAATAGAGTTGTGGCCCTGTGAGTAGAAAGAAAGTATCATGGGAAACCTGTTGTATGGAAAAGAATGGTAAGATTTGGCTGCCTATTGGATGTGTGGGAAGAATGAGAGAGGGAAGATAAGTGTGACATTAAAGTCATGAAATGGATAACTGGGAGGATGGTGGTACCCACAAATGTCATAAAAATTTCCAGAAAAATTTTTTTCTGGGGGAAAAGACAACAAATTCTGTTTTCTCTATATTAGATTTATCATGCATACAGAACATCCAGGTCAAAGTGGCTTAAAGGAGTGGTTGATAATGCATGACAAGCTTCACAAAGGTTCCAGGGCTAGAGAGATTTGGGAATCTTCTGGGAGCTGATGAGATCAACAAATTAGAAAGTATTGAGTGAAAAGAAAGAGAGCCCAAGACTGAATATTGGAGGACACATTCTTTTTTAATTTTTCACATTTTATTATTTAATATTTTAGTTTTCAACATTGATTTTCACAAGATTTTGAATTACATATTTCCTTCCCATTTCTACCCTCCCTCCACTCCAAAATGGCATATATTCTGATTGCCTCTTTCCCCAGTCAGCCTTCCATTCTGTCACCTTACTACCCCCCGTCCCCTTTCCCCTTACTTTCTTGTAGGGCAGCATAGATTTCTATGCCCCATTCCCTATATATGTTATTTCCAGTTGCATGCAAAAGCAACTCTTTTTGAGCATCTGAACTTTGAGTTTCAAATTCTCTGCCCTCTTCCATTTCCACCCACTCTCCCTAAGTAGGCAAGCAATTCAACATAGGCCACACATGTATCATTATGCAAAACACTTCCACAATAATCCTCTTGTGAAAGACTAACTATATTTCCCTCCATCCTATCCTGTCCCCCTTTATTCAATTTTCTCCCTTGACCCTGTCCCTTTTCAAAAGTGTTTTCTTTTGATTACCTCCTCCCCTATCTGCCCTCCCTTCTATCTTCCACCCTTTTTATCCCCTTCCCCCTACTTTCCTATGGGGTAAGATTCCCAATTGAATATGTTTGTTATTCCCTTCTCAAGTCAGTTCTGATGAGAGCAAGATCCACTAATTCCCCCTCACCTGTCCTCTCATCCTTTCCAACAGAACTGCTTTTTCTTGCCACTTTTATGTGAGATAATTTACCCCATTCTATCTCTCCCTTTCTCCCTCTCTCAATATATTCCTCTCTCATCCTCAATTTTATTTTTTATTTTTAGATATTGCCCCTTCATATTCAACTCACCCTGTGTGCTCTTTATACACACACACACACACACACACACACACACACACACACACACACGTATACATATACATATACATACATACATATGTATGTATGTATGTATCTTCCCTTCAACTACCCTAATACTGAGAAAGGTCTCATGAATTACAAATATCATCTTTCCATGTAGGAATGTAAATAAAACAGTGCAACCTTGGTAAGTCCCTTATGATTTCTCTTTCTTGTTTACCTTTTCATGCTTCTCTTGATTCTTGTATTTAAAAGTCACATTTTCTATTCATTTCAGCTTTTTTCACTGAGGAAGCTTGAAAGTCCTCTACTTTATTGAAAATCCATATTTTGCCTTGGAGCACTATACTCAGTTTTGCTGGGTGATTCTTGGTTTTAATCCTAGCTCCTTTGATCTCTGGAATATTATATTCCAAGCCCTTTGATCCCTTAATGTAGAAGCTGCTAGATCTTGTTTTATCCTGATTGTGTTTCCACAGTACTCAAATTGTTTCTTTCTGGCTGCTTGCAGTATTTTCTCCTTGATCTGGGAACTCTGGAATTTGGTGACAATATTCCTAGGAGTTTTCTTTTTGGCATCTTTTTCAAGAGGTGATTGGTGGATTCTTTCAATTTCTGGTTTACCCTCTGATTCTAGAATATCAGGGCAGTTTTCCTTGATAATTTCTTGAAAGATGATATCTAGGCTCTTTTTTTGATCATGGCTTTCAGGTAGTCCAATAACTTTTAAATGATCTCTCCTGGATCTATTCTCCAGGTCAGTGTTTTTTCCAGTGAGATATTTCAGATTGTCTTCCCTTTTTTCATTCCTTTGTGTTTGTTTTATAATGTCTTGGTTTCTGATAAAGTCACTAGCTTCCACTTGCTCCAATCTAATTTTAAGGTGGTATTTTCTTCAGTGGTCTTTTGGACCTCCTTTTCCATTTGGCTAATTCTGCCTTTCAAGGAATTCTTCTCCTCATTGGCTTTTTGGAGCTCTTTTGACATGTGGGTTAGTCTATTTTTTTAAGGTGCTATTTTCTTCAGTATTTTTGGGGTCTCCTTTAGCAAGTTGTTGGCTTGTTTTACATGGTTTTCTTGCAGCACTCTAATTTCTATTCCCAGTTTTTCCTCTACTTCTCTTACTTGCTTTTTCAAATCCTTTTTGAGCTCTTCCATGGCCTAAGACCAATTCATATTTTTCTTGGAGGCTCTTGATGTAGGCTCTTTGACTTTGTTGACTTGTTCTGGCTGTATGTTTTGATCTTCTTTGTAATCAAAAAAAAGATTCTATAGTCTGAGTCCATTTTCTTTTTTTTTCTTTTATTTATTCATTTATTTATTAACTTATTCATTCAATTGTTTCTTTTAACATTCATTTTTTAAAAAAATAACATTAAAATTTAACATTCCCTTAGAAAAATTTGAGTTCAAAATATTCTTCCTCCCACTCTTCCACTCATTGATAAGGCAGGTAATATGACATCAATTATACATGTAAAGTTAAGCAAAACACATTTCCATACTAGTCATGTCACAAAAAACAAAAACAAAAAAGCCCAAAGCAAGAAAAACAGAGTGAAAAAAGTGTGCTTCCGTCTGCATTCAGAGTTCATCAGTTCTGTCTCTGTAGGTGGTTAGTATCTTTTATCATGAGTACTTTGGAATTGACTTGGATGTTTGGAGCCACGAAGTTTTTTGCAGATGATCATTGTTACACTTTTGCTGTTACTGTGTGTACAGTCCTGTTCACATCACTTTTTATGAGTCCATATAAACCTTCTCAGGTTTTTCTGAAGCCATCCCATTCATCATTTCTTATAGCACAATAGTATCCCTTTGCAATCACATACAACAACTTGTTCAGCTATTCCCCAATTAATGAGAATCCCTTGTATTTTCAATTCTTTACCACCACAAAAAGAGCTGCTATAAATATTTTTGTATGTATAAGTTTTTTTCCTTTTTCTTTAATCTCTTTGGGGTACAGTCCCAGTAGTGGTATTTCTGGGCCAAAAAGGATACAGAGTTTTATAGCCCTTTGGACATAGTACCAAATTGTACTATGGAAAGGTTGGACTATTTCACAACTCCACTAACAGTGCATTAGTATCTTTATTTTTCCACATCCCCTCCAGCATTTGTCAGTTTCCTTTTCTGTCATGTTAGCCAATCTGATAGGTGTGAGGTGGTACCTCAGAGCTTTTTTTTATTTTATTTTTTTCCAATTTTCTTTTTTTTAATAATTAAGAATTTTTTATTTTTAGTTTACAACACTGAGTTCCACATAATTTTGAGTTCCAGATTTTCTGAGTCCATTTCCACTGCCTGTTCATATTCCCAGCCAACTACTTGACCCTTGAGCTTTTTGTCAGGGTATGACTGCTTGTAGACTAGAGAGTACTTTGTCCCAAGCTTTAGGGACCAAGCACTGCTGTTTTCAGAGCTACTTCTACTCCACCACTACCGCAAGCTCTGCTACAGCAGCATTCCTCCTCCCTCAAGAACTGCCAACCAAGACCACAATCCAGATCCAAGCAGGGCAAAGCAAGAGAATCTGCCTCTGTACCAGCAAAGCATTCCTTGTACTCCCACTCTGATCTGCCACTGGATTCCTCCCACCATGTGAGCCAGGGACTCCAGAAGCAGCTGATGCTGGAGCTCTGGAATCAGCCACAGTAGCTTCCTGCTGCTGCAGCTGTGCCACCTCCCCCACCCCCAGGGCTGGGGCTGGACTGCTTTCACCCTGATCTAGAAGTTTTCCCACTAACCTGCTATGTGGTCTTTCACATTTGTGGGTTGAGAAGTCTGGTAACTGCCACAGCTCAATGATTCATGGCCCTCAGGCCTGTTCCCCCCAACTCCCAGTCTGGTTGATCCTGGCACAGATCACGCTGGGCTGGGCCCCACTCCCACCACCGTGTGATAGATCCTTCCCAGTGACCATCCAGGCTGTCCTGGCCTGGAGACGTGCTCCCCTCTGCTATTTCTTGGGTTCAGCAGTACTAGAATTTGTTCAGAGCCATTTTATGGCTGTTTGGAGGGATTTGGGGGAGAGCTTAAGCAAGTCCCTGCTTTCCAGCTGCCATCTTGTCTCTGCCCGCTGGGGGACACGTTCTATTAATGGGCATAAGATGGATGAGGTATCTGCAAAGGAGATTGTGAAGGAAATTTTGGGCAGAAGAGAAGAAAACCAGAACAAAGTAGTGTAATGAAAATCTAGAGAGTAGAGAGTATTCAGGAGGAGGAATCACATAGGAGACAAACAGTTGGGCATACAGGAACAGCTATTTTCTGAATAAGATAGGAGTTGTGACATCAGAACTCAGAGCACAGTTTAAGAAAAATGAAATTCTAGAATCAAATTGGAAAAATCAGAAAATGAGAGAGTCATGGTGCCAAAGGATTTCACAATTAGGTGAAGGTTTCCATGGGCCAATATTCAGAGGAGGGAGACAAGAACAGGGCTAGGAGACTCTCAATGAATTTAAAGACATTGCTGGATTAGAAAAGTCATACATAAGAACAATTTGGTGATTCTAAACTATCAGCAAAATGACAGTTTGTTGCTCTCAACACTTATTCCAACCCAGGAAGCTGGTTTCTCCTTGAAGATGACTTAAACCCAAATTTATATGAAACCCACAGTAAAGTGCTACTAGAGCCTCCCTATGATATTTCTGAGGTAACCTTTATTGGGATTTGCTTTTATTTGTTGAGGTGAGGTTTCTACTCTGGAAGTCCTTTCTTTAATCTTCAGGGAAGCTGTTTCTGATACAGCCTCTTGTTGAGTTCACTTCATCATGCTGTCATTCTCTTCCTATTCAAAACCAATACTGCTTCTCAACCCACACCAAGGGATTTCCACCCAGCTCTTAATTCTAGGACTTAAAAAGGAAATTCCTTTTTAGGCACCATACTGTGAGTTCTAAAATCCAGGTTGCCCATCTCTATCTTCTGGGTTGTTTCACTCTGTTGCTATCTTTTAAATCTTTCTTTAATGCAAAGAGAGGAGAGGTGAAAAAAACCTTCTAATATGTAGATGTGATGATAGTAAATGTCACAATACAGTCTAACCATTATGTGTGTTTGTCAAATGGAACGTTGGAATCATAAAATCCTTGTGTGTTATGAGATTTTTAAAAAAATGGTTGCAAACAAAAGATGTAGACTTTTTTAAGAAATCAGAGGTTTGTTCAGGAAGCACTGGTAAACTGGAAAGTATCCCAGGGAAGGAAACCAAGATTAGTGAATGGCCATAAGTTAATGGCATATGAAGGTCATTTGAAGGAAATAGGCATGTTTAACACAGAGAAGAGAAAACTCAGAATGTATCTGAGTGCTGTCTTTAAGTAAAAGTGTTATGTGGAAAAAGGACTAGTTGTATCTGTTTGGACTGATTGGGTAGAGGTAAGAGTGATGTGTGGAAGTTAGTAAGAAAAAAAGCTTCCCAAGGATTAGAACCATCAGAAAGCAGAATGGATTCCCTTGAGAGTGGTGGGTTCCTCCTCACATGAGGTCTCAGGCTAAGGCTAGATGGCCATCTGTTGGTTGAGTATTCTATGAAAGAGATTCCTGTTCAAGTTGAGGCTGAATTAAGAGGCCTCTGAGGTCTTTCCAACTGTAAGATTCTGCGTTAGGGTAGATGAAAGGGGAGGGACACTGTGTTAGCAGCTGAGATATAGACCAAGCAAAGGGCTCTGTCATTTTAAATACTTGTCCAAATCTAATTTATGTCATTTAAGTTAGTGTCTACGACACCCCATATTATTAATATAAAATATGGACTATTCCACTGAGAGCCAGCATACGATAGAAAGAGCTGTCCTCAAAGCCAGGAAGACCTGTGTTCAAATCTTTCCTCTGATAAATAATGGTTGTTTGACCCTGGGGAAGTCACTTTTCTTCTCAGTGTTCTATTCAACTCTCAAAGGCTATATAGGTTTCACAGAAGGTCCTGACTTACATTGATAGAGGGAGTTTTTTTTTCCTTAATAACATTTTAAAATTCTTTTCCAATTATATGTAAAGATATTTTTCAATGTTCATTTTTAATAAAATTTTGAGTTCCAAATTTTTCTCCCTCCCTGCTCCCCAAGAAAGCCAGCAATCTGATACAGGCTGTATATGTACAAACATGTTAAACATATTTCCACATAAGTCATGTTGTTAAGGAAGAATCAGAACAAAAGGGAAAAACATGACAAAGAAAAACAAACAAAAATGTTAAAAATAATATGTTTTGCTTTACATTCAGGCTCAATACTTCTTTCTCTGGATGTGGTTAACATTTTCCATCAGTGTCTTTTGGAGTTTTCTTGGATCTTTGTATTGCTGAGAACACTAAACTCGGTTTGGTTAGTCTATGATCCAGCATAAAGAAATATTCTCCTTTTAGGACCAGGAGGCCATTTTTTAAGGTTTTCAGGCCTTCTCTGACAAAATATATAATAGTGACAAATCTCCCCTTACCAAGCCCCAGGGAAAGGTCAATCATTTTTCCCCAAAATTTTACCAGGTTTTTGATAAAGCACTCCATTTGGCCAGGCAGATTGAGTTCCCCATCCTCTTTAAAATCCTGAGGTATAAACTTATCTTCATTAAGTGCCACTGAAGGTCTGGCACCACATAACTAATCAGAGGAGTCAGGAGCTTTCTGTCCAGGGGATGCCCCAAGTTCAAAGGGAGTGTAGACGGCAGGATTGAGGTTGTATTTCATTCCTGCTATTAAAGCTGCCCAGGACTCCTTAAGTGATCTGGGCAGGGTCATTTTCCAAGGTCAGACTTCTTTGTCCTTTTCCAATAACACTGGGTAAAATAAAACCCACGATCTACCCTGATTATTTTCAAAATGTGAAATGATTTCATTCTGACACAAATATGTCCTTCTATTCCAGCACCAAGGAGAGACAAAAACCCTTAATGGAGGCCTTGGTATTCTCATCATTTGGTTATTGCTTATGCTCTAGAAAGCATCTTAGTTGTACATTTCCTCTATGATGCCTGTTTTGATTCCTCCCAATCGAAAGAGTGTTCTTTCCAACCCCAGTTTCCTAGTGTTTTTAACTACAGCTTTGCCCCTATCTTCCCCTACCCAACACCATATTTCTCTGTGTACTCGTCGCACCTAATCGCCATGGTGCACCAATGTAAGCTCATTAAGACCAGTGACTATTATTTACTTACTTTTATCTTTTTACAATTTATTCAATTGTACAAAGAGTTCATTGGACTTGATGTTGTCCAAGGTCCTTTCAGCTAGATCTAAAACCCAAGACTAGTATGGCTTATTACAAAAAGATCTGAAGACCTAGTCCAAGGATCGATGTTCTTCTGATCCCTGGCTCCACCGCTTACCCAGTGTTTGCTCAAGCAAATTGCAAGTTATCTTGGTGTCTCCAGAATTTAGCGCAATGTCTGGCATGTAATAGATGATTGTTAAATGTTTGTTGCATTGAATTCAAAAGGTCCCATGCACTACTTGATTAATATATGTATATGTATGTATGTATGTATATGTGTGTATGTATGTATGTATGTATGTATGTATGTATATGTGTGTATGTATGTATGTATATGTGTGTATATGTATATGTATGTATGTATGTATATGTGTGTATATGTATATGTATATGTATGTATGTATGTATGTATGTATATGTGTGTATATGTATATACACACACATACATAGATAGATATGTATACACACATGTATATTTAAGTATGTGTACACACACGTACATACACACATATATATGTATATATAAAATATTTCTCCCCAGTCTCTAGCACAGTGTTTTACATATAGTAGGCATTTAATAAATGTTTATTAGATTTGAATTTGAATGAGATGACTTAGCACACACATATGCAATATCCAGACATTGCGGAAGTAATAGAAGGTAGAAGGGGATAGGTGGGACAGGCACAAGAATGCTCGATCTTTTCCTGAGTTGTTACTAAGGAAATCCTGGGAATGTTACCATTTGGTGGAAATAGTAGCACTGCTATTCTCAGAGAATACATTTTGTGGACATGGTTTACCCCTCTCATTTTATGTTTGGTTACCTTTTTGAATGTCAGCATCCTAAGATTGCTCATAATTTTTAGGGACCAAAAGTAAACAAGCTAAGAACATCCCCGTGGAGCTGGGAGGACTCCTACTGGGCCAGCAATGGGGCATGAAGTGCACTTAATGCTGGGACAGTGTGAAAAAAGATTAGTTAGCAGGTCCTGAGAACACATGGTCCTTAATTGCCCCATGGGGCTAAACACACAACAGCCAAATTCAAAGATGCCCTGTCTGGCTAGTCAGGCTCGGCTCTGGCTCTGTTCTCTTAAGGATTATTGCCTAACTAGACCTGCTGCCAAGAGTATTTGAAGTCCATGGCCAAGAGGGCAGCATGGGAAGGCATTACCAGAAGAGGCATTTTGATGGGAGTGCTCTCTGTGACAAGAATCTGTGGAGCCCTTTGACAGTCCCGACTAACAAAGGCTGCACAGGCTCCAGCTCACATCTCCTAATCCCCTAAGGCCGGAAGTGGGGATAAGAACAACTCCACCATAAAAGCAAAAAGGGGCTGTTTATTGAAGTAGCCCAGAGACACCATATTCAGGTTCTGTTCTAAGGGGAAGGTTAGTGATGTAACACCCTGTGCTTTGGAGGACAACTGTGTGCTCCCTGCTTAGCCTAATGAGATGGGCCCTGGCTGCCAACATTCTTCTTTTGCATAAATCAAGTGTCCTGACTGAGTCCTGCCCCCATCTCCAACAAACTGGATTTTTACTCTAAACTGTTTTGGGAGGGTGGAACAACATTCTAGGACCTATTCTTCTTAGCAAAATCAAATGCATTCTTGTGACCCATTTTAATTTTTTTTCGAAGAACCCTGAGATGTGTGACGTCAATCATGTTCTAATAAAATACTACAGAGATTCCTCCCCAAAAAGGTTTATTCCAAGGGAATGATGTGTCCATAGGTCAGATACAGTGTCTTTTGAAGGAAATAATATATTGATTATTTCTCGAGGTTCTTTCTCTTCCTCTCATGATTCTTAGATGGCCTGTTAAGTCAGAATTAACATACTCACCTCTTAAAACCCCTTTTGTCCTCTGTCCCATTAGGTGGACTTTTTTTGTTCTTCATTGGTAGCAGTGGAAAAAGATCAAAGTGGGGTCTAGATTGATGCAATGGAAAGAGTCCTAGAAATTGAAAATATAGAAACAGAATGAACATATATTGATTGGAGAATGGTGCGACTATTCGGGGTATATGAAAGTAATATGAGTCCTGCTCTATAGGTGTGTCAAGTATGAGTTCATAGACATAGGGGAAGACTTTTTGTGAACTGATACAGAAAGAAGCAAACAGAAGAAGGAGTATAAACTAGACAGGATTTATAGTAATGGAAAGAAAAGTGCACTAAACCAAAGCCAATTGCTGAGCAATAGTAGTGACATGCCTTGACTCCAGAAGATGTGGAGTGGTTGGGGGGGGTGTGCTTTGGGGATGGAATGGTAGATACATAGACTGGCAAACTGAGTCACTATGTGGCTTTTGCATGGTGGTATGAGGGCAATCTATATCTGTAAATAACTGATAAAAACCAAAAGACTTCAGTAAAACATTTTAAAAACTTCAAAACACTAAAGAAAAATATTATATTTTTAAAGAAAGTAGTCCCAGTCATTTCATTAGAGCATGTGGGCTCTAGGCTTTATCAATTATTCATAATCTAGAGTGAGTTGCTTCCCTTTGCTGGGTCTCAGTTTCTTCAACTGTACGAATAGGAGATTGGACTAGATGGCCTTCAAGGCCCCTTCCAGCTCGAGATCTAGTATGGTTTATTGCAAAAATATCTGAAGACCTAGTCCAAGGATCCATGTCCCAACACCATTTACTCAGTGTTTGCTCGAGCAAATCCCAAGTTATCTTGATATCTCCAGAATTTATCACAATGTTTGGCATGTAAGAGGTGATTATGACATGTTTCTTGATTGAATTCAAAAGGCCCCTGGCACTACCTGGTTAATTTAAAAAATAATGTCTCTCACTTGTCTCCTGTTTTTACCCTGTGAATTGTTTGCTTAACATTGTGGTCCTGGGCTGTCCATGTGTGCTTATGAAAAATTCATCTTGGTCCCAAACCCTATATTCTCTGTGTCTATACTACTTTACTTTCTTGTTTCTATCAATTCTCTTACTCCATCCATGTACCTAGGAAATGGCAAGGAAGGAGTTACAGTTGAATGGTGTTGAAATGGGGCAAATACAGACTCAAGCCTTCCTGCAGTGTTATAGCACTGAGCCATACCAATGGTAGCCTGTTTACAGCTACAGGCCCTGCAGCTAGCCTATTACTCTCTTCTGTCTCTAGTGTTTGTCTCTTTTCTCTGCCCCTCATTCTTTCTCTGTATCTCTCTCTTTCTCCTCTCTCTCCTTCTCTCTGTCTCTGACTGTCTGTCTCTCTCCTCCCTCCTATATTGCATCAGCTCCCATGGGTCCAGTTACCATCTGTATGCTGATGACACACAGATCTCTATATCTACCTCTAGTCTGTCTCCTAGGCTTCAGTCCAACCACCTACTGAACCTTTTAAACTGGAGGTCCTGTTGGCATCTCAAACCCAACACATCTAAAACTAAAACTCATTATGTTTCACCCCAACTCCACCTCTTATTTGAACTTCCTTTTGTCTGCCAAGAGCACCATACCTCTCCCACCCCGTTACCCAACTTCACAACTTTAGTGCTGTCTTCACTAACATTCTTATATGTCAAATGTTGTCACCTGTACATCTACAATATCCGGCATGTGTCACATTCTCACTAATAGAGACACCATCATAGTTCAAGCCCCCATCTTGCCTTAAGTCACTCCCTCCTCTGATCCATTCTACACAGAAATGCCAGTGATTTTCCTAAAATGTAGGTCTGATCAGGATACCCCCCTACTCAGTAAACTCTAGTGGCCATTCTATTTTACCTTTAGGATAAAATGTAATCTACTTCATTTGGATTTTGAAGCCCTTCACAATCTGACTCGAACTTCCCTTTACAACCTCTTTATTTATTGTGTCCCTTATTAAACTACATGGTCCAGCCACACTGACTTTCTCTTGCTTCCTCTCATGTGAGACTGCATCTTCTGCCATTTTGCCTTTGCATTGATCATATCCCTGTGCCTTGAATGCATATCTTCATTCCTTCTGTCTCTTGGATTTCCTTTGAGACTTCCTATAAAGTCTAGGTCATGAGTCTCCAAGATTAAGCCTTTCTTAATACGTTCCATCCCAAAGCTCTCTTGAATTTATTGGGTATATATTGCAGATACTTCAGCATGTGAATGGATCTGTGACCCTGTGGAAAGTTCCCTTCAATGATGTAGATAGCAACGTGATGCACATCCTGTGGGACACTTACCCACGTCCTCCCAAAAGTTCACAACAGAACCCAACTTGCTAACAAAGCCAATGCAACAAAAATTAGGAGGGAAGCAGGAAACTGGAAAAAAATCTTTACAACCAATGTCTCTGATAAAGGCCTTATATCTAAAATATACAGGGAACTAAATCAAATTTATAGGAATACAAGCCATTCCCCAATTGACAAATGGTCAAAGGATATAAACAGTCAGTTTTCAGAGGAAGAAATTAAAGATATCTATAGTCATATGAGAAATGCTCTAAAAAACTATCGATTAGAGAAATGTAAATCAAAACAATTCTTAGTTACCACATCTCTCCTGTCAGATTGGCTAACATGAGAAATGATAATGATATGATGAAAATGACAAATGTTGGAGAGGATGTGGGAAAATTGGAACATGCTACGTTGTTGGTGGAACTGTGAACTGATCCAGCCATTCTGGAGAGCAACTTGGAACTATGCTCAAAGGGCTATAAAAGTGTGCTTTCCCTTGGCCCAGCAATACCACTTCTAGGGCTATAGCCCAAACAGATCAGACCAGCAGGAAAAGGGCCCATATGTGCAAAAATATTTATAGCAGCTCTTCTTGTGGTGGCAAAGAGTTTGAAATCAAGGGGAAGCCCATCAATTGGGTAATGGCTAAACAAATTGTGGTATATGAATGTAATGAAATGCTGTTATGCTATAAGAAATGTGGAGCAGATGGACTTCATTACAACCTGGAATGACTTATATGAACTGATGCTGAGTGAGGGAAGCAGAACCAAGAGATCAATATACACGATTATGGACACATGGTATCTGTAAAGACTAACTTTGATAGCCTTGACTCACCTCATTAATGCAAGGTTCAAAGATAGCTGCAGAAGACTAATGATGGAAAAAGCCGTGCACATCCAGAGAAAGAATTATGGAGTCTGAATGCAGATGGAGGCAAATGATTTGCTCTCTCTCTTTTGTTCCTTCTTTTCTGGTTTCATTTCTCCATTCTCATGATTCATTCCATTGGTTATAATTCTTCTTTAGAACTGGACTATTATGTAAATAAGTTCAATGTGAAGGTATATGTAGAACCTACATTGGATTACATTCCATCTTGGGGGGTAGGGAAGAGGAGAGGGGGGAGAGAAATTTTGGAACCCAAAAAACCATGGAACTGAATGTTGTAAACTAAAAATAAAAATTAAAAAAAAAGAATTATAGAATGCTGAAAAGAAGAACCCAACTTGCTAATGACTTTCTCCACTTTTGTCCAACATCATGAAGGTATCAGTGGAACTCTCAGACCATCCAGCTGTCTTCTCTCCCTCTGGTCACATGACCAACCCTGCTTCTCTTCTTTTCTTATGATCCTTTGATGACATCTTTTGCTTCTGCTTTTTTAAGAGTTCATCCTTGATCACTTGCTGCAGCTAATTCACAGCTACTATGTCCCTCTCCGTTGCCATCTGTGTGATGTTCATCTGGATAATCTGTGTCATTGTCTCTCCTGATAGAAGGAAAACTCCTTGATGGCAAAGATTGTTCTATTTTTGTCTATTTTTTATTCTCAGAGACTAGTATAGAACCTGACAAAAAGAAAACATTTAGTGAATACTTATTAATTGATTGATTCTCTAGCCAGATTTTCTCTGCCCTGACCAATGACAGCAAGTCTAACAGAAAAAAGAAATAACTGGTCTTGGCAGGGAAATGTCCTGATTTTTCTCTCCCTCACTATTTGAGACTCTTAATTGACTTTCTGAATGGTTAAATCAAACCTTCGTAAGAGTTTCCTCTCACTGCTGGGACCACTTAGCAAAAAAGATGGGATTAGACAAAAACCCTCTAATTTGTCCTCAGGAGAGTCATCCTGGGGATATCCATCAGAGGAAAAATGAAGCCAACCTTCAGAAGGCCACTTGTTACCAGAAAGAGAAAAATGAGGCTTTGGCAGGAAAGATCTTTCAGGGCTTCAAACCTGCCCGAAACAAAAGTGAGTAACAAGAGTCCCTCCCTCTGGGTTTGCTTGGAGCAGGGCTTCTATGCTAATGAAAAGAGAGTTGGGTTATTTTTGTGTGTGTGGGCCTCCTCTAATAATATATCATCCGTAATAGATGGGCCCACAGACAACAGAAAACAATTGATAAGAGGAAAAAGGCCAATGGGCAGGATCCAAAGAGCCTCATTAGAAACAAATGGAAAAATCTTGAGGGAAATCAGATATTTTCTCAGATTTCCTTAAAACAGATTTTATTCAAAATATTCAATGTGAAATTACCTGGCAAGGTTTTCTATAGGCTTTCTCACCACAGGGTGTGGAAAGATCCCTGGCCTGGGAGTCCAAAGACCTGGGTTCATGTTCTGGCTTCACTTACTATGGGCAAATCATTTGGCTCCATTGAAGAGAATTTCTACCAGCATGATGGAAAACTCTGCAGGGTAGAAAGTATTTCCCTTTCTAGCTTTCTGTCCCCAACTTCATGCCCAGTGCCTGGCTTATCTTTATATTTTGGACCAGATCTTGGATTTCATTATTATAGGGAATTCTCAGTGAGGAAATTCACTCTGTCTGTGTTAAAAATGAGTTGCCTATATCTAGCAACGGGAGTTAAATGCCTGGGGTATTTAGAACAAGTCAGCAATGCCTGTTGAATTTAACTGAATGAAGGTCTCATTCTCAAGTACCTCATCTACAAAACGAG
The DNA here is from genome assembly GCF_011100635.1 of Trichosurus vulpecula. NCBI lineage: Eukaryota > Metazoa > Chordata > Mammalia > Diprotodontia > Phalangeridae > Trichosurus > Trichosurus vulpecula. Next base: position 11,798,527 of record NC_050577.1, read on the forward strand.
GAGGAAAATCCTTGAAAGAGAATCAGTGTGGGCTTGTGAAGAGAGGGCTAGTCTTAAGGTTAGAAAGGCTGGGGTGCCAGCCTTACTCTTAAAAGTCCTAGCTGAATTTCCATGGGCAAACAATTAGTCTGTCACCAAAGGCAACTCATTAACTTGTTCACTGGGTTAAGAAAATGGCTTTGCTGTCATTGTCTTTGATAAGGGCCTCATTTCCAAGATAAATAAGGAACTGATACAATTTTATAAGAATTAGATGCATTTCAGAGTTGACAAATGGTCAAAGGATATAAACAGGCAGTTTTCATTCTTTAAAAATTTTATTTATTTTTTAACATTTTATAAATTGAGTTATAAATTGTCTTATTCCAGCTCCTCCCTCAGACATTAAAAAGGCAAGTGATATGATATCAATTATACATATAAAATCCTTCAAAACATATTTCCACATTAGCCATTTCACAAAAAAGGAAGAAAAAGAAAAATACATATATAGTTCAATTTGAACTCAGATTGCATCAGTTCTCTTTCTCTGGAAATTGGTAGTACCGTTCATCATGAATCCTTTGGAATTGTCCTATATCATTGTATTGATCAGAGTATCCAAGACTTCCACAGTTGGTAATTATAATATTGCTTTTAATGTTTACAATCATGCCCTGGTCCTGCTTACCTCAATGCATCAGCTCATATAGGTTTTCACAGGCTCCTCTTAAACTACCCCTTCCCCGCGCCCCCACCACTTTCCATAGCACAGTAGTATTCCATCATAGTCATATACCACAACTTGTTCAGCCATTCCCCAGTTGATGGATAGCCCCCCAATTTCTAATTATTTGCCACCACAAAATGATCTGCTAGAACTCATTTTTAACATATAGGTCCTTTCTGTTTTTCTTTGATCTCTTTAGGATAAAGACTTAGTAGGGGTATTGCTGGGTTAAATGGCATGCCCAGTTTTATAGCCCTTTGGCCATAGTTCCAAACTGTTCTCCAGAATGGTTGGACCAATTCACAATTTCATCCAGAGTGAATTAGTGTCCCTATCTTTCTGTATCTCCTCCAGCATTTGTCACCTTCCTCTTCTGTGATGTTAGCCAATCTGATGGATGTGAGATGTTATCTCAGAATTATTTTATTTTGCATTTCTCTTATCAGCAATCATTTTGAGCTTTCCTTCATATGATTATGGATATCATTTTATTTATTTAATTATTTTTCTTCTGAAAAAAAAAAAAACAGGCAATTTTCTAAGAAAGAAATTTAAGTTATCCATAGCCATATAAAGGACTTTTAAAAGGTCCAAATAGCTAATAATTAGAGAAATGGAAATTAAAGAGATGCCGAGGTTCTATTTTATACCTATCAGACTGGAAAAGTTGAGAGAAAACAAAACAATAAATATTGAATGAAGGGGCTGTGACAGAATACGCATGTTAATATGCTTTGGGGAGATCTGGGAATTGGTGCAGCCATCAGGGAGAGCAGCCACTGGAGTGAGCAATTTGAACCTATATCCAAAGGTTTCGCCATTGTCCCTCAGTGAAGTAACTATGTACTATACACGTAGTATATTATGCACACTGTCTATGTCACCTTTGACCTAACAATTCCACTGGGAGATTCTCCCCAAAGAGATCAAATGAATAGAAAAAGACCCAAAAGTTTTAAACTATTTTATACGTACTTTCTTATGGTGGCAAAGAATTGGAAACTGAGTGTCCATCAATTAGAGAATGACTGAACACATGACGGAAGATGAATGGAATGGAATACTATTTGTGTTTTTTTACTTATGTACTTTTTATTCAAGGGCAACTAAGTGGTGCAATGGGTAGATTCCCAGGCTTGGAGTCAAGAAGATTCATCTTTGAGTTCAAATCTAGTCTCAGATACTTACTAGCTGTGTTACTTTGGGCAAGTAATTTAATCTTGTTTGCCTTATTTTCTTCACTGGTAAAATGACATGAAGGAGGAAATGACACACCACTCTAGTAAATTTGCCAACAAAAACCCAAAATGGAATCATGAAGAATTAGAACTGAAAAATGACTGAAGAGCAATGAAATTTTTTTCATTTGATTTTACTTTCATGAATATATACCTTGTCTCCTACTGGTTTTCACTGGAGAAAGCAAGAAAAACCAAATCTCTTTTAATTACCTATATGATCAAGCAAAAAAAAAGTTCCCACATTGTCAGTGTCATATCCACACACATATATGTATGCATTCATGTATGTACATATGTATTTCATTCTATCTTGGGTTGGGTTCTTTTCCTCTTTCTTTGCTCTCTTTGGGGATATAGACTCAGTAGTGCTCAAAAGGTATATATATATATATATATATATAGTATATCTTTTGGGATTTAATTCGAAATTGTATTAAAGCATGGCTGAGCCATTTCACAATCTCACCAACAGTGTGTTAATATTTCAATACTCCTAATTCCTCCAACACTTTTAATTTTCTGGTGTGATATAAGTAATCAGAGGTATTTCAATTTGCATTTAAAAAATTACTGATTTTCAAGAGTGGAGCCAAAATAGCACAGCAGAGAAAGGATTCAGCTGAGGTCTTTCAACTTTCCCCTCCAAACAACTTTATTAGCACATCAAATCAAATTTTGGAATGAGAGAGCCAACAACAGGTCAGAGTGAGACTTTCTTCCAGCCTAAGACAACATAAGAGATTGGGAAGACAGATCTGTGTCATAGGGTATAAGCCTGGCCTGGGGCCCACATGGATGAAACACCAGTGATGGGACTAGGTAGTGGAGACAGAAATAGCAGCAATTTCAGGAACTTTCAAGGCAGAGATGGTAATGGCACCTGGCAACTCATCAAAAATTAGAGAGAACCCTTGTTCTAGAAGCAGTACTGTGTACTGAGTGCAGGACCAGATGCTGTTTGGGACCCCTATTGCCTATACCCACTTCTGAGTCACAGTTGAAGGGAAGAGAGAAGCACTTTTTGGGCAAGAGAGAGTGAGAGCCCTGAGGGGAAACTGGTAACTCCATTGTCTATACCCCCTTCTGGGTCATAGCTCAAGTGTGGGGAGGAGCAATTTTAGTAAAGAAAAAGTGAAAACCCAGAGAGACGTATCACGTCTGGCCTCAAGGATCAGGGGCACTGAGGAACACTATGATTTCTGGTTCCAAGGAATCAAGAGCCATTCTTGTGTAAGGACAAGGGTGCAAACAAAGAGAGTAGTGACCATATCTCTCCCCAAATTGCATTACCTTGGAAGAAATGAAAACTGCCAAATCCTCAGAAATAGCTTTGAGAAGAGCAGTGTGAAAAAGCCTGAAACTTGAGATAAAACTCCTCACTAACCATCCATGCTGGAAAGAGAGAACAACATGGACAAAAAAGTCAGCATCAAGAAATAGGTTAGAGAAATGAGGGGGTGGAGCCAATATGGCTGCTGGAAAACAGGGACTTGCCTAAAGCTCTGCCCCAGGCCCCTCCAAACACACATAAAAATGGCTCTGAACAAATTCTAGAACTGCAGAACCCACTAAATAGCAGAGGGAAGCAGGGCTCCACCCAGAACAGCCTGGATTATCACTGGGTCAGGTCTATCATGTGGAGCTGGGAGCGGAGCTGAGTAGAGCCCAGCATGAGCAGCGCCAGGACCAACCAGACAGGGAGGCAGGCAGAACAGGCCCTAGCACCCTGAATCAGTGAGCTGTGGCCGATACCCGACTTCTCAACCCACAGACCCCAAAGACAACAGAGAAGGTTAGTGGGAAAAGTTGCAGGGACAGAGTGAAAGGAGTTCCCAGTTTGGCCACCGCCCCAGGGGCAGCGGAGGTGGTGCAGCTCTGAGACCAGAAATACATCTGTAGTTTCTGCCAGCCCCAGGCCCACCTGGTGGGAGGAATTAAGTGGTGGATCAGAGGAGGAGTGCAGAGCCTGCTTAAGATCTGAGTCAAGGTCTGGGTTAGGGGTTCTTGGGGGAGGAGGAGTGCTGGTATGGCAGAGCTTGCTGTGGAGAAATAGTTCTGAAAACAAGAGCTCAGCCCCTCAAGCTTGGGACAAAGTACTCTCTACTCTACAAGCAGTCATACCCCGATGAAAAACTCAAGGGTCAAGTACTTGGCTGGGAACATGGCCAGGCAGTGAAAATGGATTCACATTCAGACTCAGAATTTGGATTCTTTCTTTGGTGACAAAGAAGACCAAAACATACAGCCAGAAGAAGTCAACAAAGTCAAAGAGAAACATGAACTGGTCTCAGGCCATGGAAGAGCTGAAAAAGGACTTGGAAAAACAAGTTAGAGAAGTAGAGGAAAAATTGGGAAGAGAAATGAGAGTCTTTTGAGAAAACCATGAAAAACAAGTCAATGACTTGCAAAAGGAGATCCCCCCAAAATACTGAAAAAACAATACCTTAAAAATAGACTAACTCAAATGGCAAAAGAGCTCCAAAAAGCCAATGAGGTGAAGAATGCCTTGAAAGGCAGAATTAGCTAAATGGAAAAGGAGGTCAAAAAGACCACTGAAGAAAATACTACCTTCAAAATTAGATTGTAGGAAGTGGAAGCTAGTGACTTTATGAGAAATCAAGATATTATAAAACAGAATCAAAGGAATGAAAAAATGGAAGACATTGTGAAATATTTCATTGGAAAAACCATTGACCTGGAAAATAGATCCAGGAGAGATAATTTAAAAATTATTGGACTACCTGAAAGCCATGATCCAAAAAAAGAGCCTACATATCATCTTTCAAGAAATTATCAAGGAGAACTGCCCTGATATTCTAGAGCCAGAGGGTAAAATAGAAATTGAAATCCAACAATCACCTCCTGAAACAGATCCCCCAAAGAAAACTCCTAGGAATATTGTTGCCAAATTCCAGAGCTCCCAGATCTAGGAGAAAATATTTCAAGCAGCCAGAAAGAAACAATTTGAGTATTGTGGAAACACAATCTGAATAACACAAGATCTAGCAGCTTCTACATTATGGGATCGAAGTGCTTGGAATATGATATTCCAGAGGTCAATGGAGCTAGGATTAAAACCAAGAATCACGGGGGGCGAAGCCAAGATGGCGGCTGGTAAGCAGGGACTAGAGTGAACTCCGTACCATGTCCCTCCAAAAACCTAAAAAAAAATGGCTCTGAACCAATTCTAGAATTGCAGAACCCACAAAAGAGCAGAGGGAATCAGGGCTCCAGCCTAGGACAGCCTGGATGGTCTCTGGGTGAGGTCTATCCCGCACAGAGCTGGGAGGAGAGCGGAGCAGAGCCCAGCGTGAGCTGTGTGGACCAACTAGACCAGGAGCCGGGCGGGCGGAGTGTGCCCTAGCGCCCTGAATCAGTGAGCTGCAGCAGTCACCAGACTTCTCAACCCACAAACACCAAAGACAACAAAGAAGGTTAGTGGTAAGGTTCGCCTACCGCCCCGGGGGCAGCTGAGGTGGGGCAGCTACAGTACTACAGCTGCAGTTGCTTCGGGCCCCAGGCCCACCTGGTGGGAGGAATTAAGTGGCGGATCAGAGCAGGAATGAAGAGCCTGCTGAAGATCTAAGCCCAGTCTGGGTTGGGGGTTCTTGGGGAAGGAGTGCTGGTGTTGCAGAGCTGGCGCATCACCCCAAGCGTGGAACATAGAACTCTTTAGCCTACAAGCAGTCATACCCTGCTGAAAAACTCAAGGGTCAAGTTAGTTGGTTGGGAATATGGCCAGGCAGTGAAAATGCACCCAGATTCAGTCTCAGACTTTGGATTCTTTCTTTGGTGACAAAGAAGACCAAAACATACAGCCTAAAGAAGACAACAAAGTCATAGAGCCTACAACAAAAGCCTCCAAGAAAAACATGAACTGGCCTCAGGCCATAGAAGAACTCAAAAAGGATTTGGAAAAGCAAGTTAGAGAAGTAGAGGAAAAACTGGGAAGAGAAATGAGAAGGATGTGAGAAAACCATGAAAAACAAGTCAATGATTTGCTAAAGGAGACCCAAAAAAATACTGAAAAATAAACTGAAGAAAACAACACCTTAAAAAACAGACTAACTCAAATGGCAAAAGAGCTCCAAAAAGCCAATGAGGAGAAGAATGCCTTGAAAGGCAGAATTAGCCAAATGGAAAAGGAGGTCCAAAAGACCACTGAAGAAAATACTACTTTAAAAATTAGATTGAAGCAAGTGGAAGCTAGTGACTTTATGAGAAATCAGGATATTATAAAACAGAACCAAAGGAATGAAAAAATGGAAGACAATGTGAAATATCTCATTGGAAAAACCACTGACCTGGAAAATAGATCCAGGAGAGATAATTTAAAAATTATTGGACTACCTGAAAGCCATGATCAAAAAAAGAGCCTAGATATCATCTTTCAAGAAATTATCAAGGAGAACTGCCCTCATATTCTAGAGCCACTGAAATATGAAATTAAGGGATGAGAGAGCAACATACATACAGAGAGAGGGAGATAGGGAGAGATAGAATGGGGTGGATTATCTCGCATAAAGGTGGCAAGAGGAAGCAGTTCTGTGGGAGGAGGGGAGAAGGCAGGTGAGGGGGGAATGAGTGAACCTTGCTCTCATCAGATTTGGCCTGAGGGGGAATACCATACATACTCAGTTGGGTATCTTACCCCACAGGAAAGAAGAGGGAGGAAGATAAAAAAAAATAAAAGGGGGGGGGATGATGGAGGGGAGGGCAGATGGGGGTGGAGGCAATCAAAACAAACACTTTGGAAAGGGGACAGGGTCAAGGGAGAAAATTCAATAAAGCGGGATGGGTTGGGAAGGAGCAAAATGTAGTTAGCCTTTCATAACATGAGTATTGTGGAAGGGTTATACATAATGATACATGTGTGGCCTAGGTTGAATTGCTTGACTTCTTAGGGAGGGTGGGTGGGAAGGGAAGAGGGGAGAGAATTTGGAACTCAAAGTTTTAAAATCAGATGTTCAAAAAAAACGTTTTTGGCATGCAACTAAAAAATAAGATACACAGGCAATGGGGCGTAGAAATTTATCTTGCCCTACAAGAAAGGAAGGGAAAAGGGGATGAGAGGGGAGGGGGGTGATAGAGGGGAGGGCTGACTGCGGAACAGGGCAACCAGAATATATGCCATCTTGCAGTGGGCGGGAAGGTAGAAATGGGGAGAAAATTTGTAATTCAAAGTGTTGTGAAAATCAATGCTGAAAACCAAATATGTTAAATAAATAAATTTAAATTAAAAAAAAAACCAAGAATCACTTACCCAGCAAAACTAAGTGTCATGATCCAAGGCAAACTATGGAATTTCAACAAAATAGAGGACTTTCAAGCTTTCTTAGTGAAAAGACCAGAGCTGAATAGAAAATTTGACTTTCAAACACAAGAATCAAGAGAAGCTTGAAAAGGTAAACAAGAAAGAGAAATCATAAGGGACTTACTAAAGTTGAAATGTTTTGTTTACTTTCCTACATAGAAAGATGATGTGTATAATTCATGAGACCTCAATATTAAGGTAGCTGAAGGGAACACACACACACACACACACACACACACACACACACATATATATATATATATATATATATATATATATATATATAGGGAATAGGGTGAATTTTATATAAAGAGATGATATATAAAAAAATAAAATTAAGGGATGAGAGAGGAATATATTGAGAGAGGGAGAAAGGGAGAGATAGAATGGGGTAAATTATCTCGCACTTATCACTTTTAGTGGCAAGAAAAAGCTGTTCTGTTGTGAGGGAAGAGGGGGCAGGTGAGGGGGAATGAGTGAATCTTGCTCTCATTTGATTTGACCTGAGGAGGGAATAACATACACACTCAATTGGGTATCTTACCCCACAGGAAAGAAGGAGGAAGGAGATAAAAAACGGGGATAATAGAAGGGAGGGCAGATAGGGGGAGGAAGTAATCAAAAGCAAACACTTTTGAAAAGGGACAGGGTCAAGGGAGAAAACTGGATAAAGGGGGATAGGATAGGAAGGAGCAAAATATAGTTAGTATTTCACAATATGAGTATTGTGTAAGAGTTTTGCCTAACGATACATGTATGGCCTATGTTGAATTGCTTGCCTTCTTAGGGAGGGTGGGTGGGGAGGGAAGAGAGGAGAGAATTTGGAACTCAAAGTTTTAAAAGCAGATGTTCAAAAAAAGGTTTTGCATGCAACTAGGAAATAAGATATGCAGGCAATGGGGCATAGAAATCTATCTTGCCCTACAAGAAAGTAAGGGAAAAGGGGGTTGGGAGGCAGTGGGGTGACAGAAGGGAGTGTTGACTGGGGAATGGGGCAATACAAATATATGCCATTTTGGAGTTGGGGGGGAGGTAGAAATGGGAAAAAAATTTGTAATTCAAACTCTTGCAAAAATTAATGCTGAAAACTAAAAATATTAAATAAATAAATAATGATTTAAAAAAAAGAAGTATGTTATAGAATTTAGTACAGGAACTGGAAAAAAAGAGAAATGAAGAAACAGCAATCAAGCATTTAATTGTGTAATTTGTAAAAGAAGCACAAAAACACGGAAGAAAATAACACACCTCATAAAAACAAATTGGCCAAACTGGAAAAAAGCTATGAAATCTCACTGAAAAAATAATTCCTTAAAAATTATAATTGGGAAAGCAGAAGCTAATGACTCCATGAGCCATAAAGAAACGGTAAAGCAAAGTCAAAGGAATGGAAAATTAAATTGAAGAAAATATGAAATACCTCTTGGACAAATTACTGACAAATTACTGACAAATAGCTCAAGGAGGGATCATTTAAGAATTATTGAAGTACCTAAAAGTCACAATCAAAGAAAAAGGCTAGACATCATATTTGAAGAAATTATCAAGGAAAACTGCCTTGATATCTTAGAATCAGATGATAAATTAGAAATTAAAAGAATCTAAAATCCCCACCTGAAAGAAATCACAAAATAAAAACTTCCAGGAATATTATAGCCAAATTCCAGAGATCCCAGGTAAAAGAGAAAATGCTTTTAGCAGGAAGAAAGAAACCATTAAAATACCCTGGAGCCACATCAGGATTATACAAGATTTAGGAGCTACCACATTAAAGGATTGGAGAACTTGGAATACAATATTTCAAAAAGCAAAACAGTTGGGATTACAACCAATAAGCATGTACCCAGCAAAACTGAGTATAGTCCTTCAAAGAAAAAAAAAGAAGGATATTTAATAAAATTGAGGATTTTCAAGCCTTCCTTATAAAAAAGAGTTGAATAGAAAATTTGACTTTAAAATACATGACTCAATAGAAGCATGAAAAGGTTATCATAAAAGACAAATCAGAAGAGACTTAATAAGCTTTAACTGTTTACATTCCCGTAATGGAAGATAATATGTGTCTTCTAAGAATTTTATAATTATGAGGGCAGTGGTAGAATATTATATAGAAACATGTTACAGGGGTGAGTCGATTGTGTTGAGATGATGTCAAAAATAGATACATGTGTAAGAGGAATATGAAGAAGAGCTCTCACTATGAAAAGGAAAATGGTGTTGGAGTGAGCAGCACTTGAATCTCACACTCATCTAAATTGATTCAAAGATGGAAGATATATATATATGTATATACATATATATACATATATATATACACATATATACATATATATTTTATATATATGTATATATATATATATATATATATATATATATATATATACTCAATGGGTAATACAAATCAAACTTACCAAATAGGGAAGTGGGAGGGGAATGGGATGCGAGAAAGGGGTGGGGTGATAAAAGGGAAAGTAGATAAAAGAAGGCTGTGGTCAGAAGAAAAATAGACATTGGAAGGCCAGGATAAAAATAGAGAGAGAAGGATGTACAGAAGAAGATAGGATGGTGAGAAATGCATAGTTAGTAATAATAACTGCAAATTTAAATGGCATAAACTCACCCATAAAAAGAAAGTAGATAGCAAAGTGGATCAGAAACCAGAATCTTCAAAAAGAGACAGATACTAGAGTAGACTGGAGACTGGACTGAAGTAGAATCTTTTATGCTTCAGCTGAAGTGAAAAGTTGGGGATAGAAGTCATGATCTCAGACAAAGGAAAAGCAAAAATAAACTTAATAAAAAGGGATAAGTAGGAAAACTACACCTTGTAAAAAGAACCATAGATAATGAAGTAATATCAATATTAAGCATATATGCACTAAATGGCATAGCATCCAAACTCTCAGAGGTGAAGTTAAGTGAACTACAAGAGGAAATAGTAAAACTAGTCAAGGACCTCAAAGTTCCTGTGTCAGAACTAGGTAAATACAACCATAATATAAATAAGAAAGAAGTCAAGGAGATGAATAGAATCTTTTAAAAAGTTAGATATTATAGACCACTAGAGAAAACTTAATGGAAATGGAAAGGAGTATGCCTTTGACTCAGTTGTTCATGGCACCTACCCAAGAATTGACTATATATTAGGACATAAAAAACCTCACAACCAAATACAGGAAAAAAGAAATATCAAATTCTTCCTTTTCAGACAATAATGAAATAAAAATACATTAATAAAAGGCAGGGGAAGCATATATTGAAATTAATTGAAAATTTAATAATCTAATCCTAAAGAATGAGTGGGTCAAAGAACAAATCACAGAAACAATAATTTCATTAAAAAGAATGACAACAATGAGAAAATATACCAAAATCTATGGAATGGAGTCAAAGCAATAATTAGGGGGCATTTTATTTTTAAAGACATATCAATAAAATAGAGAAAGAGTAGATCAGTGAATTGGGCATGCAACTAAAAAAAAAACTAGAAAAAAAACAAATTTAAAAACTCCAGTTAAACACCAAAATGGAAATCCTGAAAATCAAAGGAGAAATTATTATAATTTAAATTAAAAAACAACAGCAACATTGAACTAGTAAATAAACTAAGAACTCGTTTTTATAAAAAACCCTATAAATATATAAACCATTGTTTAAATGATTTTTAAAAGGAAGAATAAATCATTAGTATCAAAATTGAAAGGGGTGAAAGCAACACCAATGAAGATAAAATTAAAGCAATTATTGAGAGAATTTTGCCCAATTATATGCCAGTAAAACTGACAATCTAAGGAAAATGGATGAATATTTGCAGAAATATAAACTGCATAGATTATCAGAAGAAAAATAAAATATTTAAATAACCCTATCTTATAAAACAAAATTGAACAAGTCATCAATGATCTCTCTAAGAAATAATCCCTAGGATCAGATGGATTCACAAGTAAATTCTACCAAATATTTGAGGAACAACTAATCTCAATCTATAGAAATTATTTGAAAAAACATAGTTAAAGAAGGAACCCAACTAAATTCCTTTTCCAATGCCAATATGGTACTAAATCTAAACCAGGAACAGTAAAAACAGAGAAAGAAAACTAAAGACCAATTTCCTTAATATTGATGCAAAAAATTTAAATAAAACACAAGTGAGGAGATTACAGCAATAAATCACAAAGATTGTATACTATGAAAAGATGGGATTTATACTAGTAATGTAGTACTTGTTCAATATTAAAAAAAACTATCAGCATGGTTGACAATATGAATGACAATAGCAACAAAATCCTATGACTCCTCAATAGATATGGAAAAAACCTTTGACAAAATACAATAGCCATTCCTATTAAAACCACTAGAAAGCATAAGGAACAATGGAAGCTTTCTTAAAATGATAAGTAGAATATACCTAAAAGCAAGACAAAAGTCTATTTGGAACAGGGATAAACTTTATGCCTTTCAAATCCAATTGGCGGTGAAGCAAGGATGATGTCCTTTATCCCCACTATTATTTACTCTTGTGATAGAACTGCTAGCTATAGCAATAAGACAAAAAAGAAATTAATCTAATAAAAATAAACAATGAGGAAGCAAAACTTTACTCTTTGCAGATGATGTGATAGTATACTTAAAGAACCCTAGATAGCCAACTAAAAACTATTTGAAACAATTAACTTCAGTTGCAGGATATAAAATAAACCCACATAAACCAAACCCAGCAGAAAGACACAGAAAGAGAAATACCACTCCAAATACCTGCATACAATAGAAAACACTTGAAAGTCTATCTACCAAAATAAACCCAGTGATTAGATGAGAACAATTACAAAACAGTTTTTTCACACAAATAAGGGCAATCTAAACAATTGGAGAAATATTAAATTGTTCATGGGCAGACCAAGCAAATAGAATGAAAAGGACAATTCTACCGAAGTTACTTTACTTAGTGCTATGTCAATAAAACTACCAGAGTGTTATTTTATAGAGCTAGACAAAATTCATAATAAAATTCATCTGCAAGAACAAAGGTCAAGAATATCACAGGGATCAATTAAAAATGTGAAGGAAGGTAGCCTACTAGGTTCAGATTTTCAAACTATATTATGAAATGGTAGTCATTAAAAAATCTGATACTTGCTAAGAAATAGAGTGCTGCATCAATGGGCACACATTATTATGCACACGATTATGCACACAATACACAGTAGTAAATGATCACAGTAATCTCATCCAGACAATGATCCTAGAGAGTTCCAAAGGACCCATGATCAAAAATGCCCTCCACATCCAGAGAGAGCACTGATGAACTCTGAATTCAGATTGAAGTATAATTTTAAAATTTTAAAATCTATTTTCTTTTGCACTATGGCTAATATGGAAAAGCTTTGCATTACCTCACATGTATAATTGAAATCAAATTGTTTGCTGCTCAAGGAGAGGGGATGGACAGAAAGAAGAGAAATAATTTAGAACTCAAAATTTTTTTAAAAAAAGATTGTTAAAAAGTTATACATAACTAGGAAATATCTAACAAAATAAGAAAAAAACTAGTGAATTAGCATTTTATATGGCTAGTGATAATACAGATTTCTTCCTCTCTAAATTACTTACTCCTTTCCCAGAAACATTTATACATAGGGAAATGACTGCAACTATAAAATTGAATAAGTTCCCTATGTATTTTATAAATAAGACATTTCTTAAGGAAACTTGCTGTAAATATTTTTCCCATTTGCCTGCTTCCCCCCTTAATTTTTGCTGAATTTGTTTTCTTTATGAAAACTAGAGAGTAAATTAATAAACTAAGCTTCATAAAATATTCTTTGGTAGCTTTATATAAGATTGAGTAAGGAAATTAATTTCAGTAGCATTAGATTCTTTTTTTACTATCTTGGCTCAGTCTACCTAAGAACAATTAATATTTCACTAATTATTTAAATATATTTTAATTTGTATAAGGAGTGGTTTTTTTAAAATTATGGTCATATAGTTACTACATGTGTTTTGGCATGTAAATTCCCATTTTTTTAAAAAAATAATCTCTGTGGTTATTTTGAATTTAATTACTCTAACTCATCCTGATGGATGTGTTTGGTAATGTATATCTAAATGCCATAGATTTACTTAGGTTTGTTTTTATAACTTTACTAAAATAAGTTATTTATGAGGATTTATTTTATAACTTTGCTCAAGTGAATTGTTTCAATTAGTTGATTAATTTGCTCTCTAGTTTTCATCAAACACACCATCATATCATCTGTAAAAGGTCATAATTTTGTTTTCACTCTGCCTGTGATTACTCCCTTAATTTATTTTTTTCTTATTTTATTGCTGTAGTAGCATTTCAAGCACTATGTCACAGTAATGGTGATAATAGATGTTCTTGCTTTACCCTTGATCTCATTGGAAAGACCTCTAGTTTATTTCCACTTCTGATTATGCTAGCCCTTGCTTTTAAATAGATAATATTTATTATGTTGAGGGAAAATCTATTTATTCCTAAATTTTGTAATGTTTTAACAAGGATGGTTATTATATGTTTTCATAACTTTTCTGCATCTATTGATAAGATTTTTATTGTTATTAATGTGATAAATTATGATTATAGTTTACCAATAATGAGTTCTAAATTCCTACTATAAACCTAACCTAGTATAAATCAAGCTGCAACACTGATACATACATACATACATACATACATTGGTACAACATTGTGTCGTATTCCTGTTCTTTCTTTGCTAATATTTTATTTAGACCATTTGCATTACTATGCATTAGTAACCTTGGCCTCTAGTTTTCTAGTTCTTGAATTTCTCTGAGTTATGTATTAAGCACATGTTTATATCATATAAGAAATTTAGTAAGATGCTTTCTTTTCCTTTTCAAACAGTTTTGGTAGAATTGGAAATAATTGTTCTTTAAATGTTTCATAGATTTCACTTGTAAATTCATTGAATTCCAATGTATTTGTTTGTGGCTTGTTCAGTTTCCTTTTCCAATTTTGAGTTATATAAGTCCTTTTTTTCTTGTTCTATTAATCTGGGTAATTAATATTTTGTGAATATTCATCCATTTTCTTTAGATTTTCAACTATATTGGCATATTATTAAGTGAAATAGATTCTAATATATTTTATTTCTTCTTCATTGTTTGTTAATTCACTTTTTTTCATTTTTGCTACTGGTAATTTGGTTTTCTTTTCTAAAATAAATTTAGCTATTTGTTATTTAAAAACACAGCTTCTAATTTTATTTATTAACTCAAGTTTGCTTCCGATCATTAAATATCTTTTCATTTTCAAAATTTTCATTTTGTTGTTCAATTCTTAGTTTTTAATTTGTTGGTTTTCTAGGTTTCTCTTTTTAGTTATATATCTAAATCATTGATCTGCTCTTGCCCTATTTAATAGTGTAAGTTTTTAGAGTTACAAGTTTTTCCTCAAGTCCTGACTTGGCTGCATCCCCCAAATCTTGTTATGTTGCCCCATTACTGTCATTATTTTAAAGACAATATTCTTCTTAAGAGCAGGGACAATTTAAAAAAAAGTCTTTGTTCCATTAGTGTCTAGCAAAATGACTTCTTGTATATAGGTATTTTTGAAATTTATTTGGATTTTTCTTATTCTATAAATAGCTTTAGCTAGATTCCTGTATTTTATAAATAATATAGCCAGTAGTTTCCTACTCAAAAGACAACAGTAAGGTGGTAAGATAAGCAGAACATGAAGCCATTTTAAATTGCCTTAGTTTATGTTGTAAACTTTTTACACATTTATGGATGTTTCATCTTATCAATGAAGTACTCCTTCCTATGCAAATTACAACAGCCATGCCTTCCTATCCTTGGAGACCCTTGTCCAAGTGCCCCCATAAATTTTCCACAATAGCTTTAAATGGACTCTATTATTAAAATAATTATTTAGAATTGTGAAGCAGTATGATAGAGTAGATACAGTGCTAGATATGGAGTCTGAAAGATGGGATTTAAATCCTCCATCTGACACTTATAATCTGTGTTACCTCGGGCAAGCCATTCAACCTCTCTGTACCTCAGGTAACTCAGTAGGATTTCTCTACTAAGTTATAGCCAGACTGGCTTCTCTTTTAGTCAAGAGAATTCCCCATACTGGTCAAATCAGAGAACTGACCTCAAAGTCTTTGCATGGCAAAGTCTCTTGCTCCTAGCTTCTTGGATTCATCTGTATAAGACTACCCCATTTCATCTCTAGATTTCTTGTGTATAATGATTAGAAAGATTCTAAATGCCAAGGGTAGGTTTTTCAGTTGTAGCTATAGGATATGAACCAACCCTTTACAGCTTATAAGCACAATGTCTCTGGGGTGGGGAGGGGAGATGGTATATTTAAAAAAATCTTAGTTTGGGACTTACATTTACCAAGACATCTATTTGATTTATGATTAGGGATTCAAATAGCTTGCTATGCCAATGAATTAGAACTAGAACAAAAAGCAAGCAAAGTAAGAGGGTTTGTTATTTTCTACCCACTAAGTCCACATTATTACCTTTCTTGCCCTTGCCCCTTATTTATATCTTCTGAATAGAAATATTGGAGGACTATATCTTTTGCCAGTGAAAAATATTACCTTTCCTTACTCGTTGGGACATCTCTGTTTCTCTTTATCTGATCAACACTCAACCTGTTTCCCTTGTTTGAAACCTTGAACTTTCTTTGCTTTTTTTTCCTCATTTTTTCACTTCTAATACTGTTTCAGTTAGCACTTACAGTCAATGAAAACTATAACTTTTCTCAAGTCTGTTCCTTCCTTTTGTCCCACTGACATTATCCTATTGAAAAGTTAATTTTTATTTATAACCACAATGATTCATCAGCTTTGGGAAAGTCTTTATACCTTATGTCGAGGAATAAAAGAGTAATACGATTACCTGCCATGATAATATGATAACCACAGAATTTGGTAAGCCAGGTAAAGGAACATGAATGTTAGCAAATTGCATAGTGCTCTTCCAAGTATGTAAATGTTTGATTTAGCATTGATTTGACTTAAGTGGCAAATTCTCTCCACTGAGATGGCAGTCTGGCTACTCCATAGAGAAGTATTTACAGAGACAAACAAGTTGTACATAAGAAAAACTCTCAGTGTCATGTAGAAGCCTCTCTTTCTGTTCTACATGTGATGACAATTTTAGCTGATATTTGTTAAGTTCAGTTTTTTAAAGGGAAAATAAAATAAAATAATGTGAAAAAGTCATTGGATGGTAGGGAATCAGAGTTGGTAGTGAATAGAATGCTGCACCTGGATTGGGACACACAGGCTGTAATCTTACCTCAGATGGTTATTTGTTGGGAGATCACAAGGCAGTCATCTGAATTCTCTGAGCATCAGTTTCCTCATTTGTTAAATCAGGATAGTAATAGTGCCTCTCTCACAAGGTTGTTGTGGGAATGCCCTGAAATTATGTTTGTCAAGGATTTTTAGACTTGGAAGTGTTCTAGAAATGAGAGCTATTCAGCATTGGTTTTATTGTTATAATTCCATCTGTAAATAGAGAATACCTAGAAGATTGATTCTACCCCAGCCTTTCTCCAGCTCACATCCAAAATTCTTCCACATTGCATATGGAAGAAAATATCTTAATTTCCTCTATCTAAAATCTGGTTATATTCAAGAGGGTCACTCAGGTTAAAATCACAGAATTTAAGCTACTAGAGGTTAAAATCTTTTCCATTTGGAAATTAATGTTGTAGTCAAAGAAAAAGGAGAGGAAAATTGGCTTTTGATTGGCTAATTATTTCATTGTTAAGGGGTTAAACTATTCAATATACTCGGCACCTCCTTTCTCAGAAGTGATGGTCTATGGCAGTGGTTCCCATCATATGGGCCACAGACCCCCTCCAGAGCTGCCAAGTTACTTGGATAGATTACAAATCTATATCCGCACAAGCCATCCATTGCATTAAATGATTCATTATAAGAAACAGACAATCATGCCTTCTCCACATGGAATGAGCATGCCTTTTACAGAAGATGTCTCCCACATCTATTTGTTTCTGCATTTAAATATATGAATATACTGTTGTGGTTAATCCAACAATAAAATCACTTGAAAGAGTTTCTAAATCCACAGACTCTTTGTGTCATTGGATACTTTCAAAATCAATTAATGGCAATACTCCTAACAACTACCATTTGTTTGGCACCATGCTTTGACCATAGTAGGCACTTAATACATTTTACTTTCATTCACTCATTCACATAGGAGTTTGATAAATGTTTGTTGAATAAAGTTGAATCAATCAACATTTATTTAGCATTTATTCTCTACTGGACATTGCTCTAGGTCTTGGGGATAAAAAGCCAAAAATGCAACACCCCCTGCCCTCAAGGAGCTTATATTCCTTTAGGGAATGCAACATGCACATATATGTATGTGTGCATATGTATACATGTATGTGTGTATTGCGTGTGTATAATAAATACAAAATGATTTGAGTTGGAGGGGAGAACCATCAACCACTAGGAGGATCAAAACAAACTTCATGAGGCACTTGAGGTGAGTTTTCAAGGGAATAAGGAATTTTAAGAAGCAGAAATGAAGAAAGATAACATTCCAGGCATTGGGGACAGCCAATGCAAAGGCCACAAGGTGGAAGATTCAGTATTGCATTAGGAATGATAAAAATTCAATTCAGCTGAACCATAGAGCACCCAGAGCAGGGATAGAGAAGGCCAGAAAGGGAGTTGGGCCACATTGGAAAGAACTTTGAATGCCAGAGGAGTTAATATTTTAGCCTAGAGGCACTGAGTAGTGGGGTAATCTGGTCATATCTGTACTTTCAAAAAATCACTTTTATAAGCTGAGTGGATAATGAATAACAGTGGGAGAGGTTGGAGGCAGGGAGTCCAGTTAGAAGGTTAGTGTTATAATTCATGGTGACCAGTTTTGTGTGTGTGGGGATATTAAAAAGGAGCCCTCCTTCTTCAGGGGTGGGGGGAGGACATAGTGGAATTTCTTGTCTAAGGTAATAACCTGAAGAGAAACATTGTGTTTCCTTTTTTCTTAAGCAACATTTTATTTCTGATTTACTTTTATGACATGTGCCTGAAATTAAACCAGGACATGAGAAGAATCTGACATTAATTTATCTCTTGGCATAGGGTTTCTTGGGGTTTAAAAAATAGAGCATTGGGGTAGCTAGGTGAAGCAGTGGATAGAGCACAGGCCCTACAGTCAAGAGCAACTGATGAGTTCAAATCCAGCATCAGACACTTACTAGCTGTGGGATCCTGGCAAGTCACTAAACTCAAATTACCTCCAAGAAAAAAAAAAGATAAAGCATCATATATGTCAAGAAGGAATTATAATCTAGGTGGGAGGGATATCCAAGAAGTAACAGATAATAGGAATAGAAGGACACAATATGAAATGGGAAAAAATCCCAACAACAAATACTTGTTGGGAGTCAGAAGACCTGAATTCATATCCTGTCTCTGAGGCTTTATACCTGTGTGACCATGCACAAAACACTTCCCCTCCACAATCCTCAGCTTCCTTGCTCATGAAATGATGAGGTTGGAGTACCGAGGACCCTTCCGGCCCTCCATATCAGGGACTGTGTAAAGATCAGGGGAGCAATGAAGTTGAGCGGTGATTCACTGCGAAGGCCTGCCACTTTGGGGCTAGGTATCGGGAAAACCAGAGTGAGGCTTCTTGTTGCTGCCAACCTCTAGAATTCTCTCCCAAATGGCAGGCACTGGTGCAGTCTGTTGGGCTCTGCCCTTGCCTGGCATACTCTTCCCTACTTGCCTCTCTCTCTCTTGGAATGCCTCGCTTCCTTTAGGGCTCAGCTTTGGGGCCACCTCCTACAGGAAGCTTTTACCGAGCATCCCCTTAACTGTTTGCACTCCTCGTCACATGATAGTTGGTGTTTAATTTCCCTATGCTTTGTAAGTATTTAAAAATGTTTCTGCCAGTGGAACGTAAGCTCCTTGAGGACAGGGGCTCTGTTTTTGTCTGTGTCCCCAACACACAGTACAGTGCCTAGGACTTTAATAAATCCTTGTTGAATTGTAGTGAAATTGAATTAGAACTTTTAATTCTTATAAAAGTCAGGCAAAATGCAGTCAAGTGCTGATGGAAACCAATTCTCATAAAGAGCTTCTTTACATAGCAAACTTTCCGCATGTTCTCTTCAGGATATTTTCCCCTCCCCCTTCTTATTGATTGTAGAATCTGACTGCCACTTCCCTTTGGGGAATGGCTCCCATCTTCCCTTCAACTTGCTTGTGAAGATCTGGAGCCATATGAAGGGCATGAGTCCATCTGGGAATTCTTGAGGTGGAGTAAGAAAAGAGGTGATATGTTAGGGAAGAAAGATGTTTTCTCTGAGTTGTGTTTTGGAGGGATTGGGAGTAAAGATAAGAGGCAAATAGGGCACTTGCACTTGGGACTTGGCTCTATGTACTGAAAGCCTGGGTTAATTCTTAGGAAGCGAAGAAAGCATTGGCAGCATTTAGCAATTCCATAAATATCAAAGTGAAAGAAGCAAATCTCTAGATGAAAGTTCTCAAGCAGAGCAATAAGAAATCCTGAGTATTGGTATTCCCAGGTGTTTTACATGCTTTAAGGCATAGAAGAAGATAGAGAAAAAAATAGAAGATAAGGAAGAAGACCCTGGGGAACAAAAAGCCTTAGATATTCTGGAGGACAGGGATGTTCATATATATGGAATCATTATCATTGTCACCATCATCACCATCATCCTCATCCTCATCGTCATCATCAACACTGATATTTGCATGGTACTTTCAAGTTTGCAAAGTGCCTCACAATCCATCATCCCTTTTAAGTCTCACCTCAGTCCTACGATGGAAGGACTAAAAGGATCATTATCCTATTTTATGAATGAATAAATTGAGGATTAAAAAGGTCAAGTGCCTGAGACAGAACTTAATTCAGGCCACTGGCTAAGAGATTGATTTCAGAAAGGGACCTTGGAAGTCATCTAATCAAACATCGTTCTTTTGAAGCTAATGAAACTGAGGTCGAAAAGTGAAGGCACTTGGACAAGGTGACACAAGCTATAAAATGGTTGGGCTGCTTTTCAAAACCATGTATACTGAGTGCAAATCCAATACTCCACTCATTTCATAGCACTGGGCTTCCCTGACTCCATATCTGGCACTTGAATTCATTACTACGTCTTACTATGGAGGTCTGGAACAAAGGTAGCACTTCCTAAATGCTCATATTCCTCCACCTCCTCCCCTCCTTCTCATCCTTTCTCCCTCGATCTCCCCCTGTCTCTGTTGCCACCCCTCCCCTCTCTTTCATCTCTGTCCCATATATTTACGTTGTACATGCAAACTTTAGATTAGACCAGATTTTAGATACTGAGTTTTTATAACCAACCCTTGAAGTATTCACATTTCTGAACAAGAAAATCAAGCAAGCATAGTCCTCATTTGCTACCCTACAAAGTGAAGCTCAGTTCCAAAACAGCTACCATTGGAGAGGAGAATTCTAAGACTGACAGCTCCCATATATGAATGAGTATAGTTTTTCCCAAGTGGCTTCCATGGAGCAAATTGTGGCTGATTTGTCTCTTTCCTTCTTTGTCTTCAGAAAGCCACATGATGAACTATTTTTACCAGTGAAACAAAATCAAAGCAGAGTGCCTCTCACTGAAGGGAAAAATACAAAGTAGAGAAGTAAGTTTAGAAGGAGTTTTAAAAAATAGTTTAGGCCACAATGAAGTTTGTGTGTGTGTGTGTGTGTGTGTGTGTGTGTGTGTGTGTGAGAGAGAGAGAGAGAGAGAGAGAGAGAGAGAAGAAGAAGGAGGAGCAGGAGGAGGAGGAGAAGGAGGAGGAGAGGAAGAGAGAGATAAGTAGCAGAAAGAGAGAAAGTGTGTTAGAAATGTCAGAGCAAATGTCAAAATTTAATGTAAAAAATGTCAGAGAAAAAAAGAAATGTCAGAGAGAAAAGGAAGAAAGGGAAACAGACAGGAAGGAAAGAAGAACAAAGAGAGGAAGAAGGAGAAAGGAAGAAAGACATAAGAGAAAGAAAGGAAAAGAAAGAAAGAAAAAAGAAAGGGAGAAAGAACGAAAGAAAGAAAGAAAGAAAGGAAGAAAGAAAGAAAGGAAGAAAGAAAGAAAAAAAGAAAGGAGGAAAGAAAAAAAGAGAAAAAGAAATCCAGTCACAATTGGTAAATTGAGAGCACAAAAGGTCAGTCCATGATTTGGTCACCCTTTAATTTCTTTGTATCTCTCTGCCATTGTGGAAAAAAGCAGCCCCAACTTCAAAGGCACCCTGCATGTGTTCTGAATCAGGGCTGCAGAGCTGATGTATGACAGCTCCAAAATTAAAGTGAAATAAATGTGCTGTTTAAACTCCCATTTTTCCAACAGCAACCAAAAGAAAAGCTGCCTCTTTAAGCACTTGAGACTCCCCTCCCATCCATCCATCCCCTTTTTTGCATTCCCAATATTCCCAGTCCCTTGCATTCTGGGTCCTATACCTATTATGCTTCTGAGCTGAAGGTGGCCACAACTCTCCTCACCTTCAGAGGAAATGTCAGGTGGGCAGACTGGTCAAGACTCTGGGCTCACCTTCTATCAATTTTTTACTATAAAATGGCTCCAAATGACAGGCATTAGACCATGTCCAAACCTCTGTGTGTGGATGGTCCAATGTCTTCTTAGGACAACCAAGGCAATACCCCAAAAGGGCAAAGGACAAATGGTACATTCTGGCCAGATATTTGTTGACATTTCTTGGGACATCTATGGGAGAAGATGCCAGTTAGTGCGGAACACTCACAACTGCATTCCTTGGGAGCAAGGGGCTATGTCTCTACATGGCCTAATTTGGTGACTTCTGCTCTGTGGGGTGGAGAGTGAGCTTAATACTCTCACACATGTATTCCATCATTTCCATTGGTTTTGGGGTTTGTTCCAATCCAAGTACAGGAAGGCTCTGGGGCCAGACCCTGCCTCTGGTTGCCCCACACAGCCTTTGTTGGCATTTCTACTACAAGTCTTTGTTAACTGAGGTTGGCCAGAAGGTTCAAGAAGCAAAAGCTAGAAATGAAGGCCAATGGCTGACCACTCCTCCAGATGACTGGATGGAGACAAAGGGGGACAATAGGCAGAGGACAGCATAGGGTTAAATGGGCTTGAGTCCCCTTCTCCCTCCTTCCAACAATGCCATCACATGATCTGCACATCTGGACCCCAGAACATCCCAGAATGTTTATTTCTGGACCCTGAGAAATTTTGAAGGAGCATGCCTGTTGGAGAGGCTACATTTCTTTTCATAGTGAGTTATAGAATGAGAGGCAACTGTGCCCCAGTGTGCATGTATGTGTGTCATGTGTTGGCATTTGTGTGTGCATAGCTGGCCATCGCATATGTGTGCGTGTGTATGTGTGTGCATTGTGGGTTTTAATTTTTGCAGGTATGTGCATATTTGTGCATGTGTGTGTGTGTGTGTGTCTGTGTATGCGCTCATGCTGAGATGGAAATGATCTTTAAAGAGGAACTGAAATGATGTCTTCAAAATCTATCGATATTAACTACATTGTAAGCATTAAATCAGAAATGTGATTTACGTATCTGGCAAATATTCATTCAATGAACATTTAGTATTAGAGTAGAGCTCTGACCATTTGATATACACTGTGCTAAGTAACAGGTCGGGTCAAGATTCAAATATACACAAAAAAGACACACACAGGTTTCAGTAGACATAACATCAGATTTGTACGAAGAACTGGGTCCACCACTTTGCCACGTGGGTGACATTGGGTAAGTTACTTCTACTTTATGGGCCTCATTTTCATCGCTTACAAAATCAGGGGGCCTCAAGGGTCCATTCCTGCTCTAAATCGATTGATATTATTATCTCCAGGAGATTAGTCTGGTTGGAGGGTTGGCATTCTCACTTTGAAAACTAAATAACAGCATAAGCCCATATATACACAGAAAAGCTAACCAGGAGGTTTCAGGTTTAGGTTAACCTGCACCCAGATGATGTCATTGACTTGAGGACTGAGACAAAATTTTCTATAGGCACTCAATAAGCAGCATGCCCAGGAAGCTTTCCCTCATCTTCCCAGCTGGTAGTCTTCTTTTTCTCCTCAAATTACATCCTATATACTTCTCTGTAGCACTTCTTGGGTGGAACAAATGGAAACTCCTTGAGGGCAGAAAATCTTTTATTTCCTACATTGTTGTTCAGTTATTCAGTCATGTCCAACTCTTTGTGATCCTGTGGACCATATCACATCAATACAGTGCATGGGATTTTCTTGGCAAAGATACTAGAACAATCTGCCATTTCCTCCTCCAGTGAACTAAGGCAAACAGAAGTTAAGTGACTTGCTCAGGGTCACACAGCTTGTAAGTACCTGAGTTGGATTTGAACTCAGGTCTTCCTAACTCCAGGTCCTGTGCTCTAGATAGATGCTGAGCCATCTAGCTGTCCCTTTGTTTTCCCTAATCCCCCTTAATTCCAGTGCTTTTCCACCTTTTAATTATTTCCTATTTATACTTGTCTATACCATGCTTTGTTTGCTATAGACTTGTTTGTAAGTTTTTCTCCTCCATTATATTTTAAGTTCCTTGAGGGCAGAGATCACCTTTTGATGCTTTTTTATCCTTAGTTTTTAGCACAATGCCAGGTACATAGTAGGTGCTTAATAAATGCTTATTGAATGAATGGTGCTTTTATGACTGTAACACAGTGCCCTGTACACACATAGGGCTTAATGGCTTAATATACTTTTGCTGAAATGAATTCTAAATATCTCTCTCTCTCTCTCTCTCTCTCTCTCTCTCTCTCTCTCCCTCCCTCCCTCCCTCCCTCCCTCTCTCTCTCTCTCTCTCTCTCTCTCTCTCTCTCTCTCTCTCTCTCTCTCTCT
This sequence comes from Trichosurus vulpecula, assembly GCF_011100635.1. Taxonomy (NCBI): domain Eukaryota; kingdom Metazoa; phylum Chordata; class Mammalia; order Diprotodontia; family Phalangeridae; genus Trichosurus; species Trichosurus vulpecula. The sequence continues at coordinate 11,822,691 of NC_050577.1, forward strand.
CTCTCTCCAATTTTATTTTTAAATAACATTTTCCTTCTCTCTCTTCTACCTTCTCCTTATTCATTGAGAAAGAAAGAACAAAATATTAGGAAAATACATAGTCAAGCAAAACCAATTCCTGCTTTGCCCTGCCCTCCAAAAGGCTCGTCTTCACTGAGTCAGTCATCTGTGACAGGAGGTGGGTAGCCTGTTTCATTATGAGTTCCCTGGAGTCATATCATAATTCAGCATTGCATTGATCAGAGATCCTAAGGTTTTCAAAATTGTCTCAACAGTATTATTGTCACTGGGTAATTTTTTCTCCTCGACCTTCTCACTTTATTACACATTAGTCCATGCAAGTCTTTCCAGGTTCCTTTGAAACCATCTGCTTCATGATTTCTTACAGAACAGTCATTCTATCTTGTATATACATCATGACTTTTATCTGTTCTCCAATTAATGGACACTTTAAAAGCAACTATATGTATTTATGTGCATTATTTCTGTACATATGGGTCATTTTCCTTTTTTGTTGATCTATTTGGGGTATAGACCTTGTAGTGATATAGCTGGGTATAAGAGAAGTCACAGTTTAATAACTTTTGGGGCATAGTTCCAAATTGCTTTCTAGAATGACTAGACCAGGGGTGAGGAACATGCAGCCTCAAGGTCACATGTGGCCCTCTAGGTCCTCAAGTGTAGCTCTTTGACTGAATCCAAACTTAACAAAACAGATCTCATAAATAAAAAGATTTGTTCTGTAAAACTTGGACTCAGTAAAAGGCCTCACCCAAGGCCTTAGAAGGCTACATGTGGCCTCGAGGCCACAGGTTCCCCACTCCTGGACTAGACCAATCCCCAATGTCAACAATAGTGCATCATTGTTCGTATTTTCCCACAGCCTTTCCAGCATTTGCCATTTGCTGTTTCCTCAGTCCAGTTCATTCATTTTAAAGATGCAGATTCTGAAGCCCAGAGACATAGACCTTCCATGGATGATATACATAAGTACCAGGCTTCAAACTCAGTCCCTTTGACTTCAAATGTAGTGTTGTCAGCTTTTCGCCTCTGCCCCTTCCCCCATTATGCTACTTCCTTCCTTTCATGGAATAGGGGAAAAATTATCCTTTAAGTCAGGAAACCTGGGTTCTAGTTCAACACTCTCCAGCTGTGCAACCTAGAACAAGACACCTAAATTCAGTAGGGTTGAGTTTCTTCATACAATAAGACGATTATATTCGGTGAGTTTTAAGTTCCCTTATGGATCTAAAATTCTCTTCGATCTTGAATGACTAATTAATCAGCCTTATTCTTCAAGAAGAGAAAGGTTAGGCAAGAAGTATTAAGGAAACCAAAGGCAATAGCCCCCTCCCTGACCCCACCACAGTTACCCTGCCGGCTCATCCTGTTTTCCCTTTAACGTCATCGCCACTTTTTTCTGTTTATATCTTGTTTGGGGCATTGTTGTTTTATGTTTTCTCTCCCCTCCCCATGTCGTTAGACTGTACACTTCTCGAGAGTGGGGACTGTTTTTTTTTTTTACCTTTCCTTGTATCTCCCAGAACATTATACGTTGACTGGCACATAATAGGAACTTAATAAAGATTTGTTGACTTGACATAGATTTAAATCCTGTCTCTAGTATTTACTACCCATGTGACTGTGGGAAAGTCACTTAATACCTCACTAACCTCTCAGTAGCTCAGGAGTGTGGGTGAAGCACTTAAGCCCCCCAAACCTCAGTTTCCTCATCTATAAAATAGGGATAAAAATTCAATAGTTGCCTATCTCAAAGAAGCAAATAGGTAATGTAGGGGTTGCATCTTGTACACCTTGTGTGTGGGCTCTGTGCAAATGTCTGAGATTTGTAGAGTTGCCAACGACAAAGTCATGTTGGCCAAAGCTGCCCCTCCTGTTGTGCCCAAGTGTGGGACTACCTGGCCTAGGACTCTCTGCACCCAGATTGCAGAGCTCCTGGCAACAGAAGGGAATATGAAAACCAAGCAAAGCATGTGGCTAATTGGCCTCTGCCAATGAAACAGAGCAAGAGCTCTGTGTTTGTTTCCTTTTGGCCTCTCTGGCTCTCAGCTTACTTCTCTGCAAAAGAAGTAGAATGGACTCAAGAACCTCTAAGATCCCTGCCAGGACCAAAACTATGATATTATGACACCATTGTTCATTAACTGCTTTGTGTGGAACAGTGGGAAGATCTTTGGGTTTGGTTCCTCCCTCTAAGCCTCAGCGACTTCAGCTGTAAAAAGAGGAAGTATACTTGTTCTCTCATAGCCTTAACCAGGGAAAGCTCTTTTCAAAGAGCAAAGCATTCTATCAATGTGCATTATTCTTGGCCATTTGAGTTTGTACTAATGAAGGTTTTTCATTCCACAACCAACCATCCTTTTCAAGTTCATTTAATAGGTTAAGCACCTTTGATATTTATTGAATTTTTGAACTTATCTACATATGTAGTCCCCAAAATGATGTTTTTTTTACTCCAGTTTTATTTAATAAGCTTTTGTAACTATAGAAGGAGTTCACGTGCATCAAAGATAGTTTAGCACTCTATGCTGAAACATTAGGGAAAAGGGGGGAAAAACCACAGTGTGAGAAAACCGACCTGGTGACAAGTTTGAAATGGCAGCTCTGCTGGGTTTGGAGAAAAGGAATTCTGTTCTGCAGCTGTCTGGGGTGAAGGTTCGAAGGCTCTTAGAAAATACTTTTTGTTTTAGTTTATGTTGAACTTGAGAAATATATGAAAATTTCAAGTGCTCTTTGGCTGGCCATTAAGATTCTTTTTTATACAGTCACAAAAGAATCTGATATACAAATGCATCTCACTTCCACTGAAATCATTTTCTTGAGATATTTGACATAAACTGGAATGATTGTAGCAACAATTTACTCAGAAAATTGAGGCTATTACATGGACACAGGATTATTTAACAGGGCTTTGAAATAATGCTCAATCATTCCTACCTTTTCCTGGCTTGGCATCCATGCTCAAGATGATCATGTCACACACGTTCAGTTTGTAGATTGTTTGCACAGTTCAATAGTGAACAAACTTCTATTCTCCTGTTGATTAAAAATGGAGACTAGTAGGATCATGGAATTGTCATATTAAAAGGCAGTGATGGTCCTAGACTGGAATTCTACCTCAGCAGGAAAATTAAAATGGAAATTGGAGCAGGGCTGAGATGACATAGGTGGTCAGGTATTAGGATGTCACCTGGACAAATCCTGTCTGATGTCTCATCATGGAATCCAAGTGAACCTGCATCCCTGCCACAGGCTCTCAGGTGCCTCTAAACTGGAGGAGCTCTGACTGCTTAGCCAGTGAAAAGCTCTGTGCTAGTAGAAAGCGGGCAAACTCTCCCTTCTTGGAAGTCTCTAAACTGAGGTGAGATGACCATTTGTTTTATGGGTCATAGTTTGAACACTTTTGGGGGGCTGGTCTAGCTGGCCACAGACATCCCTCCCAGCTCAAATTCTGTGATGCTGAATTTCTGAAATTCTGCCCATTAGGGTCCAATAATTCGTCAATGGATGGTGAGTTTTGGGACTGTAGGGATGCATGAAACAGATAAAATACATCATGGGATTCAGTCCTATGTGGCCCCTCCTGCTTCTGATAGCCAGTCAATCAATACGCATTCATTAGGCACCTACTGTGTGCCAGATATTCCTCTAAGGGCTATGGATACAAAGGGAAAAATGAAAGCATCCCTAACTTCAATGAGCTTCTATCTTTGAAATGAAGAGAACATTTGAAGTAATCAGCGAGCATTTAATTACAGTAGCTAACATTTCTATTGCACTTTGAGGCTCGCAAGGCGCTTGGTCTTTACCATAACCCTGTGAGGCTGCTGCCATTGTTATTCCCATTTGATAGAAAAGGAAACTGAGGCTGGAAGAGTGACTCACTCAGGGTCACCCAAGTAGTAGAGTTCTGAGGCAGAATTTGAACTCAGCTTTTCCAGCTAATGGTTCTATATATTCTGGTCTCCTTTAATTTCCTGAGCATGTACTCTGTTTCAGGCTGGTGCTGTGAATCAAGGATGCAAAGCCAAGACCGAAACATCCCTTGCTTTTGAGGAGCTGACCTTCTATCATGACAGTATTAGAGGGACAGTGAAGGAAGGAAATGGTGTCAAGAATCATACAATCCTTAGGATGCCCGCAAAAATGTGTTTCTTTTCCAGTCCTTTTAAGGTGTATCCTAGGGCTGCACTTCTTAAACTGTGGGTTGTGGCTCCAAAATTTGGCATCAGTAAAAGGTTTCTGAATGTGCAATGACCAAAAATTAATTAAAAATCCATTGATTAATTAATCTGGGGTGTTTCTGGCAGCACTTGTCCATGTTGCATCACACAACTTCACTGCAGCCTTGGCTCTGAACGAAAAGCATGGGCACTTTGCATTGTGCAGGCTCTCAGGCCCCACAACACCAACAAACATGGGGAAATGCAGAAATAGAGTTTAAGAAGCCCTGCCCTAGGAAACAATATGGGTGACATGTAATGAGTTGTTTCAGTTGGTTTAAGAAATAACCACCCATGAGAGATCCAGAGATGTCAACACGAAGTGGACATAGCTCATCCATTTGGCTAGATTAAAGTAAAAATGGCCCAATGAAATTAAATTCACATGCCTCTGAGTTCCTTCAGGGATCCTATTCTGAGGCATTAGAAAAGAACCAAGATAAGAAGATTGCCCTTTTGACAAGTCTGACACAGTTGTCAGACAACTAAAAGAAGGCAAGTGAGTCATCCCATGTTCATCCATCTATGCTTCTATCCTACCACTCAACCATGTATCTTTCCATCCACCCATTAATCCAACATTGGACAGTCCAGCTATGGACAGTGTATACTACCATGTACAACAACACACCAAGCTGTAGGATCCATTTCTCAACATTCTAAATGAACTGTACCATCTTGGATAGACTCATTAGGTATTTGCGTGAGGGAGGCAGAATAAACTTGCCTGCCTAGCAAGTACCACCCTCCTGGCCATCAGAGCTGCAGAACTGCTTGAGAGGAAATGACCTAACATGAGCAGATGGTGGAGAACATCTGTGGACCACATAAAAGAGTCCTTTCTCACTAATGAATTGTCCTCAAGGCTTAAGATGATTCTGATGAGTCACACATTTCTTCTGAGACATAGTGATATAAACCAGAGGACCTTCATAATTTGTTAGGCACTCCTTTGTTATCCATTCTTAATTAGGTTATGTTGGACACCCAATCATTGTTTCTAAAGGAGTAATACTTTTGATGGGAAAATAAATAAGATTCCATAAATAAGACTCACATTTTTGGTCAACGTTCCTTTCCGGTTAATGGAATGCTTCTCGGACTCCTTTTGGTAAATTCAGCTTATTGGATTAATCTAGGCATTTACAACCCAATACTCAGATACTTGTTACTAGTGAATCCCTGGTTTGAGACCCATTCTGACATGTAGAAATATTTTCTGGTTGAAAAATTAGTTGTCTAAGGCCACGATGTATAGGCTTTTCCTTGATAAATGATCAGGACTTCCTGGTTCCAATCTTTCTTGGATCACTGGTTGAGAGTCTCCTTTCTGCATTGTGGGCCTTGTTCAGTTGGTTGTAGAAGTCCTGACAACTCCCTTCTGACTTTGATCTCTCCTCTCCACCCCCATAATCCTTGGCCTCTGCCTCTTTCTGTTAACATTCTGCTTGATAGACCCAGTTCCTGTTTCTGGTGCTTAGATGCCCTGTTGTCTTGATCCATTGGCCCTGAAGTAACTCTTCTCTCATCCCCTGAAGCCTAGAGAATAATGCCAGACTCCTTAGCCCTGTGAGAATGGCCTTCCACAATAAGGTGCCAAACAACCCTTTCCTACTTTAGCTCAAGGGTTCTCCATATACATTCAAGGTTTCAGTCTAACAGAGCTACTCATCACTAAACATATCTCATGTGTTTCTGCCTTCAGGTCCTTGTCCATGCTGTCCCCTACTCCTAAAATGTTCTCCTCTTCCTCTATCTCAATCTGTTGACATCCTACTCATCCTTCAAGGCTAAGGTCTATGTCACATCATTCATTGTGTCCCCAGCTAGAAATTATTTCTCCTCAATTTGATCTCTTGACATTTTAAAATTTATGCTTCCTATATATGTATTGTTTTCTAATTTGTATTATGTGCTCTATGGCTGAGTCATCTTGCAAAACAGAAGTAATCAATGAATAGTCTGTTCCAATTGCATCCCCATCTTTGGCAGACATAATGAGTTCATATTAACCAAATATGATTCTGTATATGACTGACCAAATGAAATCTACTTACCAACTCTCTTCTTCCCCTCCTTTAAAACATTACAAATTTTCATAGTAAGTAAAGCTTCTTGAGTGCAAGGACCATGTTTTATTAAATTTGGGTCTCTCTACCTTAACACCTCATAAAGTGCCTTACAAAGACAGTGTTTCATACACATTTATCAATGTAACATCTGAATTCCCATCCATCTCTAAGATTCAGTGAAAGTGATAAGCAGACTTTTAATCAGTCTTGTTTATCTGTAGACAACATGGACTATTTTTCCTTTTTGTCCTCTTTCTCAGAACCTAGCAAAGTGTCTTACACATAGCAGTCACTTAATGCATGTTTCTAGAAGTGTATTGAATTGAACCTTAGTCTCCTAATGGAGACAGCTCAGGATCCTAAGCCCAAGAGCCTAAGGAATAGCCATACCCCCAAACCATCAGACTTGCTTCCCACCTGTAGCCACAACTGAGGGAGGAAATAATTGTATTTCACAACCAGCAACAATTGCTCATTAGATGACCCCAATAGGTAGATAAGTAGAGAACCCTGGGAATGGCAGCACCCCATAGACCACCAGTCTTGACTCCATTCTAGCCATCATCTGGGGAGGCAACTCTTATGGAACAGGGGAGGCTCTTCCCAACCAACTGCTACTTACAAGGGAGCAAAGGCAGACTAGCTGAGGCAGCAGGGCACCCTGAAGAAGACAAGAGACAGCCTGTGCCAGGCAAGTCAAATCACTACTATCAGCTTCACTACAACTTCCTTCAGACCCTGATAGTGACAGCCTATAGTCCTGAACCCAAGAAACTCAGGAATAGCAAGGCTTCCAGCCCAGTGCCCTGAGGCATCATCCTAGGAAACAGCCCTATGCAGCCTGGTAAATGCTCCTGTAGGTGCTACAGCCCCACCTAATGAAGACCCATGAAAGAAAATTCTCATTACCAAATCCTTGGCACTAGCAAATGGTTCAACATCAGAAATAAGATTTTATCAATGAAAGTGACATAAAAGAAGAGGCTGGACCATCTGTTTTGCTATTGTACCTAAGGACTATGCCAGCTTTCCATCTGATTTGCCAATGAAACTTTCCAAATACATTTTTTTCTCATTAGAATGGGAGCTCCCTGAAGGTGGGGACTGTCTGATTTCTTTATTTCTATTCTCAGGACTTAGCACATACTAAGCTCTTACTAAATGTTCATTCAGTCCTTCTCTATTAGTATCCAATCAGCAATTCTTTGAAAATAAGTGCTTTAAAAATTATTGAATTTTGATTCATAAACTTGTTTGTTTTCAGCATATGAAAGTAGTCTAGAGGCAGCCAAATGAGTCAGTGAATAGGGTGTTGGATATGGAGTCAGGAAGACCTGAGTTTGAATGCCAGCTCTGAAACTAACAGTGTTACCCTGCCTAAGCCATTCATTTCAGCCTCAGTTTCTTCATCTGTAAAATGTGGAAAATAATAGCACCTCCTTCATAATGTTGTTATGGGGGATTATTGTGCTTATTTTGGCTTAGCAATGACCTAACAAGAAAACACAGATGCTCCATCAGCCACCACCACACCATCCATACATGGAACCATCGGTTACAGAAAATAGAGAAGTTTTGAATGCTGTGGATAGGTTCACTTTCCTTGGTAGTGTACTTTCCAGGGATGTACACATTGATAATGAGGTTGACACATGCATTGCCAGAGCTAGCTCAGTGTTTGGGAGGCTCCGAAGGAAAGTATGGAAGAGAAGAGGTATTAGACTGACTACCAAACTGAAGGTCTACAGAGCTGTGATGCTGACTTCATTGTTGCATGCCTGTGAAATCTGGACAGTGTACCAGCACCATGCCAGGAAATGGAATCGCTTCCATTTGAATTGTCTTGGGAAGATTCTGAAGATCACCTGGCAGGATAAGGTACCAGACACTGAGGTCCTTACATAAACTAAACTGTCAAGCATTCAAACTCTGCTTCAAAGAGCATAACTCCAATGGGCTGACCATGGTGTTTGAATGCAAAATGCACACTTGCCAAAAAGACTATTTTATGGAGAACTCACACAGGGAAAGTGTTTACATGGTGGTCAGAGGAAGCGATACTCTCAAGGTCTCTCTCAAGAACTTTGGAATTAATTGTGTGACATGGGAGACATTGGCACAGGGCCACTCAGCATGGCATTCCCATAGCAGAGAAGATGCTGGGCTCTATGAGCAAAGTAGAATTGAAACAGCTCAAAGGAAATGTAGGATGCATAAGCTGGGAGTATCTACCCCAAATATTCACAGGCACTAGTTGTGCCCGACCTGTGGTAGAGCATTCCAAGCTCGTATTGGCCTGATCAGCCACAGTCGGATATATTGAATCTTCACTCAAGCAGAGTGATGTCATTTTGGTCCTCTTGGAGAATGAGGGACAACTACCAACCATGGGGATCACATGAGATTTCATTTATTTATTAATGTATGGGTTGCACTAAATGGCCACTAGTGTCCCTTGAAATTCTCAAGTTCAGAGATTCTCTGGAGATCATCTTTGTCCCAGGAAGAGAAAGCCTGAAATACAGCCTCTCCAAAGATTCTGTGGCATCTTACTTTGCTCATGGCAACCCCCTGCATATGTGTACCAGTCCTGGAGAAAAGAGCTGTTGTTTAAAAAATCCCCTCCCACCCCACCCCCATAACCCCTCACTTCAAGAAAGAGTTCTGGAACCTTCAGCAACTTTTTGTGCCAAAGGCTCTACTTCACGTAGTAAATGCTGTTTGTGTATATCAATTAAAGGCCAATTAATTCATTAAAAAGCTCTCCAGGAATAACAAATTGCAATAACAGCCTCTCTATTACATAATTGTTAATTCTGAACAAATAGGTTTGGAGCCCAGGCCTATTTATTTAACATGCAATTACTGTCCAATTTAATCTAAATTAAATGCTTGCTGGAAGCCTATAATTTGAAGTGTTACTGAGACTTGTTTTAGGGCAAGGAAAAATCAGACATTGTCAACTACTGCCCCAAGGTCAGATGTTTATCTTTGTAATTCATATCTTGGGTATAGAAATTAAAAACCCGTGCTATTTTGGGAAAAAATGCATACCCAGAGTGAGTTTTTGGCTTCCAAAGAGTGTGCCTTGTGTGCCCACTTCCATTCCCAATAAATGACTTGTTTCCTCCTATGGAACAAGCCTTGAAAAGTCCATCCACCTGGCCTACAGTGAAGCAGCAAAGGCCTCTTGGATGGGCATCTTTTGTTAGTCAATAATCATCTTTAAATGCCTACTATGTGCCAGGCTCTGTGCTAAAGGCCGAGAATACAGAGAAAGTAAAAAACATGATCCCTGCCCACAAGATGATCACATTTTGCTGACTTAGAATGTATAGCCTGTTGCTTTGAAGTTATAAAACAATGACTGAAGTAATTATAAATGATACTGTGACCAGGAGTGACCCACAGGGACATGGAAAAAGGCAAAAGTATCTATTAAACACTTACTATGTGCCAGGCACTATGCTAAACACCTGACAAATGTCATTTGTTTCTCACAATACTACTGAGAGGTAGGTGCTATTATTATCCCCATTTTACAGATGAGGAAACTGAGGCAAATAGGGGTCAAGGGACTTGCCCAGGGTCACAGAGCAAGTAAGTATCAGAAGGTACAGAAGGTACTAGACTTGAGGAGCTTCATGGAATTGACCAGATTTGAAGGTACAAGGGCAGAAGGCCTTCTTAGGAGAATTTAAAAGGCATTGATATCCAGTCCTGCTGGACATATGGTGGCCGGCATTACTTAGGTCAGGAAATTAGATGGGAGAAGGATTTCTGAAGTTAGCATGTTCTTGTCCCAATTGTCCAAATGCTAGAGAATCCAAATGAGTGCTTACCTCTGGTTCTTTGCATCATGGTCATTTCTAGATATTTTCTTCCTGCCTGTCTCTCCATGATCTCCTTTCTTGAAACCAAGAAAAATGCTTAAGCAGAATTGGTGGGCACATTCTCCGTATTGCATCTCTCAGTGTCCTCAGTATTTGCTAATACTCCTCTCCCACCCCAAACTCTCTCCTGAGAGGAGGAAATTAGGTTAATTTGTCTTAATAATGCCTAGAGCCACTTGCTATAAAAGGAATCTGGGCCATAAGTGCTGGAAGCAAGATTGGTGTTTGCCTTTGATCTTAGTTCATGTGTCTTTTAGTGCTGTTTCCATTTGGGTCACTGCAGTCATGGTTGGCATGGCCCTCCTGATTCTACTTAGTTGGTTCTATTCCAAGACTCCGCGTGTTTCTCTGCATTCTCCTCATGGCTTGTGAAAATATGATGGAAGCTTCTTGAGGGCAAGGACTCTTTGTTTTTTTGTCTTAGTACCCCCAACACTGAGCATAATGTCTGTTACATCAGGCACTTAGGGAATGCTTGTTGATGAATTGACTCATGGCACAATAAACTTCCATGACATGACATGACAGTTGGTTTAGCTATTCCCTATCTAACGGACACTACAGCCTTTCAGAACATAACTTTTCATTTCAGTGAACTAGATTGCCTTTACATTGGCTATGTGTTTTTTTTCTATCATCTCATGTGATTCTCACAACAACCTTTTGAATTAGTTTCCATTTTATAGATAAGGAAATTAAGTATGGGGGGGTGTCATACTAATTAGTGTCTGAGCTGAGATCCAAACTTGGTTCTTCCCAAGTCTAATTTCAGTGCTCTCTCCAGTCTGCCAGCCTCAAAGAGACTCCTTTCCTAAGCCTTCAGATGCCTGTTGCCCTTATGTTCTGCTCAGCTTCCCGGGACCCCACACTGTGACTTCCCATCAGGACCTGACATCCCTGGTTAACATACATACCATGTTCTAAATCCAAGGTTCCTAACCTTTTCTTTGCCATGCCATCTTTGTCACTATCAAAATGTCAGGTTTTAATGGAAAGTCACAGTGTGGGATGAGAGATAGATAGAGAGAGAGAGAGAGAGAGAGAGAGAGAGAGAGAGAGAGAGAGAGAGACAGACAGAGAGAGAGAGAGACAGACAGACAGAGAGAGATAGAGACAGGCAGACAAACAGAGTGCCTAAGGTATTGAAGCACCAGGCAGTGAAATTAACCCTAGATCTGGAATCATAGGACTTTGGTCCAAATCTTGGTTCTCCCACTTAAGACCACTTAAGCAAAATAATTCACCTCTCTGGGCCTCTCTTTCCTCATCTGTGAAATGAAGGAGTTGGATTTACAGAAGTCTAAAATCCCTTCCAGCTCTAATCAGGTAGTCTACATATATTTATTAGGTACTTACTCTATGCTAGCCACTAAGCACTAGGGATACAAAGAAAGCCTAAAGTCAGTCATGCCCCTGCCTTCAAGAAACTTAGATTCTAAATGGGGAAGATAGCCTCCAAATAACCCAATACCTTAGAAGATGTGTGTACAGAGTGGATGGGAGGAAATCTCAGAAGGGAAGGCAGGAATGGCTGGGAGATGGGAAGGGCATCTCCCAGAAGATAGGCTTTGGGCTAATCTGATGGCCACAGTTAGCATTTGTGGGTCTTGTGACTTCCCGCTTTCTGATTAATTACTTACAAATATACGACCCAAATATGTTTAGAAGCAAAGCAGAGCAAGGGAATTTTCTTTTTTTGGTGTGACTCTGTCTTGCTTTTGAGTCAAATCCCACTTCTATTAAGGCAATTATGCATGAGCATTGATGAGAGAGAGAATGAATCCCATGTGTTTGATGCTTTATTGAAAACAGCGGCCAGTTGGGTACGGGCAAACGCAGCTGCATCTGGGGCTTGGCAAAGGATTCAAAAACATTTTAGTGAGGAGGGGGGAAAAATAAAGGGAGAAAGAAGGGGAAGGGAAGGTGGTGCACCCACCAGCCAAAGCATTTTCTAAGAATTTTTAAAGTGCTAATTTTTAAATTTGTTCATTTTAAAGAAAATTTAATTCACATGTCTCTGGAATCATTTATTTATTTATTTATTTATTTGCATTTAACTCAACAGAACATTGTTTGTTGAGTCATTTGATGTCCAAGAATCCTTCCCAGAGCTGTTTCTTTAGAAATGGAAATATTATTTGAACAAATATGATGGTGGCTTTCCATGTGATATATCAATTCCAGACTTGGTGTTGGGCTCACGCTGTATATTTCTATTGGATGTTCCTCTAAACTCTGTGAGATAAGGTCATGGGATCAGAGATTTAGAGGTGGAGATGATTAAGAGGCTCTCATCTTACAGGTAGAAAAGTTGAGGAACGGAGAGGTTACATGGCTTGTAACTAGGTAAGTAACATGGTTGTGGTGTACCTAAGGCAGTTTTTGAACCCAGATTTCCTTGTATACAAATATAGCAAAAAATGCTCTATCTACTGCTCCACCATGCCTAGTGAATAATCAGCAACCCTATTTTACTGAGGAGAAATTCAAGTCCCAAATAGAACTGAGATATTTGCATGTACATTACATGTAACATACAGAGATTTCAATAGCATGTGCCTTGATTGGCTAAACTTCTGTTGAGTCTATGGAGTCCCAATGACCTTCAGGCAGGCTTTCAGGACTATTTTCTAAACTTGGAGTCACAATTCTGAAGTTTTGACAATACCGAGCTTTTCTCTGAGCCTGAAGAAGATCATTAGAGTTGTCTGGCTTTGTTTCAGATAGCACCTCTCAAAGTTCCAGGCTTCATTCCTTTTAAATCCTGAGAATCTCAGAAGATCATGGAGCATGCCCAAGAATGGGTTTTTAAAGTTTATCCAACTTGAAGTCCTCTCCTCCACCTGCCATACTTATGGGAATGCTTGAACCAAAGGCCATGGGGAAAAGGACAATCATTAGGGACAGGACCAGTTCCCTGGTTTCCTTGGGATGAGGAATGCCCAGATGAGCAAATCCTCTCCATCAATGCAAGTCAGATTCTTTTCTGAAACTTAACAGTTTAGAGAGCTGCCCAGAGCATTTGAAAAGGTAAGGGACTTTCCCTGTGTCCCATGGAGAGTTTCTCTTCCTCTATCTCAGAGGTTATCTCTCTATACCTTCCTCCAAGAGGTTCTCAAACTGAGTAGATGCCAGGAATCCTGATGCACACTAAGACTGTTTTCTTGTTTGTTTGAATCAGTCTTAGGTTGTTTGTTACTAGAATTTAGAAGAATCATTTTCAAGGCTTTAGCCACAAGGATTCTGCCAAAGTTGTTTAAACTGAAGTGTTCTACCACTATCGAACAATATGCTGCCTCTTTTTATTATCATGAATGTAGCGATATATTCAGATAATTGATTCAATCACATAATTCACTGAGATGCAGCATTACATATGGGAGAGAGGTTTAGTCTTGGAGCCCCAAAAGACATGTATCCAAGTCTAGCCTTGGACATATAAATACTAGTTATGTGACAGTAAGTATCACAACCCCTTGGTGGTTTAGGCAACTCTCTAAATAGTGAAGTAGAGTACAAAAAACATGGACTCTGGAGCCAGAGGACCTAGGTTCAAATCCTGCCACCAAACTTGGTCAAGTCACTTAACCCACATTGGCCTCGTTTTCTTCGCCTGTAAAATGAGTGTTGTGCTAGATAGCCTCTGAGGTTCCTTTTGGCTCTAGCTATATCATCATTTAAGTTATAGACAAGTGATAGACAAGCTGCACCCATAGAGGAAATGCCTACTCTGGGAGTTCTCTCACAACAATGAAACCAAAGATCTGAACTAAAAAGAAAAATACTTTAAAAAAACTCCTCATCTTATTAATTAATAAACAGTGCCTCAGGGATTCATGATCTGATTGATGAGAGTTTCCCTTTCAATAACAACTAACTTTTCTGAGCCTTGATAGATGGTATTTGTGAGCTGCCACAGCCAAAACACATCCTCCTCTGGTGGTCCAGTGGTGAGTGTCTCAAATTTGATGTAATCTGGCCCTCAGACATATAGCAGTTAAAGCTTTTCCAACTTGAAGACTCCTTTGTCAAAGGAAGTGTGGTGAAATGGATAGAGTACTGGAATTGGATTTGGGAAGACCTGGGTTCAAATCCCACTTCTGACACTTACTAGCTGTGCAATTCAAGACAAGTCACTTAACCTGCCTGTATTTCAGTTTCCCATACCTCGCAGGGTTCTTGTGAGTATCCCATGATATAATGTACTCAAAATACTTTGCAAGCCTTAAAAGTCTAAATAGATGTTAGCTTATCATCATCATCATCATCATCATCATCGTTACCATCATTTCAGAGCCCAGGCATCAGAGTAGAGCTTTGGAGTCACTGCTCCATTGACACCCAAGGTCACTCAACCGTTTAGCATCACTTCGACACTGGGTTAAGTTATCTCACAGAAATTTGAAATGAATTCCCTTATGTGCTCTAAAACAATTTCTAATTTCATTGAAAATGAATTTAGAAAAGGTCTCAGGACAGCAAATAAGTGAAGATCTCAAGCCTACTGAAATGTTCAGAAAGATATTAATACATTCACATTTTAAAAATCCAACAAAGTGCACTTAATTCCATTCAGTTCAAATCCACAAACATTTAAGCCATTACTAAACATGGCATCTATAAAGACCTTTCATCTCTGTGGAATATACTCTTCTTGGATATAGATGAAAGCTTCCCTGTCGTAACGATGGAGGTTATATGAGTCAAATGATCCCCACGTCGTCAGAAACAAATCGAGAGTGCCAGCTATAGGAATTCCTACATTGCAAGTCTTAAAAGGTGATTTCTGTGGGAAAACTTTGCTGCCATCTGTAACAGTCAAATTTAGCTTTGAAACGGAAATCTGAGGAGCTGTTATACTGCATTGCTCTGTAGGATGCTGAAAAGCCAGCCAGGCTCCTCTGTTGACCCCAAACATAATTTAACCCAACCTCTACTCCATGGGCTTGTCTCAGGACTGAGCATTAATTGTTGAAATTGATTGATGTGTTGACTAATTTTTAGTGCATTTAAAAAATCACTTTTTATTTTTATTCTTTTTTATACCAGATTTCTGACATTTCTTTTTTTTCCATGGGGGCAGGGAGGAATAAATATCCTGTACCTGATATTTCCTTTTTTCTTTTTTTATTCTTTTATAATGGATAATTTTTCTAGAAAGGATTGTATTGATCTTTCTAGACCTTAGCCAAAACTGAGCTTTGTTGAAGTTTTCCTGAAAAAATTGCTGTTGAGGGCAAAATAAACCAAAAAGTCTCCAAAAGTTCTGACTCTCCCCTTCTTAGGAGTCAGGTTACCCCAGAACTGAGCTCAGCCTAGGTAAGTCTAAAACAGAAGCCCCTTGTGGGAGGAGAAGGAGCATTCTGGCCCACAAAAGACATTTCTATACATATAAGTTGTTTGCCTAAAATAATGTAAGTTCCTTGAGGGGGGAAAGAATTTGTGTCTGGTCTTTTCTTATCTCTAGCGCAAAGCAGAAGCCTTCTTTCCTGCCCATTCCCCACAACCATTCTACAGGTACGCTTGATGTTTCAATTGCTTCTGTAGGAGTTACATAGCTTTTGCCTCCTTAGCAGCCAGAGCTATTAAAGACCTGGGGGAAAGAAGGATTTTCACGACCAAAGGGCCTGGAGCTATCCAACAACAGAAATGAATGTTGTTTAATCAATGAAAATGATGCTTAGAAGAGACATGATCCATGTCCTTTGCTATTGTACACAAAGGAATGTGGAACTTTTTCATCTAACTTAAAGGAGAAACTTCTAAGAGGAGGTGTTAATGGTTCATTTTAAGTGTGGCAGCTGGCATTCAGAAGGGCATGCAAACATCTGTGATTGGTGTTGTGCCACTTAAGATTATCAGTGATTGGATAAAGGCAAAGAGATGGCATGCTGTTTTAACAACCCAGCTAGCAGCTTCTGTGGGGGCATAAGATCCCCCCACAGCCAGCACCCAGGAGGCTGCTGGCACGCTGGGAAAGCACAGGTTCTTTTTATCTGCTTAAACAAAGAAAGCACAGTGAAGGGGTTGACCAGCTTACTTTAATCCAGCATTCACTTAGCATACAGACAACATTCATTTAGTTCAGAGGAAAATGCCAGCATTCAGTTAGCATTCAGTTAGTTCAGGGGAGCAAAGAGACAAGCATCAAGAGACAGACCAAATACAATTTCATTCACTTACTTCAGGGGAAAAAGCCAACACCCTGAGGTTCAGAACATTCATTTAGTTTGGGGGAAATGAACCAGCACCCCGAAGCTCAAAACCAAAATACAAACAAATTACAAATATCAACAGACAGACCTAATACAATTCATAGTTACCAACATCTGGGCTCAGCCCAAGAGCAAGGGCTGGCCCAGAGTCACGATTGCCACTGCTCCCGCACCAACCGGAAAAGGAAAGAGAGCTCTTCAAGCTGTCCTCTCCCCTCTTATAGAGCTTTTGACATCATCAAGTGCCGCCTGAATGACCAGGGCCGATCGGTTCTTGAGTTGGCCCCTCCCCCTAGTGTAGACTAGGTTAACACCCAATAGGGCATGGCTTTGGAGTTAACACCTCCCCTCAGCCAGCCCCAAGACTCATCACACAGGAAGTTCTCTTCTTCCTGGCATGGTTTCTGGGCTTCCTGTCCCAGAAGAGAAGCCCCAGTGCCCAGCAAGGCTCAATGAGGTAAGCTGAGTCACTCAAAGAAAACAAAGGCCATTCTTGCCACACATGCTCATCAAATTAGCAGAGGGCCCAAGTTTGGAAAGGAGAACTAATCCAATAGATGATAGAGTAAAGATCTGAAAGCATCTTGACAGGCCAGAGCACTGGGCTGAATCAAAATCTAGTTGGTGTCAATGTAAAGTCTCACATTTGGATGGGGGGAACAACTCCTCAAATATGGTGTGTGTGTGGGGGAGAATCATGAAAGCATAGCAATTGTTCTCAAAATGATCCACTTTTGTTTGTTTTGGGGGGAATCACAAGTGCAATATGATTGAACAGGATGCCGTGGCAGCCACTTAAGTTCACACAATCTTTGGTTGCTCTGAGAAAGGCATGGCTTCCGGGAAAAGGGAAGTGACAAGCCCACTGTACTCTACCCTCGTTCAGCCTCATTGGGAGTTTTGTGTTCAGTTCTGAGCATTATAAAGGACATTCATCAGCTGTTGAGTGTCCAGAGAATGGCCACCAGGATGATGAAACACCTTGAATTCATGCCCTGTAAAGACATGCCATGTAAAGATCAGTTGAAGTAACCAAATCTTGTTAGCCTGGAGAAAAGCAAACTTAGGAGGGAATTCTTCCTAAGGAATAGATCTGACCATGTCACACACCTCTTCGAAAACCTCCAGAGACTTTCTATTGGGTAGAGCAAGAATTCTGGGCCTGTTTGAGTAAGAGCTTTTAACATAAAAAAG
Source organism: Trichosurus vulpecula (assembly GCF_011100635.1). Taxonomy (NCBI): domain Eukaryota; kingdom Metazoa; phylum Chordata; class Mammalia; order Diprotodontia; family Phalangeridae; genus Trichosurus; species Trichosurus vulpecula. The sequence goes on from NC_050577.1 coordinate 11,840,309, forward strand.
CCAATGATTATAGCTGTACTCCTATCTGTCGATTAAGAACATGTATAATAACATAAAACTTCTGTGAAGTCAGTAAGTCTTTTAAAAGAATTTGTGTTATTAGTCACAACATTTGCGAACTTCTGAAACATAATAATGCTTACATGTGTAAGTTTCTTCGTCAGAAAGCAATTAGAGAGTTTTTTTCTCTCTCCTAATTCATGAGTTTACATAGGGATTCTTGAATCCTTTGTAAAAATCTCCTCCTTCCCAACTCCCATCTCCCTCTTTTCTGTGGCCTATATTTTGGCATCTATTGGTCAGTGAGATGATAAGATTATAGATTTTGAGACAGATGGGACCTTGGTGGTCATCTGGTTCAACCCTCTCCTTTTGCAGATGAGGAAACTGAGGACCACAGATGTTAAATGGCTTGCCCAAGGCCACATAGGCAGTGACAGAATTCAGATCCAGCTCTTCTGTCTCCAAATTGACGCCCCTTCCCTCTATATGATAAACAGTCCCCAGTCTAACATTCAAGGTCAACTCAACCTGGCTTCAATTGTGCTTCAACAAATCTTACTCCTGCTTTGCCCCTCCTGCTCCTATACAAGTCCCCGCCCCCCCCCCCCCACTTGTGAATGTTTATTCAGTTTTCTGATGGCAACCTTTTGGAGAAATGCCATTTTGTTTGGTGACCCTCTTGTGGTCATTGGCTTGGCTACTAAATCTATTTCCTTTGGGTAAATCCCTGTATATTCTTACAGTGAAGCACTATTTAAAGCTTTTTCTTGATCGATTCACATTCTGACACCACCAAAAATGCTGACACACTGTACATTTTACTGAGCCCAGCAAAAAACTTTCGCAGTGCAAAGATGCCAAAATCCAATTGATTGCTTGGTTCAGCAATATTTACAGAAAAGCCAACACTGGATTTGCTTCTAATAATTTAAGCTTGTTGGAAGACAGTATGGCAAATTCATAACTAAGGCAGCGCAAATGGGACTTTGCCCCAGGGTGCTGAAATTGAGAGGGTACTCAATCCTTGCCATTCTTCAGAAGCACAAAACCAACTATACTAAGAGCCTAGCTGATAAAAAAAGTTAAAACGGGAAATTGTCAAACTTTACTCTCCTACGCTAGCAATATTCATGCAAAAGGAAGGGAATAAACTTATACAGTGTTTACTGTGTGCCATCAAATAATATCTGATTTGATCTTCACAATTACCCTGATGAGTAGGTGCTGTTATTATCCCCATTTTGCAGTTGAGGAAACTGAGGCAAAAAGATTATGTGACTTTTTCAGTGTCACGCAGCTAGCAAGTATCTGAGGGTGAATCTGAACTCAGGTATTCTTGACTCCAGTGTCAGTGTTCTTGGAACTATGGTGCCACCTCTGGTCTGTTTGGTCCGTGCTCCTTGGTCCAGATGTAAAAATTGCTCCTCATAGTTCTGCAGAAGGGAGTCATGGATTGAGTTCTGGACCTGGTTCAGCTCCCACCACTGTCCTTGCTAGCTTTGTGATGAGTGACCAATAATGTATCTTCTCTGGGTTTTAAGGCACTCTCTCACACCTATCTATTAAGTTATGGGTGGGTGGTGATCCTAGATCCTAAGAGAAACAGGTTCTACACCAGTGAAATCATAGATATTTTACATACTGATGTATTTCCGAGATGCTAGAGGATTTAGGGTTGAAAATATGTGTTTTTTTCAGTCTGAACAATTAGTTAAGTTCTGCTCATAGGCTCATGGATTGTAGAACTAGAAGGGACCTCATTGATTGAGGAGCAAAGGAAAGGACTAAAAGGAAAATGATTTACTCAAAGATGGTATTAAAGGTAACAGTCAGGATTTGAACTCATGTCCTCTCATTCCAAATCCACTGGCCTTTGCATTGTACCTGTGCTCCTTATAGTGGATGTTCCTTCTTAGATTTATGTTTTAACATGAGAGGGAACCCCTGTGACTTTCCTGAGAATCCTACGATCTCTTTCTTTCCATTCTAATCATTCTGCACTATAAGAAGTCTTCCCAAAGGAAGATAAGGTCACAACAGTCAGAAAGGTCCAATGGTCTGTTATAAATCTTGGTGGCATTAGTCTTAATGAGCACAGGGGTCCCCATTTTCCTTCCAGATACCACCAGGACAGCCTAGGCATCATTGATTACTTCTTAATGAGAGCCCTGCCACCTAACTCAACCCTAAATTCCAGCTTGGCAATCCTCTGGATAAACTAAGGTCCAGAGGAGAGAGGATGGCACTATCCTAGTGAACCAGCAGGAACAGCATTTTATGGATACCTGTTAGATGTTGTTAGAAATGTAAGTAAGCATCAGAAATTTGTAATTGCATTTTACAACAATGTTGTCGTGGAATTGTAGTGGAATCAGACTCCTGAGGGATGTGTCTGTCCCTTTCTGTTAGCACAGTGCCTGACACACAGTAGATGTCTAATAAATACTGCTGATTGATTACTTGTTGGAATCATTGGATTAGAGGTGGGAGCAACCTCATAGATCGTCTAATCCAGGGCTCCTTAGCCTAAAGTCCTTGAACTTGTTTGTTTTTTAGAAAAATTGTTTGGTAATTCATTTCACCATAATTGGTTTTCTTGATAGGCCAATCTATTTTACTTTATGCATTCTAAAGCATGATTCTGAGAAGGGATCTGTAGTCTTCACTATATTGCCAAAAGGGTCCAGAACACAAAGTCTGAGGAGTCCTGAGGTTGGTCCAACCTGGCCTTAGCCCAGTCTGTCTGCCTGAAAACTTGAAAGTATTCAAAGTCTCATTGATTTCATTTGGTTCTGAGGACATTTCAACTTTTAATTTCCTGCAGTACACATCTGACTATGTTGCCCATCCCCAAACTCATTCAAAAATATTCAATGACATCTTGTTACTTCGTGGATAAAATTCAGACACCTCTGTCTAGCATTGAGCATTTTCCATAATGTACATCTGGCTTTCCTTTCTGGTCTTATTTCAAATTACTCTCCATTAAATACTGGCCTGCTATTGATTTCCAATATACAGCATTCTTGTCAGCTGGTGAAAAACAGTGTGCTTGGTGGGTGCCAGCCCCCACCATGCCTGTCTGCTAAGGCTGAGGGCCCCGAGATCTGGCATTTCCTCCCGCCCCTGCCACTTGCGGTGACCCTGTTAGCGGTAGGTTTCTCTGGGTCCTTGGCTCTCATTTCTTGTTCTTTATTATATAATTCAGCAATACCCCCATTTAAGTGGTGTAGATTAGCCCGCTGCCCTGCCTCAGGGGTAACAAAGGAGTATACTATGAATCCCTTGTTAGCCCTAGAATGCTATGTGCTTGTGCGTGTACACACACACACACACACACACACGTATAATATATGTATACATAGGTGTGTGTGTTTATTTAGATATGTTTGGACTCAGATTGCCGGAGGTCTTTGAGTGGAGTTCCCATCTTGCTCCAATCAGTCAGTAAACATTTATTATTCACCTATGTGCCAGGCAGTGTGCTAAGCTCTGGAGACACAAAGAAACAGAATACACTCCCTGCCCTCAAGGAGCACAAAGAGCAGTCCATGTCCTAGTCTCCATGTGGAGCAGGGGCAGTGGGAATGGAGCCCACTTTCATGTTCCCCACTGCCATCTGTTCTTCAACTCTTACTTTTTTGTGACAAGTCTTTCACCTTTGGCCCAGCAATGCCATCCCCCTCCTTCATGCCATTTTACACAAGGCCCCCTTGTGCCTAGAATGCTCTTTCCCCTCACCCCCCATGTCTCGAAATCCCTAGCTCCCTTCCAAGCCCAGATGTCATCCGCTGCATGAGGCCTTGGCTTACCCCTCCAATTGTTAATCCTTTTCCCTCTTGAATTCTCTTTGTATGCACTTTCTTTGCTTCTGTAGCCAGATGTTGCCTTCTAGAATATGAACTCCTTAAGGCCAGGGAGTGCAGCACTTTTGTCTTTGTACCCCAAGTGCCCAGCTCAGTGCTTGTCATGGAGTTGGTGCTTAATAAATGTTTTCTGGATTTAACTGAATTTTTCTGGAGGGCGAGGGGTCACATAATAAAAATGAATTCTTGGTGATATACAAGCATGAATAAACAATAAAACAAAGCAATATACTTCAACCATGGCCTCTCAGCCCCCCAATCCCCCTCCAAAAGGGTGCTGGGGTGAGCTTGGCTCACTTGGTCTTGCAAAACATTTCAATAATTTTAGCAGTGGTCATGGATTAAGCAGAGACTCAAGGTCTGTGAGACAGAGAAAGGTACCTAAACCTGTGTCTGGACTCCTAAGGTAAGAGTGGGCAGCAGAGCATCCTGGGACTCCAGAGAGGATGTGGTGTCTCTTTGTCCAGGGCAGAGCTCAGCATCCTGCTGCCTCAGTCTCTTACCCTGAAATCACATGTGTAACATGTGGATGGAAATAAGCCCTCTAGGTAAAAGAAAGTGGAAATTGGCTGAAGATCAAAGGTGATCCTCATTCCATTCTGGCCTCCAATTTTTTATTAGCCCATCTAAATTTAGTCTTTTATAGATTTTTTTTTCATTTCAAGGGGAAAGGGTGAACTTAAATCAGAGATTGGGGATTTTCTTTGTTATTCAGCCCATATGTAATGTGAACCCCTTAGTAGTGATTTTAGTTGATCAAAACCTCAATTGGTAGGAAGTTTCAACACAAGGAATGGTTTGATGTATTAATATTTCTTCCTTAAATATGTCAGTAAAACCCTGGCTGGCTTAAGTCACAGGAAAAATGCCTTTGAAAGCATGGCCCAATTCAAGACCTAGAAATCTGTGTTGACTTATTGCACTGAGTCCTGGTTCTGCCCCTCACTTACTAAATGTGTCATTCTGAGCAAGTCATTTCTTTCTGTCTCAGCATCTTTATCCGAACTTAGATGGAGTGGAAAGTTCCTTCCAGTTTTAAATACTTGGATTATCAAGGAATCATAAATTCCAGGAACAGGAAGTACCAGAGAGGCTACCTCATCTTATTCATCTCCAACATAGCATCTCTTCTTCAACATTTCCCAGCATCCATCATGCAGCCTTTTCCTAAAGACTTTCAGTGAGGGGCTGATGGGACAGGGAGTGGTTGTGTTATGGGAGAGTGATGTATTCAGACCTGCCTTATGTATGAACCTTATTTTGGTTAGTATGAGAGTAGGCAAGTTACCCTGAATCAGACTCTGAGCCTGTTTTTGTGCTGCCCAAAAATTAAGAATGTTTTTATATACAAGAAAACTTTATTTGCAAATATAAAAATTATTCTTAACTTGTCATAGAAATAGGCCGAGGGCTACATGTGGCATGAGAACAGTGGTTTACTGACTCCTCCTGGTTTAGTAATTGAGTCATCCAATCTCCAAGTTGGAAGGGAAGGTAGATGAGACATGAAGGAGTGGAATGGCCACCAGATTTGGAGTCAGCACACCTGGGTTCCAATCTCACATCTACTATTCCTGCAACATTGGGGAAGTATTTGGCTTCTCTGAGCCTCATTTTACTTATCTGTGAAATGAAAGGGTGAGACTTAATGATATTTGAAGTCTATTATAGGGACAACTTCCTGGAATCTATGAATATTTAGTGTGGACTTTTGCCAAAAAAAAACCCTGATTAGGGTCACAGAGAGTCGGACAGAACTGAATCGGCTGAACACCAGCAATAACATTATTTGATATTACTCTGCCTTCTTTGGGCGCAGGAAAAACCCCTCAATGTCAAGGACCACATTATCACAATCTTACTGTAGCACATGCTCTGGGGCTCACTGTCTCAGCCCCCGCTTAGGCTAGCATTTTGAATCCCCAAAGCAAGGCTGACTACCTCTCCTCTTGGGACTCTGGGAGTATACCTGAGGGATCATGGCTTATGCAATGTGATTTCTCAAAAGCTCCCGGCTTGTGTGCTCTAACAATACTGAATGCAAATTAATATCTCTCAATATCCATTGAGAAGTTAATATCAATTGCCTTTGCAAAGTGATATTTCCTTATATCAGTGGGAGAAACTCAAAATAGATAAGGTCTTCATTGATCTAGATTCAACATTGGAGGCTATGTCTTATAACTTTCTAACATTCTGTGCCACTTATGGAATTATCAAAGTCTGTGTTCCTATTCTACCCAAGTCATGTTTGTTTGATGCAATACTGAAATAAAGGAAGCTGTAGTCTGCTTCTGAGGACTCATCAGTGTGGAGGTGATTGTGAGGCTGAAGCCTATATTAATAGAGTACAGGGTATGGCAGAGATCTAACAGGCCCCACCCAACTGGAAAAGCTCCAAATATGGGCCCAGTAACAGATGGTAAGAGAACCATTGATTGAGAACTGGAAGTATCCTTAGTGAACATCCAGTCTAACCCCACCATTTAGCAGGTCAGGAAACTCATTCCCCAAGGGGGTGGTGATTATCCCAATGTCATGTGACAAGTAAGTGGCAGAGCCAGAATTTGAACCCAGATCTTTTGAATTTATACTTATTCTACTCTCATTTGATGGCCAGCCGAGCTGAGTTCAGAATGAATCATCCTCCCTCTTCAGGAAGTAATAAGATTTTGGGCACCACAGCAAATTGTGAGAGCCTCTAGCAATCAATAAATCAGCCATGTTTATTAAGAACCTGCTATTGTCAGGCCCAGTGGTAGATGCTAGAATAGATACACAAAAGGAGAGGAGCCTTGCCTTTAAGCAGCTGACTTGCTCTGTTCACAGATAAGCAAGATATGCTCAGGGAAGAAAACTCTTCACAGAGTTAAAGCGACGGGAAGATTCCTGGATTTGGAGTCAGAAGCCCTGGATTAAAAGCTCAGGCCTTCCATTTACAAACTGCATCACCTTGCCTAAGTAGTTTAATCCTTCGTGGTTTGCTTGTCTATAAAAATAAGGGGGTTGGACTATATGCCCACTAAGGTTCAGAGCCTAATCATTCTGTTGGCTCGAGATAATACCGCAGATGGTAAATTCTTGATTTTGATGGATGTTTGATGTCTTTTGATTTCATATTTTCAAATTTTATATTTGTTCTTGATAGGTTTCGGTAATTTGACAAGGCAACTGATGCAGGTGGCTGATGGACATGTGGTGATGGCTCTGGAGGGAGGACATGATCTCACTGCCATCTGTGATGCATCAGAAGCCTGTGTGAATGCCCTGCTAGAAAATGAGGTAAAAAAAAACTCAGGGTCTTGGGGGCAAAGGGTTGGAGGAGGGAATGGGGAAGGATGAAGAAAGGATTCAAAGGGAATCCACTCATCATACCAGTAATGCATTTTCTTCTCTTGGAAAAAATGGCAACTTTTTTGGTTCCATATGTACTCACAGGCACAATAGATCTGTAGGAGAGTAGCAAGCAAGTATCCCATCATAGCCCAGTTTAGATAAGATTTTAAATTCTTTCTCTCATGCCACAGGAAGCTAATACACTTACAGAATCCACACTGAGATCCTTTCCATTCAGTCATTGAGAGAGCACAGGAGATATGTCTAGAGGACCCTCCGAAAGAAGAACACTCTATCTAGGTATCCATAGTTCTTAGAGTTAAAGCCTTGATCTGGAAATCACACCTGATACAGTTCTTCTTAATATCCCCAGCTGTTTCTGCTCTTGGCTCACACCAGGCTGTTTTAAAGGTTAGAACTGTTTGTTTTGGTTTTTTGTCTAAACCGAAGATTTTCACAGGTACGGGTAGCTTAGGAGGAAGATGAAGGTTGAATAAATAGGCCTGGGAATTCTCTGCAGATAGATAGTAATTGAATCCATGGGAGCTGATGAGACACCAAATGAAGAAGAAGAGAAAGAAAAGAGAAGAGAGACCAGGACATTTCCCTGAGTGAAAAACATTGGGATAGACATGGATGAAGATCCAGCAAATGAAAGTGAGGAGGAGTTTTCAGCTGGAGAGGAGAAGTAGGAGAGAGGGCAGGGTCTTGAAAACTGAAAGAAGAAACAGGAGCCAGGAAGATGTGGGCAATACAAAGGCAATTACTGTAGAAAGGTCAAAGAGGATGAGAACTGAGAAAAGGTCATTCGACCGAACTATTCAGAAATGATTAGTACCTTGGGAAAGAGCAGTTTCCATTCAGGGATGAGGTAGAAAGACTGAGTAGATACTCTTCTGTAATTTGTCTTTATATCCTCAGCTCTTAGTCTAGTACTTGGGACATAATAGATACTTAAATCATGAAGAAAGAAAGGAAAAAAGAAAGAAAGAAAAAGAAAGAAAGAGAAAGAAAGAAGAAGGAATATAGGAAGGAAGGAAGGAAGGAGGGAAGGAAGGAAGGGAGGAAGGGAGGAAGGAAGGAAGGAAGAAGGGAAGGAAGGAAGGAAGGCAGGCTTCACATAGGGTCCATGCAATATATTTGTCAGGGACTTTCTCTAGATCTTTTCTCCCTTTTGTGGATATCACTAAAGCATTTGGGCTATCCATTAATCGTTCCTTGCCTCTGTCAGGTTGCCATGCCATCCCCTTTTCTTGTCATACATGTCTATAAGGAAGTCTTTTATACCAATTGCCTTCATCTATATATTTAGTAAAGTCAACAAATATTAGTTAAACACCTACTATGCACCAACCATTGGCTAAACACTGGGTATATGAAGAAATAAAAAACAAAGTCAATCCCTTCTCTCAGACAGTTCACAGCTAGTTCCCCTCAATGGGAGAAACAGCATGCAAACAACTATCTACAGACAAGACAAATAAACCATATGTCGAATATATCATGTTATATTTACATGTATTTGTAGTTTCACTGACTAGAGAGTCAGAATAAAATATTAGTCAAGAGTAGGAGTTTTTAACTTGGGGTTCACCAATAGATGTCAGGAGATCTAGGAACTTGGAGGGGAAAATGGAATCTTTGTTTTTACTGGCCTGTAAATCAAATTGAGCATTTCCTTCAATTTTCTAAAATCCTTGTTCTGAGATGGGATCCATAGAAACCATTCTTTGACCCAAGAGGTCCATGAGACCACCACGCACAAAAGGTTAAGCACCCCTGATAAGACGGATTGCGATTTTGAATCTATAGTTCATAGGGACTACATAGACCATGTGGCCCAACCCCTTCATTTGACAGTTGAGGAAAGGTGTTTTTGTTTTGTTTGCTTTTCCTGGAAAGGTTCAATGATTAGCTACACAGGTAGCAAGTGACAGAGTTGGGATTTGAATCCAGGTCCTCTGACCCAGAGCCAGTCCTTCTCTTTCCCCTATTTCATGCTGTGTCTGCTTTATAGTAATTATATAGTTGATGTATGTTAGCAGATATAGTAAATGAAAATAAGTGTTACAATAAGTGTGGTTTATTTGCAGGTTTGAAAGTGTGCTAACTGAAAAACACATCATTCGTCTTTGCAGTAGCTTCCCTCTTTGTCTGCTTGTGGTGTCCAGACTCCCCTAATTCTTAAATTGGGCTCTCAGTTTCAAATATTGAATCATCACGGAGGAGCTAGACCAGCTTTGATATTTTCATTGTATGCCAGATGTGCAGAAAATCCCAGAAGTTGGGTATTCTGGCTCTCTGGCTGATTGATCTGCCCAGAAGAAACGTTAACCGGCTGCAAAAGCCAACAGCTTCTCCAGCTCTGTGGTAGGAAACTATGGCTTTCACTGGCTCAGTGTGTGCTCATTCAGAAGAGATTCTAGTTTTTGTGCTCATTGGGTCCAACCATAACCTTCCAAGAGAGGCTTAGTAGACAGTGGGAATGGAGGTTCTGCCCTGTGTGGTCTGTCTACTGAAGAGACGCCTGAATTTCCAAATCACCTTTCAGAGAAGTGGTTCAAAATGATTTTCAGTTATCTTAAAACCATGTTCTGAGATGGGGTCCATAGATGTCATCAGCCTGCCCAAGTGGTCCATGATGCTCCCCCAGCCCCCCCATATACATTTGCTTAATCCAAGTTGACTAAGAAATGCCTGTTTCTTCTACCTCCCACTATATTAATTTTCCTTAGAGTCAGGAAATTCTCATTGCACTTGTTCTGAATGTCTGAGTAGAGCTGAAAATTGGGATGCCAAAAATCAGCTGAGGATAACAGGAGTAGCACATGAAATTATTTTGGGCCATCTGTCCTTTCTTTAGGCCAAACAATTCTGAAGTGTAGACATATAAAGTACTATTAGCCAAAGGTAGTCTCACCCATTTGGTTAGTGTATATACATATGTATATGGACAGCTAGGTGGCATAGTGGATAGCCCTCTAGGCCTGGAGTCAGGAAGACCTGAGTTCAAATCCAGCCTCAGACACTTACTAATTGTGTGATACTGGCTAAGTCACAACCCTGTTTGCCTCAGTTTTCTCATCTGTAAAATGAGCTGAAGAAGGAAATGGCCAACCACTTCAGTATCTTTGCCAAGAAAACCACATATGGGGTCACAGAGAGTTAGACACAACAGAAACAACTGAACAACCACAACACATGTATATACATATGTATTTATGTATGTGTATATACACACATACACATATGTATGTAACTATCTTTGGACTTAATCTCCCAACTCATGTCAGACTAGTATGTTAGGTTCCCAGAAGACAATGGCTACTTCTCCCTTCTGGGTTCTATGGATAAATCCAAGGAGTTGGGTTTTCCAGTACTGTTATTCATGAGTGCCTATCTGGTATGCTCCCCAATATCCACAACTATTTCATATAGATTAGCTTTTACAAGGGGGATGTTTGCTGAGATGATATTAGCAGGGTTATAAGTTTAAAAATAAACTAAATGGAGGTATAGTCTCCATTCTGGATACACACAATCTTTGGAGATATGGGGTTCAACATTTGAATACCAAAGTAGCGAAGCACACATGTAGGAAACATGGAGTGAGGCTATGCCCTGTGACTCTTGCCCTGAGGGGTCTTTTTCTTCCTTCATACAGTGCCCACCAAGTTCTTTTAGAGGTTACATTGGGGATGGATGAGTTAGTTACTCCCTTGCTCAGGTGAGCTGATTCCTTGCAGGGCTTCGTCTCAGCTGATAGGTCAACCCTCTTTGGGTCTGGGTCAAGCAGGTTGTTTGATTGCTGTGATAACCTCTTACCAAACTTGGCTGCTGCTTTTGCCAGTTCCAGGTTTCAATGGGATGACTACTGGCTTTGATCAGTCTCTTAGCTCCCTTGTCCCCTGAGTACTCCCCTCTTAGAATATTTGTGCACCTATTACCAGAGAAGAGTGAGCACAAAAGAAACAGAGATGCCATGAGCTCCCATATGGCAGCCAAGTAACAGATAGGTTAGCTACTGCCCTATCTCCACCCACAGCAGACTACAACAGTTCTTACCTCAATCACCATCTGGATCAGAAAGGAAAAATGAAAGAAAAGGTTTAGGGATAGGTCTATTGATCTTTTTTAATGTGAACTCAGTTCCTCCTCAGCGTCTCCTGAGATACTGAGCCCTCTGACTCTATCCAGCCAGAAAATTCTTCCTTACTCCACAGCACTAACCACTCAGTTACATATTGAGAAAAGTAGGCTCTCCAAGACTACTTTGTGGTTGAAGTAGAAGTGAGCTAGAGAGCATCTTCATTAAAACCCATTGGGAAAGGCAAATATGCTCATGCTCTCTGGAATAGACCCTCATTGGCCATTCTCCATAATGTGTATATATATATATGTGTGTGTGTGTGTGTGTGTGTGTGTGTGTGTGTATGTACACACACAAATGGTGATTAATCGATAGATCTATGTATTCTGGCACAACAGAGTGCTTGACCTGGAGTTGGGAAGGCTTGGTTTCAAATACCACTTCTTATAATTATAGGCTTTGTTACCACTTTGTTAAATTTTCGGAGCCTCAGGCAACTCTCTAGGACTTTTCATTACAAGTGAGTTGCTATCCACATTGGTGGGGAAGAAAAGTCACAGAATCATAGAATTGAGAATTACAAGAGACCTCAGTGGCCATCTAGTCCAACATACATATCAAAGGAATCCTCACGATAGCGTAATGAACAGGTTGCTGTCTAGCCTCTCCTTGAATACGTCCCAGGAGGGGGAACCCATGCTGATGAAATGACAACTGTATTTATTGATGTATTATCAATTGTTGATGTATTTATTTAAGCATTCAATTTCATGTGGCAGTGGAATTGCCTATTTTAAGTCTCTCTGTCTCTCTGTCTCTGTCTCTCTCTCTCTCTCTCTCTCTCTCTCTCTCTCTCGCCTCTACCACATACACACAAACATATAGCATTAAATAATGACCATAACCATGAATTTTATCTGACCCAATGGCCAAATATATCATCTTCATTTTTTTCCACTGGGTTTCCTTTTACTATGTAGATATATCCTAAAATTTGTTCAGTCATGGAGTAGAGAGTGAAGAAATTTATAAATACTCTTTGTGTCTCTATACCTTATTTCCCTGGAGTGTTCTTAAGGGCATGGCCCTAGAATATTGAGTTCCCACTAGGACTTTTTGGATAAAAGATGGATTAGGTAATCTCAAATTGGAAAGTCTGTTTGCTGTGTCAAGTCTATCTGTTTCAAGGGTAGCAGAGCTGGCTAATCGAATAAAAGAAATTTAAAATGAAAAATGGAAGATAAACACAAGTGTGTATGTACATTATAATTCATTGGGAAAAGGAAATGAAAGCACCATTCTTGAAACAGGTCAAGAAACAAAGAGTTCTTCTCACATCCATTGACAATATAATTTATAATCCAACCCCAGGCTTTTCTGTATTTTTCCCCCTACAGTTCAAAGGTCATTATTACTTGCAGCCTGGCCAGAGAAAAGTTTTAAATTTCATTCCTTTAAAAAAAATATATAAAATGCAGTGGATCCCCCCCTCCAGGCAGCCAACTAGCATTAATTAAGTACCTACTATGTTCCAGGCATTGGGCTAAGCTGTCACTGAATGACTGTTTGCATGTCCTTTTCATGACTGGTTTTGAGTCCCCTCCATAGATAATGTGCGAAAGAGGGCTTCCTTCCAATGCCAATTAAGGCCATTTCTAATCCCACCTTCCTCCATGCTCCCTCTTGAGGTGATTAATAGGGCAATTATGACTTATTATCTGGGAATTTTTTTTAATAAATAACAATACCTGGAGCCAGAGCTGTAAACATTGGCAGGGCCAACTTTGACTTGCAAATACTACATGTGTAATTGAACTCAAATTAGGAAGGTCAGGCAAGGCCTTGGTAAGGGACTCTGCACTTTGTCAGATGTATTTGTTCATGTGCTGAGGATTAGAATTCATAAACATTTTGGAAGGTTTTTTAAAAGGCAATTTCTTTTCCCTTGTTGTTCTTGGCTGGGACCTGCCAATAAAGGGATGCTCTGTCTCCCATGTCCTATTATCAACAGAAACTAGGTACTATATAACAAAATGCAGGGGGATGTCTAGGCTTTTTGCAGAACTAGGACCAATTGCCATTGAAGAGGCCAGCATGAAAGGCTCCCTTCCTGAATGGCAGACATGCTTTCATTCCCAAGAGAGAACATTTCCTTTTTTTTCAGAAAATTTTGTTCAGAAAAATCTGGCTAGCCCAGTATCTCTACTTTTTCATTTTACTAAACATGCACAGGGTCAATGTGAAAACAATATGCTATTGGATTAACCTTTTCAGAAATTAATTTAAGCATGGCACAGGAAATTCCTGCAGGCAACTCTTGATCTTGAAGACAGGCCAAAAAAAATCCATTTTTAAAAGTCTCTTTTTCTTGGAAAACTCAAGCCTTTAAATGCTTTATCAATCCAATCAGGGTAGGAGGAATAATCTTGAACTTCCCGTCTATAGGGCTGCAGATACCACTTTGGTGTTGGTAAGAAATCAAAAGGATTTCCAAAAAAATAAGGACCGTTGGGTTTCTTTAGGGGACCTCAGCTAAACTTACGTAATTAACCATAAGTTTTTCAGAGTCTATAAGTGAAAAATCTTTGAGGCTACCAAAACATTGGACCGTCAATCCTTGTTTGTATTTGTATTTTTACCCTTGTTTTCAATCAAACTCTAACTTAAGTTATGCAAAGCTCATTAGAAGTGCCCTGCTGGGACCTCCATGGGAGGCAATCTTCCCAAAAGGTGAGAAAAGCTTAACCAGTTGGCATTTCCACGAAATCCAAAATGAAAACAGTGAAATCTACCATGCAGGTAAAAAAATTGGGGGGGGGGTAGGTTTGAAGAGTCTTGTGGAAATGTTGGCTGAGGGACTTTAGGCCTTGGCTATTTAAAGCACACCTGTCAAAACAAAAGAAATGACAGTTTAAGCTTGTTAGAGGGGGGAGAAATGCCAGAGACCAGGAAGCTGTTGAGATGATGATACAGACCCTAGGACTGGAAATTCAGGGGTCCCATTTGCAGAGAATAGCATGCTTCCTGTTCACTGCCCTCCCTGGCCTCAAAGTCAACCTTAAAGGTGTCTCCATCCCTTTCCTTATTTTTTCAGGGTTTGAGCCAAATGCTGTCCTATGTCCATTTCACTACCATGTTTTGATTTGGTCTGAAAATTAGAGGTATCTGTGGAGATGAAATTAAAGCATGGTGTTTCTCCTTTTCTTTCTTTTGGTTCCAAAGCTGATGAATAAGTCTCCTTGGCTGACTACCCAAAGTGACAACGATCACCCCCATTTGGAAGTCTCAAAACCTTCTTGTCCAAGTTACTCTTGGGGAATTTTTGTATTATCATTTGGAGAGAGGAAGTAGCCTCCCCCTTCTCTCTTCCTTCAGGTCATGTATGACAGAGGTCCACTCTTTAAGGGAATAGGTGGGAATCTGAGAGAGCTGATGAGCTCCCAAAGAGTTAGAGCTCATGAAGAGAAAAATATATAGGTATAGATATAGATAGATAAATATAGATATGGATGTAGACATATAGATATGTGTGTATATATTTACATATATAAATATTTGTGTGTGTATGTATAGGACAGAGCCTAGAGGACCTATAGAACATAACCTCTCCACATCTTTCTCTTGAGAACAGAGAAGTTAGAACCAGGAGGGTCTCTGAGCATCGTCAAGCCCAGTGCTAGATGAGGAAATGATATGGCTTACTCATGATTACTCAGCTAGAAAGTGTCACATTTAAAGCTCAAAAGCAAGCCTCCCTGTTCTAGATGTCATTTTCTTTGTATTCAGCTATAGCCTTTGTGAACCTGGGAGTGTTGGTGGACACAGGCAGTAGCAAGAGCAGGGCAAGGCTGAGCCAGCTCTTTGGGCACCTTCCTAGAGAGAGTCTCAAGAGAAAATGATGGGTTCTTTTGGACAAGGCAAAAAAACCCTAAGAAACAAACAAAAAATCCAGTGGGAAGCTAAAAAGGAATTATGTGCTTCACCAGGGTAGCCATAGGATGATAGACTGTTTGGCCATGATGCTATTAAAAAGTGTTGAGATTTCTGTCTGAGAACACAGGAAATTCTTGAAATATGGAAGCATTGTTTATCTACTTTCCTTAGTTACCAGGAACCATTGCAGGGGGTGGGGGTAGTTGGGAGTGGATAAGCATTTCTATAGCACCTACTATGTGCTGAATACTATACTAAATCCATGTTACAAATAGTATCTCATTGATCCTCACAACAAATCTGTAAGGTAGGTGCTATTATTATCCCCATTTTACAGTTGAGGGAACTGAGGAAAATAGAGATTAAAAGACTTGCCCAGGGTCACACAGCTAACAAGTCTCTAAAACCACAATGAATTTGTATCTTCCTGACTCTAGGCTCTACTCTATCCATTGTACCACCTAGAAGGAGGAAAGTGTTCTGAACCTGTGATTTCATCAATGTGGGAGAGCTCCCAATGTTGCAACTCCCTCCACCAATGCAGACTGGCACCTCTTCTGTAATTTAAAATCTCCTAGAGTTTCTTGAGCTACTGAGAGGTTAGCAGGTTAAGTGAGAGGTTAAACGACTTGGTAATATAGCCAATACATAGACAATAAGAGTCAGGGACAGGACTTGAACTAGAGTCTTTCCAAGATTGTGTCGCTCTTTTGCATTTTAAAAGCAACATGCTGTATAGAGAGAGCTTGAATCTGCCACTATTTCTTAATTTACCTCTCTCCATTTCCTTTTTTTAGTTCGAGTTGTTACTAAGATTTCACAATAGAGATGTTAACACATTAGAAAGATTTGTCCTAAGAAAACCTCATTACTCATTTTGCGTTTTGTAATGCTCTCTATCACTTGTTGGGTCATGAATTCTTTTCTTTTCCATAAATCTGATAGGTAAACTATTCCTTGCTCTCCCAAATTACTTATAGTATCAGCCTTTATTCCTAAATCATGAACCCATTTTGACTTTATTTTGGTATATGGTATAAAATATTGGTCTATGCCCAGTTTCTGCCCTGCCATTTTCCAATTTTCCAAACAGTTTTTGTGAAATAGTGAATTATTAGCCCAGAAGCTGGCCTCCCTGGGTTTATCAAAGATTAGATTGCTATAGTTGTTGACTTCTCCATCTTGTATTCCTATCCTATTCCACCGATCCACACCTCTGTTTCTTAGCCAGTACCAGGTAGTTTTGATGACTGCTGCTGTGTAGTACAGTTTAATATCTGGTACGGCTAGGCCACCTTCTCTAGCATTTCTTTTCATGAATACCCTAGATATTCTAGACCTCTTGTTTTACCAGATGAATTTTGTTATTATTTTGTCCAGCTCAGTAAAATAATTTTTGGTAGTTCAATTGGTGTGGCACTGAATAGATGGATTAATTTAGGTAAAATTGTCATTTCTATTATATTAGCTCAGCCTAACCATGAGCAACTGATATTTTTCCATTTATTTAGATCTGACTTTATTCGCGTGAAAAGTGTTTCATAGTTATGTTCATATAGGCCCTGGGTTTGTCTTGGCAAATAGACTCCCAAATATTTTATAGTGTCCACGGTAACTTTGAATGGAATTTCTCTTTCTATCTCTTGCTGTTGGGCTTTGTCAGTAATGTATAGGAATGCTGAGGATTTATGTGGGTTTATTTTATATTCTGCAAATTTGCTAAAGTTGTTTATTATTTCAAGTAGTTTTTTACTTGATTCTCTAGGATTCTCTAAATAAATCATCATATCATCTGCAAAAAGTGATAATTTAGTTTCTTCTTTTCCTATTCTAATTCCTTCAATTTCTTTTTCTTCTCTTATTGCTACTGCTAACATTTCTAGTACCAAATTGAATAATAGGGGTGATAATGGACATCCTTGTTTCACCCCTGATCTTATTGGGAATGCATCTAGCTTATCCGCATTACAAATAATGCTTGTTAATGGTTTCGGTAGATGCTATTTATAATTTTAAGGAAGGTTCCATTTATTCCTATGCTTTCTAGTGTTTTTAATAGGAATGGGTGTTGTATTTTGTCAAAGGCTTTTTCTGCGTCTATTGAGATGATCATATGGTTTCTGCTAGTTTTGTTGTTGATATGGTCAATTATGCTAATAGTTTTCCTAATATTGAACCAGCCTTGCATTCCTGGAATAAATCCTACCTGGTCATAGTGTATTATTCTCATGATAAGTTGCTGCAATCTTTTTGCTAATATTTTATTTAAAATTTTTGCATCAATATTCATTAGAGAAATTGGTCTATAATTTTCTTTCTCTGTTTTGACTCTACCTGGTTTGGCTATTAGTCCCATATTTGTGTCATAAAAAGAATTTGGTAGGACTCCTTCTTCACCTATTTTCTGAATTTGTATGCCTTACCACTTGGTGCATATTTGTTAAACAGTGATATTGCTTCTTGTTTATGGTGAATTTTAGCAGGATATAATGTCCTTCCTTATCTCTTTTAATTAAATCTATCTTTACTTTTGCTTTGTCTGAGATTAGGATTGCTACACCTGCTTTTTTTACTTTAGCTGAGGCGCAATATATTTTACTCCAGCCTTTTACCTTTACCCTGTGTATATCCCCCTGTTTCAAATGTGTTTCTTGTAAACAGCATATTGTAGGATTATGGTTTTTAATCCATTCTGCTATCTGCTTCTGTTTTGTGAGAATGTTCATCCCCTGCACGTTCAGGGTTACGATTTCTATCTGTGTCTTTTTCTCCATCCTAATTCCCCCTGTTTATGCTTTTATTTCTCCCTTTCCCCTTCTCCTCCCCAACAAAGTTTTGCTTTTGACCGCCGCTTTCCTCAGTTAACCCTCCCTCTTTATTCCCCTCCCTTATCTTACCATTTCCCACTTGCTACTTCTCCCCTCCCTTCTGACCACCCCCCACCCTTTTTCCCCCCTTCCCCTCCTACTTCCCATAGGACAAGTTAGATTTCTAAACTTATCAGGGTATATTATTCCCTTCTTGAACCAGATCAGATGACAGTAAAGCTCAAATACTGCTCTTCTCCCTCCCTTCTTTCCCTCTACTATAATATGTTTTTGTGCCTCTTCATTTGGTGTAATTTACCCTTTTCTGCTACCTCCTTACCTCTTCTCTCATAGCCCTCCCTTTACATCTCTTACTTATGTTTTTTATCCTTACATCAGTTAATTTATACAGGCATTCACAATCTATGTGTATCCCTTTCAATTGTCATAATAGCTGTACAATTCTCAAGACTGACATATATATATGTGTATATATAAAACATACATAAGATGATATAATCCCACATAAAGATGCAAACAACCTGCCCTTATTGGTCAATAAGGTTTCTGGGGGTTTTTCCCCCTGGTTACCTTTTTATGTCTCTCTTGAGTTTTGTATTTGGAGATCAAATTTTCCATTGAGTTCTGGCCTTTTCATCAGGAAGTTCTGGAATTCCCTTATTTCGCTGAGTCCATCTCCTTGCCTGAAAAAGTATGCTTAATTTTGCTGGGTAGTTGATCCTTGGTTGTAGTCCCAGCTCCTTTGCCCTTCAGAATATCATATTCCAATTTCTCCTGTCTTTTAATGTGGAAGCTGAGAGATCCTGCATGATCCTGACTGTAGTTCCACGATATTTGAATTGCTTCTTTTTGGCTGCTTGCAGTATTTTCTCCTTGAGTTTATAGTTCTGAAATTTGGCTATAATATTTCTTGGTGTTTTCAGTTTGGGATCTCTTTCAGGGGGTTATCGGTGAATTCTTTCAATGACTATTTTGCCCTCTGGTTCTAGGACCTCTGGGCAGTTATCTTTGATAATTTCTTTGAAGATACTGTCAAGGCTCTTTTATTCATCGTGGATTTCCAGTAGACCAATAGCTCTTAAATTGTCTCTCCTGGATCTATTTTCCAGGTCAGTTGTTTTCCCAATCAGATATTTCACATTTTTTTTCTATTTTTTCATTCTTTACATTTTGTTTTACTACTTCTTGGTACCTCATAGATTCATTAGCTTCCACTTGCTCAACTCTAATTTTTAATGAGTTAGTGTTTTCATTTTGCTTTTGAGTCTCCTTTTCCAATTGGTTGATTTTACCTCTTGGGGTGTCATTTTCTCTATTTAGATTCTGAATCTCCATGGCTATTTCACCAATCTTATTCTTTAGGGACTTTTCCATTTTTTCCATGTTTTCTTTTACCTCCCTAATTTGGTTTTTAAAATCCTCCTTTAGTTCTTCCAGCAATGCTTTTTGGGCTGGAGACCAGTTCACATTATCTTTTGAGGTATCAGATGTATCTATAGTGTCATTGCTGTCCTCTTCCAAATTGGTATTTTGATCATGCCTGTCTCCATAAAAACAATCTATTGTCCTCAGGTTTTTTTTTTTTTTTTGTGTGTGTGTTCTTCTTCATGTTGGTTTGCCTTTTCCTGGCTTTACAACGAATTGCTGCCTTTGGGGCTCAGGGATCTCTGTCCCAGCTTTCTTATTCTAGGGATTGTGAGTCTAGAATTATAGCCTTCAGTTTCCTGAAGTGTGGGGGAGGGGGTCTGGCTCCCTGACATCTCACTTCCTATGGGTGCTCTCCAGCACTGTTGCTCTTCAGCAATGGTCTCAGCTGTTTGTTGTTTGAGCTGATGTCTGGCACTTCCCCTCTGGGAGCAAGATTACGTCTGGGCTCCTGGTGTTGACCCCTGCCAGCTCTGCCCCTCTGGGACTAATGAACTTCTACTATTTGACCACTGAAGCGCCACTTCTTTCTCCTCTGTTCCAACATTCTTTTTTGTTCCCCTGAGGAATTCTCTGGGGGGGGGAGGGGTTAGAGCCGTTTACCTGGACATTATGTCTCCCGGAAGTTTGAGAAGCTGCGTTTCATTCTTTCAGGCTGCAAGCCTCAGGGCTTGGTGTTTACCGGCCAGTGGCATTGCGCTGCCTCTCCTCGCTTCCACAGACTGCCGTCCTGTGTTGGGAGGCCTGGGGATCTCCACCGGTTTTGGGCGCCCAGCTTTCTCCCAGCCTGTCTCCCACATGGATTTCCCAGCCTGCCGCTTCCACTTTGATCTGGAGCAGCTCCACACGCCGAGCACTCTCTGAGCCTACAGATTCGTGCCTTCAGCCTTTCAGACTCTCCCGGCTTGGAAATTTGCACCACGCAGACTGCTCGCGGTTTCTGACTCTCTCAAATCTGCTCAAATTCACTTTTTTATAGCAATCTGACAGACCTTGTGAGAGAGCTCCGGTGAGATGCTGCCTTCATGTGGCCATCTTGGCTCCACCCCCAATAGCATTTTTCAACATAAGTTCTTCAGAATTGTTCTGGATCATTGCATTGCTGAGCATAGTGAAGTCATTCACAGTTAGTCATCATACAATATTGCTGTTACTGTGTACAATGTTCTCCTGATTCTGCTCATTACATCAGTTCATGCAAGTCTTTCCCAGGTTTTTTCTGAAACCACCACCTCATCATTTCTTATAGCACAATAGTATTCCATCACAGTCATGCACCACAACTTGTTCAACGATTCCCTGATTAATAAGCATCCCCTCACTTTCCAGCTCTTTGCCACCATCAAGAGAGCTGCTATAAATAGTTTAGAACATATAGGCCCTTTTCCCTTTTCTTTGATTTCTTTGGGATATAGACCTAGTGATGAGGTAGGAGGGAGAAGGAGCAAGCAGGATGGGAGATAGGAGATAAGAGCAGGATGTGACCAGCCAGAAAAATGATCAAAGAAGACAATGATCTTAGCTCCTTTTTGGAAAGATTTCTCCTGCCTAGAGGTTGAGTGGGGAAATGGTGCAAATACAAACAGTGCCCTAAGGGCTAAAAATAATACTAGGAGTTGCCTTTCCAATACTTTGTGAAGCCCTGTAGCTTACTCTGTAACTTGAAGGTTCCCTAAAGTCCTCCCCCCCTTATCTTGAACATGTGCCAAACAATTGCTTTTGTCTCCATTATCCTGTGTTCCCTGGGTCCTTTAATTTTTAAACTATATCCTTCTGTCCTATCCTTAAACCATAAAGAATTCCCTTTATCTCCTTCATCCTTTCCTGTCTTTAATCTTTAACCTACATAAAAACCTCTAAAACTACATCATCATTCTGAAACGTCTATATAAATATAACTTCCCCAAATATCAGGGTCTCACTTAGCTTTCTTGCTAAGGAGACCTATGATGCTTTTTCATGTAAAATAAAAAGCTCCCATTGGCTAAAAGAGAAGGTCTAAGTGAATTCTTTCACACCTGAACTAGCTCTCCCTGTTTGTCATGGTATTGCTGAGTACAAGGGTATGCCATTTTATAGCCCTTTGGGCATAGTTCTAGATTGTTCTTCATGGTGGTTGGATCAGTTCATAAATCTGCCAATAGTGCAGTAGTGTCCCAATTTTTCCATTTCCCCGGAAACATTTGTCATCCTTTTCTGTCATATTAGCCAATCTGATAGGTATGAGATGGTACCTCAGAGTTGTTTTAATGCACATTTCTCTAACCAATGGGTATGTACGTGGTACAGTGTACAGAGCACTGGGCTTGGAATCAGGAAGGCTCATCTTCGTGAGTTCAAAACCAGTCTCAGACCCTTGCTAGCAGTGTGATCCTAGGCAAGTGTCTTAATCCTATTTACCTTAGTTCCTGATCTGTAAAGTGAACAGTAGAAAAAATGGCAAATCATACCAGTATTACCAAGAAAATTCTAAAATGAAGTCACGAAGAGTCAGAAATGACTGAATAACAGTTAACACATCAATAGTGATTTAGAGACCTTTATCATATGACCTGGATAACTTTCATGTCTTCTTCTAAAAACCGGCTGTTTTTATCCTTTGACCATTTCTCATTTGGGGAAGGACTTGCACACAAAGGCTTTTTTCATCTATAATCTTTTGTTCAAGAGCTTTTCTCATTTTCTCAGCCTTCATAACCAGGGGAAGTTAGATATCATTTAATCTTGTCTTGAATATTAAATTTGATTCTTAATGGTTCCTAGATGTAGAGCTGGAAGGTACCCAGGGCCCCGTCTGTCCAACTCTCCTCCCCCCTTGCATTTTAATGTAGAGAAAACTGAGACCCAAGTTGTTTATGTGACTTGTTCCTAATTATACAAATAGCAAACACTTGATGTAGATACTCTAACTTTAGAATCAATTATCTTTTTCCTATACCAAACTTCCTCCTATCTCAGTTATGGTCCTTTATTGTCTATAATGGCTTCAGATGATATTAAAGGACATGGGGCTATTGGTTCACACCATGAACGGCCCCAGAATGCCATACAAGGATATCAGGGTCATGATCTGGTTTTATAGCTATTTCTTTTTGCACGGCTTCCTCAGTGTCAGGCCTTCGCTTGTCTTCATTATTCTGTCTGCCTTAGCTCCCAAGCAGATGAGTTGTACTTTGAAATCTTCTGTATGATGGGAAAGGAAATTATCAAACTCATTAGAAATGTATGGAAATGAAAAATTTTAAGAAGTTCTGGGTAAAGTCTTAAATGACCTCTCTTTGCAAAATCCATGAGTTGGTCATAGGGAACCTGGGCTTCAGAGAGAGTTAAAGACTGGAACATAGATCTGGGAGTCACTCACATAGAGATGCTAATTAAGTGTAGGGGAACTGATGAGGTTGCCAAGTCAGAGAAAGGAGAGAAAAGGTGCTTGGACAAGGAGAGCCATGAGATATACACAGAGTTGGGAAAGTACATAAACCTAGTGACATCATTTTGGCTGCTCAGGGACCATCTTTGGGAGGAAGTATGGAATAGGGCATGGAATTCAAGTTCAATCCCTACCTTAGACACTTCCTAACTATATGATCATTGGTAGGTCACTTAAATATTCTCATCTTCTGTTCCCTTATCTGTCAAGTTGGAATAGAAATAACACCTACCTCACAAAGTAGTTAGTTATAAAGATCAAATTGTGGAGGTAAAATGCTTTGGGAACCTGAAAATGTTACATTAATGCCAATGATCCTCCTCCTCCTCCTCATTATTATCACTTATTTTCTGCTGTATAGTTGAGGTTTCTGTATAAGTGAGCACTTTGTGGTTAATTGAAAGCATTGTATTCAGATTTTGGTATAAGCTCAGTATACTGAAATTTTCTTTTCATTGAAACAACCTAAAAAGTACCAGACCTATAGATGATGACTCCAGTAGCATCACCTTTGTTAACAAAAAGATGTTCATAGTAGAGTGGGAAAAAATGATTTTGGAGTCAGATGACCTGGGTTCAAATGCTGCTTCTCACATTTCCTGTCTGTGTGACATTAGGCAAGTTAATTAACCTCCAAGGGCCTCAGTTTCCTCATCTATAAAATAAAAGGCATAAGCCCACTGAGGTCTCTTCTAGCTGTGAATCTCTGATTTGAAGATATAAGCAATAATGGTGGTCATGACGATGATGGTGATGGTGTTGGTGGTGGTGAGGATTAGAAAAGGAGATGGGCCAGAAACAGGGAGACATAGTAGGTCGATGGTTCAAGATATGGACTGGTTCCACAGAATGCTGAAGTACCTACAATAAAAAGGCCACCAAGCCATGGGGGTCTTCTCTATGGAAGACCAATGCAAGGACATAGACAAGATTGGCACATATTAGTCATGGATGAGGTATGATCAGATCTTGAGGAAGGACTTCCCACAAGAAAGGAAGTCATAGATCCATCTGGAACTCACAGTTAATAGATACAGCATCTATGTAGTTTGTAGAGTAACTACAGAAATGTAGCTTTAAAAATATTGTAAATGAAATCATTCTACTGTAAAACTCAAAGATGTGGAGTTGGACCTCAGAAGTTATTGAGTTCAACCCATCTATTTTACAGAGGAATAAAGTGACATAGAGATTGGTCAAATGACTTATTCAGCCTCACACAGTTAATAAGTGTCTGAGGCAGGATTTGAATAAGGGTCTTCTGGGTTCCAAGTCCACTACCCTATCCACTACTCCATGTTGTTCTACCATGAAACCATGAACTTGAGGCCTACTCATTTATAAGATAAACATACAACATGGCTTTTCCATAGCTTTATATCAATTACTCAGCAATCATTTCCTAAGTTCCTACTGTGTGCCAAATCCAAAGTGTTAGGGCTATGAAGACAAAAATAAAAGTGCCTGCCCTCGAGGCATTTCTATTTTGGTGGGGAGGGGACACCTTTCTTGAATTCCTCTAGTCTCAACAGGTCATTACTTGATTCCCATCTTTCTGTCTGTGAACCTCTCCAACTTTAGTTTGCCCTCAAATGACAGAGATAGGACCCATCCCCAGGCCCTCTAGGACCCTTTGCACTTTGAAAAGCCCCAGCCTGCACCTTTCTGGTCCTCTCACACCACTGTGAAATGCCAGAACTTCAGGCCTAGAGGAGGGGTGGGGGTGGGGGGGAGTTCCAGGGTCCTGATTTCCTCCTGGTGAAGAAGCTGTTTCCACCAAAGAAAACCTGGAACCATTCAGCAATTTGGCAATTAGAGTCTTAGGGAGGTACCTAGGTTTCACTGAGACATTTACTCATTATCAAGGAAAAATGGAGGCTTTCCAACAATATTTGCGTTTTGCCTTTTTTTCCTTTAATTTTTCCTTGCATGTTTGCACTTCGGGTTCATTCTTCTCCATGAGTTAACAGTCTATCATTACATAATACTTTTCACATGAAAATTCAGATGACAATTCTGCTCTTACCCTTCTTTTGATACAAAGGAGTTCTGGGGAAATATTTCCTGCAAATGTTAACTGTGATATGTGAGTGGAAGAGAAAGAGAGAGAGAGAGAGAGAGAGAGAGAGAGAGAGAGAGAGAGAGAGACAGAGAGAGAGAGAGAGACATAGAGAGACAGAGATATAGAGAGATACAGAGAGAAACAGAGACAGAGAGATTTCTGCATTTTCTTTGGTTGAGGGGGGTAAGATATTTGGCCTGTTCTATGTAGCTAATCCTTTGTTTTTTAAAAAAGATTATGAAATTTTGGCTCTGGAATACAGGTTACCCAAGATTGTTTCCTGCCCTGTATACTCTCAAAATTGCAAGAATCATTTTTTGGCTATAAACCCTACAATCAGATGGTACCATCTACTGAGAAGTTTCTATGCATCAGAAGGAATGTTACTGAGCATCAGATGGAAATAGGCAATGGAAAGACTAAATGTTCGACACTTGCTATGACTTCTTGGACAAGCTGCTGAAGCTTCTGTGCCTTTTCCCTACATATGACCTAACAAATAATGAATAGATAGGACGTTGTCTTTGTGTGAGTTGTGGAAGTGTCATGGGAGAGCTGAGTCTATGTTCCATTTTTTTTTTCTGCCAAAGGCTGAGTGGAAAAAGTATTGTTTTGTACTCTTTGTAGATGTTTCAAAACTTTGATTTCCCTGGCATTCACACCCTTGGGTGGTGAGTGTTTTTATCCAGCATGGTATTCAATTGAGCAGTTCCCAGAGCTAAGTTCAATGAAAAGCAATGGAGGCTGCTACTGGAATCTAATTAGAATTAGGAGAGATCTCTTAAAAGCTTTACTTCTATGACAGATAGTAGCTGGTACAATATATGTGGATGCCAATGAAGATAGCATCTGAAGACAGAATCCAGTTTCAGGTGTGTCCTAGATAACTAAGTTACATTTCCTTGTGTGTGTTCAAATTATAACTTCAGGAAATTTGAGGACTAGCTTATTCCTGGTTTTTTCTCTTACTTGTCTCCTCAGCTTCCTTCACTCTTTCACCTTCCTCCTCTACCCTCAAAACATGGTTGTCCCCTAAGTTTCCACCCTCAGCCTTTCTTTCTTCTCTCTGTAACCTCACTCTTGAACATCCCTCTTCCTCTGTGACCCCCTTCTCCCAAGGATAATTTCCTCCTGAAACCCCATTTTGAGGAAGGACCCAGGCCAGATATCCTTCATTCATCTCCTAGCTGGCAATGCAAAAAAGTGAAAAATCTCCATCCTCAAGGAGCTTCTAATATAATGGAGGAGCCTACATGTACATAAATAGATACATACATTTTCCATACAGAGGGAGTGAAAGGGAAAGAAGAGGAAGGAGAGTATTCCAGGCAGCCAATAAAAATGCATAGAGATGGCAGATGGAATGTCAATTCTTGAAGAAGGGAGGAACATAGTAGGAGAAGACTGGAAAGATAGAGAGGGGCCAGGCTGTGAAGAAGTTTTAATGCCAACAAAAGAGTTAATTTTTTATCCTAGGGTTACTAGGAAACTCCTGAAGCTTATTGTCTGGGGGGTGGGGTGAATGTGGCAAGGTCAACCCTACACTTAAGTCCAATCATGATGTTAGCTGTGTGGAGGATGTATGTAGTGGGGGGGAGACTTCAGACAGAGAGAGCAAACAGAAAGCATATGTATAGCTGGATAAAAGGCATAGTTCAGGTTTCTACACAAAGATAAAGGAAGCTGTTGTTGACTTTCCTCAACCTACATTTCTACCAAAAATATATATAAATTTACTGAGTGTCATAAGAGAACTGTAATACCCTCAAAATTTGGTATTTGCCTACAAAGACTCTACCAATCGACTATATCTTTAAATGCTGGCAGTTGGTTTTAAACAACAAAGACTAGCAAGGAAGTTCTGACATTTTGTAGGGTCCTCAAATTCACTTTTGGCCATTGGAATAACTCATTTGTTTTGGAGGTTCTTCTGCAGAAGAGAAGACAGGGAGGTGATAATCACAGTTGTTTTTCCTATTTGAAGAGCTGCCCTGTAGAAGGGGTATTTGACTCTTCTCCCCTCCAACCCAGAACTAACATCCAGGAATATTCCAGGTGGAAGTGACAAAGGCAGCTTTTGATTTGGTAGGAGGGAAATTTTCCTATTGCAGAAGTGCCAAAATGGAAAAGTCAACTGCAGGAGAGGATGTGTGAATGCCAACCTCCCCCCTCAGCTCTTCCAGTGAAGGTTGAGGGACCAATTTATTGAGAATATTGGGAAAAAGATTTCATGTTCAGAGAAGATTGAACTAAATGCCCCCTAAAAGCTTTTCCTACCGCTAAGAATGTAGTTTCCTTCAAGACACAGCTGAGTTTCTACATTGTATAGGATGCTCCCAGTTACTAGTACCTCCACCTAAAAAATCTTGCATCAATATTGTATATAATTACATATACATATATGTCTTCTCCTTTTGGCCAGAGGGTGAGCTTCTTGAGAACAGGAGCTGTTTAAATTTTTATTTGTATCTCAGGTGCCTAGCATACAACTTGGCACATAATAAATCCATAATAGTGCTTCTAGTTGACTGTTGATTAATTTCTGCCTCTGAAATTCTATGATTTGGAAAATTTTAAGTGCCTTAAATCAATCCTTTTAAAAGGTCACATCAACAAAGTGTTAAAATGATAATCCCATCCTTTTGGAAATTTTAGACTCAAGGATCAAAGAATTTGGGAGAAGAATTTATGGCAGTGTGCTTCCTTAGAAAGAACACTGGTTTAAAAGTCTGAGGTCCTGGGTTTGAATCACAGCTGCACCATGTGCTTTTGTTTCCCTTTCTGGGCCTCAGTTGCCTTATCTTTCAAATGGGTGGATTAGACTAAAATTATTGCTGAAGACTCTAAGTCAATGAACCGAGGATTTTAATACCAACTAGTGGTATCCCACTAAATGGAAAATTCCTATGCCAAAAAGAGACTTTGAGAGATCATGAGGTTACAAGCACTTCATATCCCTCCATTCATGGATGCTATTTCATCATCTCAACAATCCTTCTGAGTATTTGATAATCTCCTTGAAGGGTTG
This sequence comes from Trichosurus vulpecula, assembly GCF_011100635.1. NCBI lineage: Eukaryota > Metazoa > Chordata > Mammalia > Diprotodontia > Phalangeridae > Trichosurus > Trichosurus vulpecula. Next base: position 11,868,310 of record NC_050577.1, read on the forward strand.
ACACATTCATATGTCTTTATGTAGCTGTCAGAAAATTCATTTCAAAGTGAGAATTGTGAGTGCTCTGTTGAGATCTAATCTATTCAGGCCCAGAGCATGCCAAGAACTATGTAAAGTGGGGGTGCTGCTGATGGGCTTGGTGCTATGCCTGTCAGGTGTCGAGTGATTTCTCTCTACACTGCGGGATTTGGGGCCAGATGCTCTCCGGGGACACTCCTTGGTTTTGGAGCCAATGTCCAAAGGCATGAGTCATCCGACAGAAATGAGCTTTTCCAGAAAAAGAGGGCCTGATTCCAAGGAAGCCCCCAAGTACTTGGCTTCAATAAGCCAATGGACTTGTGATTTTTACAGTGATTTTATTATAATATTGCTCATAAGTTATATAGAGTTAACTATTTTGTCAAGACTTTATTGGTGGACAAATACATCTGCTTGGCTCTTGTGAAAGATAGGGCAAGAAGAACCTCACTGATGCTGCTGCAGGAAATTTGCTGGAAGCCATTGTGGGGAATGGACTTTAGAAATAATAGGAGCTGGACATGAGTTTTGGGTTGGGAAAGGATCTGTAAAAATGATCTGATGCGTCTTGTAACTCTCAGGCAATTATCAGCACAGTCAGATTGGTGGGAAGTTAATACTTCCTGTGTCTCCTATGACTGGATGTAGCATTATTATTATTATTATTACTGCAATATTATTATTATTAATGCAGAAGTCCTCCAGTTTGTTGAAGTGCTCTAATTTATTACTTAATGACTTCAGCCAACTCCAATCGCCCATAAGAACCAATGTCTCTGCAGCATCCAAACAGCTAAAAGGCATCACCTTCACGGAATTTCAGTTTTTTTCTTATTCACTGGTGCATCACAAGTGGCTTTTAGTTTCAGATTTGTTTGTTAGTTAGTTATTAAACCACTAATGATGACCAACACTCATCAATGGTCAAAAATCCATCTTTCATGAAAATGTTTTTAGTTTCATGACTATCAAGGATGGAATCAGCTTCTTGGCAAAGGCCAGCTCCTTTTCATTGGAGATCTTCAAGTCGAATCTCAATGATGACTTGTTGGGATAGGTATAATGGGCTATCTCTTCAGGTACAGAATGGTTGGATAAAATGGCCTTTGGACCATTCCAGGTAAAATTCTATTAAATCTATCTACTATTCAGAATGTAATTCAGTCCAATAAGATGGACCAAGTCCTGTGCTAGGGCTGGCGATAAGAACACAACAAACAATACCTCCCCTCAAGGAACTTAATAAATGAATAAATAAAAGATAAATAAACACAAAAGAAATTGGGGCAAAAATCATTAAAATGATTGAATTGAATTAGATTGATTAGCAGCATGAGGTGGTGAAAAGAGTGGTGGACTTGAGTGAGAAGATGTGGGTTCACAGTCCTGCTCCAATATCTGCTGGCTATACAATGAGGGAAAGGTTCTCCATCACTCTGAGCCACAAGTTCCTCATCTGTAGAATGGTGGTAGTAATATTTGAAATACTAAGAACTTCACAAAGGTCTTGTGCAGAAAACATTTGGAGAATCTTAGACCCCCAAATATATAAATACCTCAAGGATCTTGGATTTCTTTACTGGGAAACCCTACCTACAAATGCAGATCTCCACCCATCCCTAACAGAATAAAGGAGAGAGTAATATATTTAGAGCAAAAAAGGGCCTTTGAGGTCCTAGTTCAACCTCTTCACTTTGCAAGTTAGGAAACAGATCCAGAGAGGTAGTGACTTGGCCGAGGTCACATGGATAGGAAGTAGAAGAAACAACCAATCCAGGTTCTCATATCATTCTTAGGAAGTTGCCTGACACTCAGAGAATTTTGGTGTCTTGCCCATATTCATGCACTCCAGTGTCAGAGGCGTGATTTGAACATAAGTGTTCTTCACTCTAAGTCCAATGCTCTACCTCTTCATCACTGCTTTCTCTCTTGTATAGAACATAAATTACTCAAAGTGCTTCACACAGACACACACACACAGACACAGATACAGACACAGACACACACAGACACACACACACACACACACACACCAAAACAAAAATCAGAGAAAATAAACATAATAGAATATACCATACAATACAGAGTGAAGGAGTCCTTCCATTTGGGAGTGAGGTAACTCAATTCACCCAAAAGAGAAAGTTGCAGATCTCACTGAAAGGGAAATTCTCCAATTTCTCTCGTGTAGCCAACTGGAGACAGGAACATAATCAATGTCACCTTGTTCCTAGTACCTTTCTCCTTCCGGAGCCCTGAAGACAGGTTGCATTCGCCATTTTATTTTTTGATGCTGGAAGTTAGAAGAGCCCATGATCTCACTTTTCTCTTGCTTTGACTGGTTCTGGCCTGCCCTCATTCAGGCTCAGGTCATTGATCTCCACCAATGAGGAAGGAGTCTCTTGCAATTAATTGGCCCTTTGAGCCAAGAGTTACATTCCTCCTCAGGACAAAACTCTTTTCAGTCCCTTTAAAAAGATCAGCTGGGGCAAGTTTGAGACCAGTAACTACACAGTATAAACTATTATTATTGATGAGTTATAATAATTAAAAATATGGAGGAAGTCAAATAGAGTTCTCACACATTTACTCTGGTTTTGTCCTATTGCTTTCCCTACACTTTCATTTGGTATTAGTGAATGAATAAAGGAATGAATAAGTGAGAAATACTTATTAAGAGCTGAATATGTGCAGAAGTGGGATACAGATACAAAGAAGCAAGACAATCCCTGCCCACAAAGATCTGATTTTCCAATAAGGAAAGACAACATATACAGAGAAGAATTAGATAGGGAAGAGCCTTTTAGACAGAGAAGTGAAAGAGATGGTGATTGGAGGCCTAGGAAAATTATCCTATCTTTCCCAAGGATGGTGGTGTTGGTTTGAATGCTATTTTTAGAGCCAGATGTAAAAAGGAGGTTGGGGATAAAGGTATAGAAGACTATGGAGAGAGCCTGAGAATAGCATAATGGGTCTGGGTCCAGATTATGTGTGTCAAATGCCCTGCACAAGCAGCCATGTTTTACAGCTTTCCACTCTGTAGTGTCTGCATGTTTAAGCAAGATGTTTAGACCCTTGGAAAGTAAAGATAACAGAACACACACCCCAGTTCATCCAGGATGTCACTGAAGGTTTGTGTTTCGAGTGCCCAGCTGTGTATACAGATGCAATGAAATTCTGTCTGTGAGGAACGTACAGAAATGACACGAATAACTAACATTTTAAAAAATGAATAATACACAGACATGCACCTGCTCCCGAGACTCCATAGATTAGCCCTGCAGCCAATATATAAGCCCCTTGGAATTCAATTACATGGCTACAAATGGGGAGATAAAACAGGGGCTTCATTTTTAGAACCAATACTAGTAAAACATAAACTCGTTCCCAGTGGAGTTTTTCCTGAGGATTCTCCTACTTCTCCTGGCTCTCTCTCTCTCCATGAGCTTTGTGGTATATTACTAATATTGTTTTGCTCATATATTTTTCCTTTCTCTTCTTGCAGCTGGATCCTGTCCCAGAAGACATTCTGCACCAAACCCCAAATAGAAATGCCATTGCTTCTCTACAAAAGACCATGGAAATTCAAAGTATGTCTTCAGAGTTCATTGGTGGTTTTAAGTCCCTCCCTGTCCCCCCAGTAATACCAGGTACAGCTATTTAAACTCACACAGAGAACTAGAGCCCAGAGATTAGGGTGGGCCGCCACTGTGATTTTTGCAGGCTGTTTTATATTTGTAGCTAATTGATTCCCAGGTTCTTTGCTTGGCAATCTCTTATTTGATGCCATTGCCAGCCCCATCCCTCAAATATTACATTTAGGATCTTCTTTTTCCTCATATTCCAAATCCTTCCATTTTCCACTCCTACCACTGAAGCATTTTGTTACATGGAAGAATGAGGGGAGAATGGGAATGCTCTATCTTTTAAGTGGCCTGACCATTATGAAGAGTAAATCATTTATCTTCTCACATTACTCAATACCAGCCATCATTTATCATGCATTCATAACTTACAGACTCCAATGGAACTCTGATATCATCAATGTGGGCATTGCCTCCAATAATTCAGACTGTGACCTATTGGTATATACCCTTCCTGGGTGACTCTTGGCCTTGTCTTCCCACAAGGATCGAAGAGATAACCTATGTGAGCACTTTGCAAAACTTAAGGCACTATATGAATGCCAGCTGTTGTTAATAATAATTGATAGTTGTTATTAGCTACTATTAATGATAAGTATTTTAAAACGATTAATACTCAAAAAGGATTAACATGTAAAGCAATTTGCCAACCTTAAGGCATTTTATTTGTATGTATATACACACATGAGTATATCTGTGTGCTAGGCATTGTTCAAAATCATTAATAATTATTAGTAGTTATTAATGATTGATAATTCTAACAAAAGGATGAACATGTGAAGCAATTTGCAAACCTTGGATTATTATATAAATGTTAGCTATTATCCTTGCGACCCTGAAGACTAGATGCTATTATTATCCACATTTTCAAGATGAAAGGAAACTCAGAGGCAGAGGTAACTTGATCAGGATCCGACAGCTAGGAAGTGTTGGAGGACAGATTTGAACTCATGTCTTCCTGACTCCAAATCCAGCATTCTATTCAGTCCCCCACCTAGGTGACTTTGTAAATAGCTTATTGTTTTATTCATAATTTTATTATCATTTATTGATGTTTACTGATTTTAAATTATTCTTAAACTTACCATACAAATGAACCAAATCAATTGTGCAGGACCAAAACCATTCAACAATTTGCTATCGTTAGTTAGCCCAATATGCCAGGGAGGAGAAGTTTGGGATCACCTTTTTTGTCTAATACCCATCTCTTTTATGTTGTTGTTGTCCTGTCTCCAAAAATAATGCAACTTTGATGTTGAAAAAAAGTTAGCAAGCTCAAAACCCATGATGTTGGAGTTCTAGGTCTTAACCTACATAAAGAAATGAGTAGATAGTATCTGTCACGTGGGAAGTTCCAGGAAGGCAGGACTTCGGTGGATTGAAATTTTTTATATCCTCAAATGCCATCCCAGCGATCTGCACACAGTACAATCTTAATGGATTAAATTTAATTAGTGACACAATAGTATTGAGAATCTGGCTCTCCCACCTCCCTTCCTAGTCTGATGGGCTTTTCATCTCTTCACAAACTCAGCTCTCCGAGGAGCCTCTGCCATATTATCATTGTGGACACATTCTGAGGGAATAACAACTTGGCTGGGCTAATGATGAAGGTGAGGTTGCCAAAACAACAAACATATCTACCCACCATCCAACCAAGTGTTATGGATCTGGGAGTCACTCCTGTCTAGAAGCTGTGCTTCATATCAGATGTAGATCCAGCATGAGTCTCTTCCTCCCATCCCATCTCCCCATCCCGTCTCTGACCTAACCAAAGGCAGCTAAATAGGGTCAGTGGGTAGAGCACCAGAGTCAGGAAGACCTAAGTTCAAATCCAACCTCAGACACTTACTAGCTGTGGGACCTGGTGCAAGTCATTTAACCTCTTCCTCAGTTTCTCCCACTATAAAATAGGAATAAAAACAATGCTTATTTCTCAGAGTTATTGTGAGGCTCAAGTGAGATAGTAAGTGGTGAGGGTTTAGCACAGTGCCTGGCACACACTAAGAGCTATATAAATGTTAGCTATTATTATTAGTCACACTACCCACTGTACCTGACTTCTCGAGTCTGTTCTTACGACCAGAGACATGAGGTGGAAGGGAGCTTGAACATCATTTCATTCAGTATCATTATTTCAAAGATGAGAAAATGGGCTGAGAGAAGGGCAGTGACCTGAGCAGATCCCATGAGGAACAAGCTGAAACGAGACCAGAAACTGGGATTCCAGTCTAGGAATCTTTGTGCTGTGCTGTCATGCTCTCTTTTTACATCCTTGTATTTCAAGCCAAGGTGGATCAAACCAATCAGAAAGCATTCACTGAGTACCACATGTATACCCAACAATGGTCTAGGTGCTGGCAATACAAAGACAAAAGTCCAATACTACCTGTCCTCAAGGAGCTTGCGTTCTTTTGGGGGGAGACAATATGTATGTCAATAACTAAACACCAAATATATTCAAAGAAATATTTTGGGTGGCGGGGAGGGTACCAGAAATTGGAGGAATCAGAAAGAGCCTTCTGTATGTTGTTTCAAAGTCAAAGAGTGTGATCTGACCTTCAAAATGAGTTCATAATATCATCAGTCTAGAATTGGAAAGAACCTTAGAAGCCAAATAGTGCAAAGGCCCCATTTCATAGATGAGGAAATGAAGACCCAGGGACTTTCCCAAGAGCACACTCGTAACTGAGGGGGGTGGGAGGGGCGGTTAAAGTCAGGTCCTCTTATTCCAAAACCAGTTTTCTTTCCATGGAACTATATGATCTTGCAATTAAGGTGTGTAGGATTTATGATTTGTTGTTAATTGTTTAAAATCTTAGACCAAGTCAAAATGCCTTGGCTCTGCCTACTGAAGTTATACTTTGTTTACCAGCAGAGGTTTCCTTTCACTATGAGTCCTCCACCCCCACACACACATATCCCCCCCATCCTATGCCTCCTTTAAGTCTGGGGAGGTGTTCCGGTTTTAGCTCTCCACCCGATCTCCAGCTGGGTTCTGAAGGGTTCTTTTGTACTATCTGAAAACTATGAGAATATGCTGAGGTGGGCCCCAAAGCATGTGGGAACCATTCAATGGGGTTCCCAGAGAGCTGAGTCCCCAGGCACACAGTGAGGTGCTGACAGGCTGTATGTGAGTTTTGGTTGGAGGGGGGAGCCCCCCCCAGCTGAGGGCGTGCAGGTGCCTGAGTCCCTCATTAGCATTGGCCCCTTGCCTGGCAGCTGCCTGTGCTCATGGGCCGTGTGGCAGCATCACCCCTTTCCTTCTGACCCTTTTCTATTTCTGAGCTTAGCCAAGGTAAAGAGATCATACAAGGAAATGAAGAGGAATGGTTATCAACTTAGCCTATTTTTTAGAAGCCTGCAGGTAGCGATGTTCAGGAATTCCTAAAGCGCAAAGAGGAGAAGTAAAGAGTGACCATAGAACTGTATTTTCCCTGTATTTGCTACTTCCTTAGTGGCTTCTTAGCTTGTCTAAAGGGACCCTATTTCTGGTCAGTCAATAAGGCTCCAGGATCTGACCTAGGTCAAGCCAGACAGTAAGGAAAATTGGGAAAAATTCAGGTTCTAGCTTCTTCCCAAAATTCATGGGGTATATAATTTCCAATTTAATAAGTAGGAATTACTTTGGGGAGCAGCTTTTTTCTATCAAGCTGGGAGATAGTAATTCACAAAACATGTGATAGCTATTCATATTTTGTCCATAATCAGGCAGCTATGCACCTGGGAGCCTTACCAGACTGGGACACCTGATTGCTTATTAATGCTTGATAGGAAATGGAAAATGGCGAACTCTTACTGTCTACCTCAGAAGGTTCTTGAAAGGCTCAAATTCGATAATATGCATAAAGTGCTATGTAACATTGAAGAACCAAAGTAATGGGTTCTCCCATTATTCTTACAATGCAAGCAAGCCCAGAACTCCATCAGAATCCTTGTTTCAACCCCCTTCAGATAGATGCATATTCATACAGCCAAATCATTCTGCCTTTTTGACCCAGAGATGTTTCCTTGAATATTTTTACATTCTACCAATCTTCAATGTAGATGTGAGCTTGCTGAGCTGATTTCATAGACTCATATAAAATGAGGGAAGGTGTGAAGAAGTGAGGGAGGAAGGAAGAAAGGAAGGAAAGAAGGAAGGGAGGGAAGGAGGAGGAAAGGGAGGGAGGGAGTGAAGAAGGAAGGGAGGAAGGAGGGATGGAAGGAAAGAAGGGAAGGAAAGAAAAGGAAGGAAGGGAGGAAGGAAGGAAGGAAGAGAGGGAAGGAGGAAGGGAGGGAAGGAGGAAGAAAGGGAGGGAGGGAGTGAAGAAGGAAGGGAGGAAGGAGGGGAGGAAGGAAGGAGGGAGGGAAGGAAGGAAGTTAGAGAGGGAGGGAAGGAGGAAGGGAGGGAGGGAGGAAGGAAGGGAGGGAGGGAGGGAGGAAGGGGGGAGGAAGAAAGGGAGGGAGGAAGTGAATAAGGGAGGGAAGAAGGAAAGAAGGAAGGAAGGGAGGGAGGGAGGGAGGGAGGGAGGAAATGAACACTTATTCATCACCAACTATGTGTTAGCTCTGTGATAAGTGATCGGCAGATATCCCATTTGATCCTCACAACAACCCCGGAAGAAGGCACTATTATCACTCCCAATTTATACTTGGCCAAATGGAGGCCATTGAAATCTCCAGATTCTCTCCCACCCAACTACAAACACTGCATATACAGATGACCTCTACCCGTCAGCAGCTCTTGTTGCCCTTTTGCCTCTGGCCCACTGCCTGTTATTGATTCCCGTTCTCTCACTCTGTACTGCCATGAATACTCCTCTAGAAAGGCTGTGTGGCACAGTGGACAAAGTCATGAAACTGGAGTCAGGAAGATATGAGTTTGAATCTTGCCTCTTTGTCTTTCTTGCTATGTGATCATATCCAAGTAATTCCATCTGTCTCAGCCTCAGTTTCATCATCTACAAAATTTTGAGACCAATGCTTGTAGGGTCGATGTGAGGAGCAGATAAAATAATGTAAGTGAAATACTTAGCTAAACTTAAAATAATGACTTTCTTGCTACACAGCTAGCTAGCACAGTGGATAAAGCATTGGGCTTAGACTCAAGAAGACATAAGTTCAAATCTGACCTCAGAGACTTGTCTGATGTGTAGGGTGAGTCACTGAATCCCTGTTTCAGCCCTCGCTCCCTCAAATCAAAGTCAATTGCAAGCCATGCCATCACCTTCCTGATGCCATGGCCCTCTTCAAGAATGAAGGATAAACCACACACATAATAACCTGGCTTTCTTGAGATCCATTTCCCTTTGTATCTTTGCATTGACTGTCATTCATCCCTGAAATACCCTCCAATTTTATCTCCACTTCACAGTATTCCAATTTCCTTCAAAGCTCCACTCAAGTACCATCTTCTACATGAGTCCCTCCCTGATTCCTCCATCTTTTAGCATTCCTCCTTCCAAATTACCTTGTATTGATTTTATATATATATATATATATATATATATATATATATATATATATATATATATATATATATATATATCCTGTTTATACTTATTTCACTTTAATGGGTGTGAGTATAACAGTGGAGGGTAGAGTTGGATATCTGCTACTTTATACTTTCTGGTATTCTATGCTTTCTGGCACCCAAAGGTCAGCCCTTTGTCTATGTTTGTTGTTCTGGGAGCCATTAGGGTCCATACCCAACTTCTCTTGGCCTTACCACATTTCACCTGTCATCCTGCCCCATGATGGATTTGGCAAGTCTATATCATCCCAGTCTCACTCTTAGGTTCAAAAGAGTTCATCTAAAAGAAGGCAATGTTCCTTCCCTGTACTTGCTCACAACCCTTCCTTAGGAATGCATTTTTATTGATTTTCTTGCGTGGGGTTAGGCTTTCCTTGATTAGAGTTCTAGAGGGAAACACTTCATACCAGATACTCTTGGGATGGAGAGAATCTCCAGACACACCAGGTCTCCAAGGCAGATTTCCATTTTGGTATTTATTTAAGGGCCAAGGTCTGACCACACAATCAAGAGCTTCTTGTTTTCAAACACATGGGTAATTAAAAGCTCCAAGATCCTCATTCCAAAACCTATGTATGTATGAGGAGTTAGGGCTCCTGGTATAGAACAAAGAACTGCAGAGGCTAATGATGGGTATAAAACTTTCCTCTACTTTACTTAAGTGAAGGTTTGTCTCTGCAGGGGCTGTGGATTCAGACTTTCGGCCTAAAATTGAAGAAGCTGAGACAAAGAGAAGCTCACACCTGATAATACATTCACCAAGACAAGAATGCTCCCTATTTCCCAGGGATTGATTTTTAAAAACAAATTTACCCTGGGCAGCAAAATAGCTTCACTGTCCCACCTTGGGATCCCAATGGAAACCACTGTCCTCCTCTGTATGTAGGCATTAAGAACCAGCTACAGAGGATAAAGACCCACCAATTTATTTGGAACTTCTGATTAATCCATATTCCTAACCAAAGCACTGATTATACTATGGTTGTTTTTAGCACTCTAGAAGAACTGGAGATCAGGGGCTAGAGAATGCTGGGGTTAGAGAATGAGGCTTAGAGTAGAGAGTTATCATTTTAAATTCTGATAAACTCCTTCTAGATTCTGGCCCAAGGCATTTGTGAGGCAGCATAAGAGAACCAATTTTTTTTTTCTACTTTGTCGCCAAAGGATGCTAGTCTAAATCTCAGTTCTATCAATTACTGCCTGTGTGACTTTGTCCAAGTCCCTTGACAACTATAGGCCCCGGAATCCTTATTTGTAAAATGAAGGAGTTAAACTAGATGACCTCTAAGGCCCCTTGTAGTTCTAGATGCTTGACCCTAGGGTCCTATGAGGGTTGGATTTGATAAGAGGATCTGGGATTGAATCCTGAGTCTTCCACTAGTTTACTGTGAGATCTCAGGTGAGTCTATGTACTAATTCGGGAAAGATATTCAATTTCAGTGGTTTCTTGCTTCACCCATAGTTAGCCAGAAGATTAAAAATTAAATGGAAGACCCACTTCCCACAAGCATTTTGGTTGACTATTAAATCCAACCTACTAATTTATATCTTAATCACCTTAATGCCTCAATATGTGGTGTTAAGTTGACTAATAGGCCTCACCCAGCAATATGTGCAGGATTTATTTGCTACCTCAGTAGGTTTTCATTTCTTTCCATTTCTCCAATAATTCCCATTAGAAGGTGAACTCCTTGAGGACAGTGCTGTTTTTTCTATCTTCTTTGTACCACCAGCACTTAATCCAGCAGCTGGTGCACAGAAAGTTCTTCAGAAATGATTCTTAAAGATTAATTGATTTTGTTCCCTAGTTGACCCATCCAGATAGAAACAGGAACCGAATAATACCCACCCCTCTTCATCCCAGCAACTAGTGGGCTCAAGATGGACCAGCACCTTCTACTTCCACCACAGGGAGTTACCAAACTTTTCTTTCCCCAACCCAACCTTCATTATCCCATTGTACAGTTCCCACCAGGACACAAGACACCCACTGTCATCTGAATGCTGACCCCCGTATACCTGCCTCTGTAGGAAGAATCCCAGAGCCCCATCCCACTCTAACCCTTGGACCCATTACTCACTTGGTAGGAGAACATCTGGCCTGCTGTTATTGCCTGAGGTCATTGACCTTACCATTTGCCTTTCTACTTTTCCTATTTAAATACAACCTTCTATCTTCATCTGCTGTGGACTGAACATGCACTCAAGCCCTCCACCATGCTTTATCTCCCCAATTAGAAGGAGATCACTTTGAGAGCACAGGATGTATCTTTACTGTCTGTATCTCCAGTGGCTAGCACAGTGCTTGGCACATAGTAAGAACTTAATACATGTTTTTCCCCTTCCGTTACATAATTCATTTCTTTCCATTTTATATAGATATATGTATTTGTGTTTGTGCGTGTGTGTGTGTGTGTGTGTGTGTGTGTGTGTGTGTGTGTAGGTGGGTAATAGGTAGGTATGTTGTCTCTCCCTACTAGAATATATATTCCTTGAGGGCAAGGACTGTTTTTGGTTTTTACTTGAAACTTCAACATTCAACACAAAGTCTGGAACATGATAAGGGCTTAAGAAATCCCTATCATTCACTCACATTCTAATAACTAACATTTAATTAGTGCTTTCAAGTTTTCAAAGTCTTCTTTGTATATTGACTGTCTTTGTAAAACTTGTAAACTTGACTGCCTAGTGCCTTCCTTCTGCTGACTATCTGGGATTTATCCTCTGTATCTCTTTTTATTTATAGCTGTTTGCATTTTATTTCTCCCATTAAACAGTAAGTTCCTTGAGGGAAGAGACCATCTTTTGCCTTCCTCTGGATCCCCAGGGTTTAGCACACCTAGTTGGTGCCTTAAAAATACTAGTTGACCAAATCACTGACACATTCTATAGGTATTAATATAAATGAGATGATGAGAATTAATATATAGAAAACATGTTTGCTCTATAAATGGGAACACTCATTCTTATCCTTAGAAAAGGAGCTGGGTTTAAGATTCAGAAGACTGGGGTTAAAATACCAGCTCTGGAACCTGCTCCCCCATGTGATGACCAAGCCTTTGGCCTCTCTTGATCTCAGTTTCTTTGTCTACAAAGTGAGAGGGCTGGCCTCCAGGTCTCTTGTAGCTCTGAATCAGTGATGTATTTTACATATAGGAAACCTAAGGCTCGGAAAGGTCGATTAAATTACCCATGATCCCACAACTAGTCAGCTCCAAAGGCATTTGGAGGTATTTAATATCAACTCCAGGAAAATGTGCTTCCTCTTCAAAGAAAGAGTGAGAGGAGCAAAGACGGATCAGGAGACAGAAAAATTGAGAGCGAGTGGAATAGAGAAAAGAGGAAGGGAAAGGCAGAAAGGGAGGGAGGAAAGGTGGGGAACGAGAAAAGGAGTTTGTATCCATCTCAGTGTGGAGGCATAGAGTTGGGCAAGGCTCCTGGGATGATTTATGCAGTCCATGCTGCATGCCTGCTTGGGGAAACAACCCTTTCAACTCTGCATGTATTCCCATAAGGTAAGAATATTGGACAGTTTTCCCCAAGCAGAAATGTATACAAATTCCTTTCTGCTTAGAAACAATCTGGATTTTCTCCTTGTCGCATGTAAATGTTCCCTGCTTGGGTAGGGGGAGGGAGAGATTGAGAAATAGAAGCTGAGGTTCTTGTAAAGATGAGAGCTGCCATTCATCCTCAAAGCCCAATCTACAGCCAGACATGACTAGATCTGGGGACTGGGAGACCAACTGCTTACTCCTCAGCAGAGTCGAGCACGGCCCATAGCAGGACCAACCAACCCTCTCCCAAAGGAGACAGACTAGCAACGAAACCAGGACATTCTTTTTTTCTTGGCAAAGCAGACTCAGTTACTCATTCGAGGCAATTTCCAAGTCTATAGATAAAATAATGATTAGGGACTCACCATTCATACACACACAGAATTAGAGCAGACCCTGCATGTCTTTCAGGAGTGAGAAATAAGGACTGGGCCGTTTTTGGTCTTGCCTATGTTTCCCCACAGTACATAATACCATTCCCTGTCTGTATATTAGAGGCAATATGCTAGAGTAGAATATGGATCCTAACCCTGCCTCTGCTACTTACCAGCTATGAAACCTTGCATTATATTAATAGTAAACAAATGAATGGCATTGAATAAGAGGCATCATTTTCTACTTTGTTGCTGCACCCTAAAGACCATAGGACATTTCTATGTAACTCTAACTTGCAGATGAAGCTTCCCATAGGTCTCATCTCCCCTGTTAAGGGATGTTCCCAGAGATCAAAGACTAGTTAAGGATGCAATTTGCCACTGCAGGGCTTAAAACATTGCATAGTAAGCACAGAAGAAGGAGGACAATGAGGAGAATAGGAGGAGGAAGAAAAAGAGGAAGGAGGAGAAGGAGGAGGATGAAAAGGAGGAAGAGGAAGAAGAAGAAGAAGAAGAAGAAGAAGAAGAAGAAGAAGAAGAAGAAGAAGAAGATGATGATTATGATGATGATGATGATGATGATGATGATGATGATAAAAGGAGGAGACAGAGGAGTGGTAGCAAGGCATAATGGATAGAGAGGTGAGATGGCTTTGGAATGAGAAAGACCTGGGTTTAAGTCCACCTCTGACATGTTCTGGCGGTGTGACCCAGAACAAGTCACTTAACCTCTCAATGCCCCCAACAAATCTTGGAGATTATAGCTTTCAGATGAATTGGCAATCTGAACTGACAGAAGAAGTTCCCAGAGTGGAATTTTACAATCCCACTGAAAGCACAGATCCATAAAAGTATTCTCATTGACATTATTCCTATTATTTTGAAATCATATTAATGGTATTCAGGTAGAAATAGTCTTGGGACAAGTCATTATCGTGCTACTCTTCTTTCACATGTAATATTCAGTGGATCAGTGGGCAGCAATTACAATGCTTTCCTTTTGTAGTTGAATAAAAGCGTTGGGATGTGGGCTCATTCTTTGCAGGTGGCTCCCTGAAAGCATCTTTGCCACAACTCTGGTAGCAAGCAGGAAGAAAAGGAAAATGCTGTTCATTCTGTTCCCACATGGTTTTGGTTTTTTTGCCTACACATAGATATTTTGAGAGTTTTTCATTCCATGTGTATCAGAGGCTATGAGTTTGTGCATGTAATATCTATCAAAAATATTATTCTTACGTTTTTAGGAGGTTATTGTTAGGTTTGAGCAACTATAGGCAACAATTTTACCTGTGAAAATGCCAGCATTGTAATATGCATTATTTCTTGAATAACTGAAGATACTTTGGGTTTTAGGTTTTACAGTTTTTTTTTTCCATTTATAGAAGAGAGTGGGCTTCTTTTGGTGTACAATTCTGGCCATTTGATTTTACCTTTTAAAATAATTATTTTGTTCTGTGTTTTACAACCTATAGAGATATATGTCACAATTTCAATCATTTCCTTGCAAAACTTTTGGGCTCTTTAAAGATGATTTTTATGTAATTTCTGGTAGCAATGACCTGGTCTTCTGTCCTCTCTGTTTCTGAAAAGAAATCTACATGACTCAGCCATGTCTATGTTATGTCTATGTTGATATATTGTTGGATGAGCTCATGTGATGCCCCCAATACAGTGTCAGCCATGCCTAAGTGTAAATGTAAAAATGTAGAACGATAAATCAAAAGCGTGCTGGGAAAGAGTGAAGTCCACAGCATCCCCCTTGTCCTTAGCATATAGCACTGTGCCTTTATATAGTAAATGCTTAATAAATTCTTGTTCCCATTCCACTCCCTATCTCCTTTTTCTATCAATGATCCAGATAAGTAAGAACTATTCCACTATATGTCAATGGTGGTTAAATATATGTATATGAGAAAAGAACTGAATATGAAAAATGTAATGTACAGGGTACCAGGGATAAAGATAGAGTATAATTGGGGGGGCAGTAATGATGGGATTCTTAAGATAGCTTTTGGACAAGTCATTGTAAGTTCCTTGAGGGCAATGACTGTCTTTTGGCTCTTTTTTATCTCCAGGGCTTAGCACAATACCTGGCACATAGTAGGCACTTGTTAAATGTTGATTGATTGATTGAGGAGCATGATAGGGCAGGAGGTTAATATTTTATTTCATGGATAGGACTCATTGAGAACCTCAAAATTCAACCATAATTCATTTCTCATGTGGGCTGAGGGGGTAAGTTGCATCCCAACAAACAAGAGCTTCTTAGCCATCTGTTTCTACATAGTAAATCCCACTTCACATGACCCATAAATTATGGGGTTAGAGCTGGATACATATTGCAGCCTTCCTTGATCCCAGAAGTACTGGAATGTCCTTATTCCAAATGTATTTGTCCTTAATACCTAGGGACTAGAGGGTCTAAATTCATTATCCATATCAAAATATCTGCCTTGTTCATGGAGCATGCACCAGAACCCATGTCAAATTCCAAGTTTTGTGTCATTTCCTAGCTATGGATTGCACGCATTTGAGAGGGAGCCACCCTTTGAGTGATTCATCTTCATTGACCCACATGCTTACTAAGTGTTCATTATACATTGGACCCCAAAGTTCCCTATCATTCAGAGACTTGTAGCCAGGCCAGAGTTCAAAGCATGAATTGACTTTTTGACTGTGGGTTGGATAGAGCCCATGACTCATTCCTCCTCTGGAACAATTGTGTTTGGGATACATAACATTACCTTTCAATTCAATAACCATTTATTAGGTACCTACTATGTACCATGTCCTCTTCCTGGGTGCCAGGAATGCAAAATAATCCCTGCTTTAAAAATTCCTGTGCTCTATTAGAGAGCTATAGCACACATATAGATTAATATATGTGAAGTCCTTTTTTTCTACTTGACTGGACTTATTACTTAATCATGTCAGGCCTAACATTGACAGAAGTGCTGCTGGGCCACCAGAGTGGTCAGGATGCTGACTGCGACCTCTTCCATACCCAGGCATTGGGTTTGGACCAGATTTAGCCCAAGGGGAGCTTGCCTTGTCTCCTACTCTTTACCTTTTTAAGATTCCCATCCCATTGCTCTGAAGAGAAATTTTCTAAGAAAACTCCTAGGAATATTGTCACCAAATTCCAGAGTTCCCAGGTCAAGGAGAAAACATTGCAAGCAGCCTGAAAGAAACAATTTGAGTAGTTAAGGGATAGAAGGGCTTGGAATATGATATTCTGGAGGTCAATGGAGTTAGTATTAAAACCAAGGATCACCTATCCAGCAAAACTGAGTATAATGCTCCAAGGCAAAATATGGATTTTCTTTTTCTTAAATTATTATTTATTTATTTAATGTTTTTAATTTTCAGCATTAATTTCCACAAGAGTTGAATTACGAATGTTCTCCCCATTTCTACCCTCCCCCCCCACTCCAAAATGGCATATATTCTGATTGCCCCATTCCCCAGTCAGCCCTCCCTTCTGTCACCCCACCCTTCTCCCATCCCCTTTTCCCTTCCTTTCTTGTAGGGCAAGACAGATTTCTATGCCTCATTGCCTGTATATCTTATTTCCTAGTTGCCTGTAAAAACTTGTTTTTTGAACATCTGCTTTTAAAACTTTGAGTTCCAAATTCTCTCCCCTCTTCCCTCCCCAACCACCCTCCCTAAGAAGACAGGCAATTCAACATAGGCCACATGTGTATCATTATGCAAAACCCTTCCACAATGCTCATGTTGTGAAAGACTAACTATGTTTTGCTCCTTCCTATCCTATCCCACTTTATTCAATTTTATCCTTTGACTCTGTCCCTTTTTGAAAGTGCTTGTTTTTGATTACCTCCTCCCCTTATCTGCCCTCCCTTCTATCATCCCTCCTTTTTTATCTCCTTCCTCCTTCTTTCCTGTAAGGTAAGATACCCAATTGAGTGTGTATGATATTTCCTCCTCAGGTCAAATCCAATGAGAGCAAGATTCACTCATTCCTCCTCACCTGCCCCTTCTTCCCTTCCAACGAACTGCTTTTTCTTGACACTTTTATGCAAGATAATTTACCCCATTCTATCTCTCCCTTTCTCCCTCTCTCAATTTTTTCTCTCTCATCTCTCATTTTGATTTTAATTTTTTTGATATCATCCCTTCATATTCAACTCACCCTGTATATTGCCTTCAGCTTCCCTAATACTGAGGTCTCATGAATTATACACATCATCTTTCCATGTAGGAATGTAAAAAAAAAAACAGTTCAATTTTACTAAGTCCCTTGTGATTTCTCTTTCTTGTTTACCTTTTCATGCTTCTCTTGATTCTGGTGTTTGAAAGTCAAATTTTCTATTCAGCTCTGGTCTTTTCACTGACAAAGCCTGAATGTCCTCTATTTTGTCAAAATTCCATATTTCACCTTGGAGCATGATACTCAGTTTTGCTGGATAGGTGATTCTTGGTTTTAATACTAGCTCCATTGAGCTCCAGAATATCATATTCCAAGCCCTTCTATCCCTTAACGTAGAAGCTGCTAGATCTTGTGTTATGCAGATTGTGTTTCCACAATACTCAAATTCTTCCTTTCTGGCTGCTTGAAGTATTTCCTCCTTGATCTGGGAGCGCTGGAATTTGGCGACAATATTCCTAGGAGTTTTCTTTTTGGGATCTTTTTCAGGAGGCGATCGTTGGATTCTTTCAATTTCTATTTTACCCTGTGGTCCCGGAATGTCAGGGCAGTTTTCCTTTATAATTTCTTGAAAGATGATATCTAGGCTCTTTTTTTGATTGTGGCTTTCAGATAGTCCAATAATTTTTAAATTATCTCTCCTGGATCTGTTCTCCTGGTCAGTGGTTTTTCCAGTGAGATATTTCACATTGTCTTCCATTTTTTCATTCCTTTAGTTCTCTTTTATACTATCTTGATTTCTCATAAAGTCACTAGCTTCCACTTGCTCCAATCTAATTTTTAAGGTAGTATTTTCTTCAGTGGTCTTTTGGACCTCCTTTTCCATTTGGGTAGTTCTGCCTTTCAAGGCATTCTTCTCCTCATTGGCTTTTTGGAGCCCTTTTGACATTTGAGTTAATCCATTTTTTAAGATGTTATTTTCTTCAGTATTTTAGGGTCTCCTTTAGCAAGTCATTGACTTGTTTTTCATGGTTTTCTTGCATCCCTCTCATTTCTCTTCCCAGTGTTTCCTCTACTTCTCTTACTTGCTTTTCCAAATCCTTTTCCAGCTCTTCCATGGCCTGAGACCAGTTCATGTTTTTCTTGGAGGCTTTTGATGTAGGCTCATTGACTTCATTGACTTCTTCTGGCTATATGTTTTGGTCTTCTTTGTCACCAAAGAAAGATTCCAAAGTTTGAGTCTGAATCTGAGAGCATTTTTGCTGCCTGTTCATGTTCGCAGTCAACTACTGGACCCTTGAGTTTTTCACTGGGGTATGACTGCCTGTAGAGTAGAGAGTACTTTGTCCCAAGCTTGAGGGGCTGAGCTGTTGTTTTCAGAGCTATTTCTACACAGCAAGCTCGGCCACACCAGTGCTCCTCCGCCACCAAGAACCGCCAACCTGGACGGGCGACTCAGATCTAATCAGACTCTGCTCTCCTGTTCTGATATGCCACTTAATTCCTCCCACCAGGTGGGCCTGGGGCTAGAGGCAACTGAAGCTGTAGCTCTGTAAGCATCCTCAGAGCTGCAGCATTTCCACCACCCCCGGGGCAGTATCTGACTGCCAACTTCTTTCACTCAGTCCCTGAAGTTTTTTCCCACTAACCTTCTGTTTTCTTTGGTGTTTGTGGGTTGAGAAGTCTGATAACTGCCACAGGTCACTGATTCAAGGTGCTATGGTCTGTTCTGCCTGGCTCCTGGTCTGGTTGGTCCAGGTGCAGCCCATACTGGGCTCTGTTCTGCTCCGCTCCCAGCATGGTGTGATAGACCTTACCCAGTGACCATCCAGGCTGTCCTGGGCTGGAGCCCTGCTTCCCTCTGCTATTTCGTGGGTTCTGCGGTTCTAGAATTTGTTCAGAGCCTATTTTATAGATGTTTGGAATTTCCTGGGGAAAAGCTTTAGGCAAGTCCCGGCTTTTCAGCTGCCATCTTGGCTCTACCCCCCCCCCAAATATGGATTTTCAATAAAATAGAGGACTTTCAAGCTTTTTCAGTGAAAAGACCTTAGCTGAATAGAAAATTTGACTTTCAAATACCAGAATCAAGAGAAGCACGAAAAGTTAAACGAGAAAGAGAAATCATAAGGGACTTACTAAAGTTGAACTGTTTTGTTTACATTCCTACATGGAAAGATGATGTGTGTAATTCATGAGACCTTTCTCAGTATTAAGGTAGTTGAAAGGAATATACGTATATATAGACAGAGGGCACAGGGTGAGCTGAATATGAAGGGATGATATCTAAAAAAATAATTAAATTAAGGAGTGAGAGAGGAATATATTGAGAGAGGGAGAAAGGGAGAGATAGAATGGGGTAAATTATCTCACATAAAAGTGGCAAGAAAAAGCAATTCATTGGAAGGGAAGAGAGGGTTGGCAAGGGGGAATGAGTAAATCTTGCTTTCATCAGAATCGACTTGAGGAGGAAATAACATACACACTCAATTGGGTATCTTACCCCACAGTAAAGTATGAGAAAGGGGATAAGAAAGGGGGGAGGGTGATAGAAGGGAGGATGGATGGGAGAGGGGATAATCAAAAGCAAATACTTTTGAAAATGGACAGGGTCAAAGGAGAACAGTCTTTTACAACATGATTATTGTGGAAGTGTTTTATATAATGATACGCATGTGGTGTTTGTTGAATTGCTTGTCTTCTTAGGGAGGGTGGGTGGGGAGGGAAGAGAGGAGAGAATTTAGAACTAAAATTTCTAAAAGTGAATGCTCAAAAAAGTTGTTTTGCATGCAACTGGGAAATAAGATGGGGAATAAAAATCTATCCTGCCCTACAAAAAAGTAAGGGGAAAGGAGATGGGGCCAGGGTGGGGGGGGGAGTTGGATCACAGAAGGGAAGGCTGACTGTGGAATGGGGCAATCAGAATATATACCATCTTGGAGTGGGGGATGGTAGAAATGGGGAGAAAATTTGTAACTCAAAATCCTGTGGAAACCAATGTTGAAAACTAAAATATTAAATAACAGAATATGAAACAAGAAAAAAAAAGATGGCACCACCAAGATCAGAAATCACCTTGCTGCCATTACAGGCTCACAGGAGATGTAAAGGATCAGGCAGGCTTTCCCACATCCTACTAACATTCCAAGTCCTTTCAGCAATAGGTCAGAGCTCCCTTTCTATATCCAGATTGCCACCTGATTTGCAGTGGTTAGTCTTAAAAGCGTTACTTCAGTTCTAGGCCACAGAGAAGTTAAGTAAATTGCCCAGGCCTGTGAAGTCAATTGTGTCAGGGCAGGATTTGAACCCAGGACCTCCTGATTTCAAGGCTTGCTCTCCATTGTAGAAATACAAAAGTTCAAAGTATATACAAATTTAAAACAAAGAAGATATTGCTTGGGAGGATCAGGAAAAGCCCCATGCAACCTGATCCCTGCTTGGAAGCAAACTAGGGGTTCAAAGAGTAAGATGAGGAAGGAGTGTGTTCCTGGCGTGGAGAATGGTCTGTATAAAGAAAAGATGATGAGAGAGAGAATGAAATGTATCTAGCATAGTGAGAGAGGCCAGTTTGGCTGAAATGGTATTGGCATGCAGCGAGTGTTAGATGGAATAATACTGCAAAGGTAAATGAAAGCCAGATTTTTTGGGGGGAGGGCTTTAATCACTATGGCCCATCCAGTTCCCCTAGAGATAAGTGTTTGGATACAAAGAGAAAAACACAACCATCCCTGCCTTCAAGGACCTTCCTTTCTCTTGGAATGGGAGGGGGAAAGCAGGAAGAGAAACACCAGATCAATCCCCTCCCTTTGTGACCACATCTTGGCAATTGTGACATACAACTAAAAAAAGAAACATTTTAAACATTGGTTTCATAGTGACTTTCCTTGAAAGTGGCACACCATTCAAATTTGCTTAAGTTGAATCTTGTTTAAATGTGCCAGAAGAGGGAATGGTGGCATGGATGTGGTGGAAAGTAGGATAAGTGGACTTGAAGCCAGAAGATCCTCCTCCTCCTCTTCCTCCTCCTCCTCATCCTTATCATCATCTCAGAAACTTAGAGACTTAAAGAGACCTCCAAAGTCCTTTAGTCTAGAGGCTACATTTTGTAGATGAGATGTAAACTCAGGCCTAGAGCAGTGAAGTAATTTATTTAAATTCTCACAGGGAATAAGGGACAGAAGATTCGAGTCCTGCTCTTTTGACTCCAAATTCAATTCCCTTCCCACCATACTGTACTTCCATCAGGAGTAAGTCCCTTCACATTTTGGAGACTTGCCTGGAAAATGATGTCATAATTCCATAGAAGAGATGTTTCAGAGTGTTAGTGGGAGGAATGTGCTCTGGGCACCTTGAAACACATTTTGAGGTGTGCTACTTAGGGGCTCTGCATTAATGGCTGAGCCCATTCACAGTAGGGCCAGGGAATAATGTTGTCCTGTATGCATCGCCCCATGTATTGTGTCTTTGATCTTAGCTTCCTGGATATATTTGAGGCCCATTGACCACTGCTGTAACACTACTTGGGCTTTGCCCACAAGTTTGGACCCCAGATTACTTTTCATAGTCTAGGACTGGTGTTGATCAGTTCTTTGCTCTGCCTCCATTCTAAGAGGAAATCTCCCCCTTGTGATGTCACCAACCGTACAATGTGGATACATCTCTAACGTAAGGACACAAGATATAAAACTTTTGTCAATGGATTTTCATGTACATATTTTGGTTTTTTATCCTTACCTCCACATCTCTCTGAGCCATCCTTTATAACAAAGGAAAAAAAAAAGAAAAAAATCAAGAGTTTGGCAAAATTCTTCAACAAGTGAAGAAACACTCACATTATTTGCCTTAGTTCCACACCTCCAGCCACCCTCCCTGTCACCCTTCAAGGAAGGGAGAGAGATTTCTTCTTCTATCTCTTCTTTGAAGTCAACCAGGGTTATTATCACTGGATTCCATTTTGTTTCACTTGTTTTGTTGTCACTTTTCTTCCATTTACATTTTTGTAACCATTATGTATATTGTTTTCTTGACTCTGTTTATTTTATATCATTTCCCATAAGACTTTCCACATTTCTCTGTATTTATCACATAACATTCTTACAACATAGCAGTATTCCATTATATTCATGCATTACCACTGGTACTTGCTCTCCAGTTGTTTGCTAATAAAAAAAAGGATTGCCATAAATATTTGATGTAGATAGGGCAATTTTAAAAGTATTTATGTCCTTGGGATATATGTGTAGCAGCAGAGTCTCTGGGCGATAAGGTATGGACATTTTCATCACTTTCTTTGAATTGTTCCAAATTGCTTTCCAGAATGGCTGGCCCAATTCACAGCTCCACTAAGAGTGAACATTAGTTGTCCTGTCTTTCTACAAACCCTTCAACATTGATTATTCCCACATTTTGTCATCTCTTCAAGTTTTCCGGGTGTGAGGTGGAATCTCAAAATTGTTCTGATTTTCACTTTTCTTATTATTAGCAGATTAGAGCTATCTTTCATGTTTGTAAATTGTTTACTATTCTTCTTTTAAGAACTCTATATCCATTGACAAGTTATATATTAGGAAATGGCTTGAGGGCTTATGCATTGTCGTTTCTTGTCCAGCAGTCTATCATCTATCATTTACCAAATTAACCTTCTGTGTTCCAGGCACCTTTAGGAACTGAAGATGCTAATACAAAGAATGAAACTATCTTTACTCCCAAAGAGCTTACATTCTAATAAGAGAGACAAGAAGGACACATACCAGTATATGCCAGCTGATATAAAGAGAATAAATACAGATAAACGAATCGGTGTTATCAGACTCATACTAACGAATACACATTCCTCCCCCCGCCCCCACAAGAATACAACTATTTCCCTTCTTATCATGGTGCATTTATTTGATCGAAAGGTTTTTTTTTCAATTTTGTTTAATTAAAATCATCTCTTCAATATTTTGCCATCACCTCTATACTTTGTTTGATTAAGAATACCTACTACCATACTAGAAATAGCTGTGTAAGGTATCTGATTTCATTCTCTCCTACGTTTTGTAAAGAATGGTATCAACTTTAATATCTACTTGGAGTATATTGGTAATAAGGTACAAAACTTAACTCAGAGTTTTAGAAATATGTAAAATAAATAGTGCCAGCGCTCCCAGCAAGGACATTTCATATTCTGCCCCAAAAGATCTTCACTCTAGCTCGCAGACCCCCAACTGGTCTATAAGCCCAGAGCAGAAAAGCAGATGCATTCTCAACTGCTCTCATGGGGAATGGGAAGTGGCAACTCCCTCTCCACTGTGTTTTTCTATTCATGGCAGAACTTCCCAAGGGATCCATGTCTAATCTGCTGGTGCGTATGTGAACTTGCAGAGTCTTGGCTGGTTGTCCTTTAGGCCTTGTAGACTCTACATTCAGATGTAGATGTTGCTTAGGGGAGGCAATCAGTCAAGCAATCAATCAGTCAGGATTTGTGAAGTATCTACTTTTTATCCAGGGCAGCTCAGTGGGTCAGGGAATAGCAGAAGGCCTGGAGTCAGGAAGACTCATCTTCCTGAGTCCAAATCTGGCCTCAGACACTTGCTAGCTGTGTGACTGTGGGCAATTCACTTAACTCTGTTTGCCTCAGTTTCTGTATCTGTAAAATGAGCTAGAGAAAGAAATGGCAAACCACTCCATTATCTCTGCGAAGAAAACCCCAAATGAGGTCACAGAGTCAGGCCTGCCTGAAAAACAACTAACACTTTTTGTCACACCTTGGGCTGGGAGCTGGAAGTACAAAACCAAAAAATGAAGCAGCCTTAGCTTTCAAGAGGCTCCCAGTCTATTGGAGGGGATGGGGACCACATGTCACTACATTAGTCTATACAAAATATAGACAAAGTACATTTTTGTTGTTGTTGGCAAGGGGCATTAATGGGGGAGAATAGAAAACATTTTGCAATTAAGATGGACTTTGTGGAGGTGACAGTGCCAAGATCATGGAGTAGAGGGAAGCAATATAATGAGTTCCATTCTACACACTCTTCCAAGCAGATCTAGAAAAGGCACCATGACAAATCCAGATGAGAAAATTTAGAACGAAAGTTACAGCGAGTCATTTGTCCAGCTGACTTTGACATGGTGGGATTCATGGGGAGGTTTGTAGACATTGGAAATGAGGTTGGGGTAGGAACAAACTAGACAGCAATCCAACACCCTGGAAAAGGCTTTGCACCAGTGCAAAATGAGGTCCCATACCATTTGGAGATTTCACCTTACCAATACCAGGGCAACGTGACAGGGTCTTGGGCCAAATGGCAGCTTTTTGTCCACTACCCAGGTCTGGGTCAAAATTCTAGGAGAGCGCGGAAAGAGCACTTACATGGGGCACTGGCATTCCTGGGAAGGGAGGTCCTGGCAATGTACTGAGAAAGGAGGAAGTTCAAACGTCAGCAACAGCAGTGGGGTGGCTCAGACTCCAAACTCACTATGTGGGGTTCTTTTCCATTGTTGTTGCTTGTCTGCCCATTCTTTCAAACTCCCTCCTGACTTCAGACTTGATGCTAGGGCTGAGATCTGTCACACTTCTGGAGGGGAGGTATGGGCCCATTTTTTGCTGCGTTTTTGGGGATATTGCATGTTATTTTTATCCTAGGATTTTAAGGATTGGCTAGGATCCTAAAGCAGTCAGATCCAGGGTGTCTGTCTTGTTGCTATCTTGTTGGCCTGAGCTCTACAAGTTCTTTATTGGGTTTGGGTCAGTGCAAGAGTAGACAGCTACTACAAGAGACTACAAGAATTGTAGTCTCCTCTTTGGTCTGGATTCCTGCCTTGGTTCTTTTTCTGCAGGCTAGACTAGATGCTGCAAGGGATACCTTGTTCTGAGTTTGGAGTCTGAGCTGCCTTTTTCCTAGAAAAGATAAAGAAGAATATTTCTTTAAAGAAGCGGTACTTTAAAAAATAAATAGAATGAGAGCACTAGAGGGAAAAATAGAAGAGAAACGAGAGCTATGGAAGGAAGCACTGGAAAGGGAATTAATAGCTTGGCAGAAGAGATATAAAACCTTGCCCAAGCAAGAAGTACCCTGAAATTCTAATGGAGCAAATAGGATCTAATGACTTTATGAGGCAACAAGAAATATTAAAACAAAATTTAAAAGCTGAAAGTACAGAAAAAATATATCAGGTATCCAATAGCCAAAAAAAAATGACTTGGAAAACAGATTGGTGAGAAAAATAACTATCATTTGACTATCTGAACACTATGATAAAAATTAATGATCCAGATATTATGTTTCAGAAATCTTTTTTAAAAAAAGATTGCTCAGACTTCTTAGAACCAGAGAGCAAAGTATAAATGAAAAGAATCCACTGGACACCTCTCATCAGAAACTCTAAAATGAAAACTTCCAGGAATATCATAGCCAAAATTCAGAGTTTCTAGGTCAAAGAAAAAATGCCACAAGCAGCCTGAAAGAAAGAATTCAAGTACCAAAGAGCCACAGTAAGGATCAGACATGATTTAATAACCAATACAACCAAGGTGTGGGAAACTTGGAATGTTATATTCCTGTAGGCCAAAAGATATGTGCTTACAGCCAAGAATAATTTATCCAAAAAAATGAGTACAATACAACAGGAAGAAGATGGACTTTTAATTAAATAGGTGATGTCTAAGCATTCCTGAGCAGCTAGGTTGTACAATGGATAGAGCAGAAGGCCTGGAGTCAGGAAAAGTCAAATCTGGCCTTAGACACTTACTAGCTATGTGACTTTGGGCAAGACACTTGACCCTATCTGCCTCAGTTTCTTCATCGCAAAATAAGCTGGAGAAAGAAATGACAAAGCGCAGCTAGATAGTGCAGAGGATAGAACACTGACCCTGGAGTCAGAAGGACCTGAGTTCAAATCCAGCCACAGACACTTCCTAGTTGTGTGACCCTGGGCAAGTGACTTAACTCCAATTGCCTCACCAGAAATAAAGAAAGAGGGAAGGAAGGAAAGAAGGAAAGAAAGAGAGAGAGAGAGAGAGAGAGAGAGAGAGAGAGAGAGAGAGAGAGAGAGAGAGAGAGAGAGAGAGAGAGAGAGAAACAAGAAAGAAATAAAGGTAAACCACTCCTGTAACTTTGGAAAGAAAGTCCCAAATGGAGTCATGAAGAATTGGGCATGACTGGAAAATGACTGAGCAAACAACAAGCATTCCTGATGAAAAGAACAGAGCTGAGGAGAAACTCTGAAATCCAAACATAAGAGTGAAGAGAAACTTAAAAATGTAAACATGGCTGGACATTAAGAAGACATTAAGCAAGGATAAAGTGCTTACATTTAAATATGTGGATATGATCCATGTGTTCCCTCTGAACTTGATCATATTCAGGGTTTATAGAGGTAGTCTAGTTTGACAAGGCTTGTAAGTGGTACTTAGATCTTCATGATGTCAAAAAAAAGAATGAAAAGAAAGGGGAAGAGGAATACATTGAGGGGTAAGGGAAATGAAATTAGGGGAAGTTATCTCACATAATCTGTGATATCCTTACCAAACAGGAGGAGGGGTTGAGGGTAACAACTGACACCTGATCTTCAACCTCACCTGAAATGGTCAAAAGAAAAAAAAGGGAGGGAGGGGGAGAGAGAGAGAGAGAGAGAGAGAGAGAGAGAGAGAGAGAGAGAGAGAGACAGAGAGAGAGAGAGACAGAGAGAGAGAGAGAGACAGAGAGAGAGAGAGAGAGACAGAGAGAGACAGAGAGAGAGAGAGAGACAGAGAGAGACAGAGAGAGACAGAGAAGACTGAGAAATATATTTCACTCAACAGGGAAAGAGGAGGGAAGAGGGGAAAGGGGAATTGCAGAGGGTGCAAATTAAGGGATGGATGAGTCCTATGAGAAGCAAATTCTAATAATACACAAAAAATCATAGCCCTTTTTGAGGTGGTGAAGAATGTAATCTGAGAGAATGCCCATAAATTAGGGAATGGATGTAGAAGTTATGCTACATAAATGTGATGAAATACTATTGTATTAAACTCTTATCAGTAAAAGGACTAATTGGGATTCCAGAGAATTCATGATGAAATATTGTACCCACGTCCTGATAGAGAAATATGGGATGAAACATTTTTTGTGGGGCAAGTGGTATGGCCAATGTTGAAATTTATTTTACTTGAATATGCATATCTGTAATGAGTTTTGTTTTGTTTTTTCTTGTTTTCTCATTCGTAGAGTGGGGAGGGTTAGAAAGAGGATGTTGACTGATTAACACAAAATATTTTTTACAAAAGCAAGTAAAAAAAGTCAACAAAATTA
The DNA here is from genome assembly GCF_011100635.1 of Trichosurus vulpecula. Classification (NCBI taxonomy): domain Eukaryota; kingdom Metazoa; phylum Chordata; class Mammalia; order Diprotodontia; family Phalangeridae; genus Trichosurus; species Trichosurus vulpecula. The sequence goes on from NC_050577.1 coordinate 11,895,794, forward strand.
AAAATAAAAATTACTGAATTGAAAGGAGAGAGACAGAGACAGAGAGAGAGAAACCAAGTGGTCCCTAGACCCTGAACAAGGTGCTTATGCTAAGGGCAAGGTTTTTGGGGCAAAATTTAGCCACTAATTCTGTCCAGGCAGCTTCAGTTCCTCAGGGCTCTAAGTAACATGGTACAAATGGAATTTTGTCCCAAGGTACCAATAATCTGTCATCATGTGGAATACTTCCTCCCTTAGAAAAAAAGCATCCTTTTATGTTTTTCCTCAGTATGGTATGCAGCTCCTCCTGAGGTGTGGGGTGCAAACAAAATCTCTTGGAACTTGGAAGAATTGTCCTTTTCCAGTAGTGTTGCATTTACTGTAAATTGTTGTATCCTGCCTCCCATGCACTGCCCTCTAAAGAACTGTACACCAGTCTTCCTGGTGACCTTTCGTCTCTATGTCATACCCAGCTAATTTTCCCTTAGCTCAGCTTCAGCTAGCTACAACTCTGTTCCTCCTTGAGCTCAGGGGGCTCCCTCCATCTCCCATCTTCATGCAAGACTTGAGGCAAAAGAACTGTGAGGTTATCTTACTCTAGACAGCAATCATCATGCCAGAACCTTGGCCCCTTCACTATTTGGAACACAGAGATTTTGTTAACATGTTTCTCTGTGAGGTTGGTCAGATCATCATAGAGTCAGAACCACCCTTCCCTGCAGTGTTTGATTTGAGGTACTGTAGCAGCTTTTGGAAGGATAGCTTTGGGGATGCAAGACAACCAGCCATGGATCCTTCAGTTTTAGCCGTCTGATGTCTTTTCTTCAATGAAGATTCCCTACACCATGGTCTCCTCCCCCTACAACAACACACGCACATACCTACAGTATTTGCCTTTTAATATATGGATCTCCAAACCCATGAGTGCTTCAGCAACAATAATATATTGTTCAAGTCCACACCCTGAGACTGGAAGAGAAAGTACATCTAGGACTAATAAACCTGAGTATTCTGCCCCCCTCACTGCTGCTGTGCTGTTTCCTGCAAGCGTTGCTGGGGCTTTATTTTATTTGATCTTAATTTTAAGACAGAGAGTGGGAAAGGAGAGAGAGAGAGAGAGAGAGAGAGAGAGAGAGAGAGAGATTTGATCCCCTTTTTCTGATCTTGCCTTTAGCTCCCACTTTCACTAGAGTCCCACCCCAACCCCAATCATGGTCACATCTGGCTTGTCAACCAGGTAAGCTATCAGTTCAAAGATGGGCTTTCAGACCACAAACTGGCTCATCTTATTATTTGCTTGTTTTACGAGAACAAGACCCCATCCTAGTTGGTGTTCTTGCCCTCACACAAAGAGATCACAACTATGTTGGGCATAGGGATTTTTAGTTTCTCAACTCCTCCTTATTGGCTCTGGGTGATTGTTCTGCTAATGTCTGTGCAGGTTCAAACAGCCATAAATTGTGACATGACTTTCTTTTAGGCAAGTACTGGAAGTCATTGGAGAAGTATTCGGGCTGTGCTCTGATTGGCACTCAGGAACAAGAGCAAGAGGAAACAGAGACTGTCTCTGCCCTGGCTTCCCTGTCTGTGGATGTGGAACAGTGCTTTTCTAAGGAAGACAGCAGGTATGAATTGATCTATAGAAGTTCATTTAGGTCAGGTGGGTTGAATCCCACTCACTTTTGCTTTTAAATCTTATGGGTGAATATCTTTCCACTTCTTTCCTCCCACCTCTAGCCACCCTGACTTGTTTTCTCCCAAACCACTGAGACCATCTCAAACAATTTTATGTCAAAGGTTCATTCTTTCTGTGAAACCCAGAGATAGAAAGCTTGGATTCTGCCCCTGAAGAATTTGCTGACTGTGGATGTATGGCTGCTAAGACTAAACTCAGGGAGAGACAACTGAGGATTGTAGAGAGAGGTATGGCGTTGGGCATTTCCATACTGCTTATAATATCCAAGTTGGATTTTTAGCTCCTAACAGAATTAGCATCTTGGGAGTTGGTGACTGTAGGAATGCCAAGGGAAGAAGAGGAGGACAGAAGGAAACTAGGACTAGTGTCTGGGTATAATTGATCTGCGAAATGACTAAAATCTCCAACAGAGGGAAAACTTAGAACTACCCCAGATGACTGCCCTCAATAGCATATTGAATGTTCAAAACCATGATTTCCTAAAAAAGAAGACATATATTCATGTGAAGATGATATTGAATTAACTTTGTTTTGCAAATGATTAGGCTTTCAAAGAAAACTCATAGAAAAAAGAGTGCCCAACTGAAAAACAGTGTGATGATACTTAATGTCATAGGCTTTTGTTTGTTAATACATTTGAAACAAGTCATCGGTATCCTATGAATGGTGCCATGGCCAGTATTTCTTTCAAATCTATGACAGCAAAGAGTGCAAATTAGCAAAATCACATGCCTTCTATGAATGGCTCAAATGCCAAGATTCTTTTGTGTATGCCTAAGTCAGATAATGCTTCTTCAGGACCTTTAGGATCTGTGGTCTCACCAGAGAGGCTACCTCAGCCAGAAATGCAGGTCACAACTCTTTGGGGGTTTAGTAGGGTGTTCTTTGAGTTTGGCTAGATTGGTCTTTGAACAATGAACAAGCATCACTACCCCTGTGCTTGGGACCTCTCCAGGTCAACTGAGACTCACAGATTAAGGCCATTTGCTGCTCCTGCGCATAGCCTGCCATTCCTTACCTCTATGCTTTTGATCACTGGTGTAGATACCTGGTGTACTTCTCCTCAGTTCCAACTCTAAAAATCCTCAGCTCCATGCCACTTCCTGATTTCCCTAGTCCATCATCATCATATTCAGCAGCAGAGCATCAACAAAAGCATTCATTAAGCACTGACTGTGTTCCAAACCCTGCACTAAATTCTGAGTATACCAAGACAGGCAAAAATGAGGTCCATGTTCTCAAAGAGTTCACATTCTTCTGTGCATACAGATTATATTTAGTATAACAGGAAAGTCATTCAGAGGGAACAAAATCACTCTCATAGTTATTAGTATATAATATATTACTCCTCACCTCTCAGTATGATATAAGCTTCTTGAGAGCAAGGACTGTTTTTGTTTAATCCCTGTCTCCCCAATGCCAAGCCCAGTATTTGAAATGCTTCTGGAATTCAACTGAGCCTAGCAGAGCTTGGGTTCCATTGGCACAGCCTTTGGGAACACAGGGTCAGGTAAGACTTTTGTAAAAGTCCAAGATCACACGGTTGCACTGGATGTAAAAGGCAGTCTGTATTCTTTGAGTCACTCAGATTCCCATTAGTCATAAAAATTCTGCAAAAAATGCATAGCTTGAAAGCTTTTTTTTTCCTCCCAAGGATACATAAATCTGTTTTTTAAAAAGGAAAAGAAAAGAAAATTGGCTTTCTTCATCTTAGTTGTTTTTAGCTGTTTGTAGCTCAATGGACTCAATGTCTTATTCTGGTCAGGAAGTAGATTAAAGACACAAGACGGGCATATGCATTTAGCAAGGGGTTTCATTGCAATGCAGCTTGTTTTCTGACCATAACTAGTTTCAAAGAGATTAGCCTTACAATCAAATGCACCACATTAGCATATTGGAAGGGATCTCAGTATAGGCAGCTAGCCCATGAGAACAAACTTATTTTAGATGAAGTAACCCCCTGCTACTCCAAGCTTGGGGTTGAACCCAAATTTCTAATCCAAAGGCACTGTAATTATCCTTATGGCCAAATCCAGTGAGTTGTCTGTCATCTGAGGGCTGTAAAACTGAGGTAACCATAACATCTGCTAGAGCTGGAATTGAGGAGTTGTAATTTAGAACTCTATTAATATAGGGAAGGAAAGCCAAATCCTAGCTTGACTAAATGCACTGTAATTAGTTCAGTACATTCAATTGCACAGCTTACAATGATTAGTGATTGTAAGACACATCAGCAGTCACAGGTAACCTAAAGCCTCAGTACTATTTGGCAGTAATGGATTCTGGATTTCCTGGGTCAGTGGTTTAGTCAGCTAGCATTTACTAAGTTCCTACTATGTGCCAGGCACTCATCCAGTTATGCTTGCTTATCACTAGGTTAATAGAAGGCTTTGCTGGTGATGACTGGCTGTGTCATAAGTCCAGCTTCAGTGCCAAGTGGTTTCACATGGTCATATGAAGGCAAAGGTGTGTGGAATCCTAATACTGTATATGCCTATAGCATATATAATCTGCCTTCAATAAATGCATTGGGCCTTGCCTTGCCTCACACCAGGATCACTTCCATTCATTTGTTCTAGAGAGAGAAAATAGAGTGCTGATGGCTACTTTTTTAGGGGTGGAGTGGGGGATTAGAGTAGGAGGAAAATGACTTCGCTAAAAATATTTTCTGTAAGCTCTAAATTTTATTTTTTCTCACAAGAGAGGGAAAAATACAAAATTACTTGTACAAATATGTAAGTCCATTTCAGTTGGACTTTTCTACTCCATTCATCTCAAGAGGAGAGTGGGGCCCTCAAAATAGGAGAGGGGAGTGTTGTGAACTATTTGCAACTATCTGGCCCATACTGAGAAGGCATCAACTCTTTTCAATGATCAGGATAATAGGATTTTCCATCCCCTGAAAACAAGATCTATCACTTTCAAAATTATATAAAGAAACAGGAAAATATTTCAATTTGTTTACAAATGTATTTCAAAGTCTGTGATATACTCTGAAAGATATAAAAATAAAAATCAGATTGGATAGAGAAGAGTAAAAGCTAGGCATTTTTATGGGAAATTCTGTCCAGTTATGTTGGAGAATATATGGTTGTTTGGAATGATGACTCTTTTGGTACTCAGATTTTGGGTAAAGTCATTCTTTTCTTGGCCAATATATATCAGAATCATTTTGCCATTGGTGAATAAAGGGTAGAATACTACTGGATGAAGAATATTAAAAATATTTTTGTCCATTTTAATTTTCTTTTGGGAAAGAAGGGAGATGGCATGACTGTCAGTTTCCATTTCCATAGAAGGAGTTACAAAGCTAGACTATAAAAATGCTTATATGGTCAAGGGGTCATTTGGAAGGGAGTAATAGCCATGAGAAATGGCAGTTTGAGAAGGTAGTTATCAAGTAGTGAAGGAAAATGGGAAGATAAATGAGGAAGGGTGCAGAAAGGGCCAAACAGTTCACAAAAACTAATGCTCTAATCAACCAAAGTTGCCACATTCCCCACACACAGATCTCCACCTCTGAAAAGAAAAAGGGGTAGGGGGGGTCCTACAAAATAAACCTGGGTTCCTCCAACTTCCATCTACAGTCAATTAAATAAAAAGGTCATGTCTTATAAGGCATATCTGCTTGGCAATTACTTGCAAGCAGGCTAACAAACTCCCACTGGCTAATGGCAGTATAAACTTAACTGATTTGAGTCAAGCATGATTCCACCTTCTTCTCTGAAAAGTCAATGCTGTATTAGAATTTACTCTTGAAAGCAATTTACTCTTGAAAGCTCCAGAAAACCAAGGAGAGCTCTAAATTTCTGGAAACAAAGAACTAGTATCTTCCAACCTCAGGTTCCCTGACTTTGTGCAAATCAAGTTGAAAACTCAGAATGGTTGTCAGTGTATTTAGATCTGGTTTGGAAGTGTTTGCTTCAATCAGGAGAATGCTTCATCTTTCTTATTGAATCATGTAAAAGGATTTGACTATTAAGTGATATATTGATATTTTCCATGGGGAAAAAGTTTGTATTTATATAAAACAGGAATAATGGGACAAATGTTATTCTGGATCCAGATGGGTTGTTATCAGAAGAAAGTATCTTGTCTGTGAATATGAAAGAAGCAAAGCTTGCTAGGGATGTTTCAACAGAACACAACAAAAAAAGTGTAGGAGATTTAGAAGTAGAAGAATGAGACATGGACAATGGTTCTACCACTTGTTACTTTTATGCCCTTGAACAAGTCACTTAACTTTATTTGGATTTCAATTTGCTCATGTATAATGGTGGGGTGTCAGCCTAAATCACCTCTAAATCATCAGTATGCCTTCCAGCTCCAAACTGGTAGTCCTTGTGGCCATAATGGCCTTTGTTTCCTTTGAGTGACTCAGCTTACCTAATTGAGCCTCAGGGGTGCTGGGGCTTGCTCTCCCAGGGCAGGAAGCCCAGCAACCACACCAGGAAGCAGAGAACTTCCTGTGTGATGAGTCATGGGGCTGGCTGAGGGGAGGTGTTAACTCCAGAGCCATGCCCTATTGGGTGTTAACCTGGTCTATGCTAGGGGGAGGGGCCAACTCAAGCACCAATCGGCCCTGGTCATTCAGGCGGCACTTGATGATGTCAAAAACTCTATAAGAGGGGAGAGGACAGCTTGAAGAGCTCTCTTTCCTTTTCTGGTTGGTGTGGACGCAGTGGGGAGCATGACTCTGGGCCAGCCCTTGCTCTCGGGCCAAGCCCAGATGCTGGTAACTATTAATTGTATTGGGTCTGTCTGTTGATATTTGTAATTTGTTTGATTTTTGGTTTTGAGGTTCGGATTGCTGGTTTGTTTTCCCCAAACTAAATGAATATTCTGAACTTCAGGATGCTGGCTGTTTGTTCCCCTGAACTAGCTGACTGTAATCTGTATTTGGCCTGTCTGTTGATGCTTGCCTATATGCTCCCCTGAACTAACTGAATGCTGGCATTTTTTCCCCTGAACTAAATGAATGTTGTCTGTGTGCTAACTGAATGCTGGATTAAAGTAAGCTGGTCAACCCCTTCACCGTGCTTTCCTTGTTTAAGCAGATAAAAAGAACCTGTGCTTTTCCGGAGTGCCGGCAGCCTCCTGGGTGCATCTTACCACCCCACAGAAGCTGCTAGCTGATTGTTAAAACAGTCCTTAAAAAAGAATCCTACACCCTCCTCTTCTGAATGGATGTCCAGATGTCCTCACAAGATTCTGAGTTAATTTCAGATTCTTATTATCTTTTATTTTCTATATCACCTCCATTTCCCAGCATACCTCTTCTCTACCCCAACCCAGAAATCCATTCTCTGTTATAATAAAAGAACAGAAGAGAGGGGTAGGGGGCGAGCAGTTCCCTATAACTAATCAAAACATCGACCAAGTCCATCAGTAAATGCAGTTTTCCACTTAGAAAATGCCATGGCTCTCCAAACATGAGCAGGAGGTGCATTCTTATATATGTGTCATGAAATGGGCTAAACTTGGTTATTATTTTTATACAACATTCAAGTTTAGGTTTCCTCAATTTTCACTATTATTGTCTTTATGAATATTGTTTTCCTGGTTCTGCTTACTTCACTTCTTTTCAGTTTGTATAAGTCTGCCCCTGTCTCTCTGTGTTCCTTATATTCACCAATTATTATAGCTTAGTAATATTCCATGAGATTCATGTATCACAAAATATTTGATTCCCCATCAATGAGCAAAGGCAAATTCTAAAATAGATCATTAAAGAGATCATTGTTGAATGTCCAGAAGGGGCACCATTGATTATAAAGACCCAACATGAATTCATCAATATGGACTCTGCCTGATTGACTTCATTTCCTTTTATGACAAGATACTATACTTAGTATATTATGGAAATGCTGAAAATATAGTTTTTTTTGAGTTTAGCTAGGATTTTGATAAAGTATCTCATTTTCATGAGGAAGATGGAGAAATATGGTTTAGACAATAATAAATTGAGATGCTTTCATAACTAGGTTGATTTATAGTAGTTCTTAATAATTCATTGTCAACTTGGCAAGAAGTCTCCAGTGGTGTACCCTAGGAATCTGTGTTTGGCCCTGGCTATTTAGCTTTTTTTCAAATACTTGGATAAGGGCCTGGATGGTATGCTTATGAAATTTGCTGACACAAAGCTGGAAGGAATAGAAAACATCCTGGAAAATAGGCAAGATCCAAAAGGATCTTGCCAGACTTGGACATCAAGCTAAATCTAATAAGATGTCCCCAATTGATAAAGTGGCCAAGGGATACAAATAGACAGTTTTCAGAGGAAGAAACACAAGCTCTCAATAGCCATGAGAAAAAAAACCCAAATTACTAAGAATTAGAGAAATGAAAATCAAAAATCACTCAGAGGTTCTACCTCATACCTATCAGATTGGCTTAGTTGAAAAGAAGGGAAAATGGCAAGTGATGTAGAAAGTATGGGAAAACAAGCATATTAATGCATTATTTGTGGTTCTGTGAGCTATTCCAGCAATTCTGTGAATCAGTTTATGTCCCCAAAGCTATAAAACTGCAGATACCCTTTGACCTAGCAATACTGCTACTAGGTCTGTATGCCAAAAAGACCAAAGAAAGAGGAAATGGACCCATATGTACAAAAATATGTAAAGCAACTTTTTTTGTGTTGACAAAAAATCAGAAACTTAGGGGTGCTCATCAATTGGGGAATGGTTGAACAAGTTACAGGATATGCATGTGATAGGATACTATTTTGCTGTAAGAAATAATGAAGGAGTTGATTTCAGAGAAACCTGGGAAGATCATTATGAACTGATGCAGAGTGAAGTGAACAATGCCAAGATAACAATTTCTGAACTAGCAGCAATAGTGCAAAGATAAACAAACAACTTTGAAAGACTTTAGAACCCTGATCAACACAATGGCCAACCACAAAGGATAGAAATTGAAGAATGCTACCATCTGCTGATAGAGAGATGATGCTCCTAGAGAATCTCATATTTTATTTGTGGGGAGGGGAGGGGACATGGCCAATCTGGGAATTTGTTTTACTTGACTATACATGTTTATAATGAGGGTTTCATTTGTCTTTCTCAATGGGGGAGTCGGGAAGATGGGAGGGAGAAAACGTGGATATGCAAATAAAATAAAATTGAATTTTAAAAATGAAAAAAATAATATGACATTAAATAGGAATAAATGTAAAGTTTTGTACTTGGGTACACAAAAATCAACTTTGTATGTATAAGATGTTGAGGCATGGAGAGACATGAGCTGTTTTAAAAAAATCACTTGTGGCTTAGTAGACTACAAGTTCAATATGAGATAACACAGGAATGTGGGAGTTAAAAAAACAAATTAATGTATTCTTAGACTATATTAAAAAGAGTCTAGCTTCCAGAAATATGGATGTAATGGCACTTTGCCTTCATCAAACTTCTGTAGTATTGTGTTTAGCTCTGGACGCCACATCTATGGAGGTGGTGACCTTAGTCATGAATTAAAAGACACTTGCTACTTGAAAGCAAAGGCGGCAAATCTGGACAGCATACTAAAATGTAGAGTCATCATATTAATGACAGAGGTCTGTACATTCCAAGCTATGTTTTCTCCAGTAGTAATACATGGCTGTGAGAGTTGGACTATAAAGAAAGCTGAATGGCACAGAACCAATGCCTTTGAATTGTGGTTCTGGAAAAGACTTTTGAGAGTCTCTTGGGCTGCAAGGAAGTCAAATCAGTCAATACTTAAAGAAATTAATTCAGGTTATTCACTGGAAGGTCATTAGTGAAGTTGAAGCTTAAATACTTTGGCTACATAATGAGAAGATGAGACTCATTGGGAAAGGCCCTGATGTCGGAAAAGATTGAAGCTGAAAGGAAAAGGGGATGGCAGAGGATGTGATGGATAGATAGTATCATGGTAACAATGAAGGTGGAGAGACTTCAAGAGATAGTGGGTAATAGAAGGGCCCGGTGTACTAGGGACCATGGGGTCATGAGGAGTCAGACATAACTGAAAGACTGAAAAACAACCACAACAATGAAAAAAAACATTGACTAGCTCAAGAGCCTCCAGAAGTGGACAACCAGAATGGGCAGAGGGTTTGAGTTCATGACATATGAGGATCAAGTGAAAGAACTGGTCATATTTAACACAGAGAAAAGAAGTCTCAGAGAAAAGGAGGGAAACAACCATTTTTAAGTGTTATTACATGCTGGGCTATGTGCTATGCACCTTACAAGCTTCATCTCATTAGATACAACTCTGGGATATAAATGCCTTTATTTCCCATATTTTACAGACAAGAACATGATACAGACAAATGCCTTGCCTGGAATCCCGCAGCTTATAAGTACCAGAGACCCATTTGAACTTGGGTTTTCCTAACTCCAATCCAGGGCTCTATCACACTTTGCTTCAGAGTGACATAATAACTGTCTTCAAATGTGTAAAGGGACTCATTTGGACCCAAGAGGCACATTTATCTACAGTAGGCAGACATAGCAAAGAAGTCAATTTAGCCTAAATGTCAGGAAAAGTTGTGAACAAGAGCAGGGTCAAAGTGGATTGATCAACCTGGACAGCTACAGTTTCAAGCAGAGGCTAGTTGGCCACTTTGGGACCCCAAGAATGCCAAAATATAGTGGAGATTGTTTTTATGGGTTGGATTTAATGGCTATTGAGATTTCTTTATTTTCAAATTTTGTTGTTCATCAATTCTGTGACCACTTTGTTTCCAAATTGTTGATACTACAAAAACTGTTGTTACAAGTTCTTTGCTGTATATGGTACCTTTATTTGACTTTTCTTAGAGTATATACTTATGATTGGGATCTTTGGCTCAAAGGGTATAGACATTTGAGTCATTTTCTTAACATTATTCCTAATTGCTTTGCATAATGCTTGAAGTAAATTGCAGTTGCACCAACAGCATAGCAGTGTGCCTGTGTTTCCTCAGTCCCGCCAGCATTGACTGGTCCCATCCTTGCAAATTTGATGGGTAAAATATCAGAATTCTCATGATTTGTATTTTATTGTGATTATTGATTTAGAGCAATCTGTCATGTGTTTGTTCCTCTTTCTGCATCATATGTGTCCTATTCATTAGTCGTTTAAAATTCTTTTTTGAATACTATTCGTATCTTTGTACTGACAATCCTTTGGGTACTTACTTCTGGCTTGAATCATGCATGATCCTAATTTTTATTGTAATTAAAATTAACTGTGATGCTAACATTCTTATTTGATTTCAAAAAACAAGCATTTATTAAGCTCCTACTGTGGGCCAGTCCTTGTTCTAGGCAATGGGCATATAAAGACAAGAGTAAAAAAGTTCCCTTCCCTCAAGAAGCTTACATTCTGAGAAATTATGATCCCCTTTTTGCTTCTGTGAGAACATAATAATTGTTATTAAAAACTAGTGCACCTAAAGTTCCTAGGGGGTGGGAAATAGGATTAAAAACAGAGTCCTTCAGGGTTGTATCTACAAGAAAAGAGCATTGTGTTCTGTAGAGAATATCAAGGCTCCTGATTTGTTTGGCCCTGCCATCACTGCAAAGCTATATTTTTCTAACCCAACAGAAGCCACAATGAAAATGCCATGGACTTTTTTTTCATGCGGTGTTGATGCATCCTGGGTGATATGTGAAGGATAGTAAGCCTTATGACAACATAGGAGCAGGGAACACCGTTCCAATTCTCCACTCCTTCAGTTCTCTCTGTGTGATGTATTTGATTTGAGGCTTCTCCTTTCTGCTGTCCCCAACCCCCTGCCTGGGTTTTATCAGACTGCTTGGTTTTCTCACGTATGTGGATGGGCATAAAGTGTTTTGGGCTTAAACTTGGCTCCAACCAAGATGCCATGTTTTATACAAGGGTCTGTGATCATTACTTCAGTCATGGTGTGGTGGATTAACTTTTGGCTCAGGAGCCAGGGAGACCTTAGTTGGAATTCAAGATCTAACACTCACCAGCTGTGTGATCTTGGGCAAATCCCTTTAGTGCTATATTCAGGCCCCTTATCTGCAAAATGGACATAATAACGTCCACAGTATCTGTCTCCAGCACCAGTTGTCCTGCTCAAATGAGATAATTGTTGTAAAGTATTTTGTGAACAGTAAACACAATGTAAACATCAGTTATTTATTATTATTTGCATCCAACAATTAATATTAAAAAATTATTACTGGACATACTCTGGAGGCATAATCAATATTATATGTGGTTTCCAATTCACTTTATTCTCTGTTCCCCCTTTTGTTCCTTTATTGTTATTTATTTTTATTAACCATCTTCTTCCTTTCCTCTCCTTTATTTCCATTAGGCAATCCATGTCATACTATGATGCCTGTACCATCGCTGATCCCTAATTCCCAGGGACTAGTAGTGGAACTCAATCATAATGAAACTGAAGGACTTGCCTTCATGGCTCTGAACCCATCTCTAATGCACTTCATGCCAAGGTTCTGGATTAGCATAGGAAGCCCTGTTCCCAACACCTAAAATAGTACAAACAATGAGCAAAAGTTCCAGATCTCTTCTCTTACAACCTTACTAGACATGCTCATAGAGATGAAAAAAAAAACATGAAGCCAAGTGGGGAGGAAAACCAAGTCACTACCTCCACCAATCCATTTGGAGACATGTGACCATTATTTCCTACATCCTCTCACACGCTACACCGTGAACTTCCTGAAAGATAAACAGGCTTTACAGTGGACCACCAGCATCAAATGCGTGCAAAATCTTGCTTAAATAGATTTATTTCTATGATGCAGATGAAGCCTCCAGAAGTCATCTCCCATGCATGGCCCTGGCTGGATTCCTCACCTCTATACCCCATGCTAATACTATATTTCTTTCCTTTTCAAATGTTCTGTTTGTAAACTAGCATTCTTAGCATTAAGGGACCAAACAAGCTTTGTCTATACAATGATAATTTGGTTTATTTTTCAGGATCAGCAGGTTGTTTTGATCTTCAAAATATGAACTTTTTTTTTTTACAGTTTAAAGGCCTATGTAGTCTAGCCCCAAACACTCGTTCTATGCTTCCAACAGAATGACATGTTGTTCTCCGTCACCTGTGTTCCTTTTCACAGGCTGTACACTATTTCACACTGCCACACCTTACTATCCTAAGCATTTTTCCAGGTTGAGCTAAAGTTCCCATCTGCTCTATGAGGCCTCTTCTGACTCTCCTCAATCATTATTGCTCCTCCCTGATATGATCTTGTTCTTTTTGTACTAACACTTTGATTTTATCAGGGTGCAAAACTTCCAGTATGATACTTGTGCATCCATGTTAAGGCACGATCTTAAAGAGCTCCTAGAGGTATCAGTTGTGGTACTTGAATCTGGAGCTAATTGACTCTATGATGTCATGATATAAGATTTATTTGATATATACCTTACATAACCCAGCTCAACTGAGAAAGGTATGGAAGGGTTCTGGGTAAGCTGCAGGCACTTCAAGAATGTCCTCCATTTGAGATCTCCGTGGAGGCAAGCTGGAAATCAGGAGCATGTTAAAGATCTGGGTTCCCTTTCAGCTCCCATGGTCTTTCTCTCTGGCCTACCTTGAGTATCTCTCACCAAAGAGACTCTGAATCCCACTGAGTCCTCCACAAACGTATATGGCCTCGAGCACAGTGTTCTACACATCCATCAGGAGTGCATGTAGGGTTAGGAGCTCCGTGTCCCTGCATAAAGAGGACAAAACATAGGCACGCCTCTTTCCCGTCTGGCTTGGGTAGAAGCTGGGTTGAGTTCATGTCTAACTTACCTTTGTATGTGAAAATCTGGATTCATACGTTTGGAGCTTGAAATAATATTAGAGTACCTTCTAGAGACTGACTCTAGCGCAATCCCTTTGATTTATAAGGTGGTAAATGAGAACCATAGAGGCAAAAGGGATCTGGATATCAATTGACAGCAACAACAATCTTGAATTGTTTCGCAGAAATGCATAGGATAATAGGCTAAGAGCTGGAAAGACCTGCTAGGCTCTAGTTATCTAGTCCAAACCCCTCATTTTATACATGAAGAAATTGATTGATTAACCCTAGGTCAAGATTGGGAAGAAAAGAAAGTAAAATAAAAGCAGGGATGATTGCTTGAGAACTTCCTTCACATTTATGAATCTCATTTTATCTAGGGCTATACAACGTTCCCCTAAGGTAGGTGGAACTATTATCCTCATTTTATGCATTTAGAAACTGAGGCTTTGAGGCCAAACAACTTCTTGACACCAGGTCTCATGCTTTATCCCCCATGCTACCTAGCTGCCTCAAGGAAAGCTGTAATCTCATCCAGGTGGGCATTCCCTACAATAACAACGGTCATCTCCATAAGTCAAAGATAGTTTCATTTTGGTCTTTGACTTACTAAAACCTAGGAAAATAGTAGGAGAAAGTAGAAAGCTCAAAATAAATGCTTGATAATTAATTGATTAATAGTCCAATGCTCTCATTTTCCCGATGAAGAAATGAAGTTTCAGAGAGTTTTAGGGATTATTCCAACATCATACAGGAAAGGCCATAGCATTATATATCTAGAGCTGGAAGGACTTTGGAGATAATCTAGTCCAACCCCCTAATTATGCAGGTGGCCGGGTAAACAAGGTCACATAATTAGTAAAGGAAAGAACTAAGATTCAAAGCCAAAATTTGGGGCTGTGCTAATTTTTTTTAAAGAATGAGGTATATATATCTATACATGTATATGTATATATGTATACATACACATGCATATATGAATATATACTTACATGCATATATACATACATATATTCTTCCTTAAAAAAAGTAGCATGGAACATTGGAAAGCATGATTGCTGGATTTGGAATCAAAGGACATGGGTTCAAATTCCTTTTTTTCCCATTTACTAGCTATATGACAAGGAACAAGACACCTAACCTGTCCTGACTTCAGTTTCTTCATCTATAAGAGAGGGGACAGTACTCAGAGGGCCTCCTCTAAACCTCTTAGTCTCAGATTCTATGATCCCGTAAAAATTGGCCATTAATACTGCCAATAATAATTATTCTATTTGATGAGACATTTTTTAATTAAAAAAATTTCCAAGCTACAGAGGTGCCACCATAATTTGGAGGTGTGTTCCAAGCCCCAAATTTTTAAAAAAAGAAAATGTGCAAGATGGATCGAACAGAATGTGTAAGTTGGGCTAAAAGGCTGAACAGTAGTTTCGTCTGAATAAGGGACTGTGTGTGTTTGTAGCTATGTGTGTGGGCATATGTGTGTGAGAGAGTTCATGCATACATGTGTGTTTCCTTATTTTTTTTCCTTTTTCTGTGCACATGTCAGCATTTCAGTTTATCAGGGGAATGCATGTGTAACATTTTTAAGGAAGCATCTGCAGAGGCCTGGAGAAAGTTGCTTCTCTTTGCCCCAGTTTCTACATCTCTCACAAAGTAGTCTTTGAAGCCCTTCCCCCAACACACACCCCACCCCTCCACTAAAGCATTAGTATATGAAAGTCAGATCTTGGGTGGAAAATCTGAAGCAGTTGGGTTTCGTTTTGTCCAAGTGGCTGAGCCCTGAGATGATGCCTAATAACACTAGATAAGCACCAGAGATGATTTCTAGTCCAAATCCTGGGTGCTTTGCAGTGATTTGCTAATCAAATTCAGAATTTGATTTGAAGGGCCTCAGGCAGTCCGCCAATCCAGTTATGAAAAAACAGAAGCAAAAGGCCTCATGTGAGGAACCCCCACTCCCAGACTGGGTGAGATGCTCTGATCTTTCGAATCAGTTGCCCAAGAAAACCTTGTGAATGAATGTCCCTCAAGTGGGATACTATCATTATTTTTTTTCATTAACATCTCTGACTCTCCAAGATAGAAACCATGAGCTTTTCTGAAGCGAGAGTTATAAAATATTCTGACATGTTTTAATATAAACAGGAATGTTTGCCGTGATTGCCGGGATCTAGAATGTTTTTCCACTTGACATGTGTTTATACTTCCTAGGAAAGAAACTCTATTTATGGATAGCTGAATAGCACAAATAAACATCAGAGAGAGCTGAAAAATCAGTTTTGATTATGCATGAAAATCTACCATGTCATTGTGTACTCCTCGGCCCTCTTCTGATTGCCTGTTTATTTTTACAGACCTGCTGGCGAGCCCATGGATGAAGATCCAGCCCTGTGAAGTGCCAAGTCCCCCCTCCCCTGGTATTTCCTGTGTGTGACATCATTGTGTATCTCCCCACCCCCCACCCCCAAGCAAGCACCCTCAGACATGTCTTGTCTGCTGCCTGGGTGGCACAGATCGAATGGAACATAAACACTGGGCACAGAGCACACACAGCAGCTTCACTTGTCCTCTGGATGGACTTGAAAGGGCCTGAAAGACTCCTTCAATGTAACCACTCTGATTCTAAAGTTACAGGCAGTGAGACTGGAGAGGGATGGCCTCCAACATGTGGGCTCTGAATGTGCTATGTGACCCACTGGCAGACAAGAAATTGGCCCTGGGCTAGCCTGCACCCTCAGCACTATCCACATTATAGGGATAGTGATAGCCAGGGCGATCCAGGGGAAAGCCCAAAGAATGTTCGTTCAGACATGTTGAATTGGTTTCGATGGGCTAATTTTTTTCACATGGTTTTAAATTGTGTGCAGGATTTGTTTTCAGCTCTGAGCAAACAAGATAACATATTGTACCTTTGTTTTTACACCCTCGCAAATTCTAGCAAGTGAGAGGTCAAAATTTCAGAGAAATGGGATGAGGACATTTTTAGCCTGAAAGCCAGTGCTACATCCTTCAAAGGGCAAATCAAGGCAGTGTGTTTGTGGTAGGGCACAATTTGGAACTCCCTCTTTTGATTATGCATGAAAATGAAAATGTTTTTTGAGAATGATATCTCTGTTTCACTCACATCCCACTCACCAATGGGAGGACTCTGGCTTATTTGGTAGCTGGAAGTTTCTTTCCTTTAATTAAGAATCCCCCCACCCATTCTTTGAATGACAGTGCTATTGAGTCTCAGGTCCACAGGGACTCACATTTCCTTTGAAAATGGAATAACTTTTCCAAGATGTCCATAATTTGCTTCAAAAGTTTTGCTGAGGCCACATATTTATAGATGCTTGAGTTTTCCCCATGATCACCTCTGTGGCTCAGGTATTTCTTGGCACCCATTTAGTTGGGTTACATTTCTAGTTTAAGGTTATTACTGGGCTCAATTATTTTATTTTCACATTTGAGAACCCACAGGTCAAGCATTGTCAATGAAACTTGGGAGGATTTAGATGAGTATTGTTTTAATCCTTGAAACATGTTGTTATTTATGAAATACCATTAGATACTTGATTTCATGTTGGTTTAACTGAGAGCTGTGCCTTTAACCAGTAATGGACCCTTGACCTTTCCACATATTGCCTTATGGTCAGAAGGTTTAAAGAAAAAAGAAGATTGGAAATTTATTTTCTGAGTTTATAATCAGCTGATATTATGATATGGAGGGTGATTTTTTTTCAATATTCTATTTTTACCTGCAGCAATCACCTAAAACATCAGAGGTAAAATATTACCATCCAGGATTCTTCTTGTAGTATTTAATACCTAGCATTACTTTGGAAACCTATTGGTGTTCATTTTTTAATATATTTTCCTAACTCAAAGGATACATTAAAGCAGTAAGTGAAGATTGTCATGCTTTTATTCAGAAATCTAAAAGGAACCTTAATTTAAACAAGGTTTGAGGGAAGGCCATGCTCTGAAAGATATGCTGCAATGTGGTTTGAGTTAGAGAGGGCTCAAACCTGTAAATCAAAGATGAAAGGTTTCACTCAAGGAGAATTATAGAACTCTCTTTTGTTATAGTCAGACTCTATTTTTCATGTGTTGGGGTTTTTTTTAAGATTACTATTTTAATTTTAAAGACTTTTATTACATATACAAAAGCTGCCGGATACTTGGTTTTTAACATCTTAGAAATCTGAGCCATCCTTTGAAATGGGTAATCTGAAAAGGAAGGTAGCTCTGAATTAGGTAAAAATGAACTTACATTTTGGGAAGGGGAAGGTTCATGTTTATTCATCATGTTGATTACTTTTTTGTCAATTTCCTCCCAAATTTTCATGGAAAACTCATGACACCCTTCTTGCTCATCAGTTGCGAATGGTTCCCAGTTATTGCTTCAAGAAATGAATTTTTTCAGAGATTTGGGCAGAAAATCCTATGACTTGAAAAGATACTTTTCCTATCACATTGTTTAGCAATTTTATACCATATTTTAATTAGAAACATAATTGTATTGCTTTAAAATTAACTTGAAAATGCAAAATATTTGTGTGTTCTTTTCTGTCCCCACCAGGCCTTGTATTTTTTAATGGGAATGGAGAAGAAAGAAGTGTTGGCTCCTGCAACCTCCTGTAAATTAACTGAAGTTTGTGGATTGCTGCTGCATTACTCTTGCAAATATTGGCAAATCCAAGCCTCAGCCATCCAACTCATGGTGCATTCATAGATGAATCATCCATTTGCCTTGCGAGGGGGCATGCATTGGCTCAGAGTTGGGGTCTGTGAAATTCAGGGACAAGCAGAGAAACTCTGCAGAGGATTAATCATGGCTGAATGTGTTTCTGAGCCCAGAGCACCACTGTGTTTTAATTATGCCATTAAAGGAATGGTTGCCCCGAGGGATGGAGCAGAGGCTTTTGGAGAATATCAACACTTCTGAAACACACCAGACATGGTGGAGAGGCCAGTTGCACTGGCTGATGTGTTCTTCACACAATCATATCATCATTGTTATTATTGCTAATAGTTTCCCCAAGGAGGCTACTCAGAGCCCTCCGTCTCCATATAAACTTGACTCCTCTTGTTTTTATCAAAAATCTGCCTCATTCTGATGGACTCTGCTCAATATATGCAGGAAAGTGCGCATACACACACACACACACACACACACACTGTAACATGCCCACACTGAGGAAAAAAATGAAGTTTTATAAATCAGCAGAACAGAATTCGAGGATAAAGCACTTAATTTTTTTTTAATAAAAAGAGACACTAAAGTGCTTAGATAATGGGACCAAAAAAAAAGGTCTCCTATTGTCAAATACTTAAACAAAACCAACTATTCCAAAACTTCTAGGCCTTTTTAATATGAATATCACATTGAAGTGCATAGTACAGAAAAATGAACTTGATGGAAAAATTGTAAATGCTTCTTTGTTAACAATGGAACTTGTGTATATGTGTGAGTATGAATTTTAAATGACATGCTTCCTTCAAAGATGAGAAAAATAGTTTCAGATGGACATTTTAGTGGCTTTGCAGCAAATAAGGGGAGAGCATGAGGCCATGCACTAAGCCATAGGCCCAGAGAATACAGATTTGAAAGATAAAAGAGACCTTAGATGTTAAATAGTTTAACCCTACTTGCATCATTTTAGAGCAAGAAATTGAGGCCCAGAGGCCAAGGCATATACACAATGTCACAGAGGTAAGAAAATGAGGAATCAAGATTCCACCCTAGGGCTGCTGACACCAGATGGAGATGAACTGCTGCTGTCCCTGCTGGCAATTTTTTGTAAAGAATTACAAGTCACACTTCTAATATTCAGGAGTTGAAATCAAGCTCTCACTTTTCTCTCTATTCCATACTATGTCACTTCTCTGTCATATCTAAGACATGATAACCTTTGGATTTTACCTTCATTTCATATCATCCAGAGCCTGGGAACTAGAGGGGATTTGGGGAACTGAAAAAATGCTTGCTGAATGGACTGAAAATAAGGACACCTTCTGACACAAAGAGCTCAGGACCACATGGAAGATGTGCTCTTGCTGGGTCCTTCCAACCTCCCTAAGAGCACAGCACTGCTTTCTTTCCAAAAGTCAATCATAAAGACTTGTAAACTGACTTGGTCTCTTTACAGAATCCATATGGAACTAAAAGAAAGAATGCTCACATAAAAAAAAGACCTCCTGGGCAGAATTTCTCACAATTGGTCCTCTAGAACCTGTGGCTTATCTAGCATTGGTACTTAAGAAATTTTTAGAAAATTGTTATACATTTTGCTAATTTCCTTTTGAAAGTTTCCACTCAGGTTGTCATTATTTGAGCAATATTAGATTTCTAATAACCTCAAATAAGAGAACACAAAAGGTAACTAGCAGGAAGGGGATTCTCTCCAAGCTCAGAAGTCAGCCTGCCGTAGAGTGCCTCAACATCCCAGAAAGCAGCATCTTTCTTTGCATTCCTCTGCTGCCTAAAGAATGAAATCACTCAAGACTGCAGAGAATGTGGGTGAAAAGGGGGGGAAAGCAAGGGGAGGAACACACCTGTGGAATAGTTTTCCTAAAGAAAGTATTTTCATATCCTCAAGAAATGTAAACCAGATGAGCTGTCCCTCTTATTTGAGAAATGAAGGGCTCTCATCGTTGTCATCATTATCACCAGTGTCATCATCATCAGATGATGTTGGAGCTCCCCTAGGGGACAGTGATTCCTGGTGAGAGGACCATTCTTATTTCCATCAGGCTTTCTGAAGAATGGCATTGTCCCCATCATTGTCTTCACCTTTGCCCGGAATACAATAAAATCAATTGATGGAGTGCCAGGCCCTGTGCTAGATGTCAGGGACAAAAAGACAAAAAATAGTCCTTGCCTTGAAGGAGCTTATTTATCTTCCATTCACCATAATTGCTCATCAAACTGGAATGAATTAAAAAATACCAAAATATCATTCCCACCAGACAAGAGTTTACAATTTCAGTGACCAGATGTGAAGTTGAAACAGGGCACTGTTACCCCTTAGGGAGAAGCAGAATGGACAGAGTTGAGGGACAGAGACCAAAGATGGGTCCCTGGATTTTATTGAGATTAGAGAGGTCTCAAATGCTTACTCCCTCTACCAATGTAAGTACATGCTTGAGAATTTATAGTCTTAAAGAGTTGTCTAGAGTCCTGAGAAGTTAAGTGGTTATTGTTCTGGGACCTGTTTATTAATATCTAATTGTATAAGAGGTTTTGCACTACAAAATACAAAAAAGAAATACTTGAACTCACCATTCTAGAAGCTGAAAATTTGTGGTGTGCATGCTACATTAATAGACACTTTCGTACACAACAAATAATAAGTTAACATATTAATGAATATACAAATACAAGGGGAGCTAATATGACATTTAGTAAAAGGGTCTGCAGATTGTTATTCAGTGCATATTACTATGAATAAAGAAGAGTAGAAACTTACAACAAGGGTAATATTTTTTACAATAAGACAACAGATGGATCTATAGAGTAAATATAGATATATATGTGGGATAGAGGGAGGGAGAGAAAGAGGGAGGGAGGGAGGAAGGGAGGAAGGGAGAGGGGGAGCGAGAGAGAGAGAGAGAGAGAGAGAGAGAGAGGTCTCAAAGCTAGAAAGTTCAAGTTCTTTCTTTAACATCCTTAAGCAAATCATTTAATATTTTAGTGCAATGGGCAATTCTATAAGACTATTGGTTCTAGAGAAAGTGACAACTTTTATTAGTGGAAGGATTTTCCTCATCTGAGAGTACCCTATGTAAGGTAAATCACAGACCCTATTCTCTATCTTAAAGGAAAAAAAACAATTCTTAATCCAGTCATAATAGCATAGTGCCTGGCACATAATAGGCACTTAATAAATGTTTATTGACAAACTGTCATGATTTAAAGCTCTAGACCAGGTTTGTCAACCTGTATGCCAATGGAGTTTCTAGCTCAGTGGCCCAAATAAAGTGTCTTCTCTCTCTTGCTGTTCACACTCTGTTTGTGTAATGAAGCTATTTTGTTATACTTGGCACACCATTGGATTGGACCTTGGTTGGCTTGGCTACCTACAATAATGATCTGTCCTTCACAACTGCTAAGAAAAACGTGCATTTCAAAGCCTTTTCTGAAGACTCTAAAGCCATGAGCTTGTACCAGATGTACAGAATTAGTCTGGAATCAAGAATCGATACATATACAATCAAATGAATACTGCTGAACACACTTCTGGCTTATTATTCTTGTTTGTGATACATTTTTGTATCTGTAGACATCCACTGGAGAATGCACTGGCGTGCTCCCAAACACTGCTGAGAATTGGTCTTTAGTCTGTCAAGAACTGTCAAGCGTATCCTCTACATAAGTTATTTTTAAAAATTCCTTTTGTCCTGTATTTCGTATCGTCATTTGACTCCATTGTTGTCCTAGTGTGAATAAAAGCAATTTGAAATTAATCTATTGTTCTACTCATTTTTTAAATTTGATTTTATTCTGAACTTAAGAAATCAAACAAGCATGTCCACAATATGGTGGAATAGAAAAAGAAGATGATTTCACATGAAACTGCAAATCTATTATGTAAAATTTGCTATTCCATTTAAATATATAATAAAGCTATCATGTAACTTTCTTTTTACCCTTTTTTACCTTCCTCTCTTCCTGCCCTAGAGATGGCTATCATTAGACATATATATCTCTATCTGCCTGTATATATGTATATATGTGTATATACATACATACATATATGCATACTACATATATACATATATATTCTATACATCTATTTATCAGTCTTTCTCTGGATGCAGATGGTGTCTTCCTTCATAGGTCCTTTCTAGTTAATTTGGGTATTTATAATAATCAAAATGACGTAGTCACTCAAAGTTGTTCTTAAAACAATATTGCTGTTACTGTATACAACATTCTCTTGGTTCTGCTCATTTTGCTCTTTCTTTGCATGTTTTTCTAAGTTCATCTAGCTCATCATTTCTTATAATGCAGTAGTATTCCAAAATGATCATATGCCACAACTTGGTTAGCCATTCCCTGATCAACATTCCCCAATTGGGAAATGGCTAAACAAGTTCTACACTATCTGTATCCCCCCACCACAATGCTGAGTTAAGTGAATGGGAAGAGTGCTTATGACTATAGCATGGCTTTTATCATGAAAAGAAACAAGAACCAATCTTAGGTCAGCTAGATGGTACAGTAGATAGACTACTGGTCCTGGAGTCAGGAAGACCTGAGTTCAAATTTGGCTTCAGACACTTACTACCTGTGTGATCCTGGGCCACTTAATATCTATTTGCTTCAGTTTCCTCAACTGTGAAATGAGGATGGTAATAGTAATTATCCCCCAAGGGCTGTAATGTGAGGATTAAATATGATTCATAAAGTGCTTAATACAGTGCTGTTCAGTACATAGGGGGCATTCTATAAATGCTAGATATTCTATTCATTTTTAAAATTCTATTCTCTTCATTAATACATGAATCCATAAAGAATGTGTGATTTCTTCAATGTAGAGAATTCCTCCACCCCTCCCCATCCCCATCAACATCAACATAGCTCCTAATTCAGTGATGGCATATTAGATAAATCCTAGGTAATGACCTGAAGCACAGAGAAGTTGGGTCCTATCCAAGGATATCCAAGATTCACTCTGATGCTTGCCAGCTGTATCACCCCAAGCAACTCTGACACTCTAGGATGCAATTCTTTAGGATGGTTTTGTGAATAGCAGTCAATCTGCTCCTAGAAGAATACATATCACTGGTAGGAGTGCTGCTTTTAAGTGTGTGAATTTCAGTGGTCATCCAGATGGAGCATTTGCTTGTTGCATGGTTGGTTCTCAAAAAATCATTCCCAATTTTCAAGTCACATCCCACATTCTCAATGGTCTTAATAGTTTTCACCTTGGAAACTCCAAGTATGTGTTAAACTGAGTCAGGTCAAGTCAACAGACATTCATTAATGCCTACTATGTGTCAGACACTATGAAAGGGCCTGAGAATACAAAGAAAAGTAGGAAAATAAAAACCTACGTAGAGATTTCGAACCCCTGTTCAGTCTGACTAAGCTAAAAATGACTTAGACCTGATGCTGACTTTTGGCCCTCTACCATATTTCCAGTTTACTTTGACTTAGATAATATTTCTGTTTTCCTCTATGACCAACCAAAGCCATTGTCCATTGGAAATTATACTTTTCAATGGTGGAACACTGTAGGATAAGAAGAGATGTAAACTTCATGGAATAGAATGTGTGAATTTATTGTCTGTACACAATTTATCTTAGCTCTCTGGCACAGATTGAAAGCAAATGAAGAAGGAGGAGGAGAATGTCAGAATGCAAAGATGGAGAGCCAGCCATTTGGAGAAGGCAAGGGATAAAAAGTGGAAAATGTAAATGTTCCCCTGATAAACTCACAGATTCACAAGTTGTAGAGGAAGGTGCCTCTACATCTGAGTGAGCCCATCCCTTCCCCCATGAAGCATTGAGGCCATCTAGTCTGATTTACACTTTAACAAGAAATGCCTCTACAAAATACCCAACAATTGGAAATTCAGCTTTTGCTTGAAAGTTTTTTGGTGGGAGAAAGGGATCCATAACTTTCCAAGGCAGCCTTTATCCATGTTTTAGCAGCTCCAATTCTTAGGTAATGTTGCCTTACCTTGCAGTCATGCTTTTCCCTTTGTAACTTCAAGTCGTTGTCTTGGTTCTGTCTTTGGGGACCAAGAAGGAAAAGGATATGTCCTTTTCTACATAACAACCCTTCAGCCTTTTGAAAGGAGTATACCTGCCACACCTAGTTCCTTCAACAAATAATCATATGAAATCAAGTCAAGCTCTTTCATCTTCCTCATTGCTCTTCCATGGATACTTTCCAGCTTAACAATGTTATTTCTCAAATATAACACCTACAACTGAACACAAGAATAAAGATATGATATAACTAGAGTGCTATATGGAGGAATAATCACCCCCTTGGTCCTGCCTCTCCTTGTACACTTCCCTCATGCAGCCCAAGATTACATTAGTTGAGTACAGCACAGCACCAAGCACATAGAAGGTGCTTAATAAATACTATTGACTTTTTGACTGCTATACTACACAGGTGATTCACATTAACTTTGAAGTCAATTGACCCCACCACACCCTACCCATAGATCTTTTTAAGTAGAAACTACTACTTAGCCATACCTCCATCTTGTACTTGAGAAGTTGTTTTTTTTTACACCAAGTGTAAGAGTTTGCATTTATTTGCATTATATTTCACCTTAGTACATTCAGTTCATGTGTTGACCTGACAAGATCTTCTGAGATCCTGATCCTAGCAACCAGTATGTTAACTGACCCTCTCAGTCCTATGCCATCTACAAATTTTAAAAGTACGTTATTTATGCCTTTACCCAAGATATTTGTAAAAATGTCAAGGAGCCAGAGACCTCCTTTTAAGTCCTTGGCATAAAACTTTTAGGTACTAGAGCTTGGGTCTGTTCATTCAACTACTTCCAAATCCATCCAATTGTATGATTATCTTTAGCCCATATCTCTTTAACATTTCCACAAGATGTTCAAAAAAGACTTAACTAGGATTTAAGTAAGCTATATCTTTGGCATTTTATTGGCTTTCCTTTAGACTTATGTAGTTAGTGGACAACAGGGCTGGCCATGGCACACACTGCTCAAGGATCTTCAGTAATGTCTTTTCACCTTTTGGGCAAACCCCTCGTGTATTTTACATTTAAAAAGCATTTAAATCATTTCTCAGTCTGCTTCCAACTAATCATTTCAGTTAGATTTTGCATTAGTTGCCACCCCCTGCTTCTATTTTCTGGTCTGGCTGCCTTTCTTAATATTCCCCATACAAAACACTTCATCTTCTGCCTCTGGGTCATTGCAAAGGCTGACCCCAACACCTAGGATATGCTACCTTATCAGTTCTACATCTTAAAATCCTTGGCTTTCTTTAAGGCTTTGTACAAGGACTTCTGGCAGGTGGAGCCAAGACGAGGAAGCATTACGGCCAAACTGTCTCAACATTCTCCTCCAAGCAACTTTAAAATCAGGCCTCAAATTGAATTTTGGAGCAAGCAAAGCCAACAAAAGGTCAAGGTGAGACATCTTTCCAGCCCAAGACAGTTTATTGTTATATAAAAAAGATAGGTTTGTAACACTGGGGTTGGAGCTGGCCTAGAGACCACATGGCAGCAACACCAGCTGTGGACCTTGGAAGGCATGACAGTAGCAGTAGGAGCTTTAGAGTTCTCCAAAAGAGATACTAAGAAGTTCAGGCAACTGGTCAGAAAGAAATTAAGCGGCCTCTTATGCTAGCCCTAGGTATGGGACCAGGCACAACTCCATTGCCTGTACCCATTTCTGAGTCACAGATCCAAGGCAGAGAGGAGCTCTTCTGGCTGGAGGGGATAAGGGAAACTGAGAAACAATAATTCTTTCCTTCCATGGGAGCAGGGACTATAAGGAGCAGTAAGTAGTGCATTCATCACAAGGAAGAAGGATCCCTGAGGATCAGTAGCATTTTTATCACAAGAGAGCAGAGACCTTGAGCAATATCCCTTGCTGTTGAAAGGAATCAAGTGCCCTTCCTGGAAAAGGACCAGAACACAGACTAGAAGAGCAGTGGCCATATCTCTTTCCAGATCACACTACCTTGGAAGCACTGAAAACTAGTTTAGAAAACAGCAATGTGAAAAAAACCTTAAGTTTGGGACAGTGACTCAACCTCAGATAAAAAGAGCCCAGCTTTAACATAAAGTTCAAAGTCAAGAAATAGGCAGGAAAAATGAACAACTATGCAAAAATGAACCTGAACATAAAATGCTACTGTTGTGACAGAGAAGATCAAAACAGAAGCTGGGAAGACAACAATATCAAAAGAACTACAAGGAATGCCTCAAGGGAAAAAAATCTGAATTGTACATAAGCCTGACAAGAATTTCTGGAAGAGCTAAAAACAGATTTTTAACAATCAAGTAATCAAGTAGTAGAGGGAAAATCTGGAAAATAAATAAGAGCAATGAAAGAAAATTTTGAAAAGACAATTGTTGTTTGTCCTTTGTTTTTGATGAACACCAGCTACAACATATCTTGACTTAGTTATGTGAAAATTCATCAGTTTCACTCTTTCTTCCAAAACCATCCAAGTCCAGAGGTAAGACAACAGTCAAGATAACTGGTAATGTTACGGGATTCCGTGGATGGTATTTGCATCTTTGATGTCTTAAATAAGGTTCAGAAAAGACAATTAACATGTTGGTTTATTTAAAAAAGCACAAAAATCCTGAAGATAAAAGATCCTTCAAAAACAAAATTGGCCAAATGGTAAAAGGGGTTACCTACATTCACTGATGAAATAAATCCTTAAAAAGCCAAATTCACCAAATGGAAAAAGAGGTACAAAAACCTCACTGAAGAAAATAATTCTTTAAAAATTAGAATTGGGTAAGTAAAAGCTAACGATTCCATGAGACATCAAGAAACAATAAAACAAAGTTAAAAGAATGAAAAAATAGAAAAAAACAGAAATATGAAATATTTCATTGAAAATAAAACTGACCTGGAAAATAGATCAAGGAGAGATAATTTAAGAATTATCAGACCACCTGAAAGTCACAATCAAAGAGCAAACTGTAACAACAATCTTGCTAGCAGCTACTGTGGCTGCATAAAAACCAACAACCAGGCACGGAGGGCTGCCAGCATAGGTTCTTTGATCTGCTTTTCTAAGGAAAGCAACTTTAAGGGGCTAACAAATTCAGTTTACTCAAACATACATATATCACTCACTTAGTTCAGGGGGAAGAAATCAGCTCCCTGAACTTCAAGGCAAAATACAACAGAAAATACAAACATCAACAAACAGACCTTGTCTGATCAAATCACAATTCATAGTTACCAGAGAATCACCAATATCTATCTGGGTTACAAAGCTGGGGGAGGGGGGTTCAACGGCTTGCCCAGAGTCTGTCACCCACATTCTATCACTGAGCATACCTCCAAAAGTCCAACAGCAACCTTGGATCTTATATACCTGTTTTAGGACTCTGGGGCACTTGATTACCTCAGTGCTAGAAGCACTCAATCAAAGAACAGTGAAAAGTCCCATTTAGGGTATGGGAAAGTTCCCCATCCCCAGTATCACATCATATACAAGTCAATGACTCCTGATTGTCTCAGTCATGAGAAATAGCTGAGAAATATTCCAAAACAAAGATAGCAAAAGGTTTCCCACCAATCCAAACAAAAGGGAGACTTGATAGTTTTAGCATCCCAACAGTGAAGAACAGGGAAAAAGTCTGATTGCCTTAACACAAGCCTAGATAGCATATTTCAAAAAATTATCAAGCAAAACTCTCTTGATATACTAAAAATCAGAGAGTAAAATAGAAATCAAAAGAATCCACAATCACAACCTGAAAGAAACCCCAAAATCAACCTTTCAGGAATATTATAGCCAAATTCCAGAGCTCCCGGGTAAAAGAAAATACTTCAAGTAGCAAGAAAGAAACCATTAAAATACCCTGGAGCAACAGATCTGCATTCAGACTTCATCAGTTCTTTCTCTGCAGGTGGATAGCAATTTTCATCATTAACTCCTTTGGG
This sequence comes from Trichosurus vulpecula, assembly GCF_011100635.1. Classification (NCBI taxonomy): domain Eukaryota; kingdom Metazoa; phylum Chordata; class Mammalia; order Diprotodontia; family Phalangeridae; genus Trichosurus; species Trichosurus vulpecula. Next base: position 11,923,848 of record NC_050577.1, read on the forward strand.
ATGGCCCTGTATCAACCATTCTTTGATGATATCTCCTAATGTTGTGAAGCATTTTGTGTTCTATTTTTCTTTCCTAACAATGAAACTTACACACTATAAAACTCATAAAATTATATAATAATACATAACAAAAAAGAATTGCCTTGTGTCATTGTATTACTGAGAATAGCTAAGTCCTTCACAGTTGATAATCATATTGGCCATTCCATCAACATTGCTATTACTATATGCAAACATCTACTGATCCTGTGCGCTTCACTTAGTATCAGCTCCTTTAAGTATTCCCAGGTTTTTCTGAAAGCTTCTGATCATCTTGCTTTTTTTTTCTTTAATATATTTAGTTTTCAGCATTGATTTTCCCAAGAGTTGGAATTACACATTTTCTCCCCATTTCTACCCTCCCCCCCACTCCAAGATGGCATATATTCTGGTTGCCCTGTTCCACAGTCAGCCCTCCCTTCTGTCACCCCACTCCCCTCCCATCCCCTTTTCCCTTTCTTTCTTGTAGGGCAAGATAAATTTCTACACCCCATTGCCTGTATATCTTATTTTCTAGTTGCATGCAAAAGCTTTTTTTTGTTTGTTTTTGAACATCTGTTTTTAAAACTTTGAGTTCTAAATTCTCTCCCCTCTTCCCTTCCCACCCACCCTCCCTAAGAAGTCAAGCAATTCAACATAGGCCACACGTGTATCATTATGTATAACCCTTCCACAATACTCATGTTGTGAAAGACTCACTATATTTTGCTCCTTCCTAACCTATCCCCCTTTATTGAATTTTCTCCCTTGACCCTGTCCCCTTTTGAAAGTGTTTGTTTTTGGTTACCTCCACCCCCATCTGCCCTCCCTTCTATCATTCCCCCTTTTTTATCTTCTTCCTCCTTTTTTCCTGTGGGGTAAGTTACCCAATTGAGTATGTATGGTATTCCCTCCTCAGATCAAATCTGATGAGAGCAAGATTCACTCATTACCCCTCACCTGACTTCTCTTCCCTTCCTACAGAACTGTTTTTTCTTGCCACTTTTATGTGAGATAATTTACCCCATTCTATCTCTCCCTATCTCCCTCTCTCATCCCTTAATTTTATTTCTTTTAGATATCTTCCCTTCATCCTCACCTCACCCTGTGCCCTCTCTCTCTCTCTCTCTCTCTCTCTGTGTGTGTATATATATATATATATATATATATGTACACATACATATATACATACATACACACTCACATATACATATATATAAACACACACACACACACACATATATATATGATTATTCCCTTCAGCTACCCTATAACTGAGGTCTCATGAATCATACACATCATCTTTCTATGTAGGAATGTAAACAAAACAGTTCAACTTTAGTAAGTCCCTTATGATTTCTCTTTCTTGTTCACCTTTTCATGCTTCTCTTGATTCTTGTGTTTGAAAGTCAACTTTTCTATTCAGCTCTGGTCTTTTCACTGAGAAAGCTTGAAAGTCCTCTATTTTATTGAAAGTCCATATTTTGCCTTGGAGATCATCTTTCTTATAGCACAATAGTATTTCACTATAATTGTATACCATAACTCAGGGCTGTCCAACCTTATTTTTTTCGTGAAACAATAGACAATATATTTTGATGAGCCATTTTAGTGAGAGCTCTGTGGTAGCTCAGCTTCCTTTACTAAAGCATTTATGTAAATTTCTATGCTTGTGGCTGGGCCACATAAATCACACCGTGGGCCACATGCGGCCAAAGGCTACATTTCGGACAGCCCTGCCATGACTTGTTTCAGTATTCCCCAATTGGTGGACATGCTCTCAATTTTCAGTTCTTTGCCACTACCAAAAGAGCTGATCTAAATAATTTTGTATATATAGTCCCTTTTACTTTTTGTTTGATCTCTTTTTGATACAGACCTTGTAGTGGTATTGGTAGATCAAAGGGTATGTACAATTTTTTTTCCTTTTGGGCATATTTCCAAATTGTTTTCCAGGATGGTTGGATAAGTTCACAGCTTCATCAAAAGTGCATTAGTATCCCAGTTTTCCCACACACCCTCCATCATTTATCATTTTAGATTTCTGTCATATTAGTCAATCTGATAGGTGTGGGGTGGTACCCCAGAATTGTTTAAACTTGAATTTCTCTAATTAATAGTGATTTAAAGTCTTTTATGTGATTATTGATAGTTTTATTTCTTCAAAAAAGTGCCTATTCATATTCTTTGACAATTTATCAATTTGGGAATGACTCATATACTTATAAATTTGACTCAGTTATCTACATATTTGGGAAGTGAGGTCTTTGTTGGAGAAATTTGCTGTAAAATTTCCCCCCAGTCTCCCAGTTTCCTTCTGACCTTGGCTGTACTGCCTGGTCCAAACATTTTGGGGAAAAATTTGGTACTATGCTCAAAAGGCTATAAAACTGTGCCTAACCTTTGACTCAACAATGCCACTACTATAGTGGTCTTCATCCCCAAAGATCAAAGAAATGGTAAAAAGGTCTTTATGTGCAAAAATATTTATAGCAATTCTTTTAGTGTTGTCAAAGAATAGAAATTGAGGGGATACCCATCAATTGGGGAATGACTGAAAAAGTCATGGTATATGATTGTAATGGAATACTATTATGCTATAAGAAACTTTGCACAGAATGACTTAAGGAGAAAAAATGAAAAGACTTACATGAACTGACATAAAGTGAAGTGAGCAGTACCAGTAAAACACTGTACACTGCAACACAAATGTTGTAATGGTGAACAACCGTGAAAGACTTAGCTACTTTTATCACTACAAACAACCAAGGCAATTTCAAAGGACCCATGACAAAAAAAATTCTTTCCACTCCCCAGAGAAAACTGATAAACTCAGAGTGAAAACTCGTGCTACTTTTTGCACTTTCTTTATTTTTCCTGCTCACGTGTGTGTTTTTGCAACATGAGTAATATGGAAATATATTTTGCATTATATCACCCATATAATTCATATCATATTGCTTGCTTTCTCCATGGGTTCGGGAGGGAAGGGAGGAAGGGGCAGAATGTGGAATTCAAAATTCTCAAAGATGAATTTCAAAATAGATTACTGTTCAATCACCTCCAACATGATGCAGTTCTTTTCCTGGTCCCCTTCATTGTTTATTCCTCCTAACCCCAAGCTATTTCACATGTTATTTTAGTCTTCTACTTGACATTAGAATGTCAGCTCCTTGAAGGCAGGAACCATTTCCTTTATATCTTCATTTCTTCAGCACTTACCTCTGATAACACAGCTTGAGGGAATTCCAGAAAACTGCCAATGCATATATGGGCAACTGAAGTGTGATCTTAGATGCCCAGGACACTGAAAGATCAAAGGATTGGCCCAGGATTCTACAGTTGTGTGCCAGTAGTAGAAGCCTGGTCTTTTAGCTCAGAGGTCAGCTCACCATCCACCATGCCACACTGCTTCCTAACACCTAGCAGGTATGTAATAAATGCTCTTTGAATTATTTTCTTAAGTAATAGAGATTAAAGGGAAAATCTTATCTCCTAAACAATGCAAAAAAATCAAACACACACACTAGATACAACCTATTATGAAATCACCTTCTCTTGTTTTCTTCACTTTAAACTCCAAGCAAAGACAAGTAGGAAATAGCCTTTTATTACCTCCCTGCTATGACACCTTTAACTCAAAAAGATAGAATACGATGAGGAGAAACAAAACTTAACAGTTAGAACGTATGGCTCAGAACTAAAGCTCTGGGTTTACACAGACTGGGTTCAATTTGGGGCCTCTCCCTTCCTTTAGACTGTGAACCTACCCAGCATTTCCCTTGTGAACATCAGAATTTATTTTATGTTTAGTTCAACAAAACAAAAGGGAAAAGAGTATTGTTTTAAACACCCATGAAATCACTAATTCTCTCATGGCATCTCATATAGGCCACACATGAGCCAATGAAAATGCATTCTGCTTCTCTCTTTAATGAGCCTCAGCTCCCAATACACAAACTCTTGCTTTGCATGGATCTCCTATCTCATGGGGAGAGCAATTAAATTTTTGAGAGAATCTTTGCCCTCAACTCTGTCCCCTGTGACTTACACCCCTCTGGGGAAGCATATGGTCCTCCAGACTTAGAATGACAATAAGAATACTTCCCCTTACCATATAAAGAACACTTTCCTCTAAACTACCCTGTCCATTGAAAAATACAAACATTACCATTTCCATTTTAGTAACAAGGAACGTGAGACTCTAAAAAGCTAAACAACTTTCAATGAGCTGTTGTGATCATATATCTCTTTTACAATTTCCCCTCCCCCTTTATTGTAAATTCAGACTAAATCTATTGTTTCCTGAATTGTTAATTGATATCTCTTGGGAAGGGAGAAGGTAAGTAAATGTGTGTCTTGTCAGTGTGTATCTTGTCTGTGGAAATGAAAGTCTGGTGAAAGTTTTCCTAGTTAGTGGAAAATATGTAATCCCTCAGCTTCATTGTGATTTGCTTCAGTCACCCACCCTAATTCTCTGAAGTAATGAGGGCTTAGCCCAGAGACACAAGAGTCTTGGACTCAATTTCAGAAGTTTCAGGGTTGTTATTTTGTTTTAATATGTTAAATATGGGATGCTTTCCTCCAACCATTTGAGGAACAAATGTTACCAGAGGAAAACCTGTAGCCTACATCAACCAAAACAATGAAAACCAGTCTCTCTCTAAGTTGAAATACATAGAAAAAAAGTCGCAGACGTCCTTGTGGTCAGAGGAGTCTGGCCACTAAAAAGCAGGAAGGTTCTATAGGTCGAGCCTTCAGCCACAGTGAGACCTCACTGGGGTCAATCCTTCCAGAAGAGTCTTTCATCCTCCGAGTCAGGCTCTGAAACTGCACCTTGTGTGGGAGGTGGCTAAGTGAGCAAAAGGCACATCCATCCATCCATCTGTCCGTCCGTCCGTTCATCTGTCTGTCTGTCCATCCATCCATCCATCCATTCAAAAAACATTTATTTGAAGCTCACCATGTGCCAGACCCTGTCTTTTGATACTGGGGATCCAAAGTCAAAATGAAGTAGCCTCTGTGCTCAAGGTGCTTACATTCTATTTGACTCACAGAGATGATGTGGACTCAGATTATTAAATGCCAAATACATAAAAAGCAATATCATAAGGATATCATAAGGGGAGGGCATACACCAGCCATTGGGGGAATCAAGAAAGACTTCATGTAGGAGGTAATACCTGAGGAAACTTGATAGAAAAGAGGAATTCTATATAATGGACCAAGGAGGGAATAGATTGCAGACAACAGGGATGACCTGTGCAAAGGTTCAGAGGTGGGAGTTGGAATCATACAACCTTGGGTTTGAACCCCAGCCCTGCCACTAGGAGCTCCATAACATCAGGGGGAATCCCTTCTCTCACTGGCGAGGAAGGACTCAGGATAATTGTTTCTCATTCCTCTCCGAGCTCTCCACTTCTGACTTTCTAGACTTCATACCATGTCCCCTCATGGCTACCTCCACTCAGCTTCACCCGCCCCTTTTATTTGTTATTTCACCCCATTACAATTTAGGGCTATCTGTTTTTCCTTGTATTTGTAGACCTGACACCAAACAAAGCTCCCAGCACATAATAAGGGCCTTATAAATGCTCATTGCTTATTATTGACTTCAGCTTCTCAGAGCCTCAGTTTCCCTGTCTATAAAAAGAACCCTTAGACACGATAGTTTCCCCAGTCCTTTTAGATCCAGGACCCTATTCTTTCATGTACATATCATAGTTTCCCACTAGCCTGTGTCCTCCCTTTTAATCTCCAAATGGGCTTAGATTGTGCAAAACCTAAAGACCCATTTTACCTAGGGTCATGGGTAGCCACAGCTTTCACAAACTTTTTCAGATACTTCAGAGTAAGCTAGCTGACTCAGCTGTCTGCTTCAAGAGAGTCGAAGCCCAGGGCCCATCTGCAGCACTCCTTAGCTTTGGAAATATGTGGGCACTCTTGGCAGCAGCATCACCTCCCCCCCATTCATCCCACCTAGTACTGAGTGACTCTTTTCTTGGGTGTGTGCATTTCCACCTACGGTTGCAGTAGATGAAAAAGGAAGCATTCTGAGTTAAGTCCACTTGGCAAAATGCTTAAAAATTTGAGAAGTCTTTTCTTTTCTCTCTGAACATGACAGACAGACCAGTGTTCCCATTCCCTATCAGAGAGAAACCTTCTGCTCAGGCTAGGGTTCCAGGGCTTTGCTCTCTTATACAAAGTGCAGGCCACAACTCCATCCTCACGGGCCTGCCTGGGAGAAATGATGTTTCAAGAGTGAATATGATTCTATACATTTAACAGCTAGAGACTATTATCTTCATTTGCTGATGCTCCCTGATACCCTCAGGGTGGTGGGTCCCAAATTAAAGACAGGCAAGGAGAGATAATTATAACCAAAGGACAAAGCCCTATTTTCCCCCTTACAGAAGAATGTATTTGCACATTCAAGAAAAAAAGAACAAGATGTGGGATTTTTATGAATCATATCCTGTAATTTTTCATTTTTTTCCAGCTACCTCCTTCTTAGAACAACATCCAGGAAAACCAAAGAAAACTATTTGTGCTGTGTGCTGAAGAACATTGGCCAAATTGAATTACATAATTCATCTAGCCCATCTGATGAGCTGGATGCAGTGTATGAATTTACATTCAGCTTGCAAGGAAGTAAGCCTTTCTTTTACTGTTCGCTAAAGAATGGTGACTTTTAAGTGCTCTAGAACGGGCTTGCATGGCTTTGGAGGGGCGGGGGGGAGGGCAAGACCTTGTGAAAAGGACTCAGTTCTAGGCTACCATGTTGCAGACTTAGAAGAAACAAGTGATCCTAGGAATTAAGGCCTCAAATTGGAATGGATTGCTTGGCCTTGGAAAAAGAAGGCTCTTCTCACCAATTAATGAAATATTTAAATCCTACCTGGGAGAAGAGATTCCAGAATTCCCAGGTAAGTGAAACCACTAGCATTTTTCACTTAGGTGTACCAACAATAATCCCTGACAATGTATCTGATGTGAAGGCCAACTTCTTGACTTGAACGGCCTAAAACAAATGCCTTTACTAAAGCTGCTTGGCAGAGGCGCTAAGTTGGAGAAGTCTCGAGGGGAACAAGTAAGTCACTGTGGGTGGGCAGATCGGAAGGAATGTTGGCAGCAAAGAACCAGTCCATCGAATCCTCATTTTCCTCTTTGCAAAAACGTCTTTTAAGTGAGTTTAATGTCCTGGTGAAAGATCCTAGACTGAAAGTGAGAGGCCTGGAAAGTCAACAGGGTATAGGAATATATTTTTGTTTCCATTGCTCTGGGGGGACTTTGAAGATATGCCCCATATTTTAGCACACAAAAAAAGCATATAAATATTACAAGGACCTTTATAAATAATCAAAAGAGTGCACATATCCAAATCTTCTGGACAGCTTTTGGTATGGAGAGCAGAGGAGAGTACTGAATTATGGAAAGAATGCTGGTTTGGGAGTCAGAGGACCTCAGGTTGGAATCCCCAGGTCTGCCACTTATTACCTGTGTGATCTTGGGCAATCAGTCTTTGCAAGTGTAGACTAAGCACCAGACCTGTACCAGACCTTGTGCCCACCTCGCAAGATCCAGAAGATCCAAAGACAAAAGAATCTATGCCTTACCTAGGGAGCTCACATTCCACTGGAGAGAGAGAATGGGTACCACAAATGTGTTGGTCCAAGATACAAAATAGCAGGTAACCTGGCATGGAGGAGAAGAAGGAACCAGAGAATTGGAGGAGGTGGTGAGGGGATCAGGAAAGTTTTCATACCAAAGGTGGCATTTAAGTTCAGTTGTGAAGGAAGGTAGGCATTTACTGAAACTTTCTGGGCCTCAGTTGCTTTCTATGTAAGATAAGGGGATTGGCCATGATGACATCTAAGCCTTTAAGCTGTCAATCTTTGATTCTATGCTTCTCTTTCCAATTACATGATCCTAAGGTGCTAAGGAAACCAGAGATTCTTAACCTGGTTCCAAGAATATTTTATTTAATGTTTTAATTACTGTGTTTCAATACAATTGGTGTCTTTTGCAATCCTTTGTATTTTGTTTTATGCTTAAAATCATGGTTCTGTGAAGTGGTCCATAATCTTTACTAGGCTGCCAAAAGGGCCCATGACACACAACAGGCTAAGAACCCCTCCCTGTGGGCATTTTCTTTCTAGTTTTAATTCTCTTTTATTAAATTTGTCAATCATTTATTATGCATTACTATTTGTAAGGCGTTTTTGTCAGTTGCTAAGGATGCAGACACAAATAGGTGGTAGTTCCTGCCTTTGGTGAATGTGAGGATACAACATATAGAAGGATAAGTTAATACAAAATGATTAAAAATGATACATAATCATTTCAAATGGGAGAAAGTACTGGCAATGGCATGGAATCAGAAGAGGTCTTGTGCATGAGATGAGACACCTGAGCCCCCCTTGAAGGAAACGGGGATTCAATAAGGCAGGAGTAAGGCAATCAGAGTTGGAGACACAAGCAACACTTGTGCAAAGTGTGAAGGTAAGAGAAAGGACATCATATCAGGAGACAGCAACTAAGTCCCTTGGATTGGAACAGAGGAGGTGAAAGGAAGTGCTCTGCCGTAAGCCTGGAAAGGTATGTGGTAGTCAGTTTCTGGCTGCCTTTGAATGCCAGCCTGAAGATTTTGTCTTTCATCCAAGAGACCCTAGGGAGCTACTGAAGTTGTTTTTGTTGTGGTTGTGGCTGTTGTTGCTGTTGAGTAGGAAAGTGACTTGCAACAGTAAGACTAATGTGGCATGTAACCTTGGACAATATGAAGGCACCATGGTGTAAAGGAAAGAACCACAAACTTGGAGTCAGAGGACCTGGGTTTGCATCATGACTCTGCTATCTGTGTCTCCTTGGGTGACTCACTGAATTCTGGTTTTCAATGTCTTCATCTGAGAAATTGGCCTGGAGTATGCTAGAGATGATCCTTTTTTGATGATGAGGGAGAAAAATGTTTAATGAAAATTTTTAAAAGATAATGGAAAGCAATTTGAGGCAGATATTTAAGGACAGAAAGATACTATAATGTCTCTTCTAACTCTAAATCTATGATTTGACTTCTCTGTGCCTCAATTTACTCATTTGTAAAATGGGAAATATGTTGCTTATCTTGGATGTTTATTGGGAGATCAGAACTTGGCAAAACAAAAAGATAGTCCAGATATGGGAATGAGTGTGATTCTGTGATTTAGGGCTGGCACATTTCTGTGGGGGTGAGGAGGAAAGAGTATGATAACCTCAGGTGGTCCAGGGTAGAGAGGTTCAGGTGAAGACACGGGGCATCAGATGAAGGAGGCCTTGGTGAAGAAATCTGCTCTGCTTTGGCAGTTTGCCTTTGGCTGCCTGCTGACTGTCAGCTCTTTAGCTCTTTGGGGATTGTTTCCAGTTGAGGGTTTTGAGAGCCGGTGCTTCCTAAGGCATGATGCCCCACAAAGCGAAAGTACAAGCTTCTCTTGAAACAGTTAGTTCCACACCACAGAAATGGGCTCTGTCTGGTCCGCTCTCCTAACAGAACAACAGAGACAAATTGGAGGGATGGGGGAGACCAGCAACTGAAAGAGTTTAAACAATGGTTTGACAAATAGGACCACCATATTCTCTATTAAGATGGATTTCTTGGTTGGATAATGAGCATGATGAAACTCCATCCTATCATTCCCACATGCCCAATTTCCCCACAAGCAAATCTCTTGTATTGAACATTCTAGAAAAAAATTCCAGAGAAATGAATTTCTGTCTCAGAACGTCTATGCTATAACTCAAACTGTCTTCCAGTCTTTGTCCCCTGAAAAAACTTGTATAAAAACCATGAGAGATTTTATATTTCATCATCAAAGAAAAAAAAACATTATTGGTCATGTTTCAATTCTCGGCTTAGATAATATGTAGCCAATAATAAAAAGACTAGACATGGGCCTCTCTAGAGTCTCTAACTTCCCTCATAACATTTTTACCAGTGTTTGTGGGCAGGATCATTAGTTCAGAAGACATTTGAACACTCCTAACACCAAGCCTCTTTCTCTCTCTGGTGGGAAGGGTCAAGGTCACAATCGAGTGAATTCCCCAAAGCTAACATTGGCACCTAGTTTCTATCAGACATGCATCTTTTTTGTATGTAGTAATGATAATGTTATAGGCACTGAGTGCTTAACACCAATGAATAAAAAATTCTCTTTAAAAAGTAAAGTTGTCATTATATAAATGGGAATTCAACATTGTCCAGAATTGATTCAGTTCAACAACCAGGTTTTAGATTTCATAGGACCAAAGACTTAGAGCTAGAAGGAAATCAGAGGCCATCTGCTCCAACCCCCTTTTGTACAAATAAGGAAACTGAGGTCCATGGAGGTTGAGACTTGACTAAGGCTACAGGGCTAGACAGTATTGGCTATGGGAGTTGAACCCAGGTTTTCTGGGTCTCCACTGCATGCCTCTGCCACTCTGGTCCATCTGAATGGCACTATGATGGCAGGTCAGTGATGCTCCAAGAATGGTACAGGATATTAAATGGGGCAAAGGCCATTCTGGGCAGGGGGGCGTAGCCAAGATGGCAGCTGGAAATCAGGAACTTGCTTGAGCTCCCCGCCAAGTCCCTCTGAAAACCTATAAAAAAAATGGCTCTGAACAAATTCTAGAACTGCAGAACCCACAAAATAGCAGAGAGAAGCAGGGCTACAGCCCAGGACAGCCTGGATGGTTGCTGGGTGAGGTCTATCATGCATGGAGCTGGGAGCGGAAGGGAGCGGAGCTCAGCGTAGGTGGTGGCAGGACCAACCAGACCAGAAGCCAGGTAGAACAGGCCCTAGTGCCCTGAATCAGTGAGCTGTGGCAGTTGCCAGTCTTTTCAACCCACAAACACAAAAGACAACAGAGAAGGTTAGTGGGAGAAGCTGTGGGGAATGAGAGGAGTTCATGGTTTTGCCACTGCCCTGGGGGCAGCGGAGGTGGTGCAGCTACAGAACTACAACTGCAGTTGCTTCTGGCCCCAGGCCCACCTGGTGGGAGGAATTAAGTGGCAGATCAGAGCAGGAGTGCAGAGCCTGCTTAAGATCTGAGTCAGGTCCGGGTTGGTGGTTCTGGGGGAAGGAGGAGTGCTGGTGTGGCAGAGTTGGCTGTATAGAAATAGCTCTGAAAACAACAGTGCATCCCCTCAAGCCTGGAACAAAGTACTCTTAACTCTACAGGCAGTCATACCCCGACGAAAAACTCAAGGGTCAAGTAAGTTGGCTGGGAACATGGCCAGGCAGTGAAAACGGACAGATTGAGACCCAGACTTTGGAATCTTTCTTTGGTGACAAAGAAGACCAAAACATACAGACAGAAGAAGTCAACAAAGTCAAAGAGCCTACATCAGAAACCTCCAAGAAAAATACGAACTGGTCGCAGGTCATGGAAGAGCTCAAAAAGGATTTGGAAAAGCAAGTTAGAGAAGAAGAGGAAAAATTGAGAAGAGAAATGAGAATGATGTGAGAAAACCATGAAAAACATGTCAATGACTTGCTAAAGGAGACCCCAAAAATACTGAAGAAAACAACACTTTAAAAAATAGACTAACTCAAATGGCAAAAGAGATCCCAAAAGTCAATGAGGAGAAGCATGCCTTGAAAGGCAGAATTAGCCAAATGGAAAAGGATGTCCAAAAGACCACTGAAGAAAATACTACCTTAATAATTAGATTGGAGCAAGTGGAAGCTATTGACTTTATGAGAAATCAAGATATTATAAAAGACAACCAAAGGAATGAAAAAGTGGAAGACAATGTAAAATACCTCATTGGAAAAACCGCTGACCTCGAAAATAGATCTAGGAGAGATAATTTAAAAATTATTGGACTACCTGAAAGCCACAATCAAAAAAAGAGCCTGGATGTCATCTTTCAAGAAATTATCAAGGAGAACTGCCCTGATATTCTGGAGGCAGAGGGTAAAATAGAAATTGAAAGAATACACAGATCGTTTCCTGAAATAGATCCCAAAAAGGAAACTCCTAGGAATATTGTCACCAAATTCCAGAGCTCCCAGATCAAGGAGAAAATAATGCAAGCAGCCAGAAAGAAACAATTTGAGTATTGTGGAAATGCAATCAGAATAACATAAGATCTAGCAGCTTCTACATTAATGGATCAAAGGGCTTGGAATACAATATTCCGGAGGTCAATGGAGCTAGGATTAAAACCAAGAATCACCTACCCAGAAAAACTGAGTATCAAAATATGGGCTTTCAATAAAATAGAGGACTTTCAAGCTTTCTCAGTGAAAAGACCAGAGCTGAATAGAAAATTTGACTTTCAAAAACAAGAATCAAGAGAAGCATGGTAAAGGTAAACAAGAAAAAAAAATCACAAGGGACTTACTAAAGTTGAACTGTTTTGTTTACATACCTACATGGAAAGATCATGTGTATGATTCATGAGACCTCAGTATTAGGGTAGCTGAAGGGGATATGTATATATATGTGTGTGTGTGTGTGTGTGTGTGTATGTATATATGTGTATATATATTTGTGTGTATGTATGTATATATGTATGTGTATATATGTACATATAAATATATACACACACATACATATATATATATATATATATATATATATATATATGGAGAGAGAGAGAGAGAGAAAGAGAGAGAGAGAGAGAGCACAGGGTGAGTTGAATATGAAGGGATGATATCTAAAAAAATAAAATCAAATTAAGGGATGAGAGGGTAATATATTGAGAGAGTGAGATAGGGAGAGATAGAAGGGGGTAAATTATCTTGCATAAAAGTGGCAAGAAAAAGCAGTTCTGTAGGAAGGGAAGAGGGCGCAAGTGAGGGGGAATGAGTGAATCTTGCTCTCATTGGATTTGACCTGAGCAGGGAATACCATGCACACTCATTTGGGTATGTTACCCTACAGGAAAGAAGGAGGAAGAAGATAATAAAGGGGGGATTATAGAAGGAAGGGCAGATGGGGGAAGGAGGTAATGAAAAACAACTTTTGAAAATGGACAGGGTCAAGGGAGAAAATTCAATAAAGGGGGATAGGTTAGGAAGGAGCAAAATATAGTTCACAACACAAGTATCGTGGAAGGGTTTTACATAATGATACGCATGTGGCCTATGTTGAATTGCTTGACTTCTTAGGGAGGGTGGGGGGGGGGAGGGAAGAGGGGAGAGAATTTGGAACTCAAAATTTTAAAAACAGATGTTCAAAAACAAACAAAAATAGTTTTTGCATGCCACTAGGAAATAAGATACACAGGCAATGGGGCGTAGAAATTTATCTTGCCCTACAAGAAAGGAAGGGAAAAGGGGATGGGAGGAGACTGGGTTGACAGAAGGGAGGGCTGACTGGGGAATGGGGCAACCAGAATATATGCCATTTTGGAGTGGGCAGGAGGGTAGAAAGGGGGAGAAAATTCATAATTCAAACTCTTGTGAAAATCAATGCTGAAAACTAAATAAATAAATTAAATGAAAAAGGTGTTCATGATATATATAAAAAAGGCCATTCTGGTGTCTGGGACGAAAGGCACTTAACCAGAAAGGAGGAAATTCCAACACTGGCCAGGGTTCTAGTTCCTAGAGGACACCATCATTTTGTGGAAAAGACCCTGGGCACTGGTCCCATGAGAAGGGAATAATCCCCCAAACACCAACTCAGGGTGAAAAGCCAGATACCAGCTTGCCAGCGCTATGACGGGAAAGACTCCAGAACTGGCAAGGTTGCTTCTAAGTAAGTTGGTGCCTGGGGAAAGGCAGGGAGAGAGACAGGCCAGGACCAAGATTGTCTCCTTGTTTTTTTGGTTTTTACCTGGAAGTGGGTGTTATGAAAAAACTTAACAAATATTATATCTCTAGTTGGAAACCAGTTTCTGTAGTGCTGAAAAGAAGGATAGTGGTGTTAAAGGGTATTTATTATTTTTTAAATTGCATAATCTTTTAAAATGTTTACATTCTCTAAATGTAGTGTCCTGCAGCAAAGGCCATACTTATGATTGTGCAGGAGTGCCATGAACCCTGACTCTCATTAACTCCTATGTAATCTTGGGCATGTATTTTTACCTCTCTGTGCCTCAGTTTTGCTATATATAAAATGACAGAGTTGAGCTAGTTATCTCCAAAGATAGTTCCAACTCTGAACCTTCTGAGGTATATTGAAGATGGCATGAAATCTTTTTCCCTTGAAAGATACAAGTGTTCTGGTCCAAAAGAGAACACTCATCCAGCTTTAAGCTTCTTCAAAAGGTAATTCAATTGTGGCCGTGGATACGTGACTTTGATTCTGCAGTTAGTAAATGAAGCCAAAATTATTGACTCATTTGTTCACCTATTCAGGGCATCTATGTGGCACTATTCTGGAGTGGGGCAGATCCAGAAATAGTGGTTACACTTTTATTGCCAATGATAGTCACTCCATAAACATTTACTGAGTGCCTACTATGTGTCAGTCACTGTACTAAGAGATGGACAAAAGAATAGTTATTCTAAAAGACCTTGACAGCCTAGGACACTGAGGCATATTGAATAAAATAAAATTCATTAGGTATAAATGAAAAGTCTCATAAATGCACAAAAGGGTTAAATGCATAAAGCCAATTGGGGGAAATGTGCTACGCAGCAGCTTATCAGAAAATTATCTGGAGATTCTATTGAGTTTCATGGGTATGCATCAATGTCATGATATGATAACCAAGAAAGCTAACATTATGTGGATATAGAGGCTAGTAGTCCCACTTTCCCCTTTCCTGGTCAAAAAAATGTAAAGTTTTATGTTCAGTTCTTGGTGACACCTTTTAGAAAGGATATTGATAAGCTGGACAGTGTCCAGATGGCATTATAGAAGGACTTGAGATCATGCCACATGACCAGGTATTAAAAGAACAGGGGATGAGTTACCTGGGTAATAAATGACTCAGAGAGGGCAGGATAATTGTCTGCAAATATCTACAGGCTTCTCATATGGAAAAGGGACATGACCTCTACTTGGTTTCACATGCTAGAAATTGGAGAGGTGAGAAAACATTGTGAAGAGGCAAATTCTTACTTGACATATCTATCCTAAAATGCAATGGGCCACCTCTGGAGATGGTGGCTCCCCCATCACTGAATGTCAGGAGGCAGAATCTGGGCAGCCTATTGTCAGGGATGTCATAGAGATGATGCTGATTCAGATATAGTTTTTAATATAAATTTTATTTTTCCCAATTTTTAAACAATTGCAATTTTAAAACAATTTTATGCAAAGCAATTTTTAAACATATGTTATATAAAGATTTAAGTTCCAAATTCTATCCCTTTCTCCTTCCCTCTCTTCCCCGCTCCCTTAGATGAGATAGAATTTTACTGAGGTAGTCACTGAAGTTCCTTCCAATTCTGAGTCTGTGTTTCTCCAAAGGATTCTCTCTTTGTCCCATGTAGTGGAAGAATTCCTGAATGAACAATGACTTTGGTCTCTTAACAGAGGAATTATTTCTCCCTACATATAGTGGTGAATGGTTGGTACATGAAAAGTAGATGTGATAGATTAGACAGAGCAATACATTTGGCATTCCATGATCTGCATTCCAGATCCAGATAGGCCAAGCGTGGGCTCTGCATGTTTGGGTCAACCACTGTATTTCTTAAGGCCTCAACTACCTCATCTTGAAAACAGCAGTAATGTTTGCCCTACCAAACACACTAGGTAGATGTGAGCAAAGTGCTACAGACAGGTGAGCCATAGTGCTGCAGATCAATTCAGTCACCCCTCCAGGTGGTGTAGCATTATGATGGTGACACAAAAAATGAGGTCCAGATTATGATGCCACTTGGCTGCAAGGCCCCTCCCCCCAAGGGCTACTAACCTTTCTGGACTAGCCTGTAGTCAGGCCTGTTTTTCTGCTCAGGACCAGGGCCAATTCCTGGGCTTCCCATCCACTGAGTGTATTCATTCCTTTAATAAGTCCCTAGAGTTTGTAGTTCCTTGTATTAGGCAGCAGTAGTTAATGGAGGGCTAAGAGGAAAATAGAGCCATAAATAATAGGAAACCCATCCCCATCCTCCCTGGGAGTTTTAATTAATTTTCCTATCATCAAAATAATTATAATGATAACCACCACCACCACAACAGTAGCAGGTAATACATGTAACACAACACTTCACATATGTTATCTCTTCATGACAACCCTGTGACATAAGTGCTACTATGCTAATTTTACAATTCACAGAGGTTAAGTGGCCAGAGATAAATACTAGAAGCATCTGTAACGCCCTCAGTAAAGGGAAATCCTACTGTGAGAACTCCTTCCACCAATATAGATGGTAGCCTCTCCATGCTGAAACTTGGAGTAATTACCTGGCTTCTTCCATGGTCACCTAGCCAGTGAATATCTTAGGTAGATAGAAACTCGGGTTTTTTCTAACCACATGCCTAGCACTCTACTATGCTGCATTGCCTAGATGACTTACACATAAAAAGGTGATTACTTAGTGTCTCTAAAACAGAATAATAATAAAATACAACAATTTGTGATTGGGCAACAGCCATTTGGGCTGAAATGAAGAAGAATGAATCTCAACTAAAATTAGTGGAACCATGTCACTCTGTGTCACCAAATAAACGCCTTGGCTCCCTTTTGGTTCTAGGATCAAATATCACTTCATCTATTTAGCTTCTAAAGACCTTCCCAGCCCATTGCGCACCAGCTTTTCTAGGCTACTGATCTGTTACTTTCCATCCTGCACCACACAAATTGGTTCAACCTGAAAGGGCATCACATTTTTCTTCACTCAAGACATTCTACTGCCCATCTACAAGCACCTACCATCCCCAGACCTAGAATGCACTCTCTCTTCATTTATGCCTATTAGGCTCCCTAATTACCATCAAAACTCTGCTCAAATGATACCCACATAAAGCATTTTCTAATACCCCCCTCCCCAGCTGCTAGTGTCCTCTCCACCACAATTTTACGTGGTACTTTTTGGTATATACTTTGTATAGATTTATGCATACTGCCCTCCACAATAGAATATGAACTTCAGTGGTAGGAACTACTTGCTTTTTTCTTTGTATTTCCATCACTTAGCAGAGAACCAGGTACATGGTAGATGTTTCGGCAAATACTTCTTTATTCGTTCATTAATTGGATGAACAAAAAGGATAGAAGTCATGTTGTTAACTGATAGCCTTCTCAGACCACCATGACACACGGTAGGTGATGAATACATGTTTATCGAATTGAATTGAAACAAATGCAAAACATCCTCTCAAATTTCATGGGTCCTGAATTTTTCATCTCATCATTTTGCAGAATTATAATGAAAGGGATTTAGATTTATGTTTATGACTTCCAATTTGCAGAATTCTTTTCTTCCTTGGAAGTGATTTTATCAGTCAGTCATGTGACACTTTGGAGGCTGATTATCTCCAAAAAAACTTCAGAGTTCAATCAGCCTGGGAATGCTATTTGTTCTTTGTTCTCGAAGAGGAAAAATGAGAATAAAGAAAGCAGGTCTATTAAAAATCACCTTAAAATGAAATATGTACACTCAGGGAGATGTCTTCTAATTATCCAGTATCTTTCTCCATGTAGTTGAGATTTAAATGCCCTGCACAAAGGACAAGACTTGGTGCTTGAAACATGTCCTCTACAAAGATTTTTACCTGTTTGATTTCCCTGATGGTTCCACCATGACCTTTGATGTATAAAATTGTTCCTTCCAACCATTTAAGAAGAAAAAAAGTGTGGTTTTCTACCATATTATTAATCGTTCTGCCAGTAGTGAGTCCATATAGAGCGCACATACACACACACACACACACACACACACACACACACACACACACACATACACATACACACATGCAAGGAACCTGATCCCTTTATTTTGGCATTTGTAGCTGCAGAGATGTAATCATTTAAGTGGGGGCAATTTAATGTTTTGGCATCCCTCAAATTACATCAAGAAAATGACTTTAATCTCTGCTTTGGCCAGGCACTAACAGAGAGGGAAGTTTGCTCACTGGGTAGCAAAAGAGTTCTTACTCTACTCGTTTGGGATCTGTCTCAGTGACATCTCATCAGGAAGCAGTTGTATAAACATGCTATTTACCCAGCTCACTTTTTGGAGAGCTTTCCATCTCTTTACATTTTAAATAACTCTTTATCAGATCAGCATGCTAGATTCTTTTGCATTTGGGGTGCATGTTGAGAAAAGATTGTACCTGGTCACATCAGAAGTGAAGTTAGTCTATTACCCTTGTAATTTCCAGGAGAGGAATGTCAAAAAGCAATGAAAATGCAGAAATGTCTGTTTGGTAGTCCACTTCCTCTCTCCAGTAGGCCATGAGTGAAATTGCCTCCAGTAATGAATATACTTTGATGTATCTTTGAAATGGAAACTTTGCCAGTGAAGCAAAGGGAAAAACAAAGAAATGAGGAACAGTTGGTTATTTTCTTTCTTACCAAATAATTTCAGATTTGTTTCTCCATTTACATGCTCTATCCCCCATTTCCACTTCAGTTGACCTCACAGCCTTGTTTCATTCTGTTGGTGACTGGGAAAGCATGAGAGCATCATCCATTATCCAGAACCTGGACAAACATGCCCTTGTTAAATTGACATACAATACTGATGAACTTCTCTGGGCAACCAAATTTTGACATAATATTCCATAAGCCCTCATGACTGACTCTATCAAAGGCCTTGGTGAGATCTACATAATTTTATACAGATTTCTGTTCTGCTCTTGGCATTGCTTCTGGAGTTGCCAGGAAGCAAGCACCATATCAACTGTTCCTTGGCCCTTTCCGAAGCCACATTCTCTCATTAGATGACTGTCTTCCAGGTGAAGGATTAGTCTAAGAAGGAGAACTCTGGAAAGAATCTTGCTAGCAATGACTAAGAGAGACCTCTCTGTGATTGTCACAGGACAATCTATTTCCTTTATTTGGACAATGGAGCATCCTTGAACTCCTGGGGGATAATCTCCTCTTCCCATATAACCCAGAAAAACTGGCCTGTTTGCCAAGGCAAGCAGGGTTCCCACCCTGCCGTTGGAACACAAAAAAAATTTACAAAACTTCTGCAAAGATGATTCCGCTCACCATTGGTACATGGGATGTGCACACACAAAATAAAATCTAGTAGACCTGAAAGACTAACAGCTCTTATTGTGAGAGAACTCAGCAGGTATTGTATATAAATAGCAGCCTTGAGTGAAATAAGGCTGGCAAATGAAAACCAGCTTACTGAAATCAGACCTGGGTACATATTTTACTGGAGTGGCCACAGTAAAGGGACAATTCATGTAGTTGTCAAGCTGGCATGCCTATTAAATTTAGTGAACAACAGACTCATGACAATGCTGATCTCAATCCCATCTTGATGGACACCTGGATTCATAACCTTGTGGTCATCTATGACTCTCCTATGACTCAGTTGCCACTGTGTGTTTTTTTCAATTCTTCTTCCAAATCCTTCTGTCATGAACACAGGAACTACCCTAGTAGTTTCAGGCTCTCATTGCTTCTAACGTGGACTATTTCAATAGCCTCTTTTTTCATGCAGTCATTCACTGCAGTTTTGTGTATGTCTTGTATTTAATTATCTGTGTACATCTCTGTCCTCAGTAAAATATAAGCCCTCTGAGGGCAGGGACTGTTTCATTTTTTCCCTTAAGTCTCCAGCAGCAAGAATCATGCATGGCCAAGGTATTTAATAAATCATTCCTTTTTCTTTATCTTCTCCAGCCCAAATGAAAACTTTGACTTTTTTGGCAACAATCAACCCCAGAAAAATGCCTTCCTTTCTAACAAATATATTTGTATGAAACTGTAAAGAAGAAAATATGCATGCTATCAAACCCACTTGCTGAAAGAGTAACTTGCTTTTAAGGTCTTTGTTTTTATGAATTTAGTGAGGCATCCTGTTTATATTGGGACCACTCTAGCACATTGGAAACATTGTAGACAGGGTCTAGCACTTTGTCTTAGAAGAAAAATGCCCAAGTTAGTTTGGAATATGGACTTCTCTCCTCCAGATGGTCCGCTGTGGAAAAGCTGTTTAGTTCTATTGATAGACACTTAATTTAAAAACATTAATAATCCAGATAATATGATTTCTCAATCCTTGGATTTCATTCCAAATCTGAAGTGCCATTGTTCTGCTCAGGATTTATTTTTTATTAGTCAGTGTACAAATCTGAAGTTGTGGCTTTCACAATCCTGACAGATTAAATGCCTCTGGAATTCTCATTCATTCTTCCTGCTTCCAGGAAGAATAAAAGCTTTGTGTATCCCTTATTGTGTAGATTAAAGTATTTTCCTTTGTATAGTGCATTTTTTCTTTCACTTGGAACCGTCTTTTTCAGCTATTCTAGCTTAACAAGAGAGCTATCGTACATAGCATAAGTGATCTAATGTGGCTCATTTTGTTCTTCTTGTTCCTTGCTCCAAAATAATACAAAATCTCATTCCTTCCTTCATTGGATCCTGGACCCTATGAGAAAATGGGGGTGGGAATCCTGTCTAACTTGGATTACCTGTGTGACCTTTAACAAATCATTTTGTTATGAGCCTTGATTTCCTCATCTGTAAAATGGTATTTGAACGACTCAATGTCTGAGGTCCCTTCCAGCTCTGAGCATATAATCCTGGTATAACAGACTTTCTTTCTGACCCCATTCTTTCAGGCCAGCTCTCTTACATTTTACATCCTTCCTCCAAGCGTTCTCCAGTACCCTGACAGACATGGGTTGGTAAATCCATATTCTCTACCATTGACTCAAACGCCAACTAATTGTGTCCCCTCCCTTGTTAGGGCTCCAGTGATTAGTCCTTCAGTTACTTTAGCCACTTAACTTCAATGAGATAGAAAGAACAAGCAATTCCTCCCTATGCCTCCAGAGCACAATCCCCTCCTCTGCCTCCTCTGTTTATGAGGAATGGGTCAGAATTACATTCATATTTTAACTTAGTTCCTTCACCAAGTTTGACTCCAAAGCCCCACTAGGCAACTGTCTAGAAACCTTGATCATCAGGGTTTCATCCTCAGGGAAGGTTGAAAACCTTGCCTGGATATCTGGACTCCTAGATGCCCATGGCTTGAGCTTCCAGGTCAGAGATCGGAAACCCTGTATCTAAAATGGAAAAGTACAACAAAAAGCAAAAACCTCAGGCCTGTTTATTGAAGCCTTGTGATGTAAAGGTGGAGGGGGTGAGCAATGGTATGGCCCTTGGACCCTCCTCCCTTATTGCATGGAATAAATGGAGTCCTATTCCCTCGGAATCAAATGCAGGAACAGCCCCAAACATCTCAGCTAGGCACTTTTAAAGAACTAGACAGTTCTGTCTACACTGCCCCGGAAAAAAGTCTGCTACCAACCCAATGGCATATTGGCTAGTTTAGGCCTGCATCAAAGCCCCATTGGACTCGAAATTAAGGTTTTCTATATGTATTCCCAGTAGATTCGGTGCAAAAGTGAGCAGAGGCAAGAAATGAAGAAATATTTAAAAATATATGATTCAGTAGTAAGGAATGAGAAAGATAAAAGATTTATCAATGGAAAAAATGTGGATACTTGTAATTCAAGAATACTGTCTCCAAAAAATGAACTGAGAAGTGGTGGGGATGAGGAATGCCAAACAAAATGACAAAAATTGAAATTTTTGACAGGAAATGCCTCATTACAGATATTCCTAAATCATCTTATTTTGTAGGTTTAGACTTCCAATTTGTTAGATAAAAGAAAATAAATGAATACAGAACTAGAAGAAAGAAAAAAATTGAGAAAAAGACATAGCATGCAAGAGAACTCCAACTGAACCTCATCATTTCACTAAAACTTTTTTTCTGGAAAGTTACCATGGATCTTTTGACTACTGAATCTAGTATCTCCCCTCCCCACCAACCTTCATTCTAATTCATCTTTCTGAAGCCTTTGATGACAGGAATCACCTTCTCTTCCTTAATACTTTTTCATTTTTTGTGTTTGTAACACTTCTCTCTCTTGGATATCCTTCTGTCAGTTTATCCATTCCTCTCATTCTCCTTTGCAGGATTTCCATCTGTTCCATTACCACTAATTGTTCAGCATCCTTTGAGGTTCTCTCATGGGCTCTTCTTCCTTCTCTCTTTATAGTTTCTCCTTTGGTGATCTCATCAGCTTTCCTGGGTTCACTTATGATGTCTATGTGAATGACTCCCACATCTATTCTTTCAGTCATAATGTCTCTTATGATCTCTAGTTCCATTTCGCCAACTAAATATTTTTAATTCAATGTCACAAATTAAAAATAAATTGTCCCACACCATCACCAGCACCTTCACTCTTCAGAAGCACCCTCCTCCTGCATTCCCCTGTTTGTATTAAGGGGACCACCAATCTTTGGCCCCGGTTTATTTCTTCTATGCTATCCTTAACTTCTCTCTGGTGCTTACTTCACATATCCAAACAGTGGACAAATCCTATTTTTAGTCTCTTTACAAATCTCTTCCCTCCACTCACACGACCAGCACCTAAATTCAGCCCTCACAATCTGTCTGCTGGACTATCACAATAGCTTCCTAAATGGTCTCTCTCCTTCAAGTCTCTCACCACTAACATCTATCTTCCACTCAGCTGCCAAAGTAATTTTCTTAAAGTACATGTCATGTGACCATGTCACCCCCTAACACTTATGCGTGTGCACGCACACTCGCTCACACACAGAGAGAGACATACACACACACACACTAAACTTCTAAACTTTGTGGGCTTCCTATTACCTCAAGGATCAAATATAAACTCCTTTGTTTGACATTTAAACCTCTTCCTGACCTGAACCCTTCCTATCTGCCTGATTTCCTTGATTATTACTGGCCTCCACATACTCTATGGTACAAACATGTGCTTTTCCTCACACACAATACTTCATTCCCTGTCTCCGTGCTTTTTGTACTGACTGTTCCTCTTGCCTAGATTGCTCTTCCTTTTCACCTCTGCCTCTTAACTTCCCTGGATTTCTTCAAGACTTGGCTGAGTCTTTTTCATATCTTTCCTGGTTTCTAACCTGCTCCAGCATCTGTGCTTTCTGCTTTAAGGTTACACTGAATGTATCTTTTATATATCTAAACATGTGTATCCCCCCATCTGAACATAAACTCTTTGAGGAAATGAACTGTTTTTGCTTTTTCTTTGCATCCCCAGCATTTAGCAGGGTGTCTGGCACACATTAAACACTTAATAAAAACTAATTAATAGTATGATTGATTCATCCATTCAAACAACTTGGGAAGGCCAAGCAATGTTTATAGGGAATGGCAATAACATTGATTATAACAATTTCCCACAGAATTTGGATCAGCGTAAACAGAGTGTCCAATGAAGAAAACCAAAGAAATCTAAACATTAGGCAGAAAACGTGATCCACTTTCCAAATGCAGAGATAGGGCAACAACAACAAAAAACCACAACAAGAACCACAACAGGAATGACAGACGGTAGCACCAGCTGAGAATGTACTCCAGTTTTTGATATCTTACAGAATAGTTGGTGAGAGTGAGCAATACTGCCTCACAAGGCAGTAAGATGCCGTAGAGCAAAACAAAACAAAAAACCGCTAAGGAAGGCTTCGAGGCAGACCTACCTAAGACAAATCATATGAGGCAGAATCTAAACCAAGGTCTTTCTGATTCCAAGTCCAGCATTCAATGTAGTATTTATTGTGCTGCGATGAACAATCACTACAAACTGACAATGAGCTGGTCCAAGATTTGAATAAAAGGAGGTAAGCAGGCTAGCTGGCTTTTGGTGAAATGCTGTGCTGTTTAGGAACTCTATACTTCTATTTGAAATAAATGTTAACCATCTTGATATTAATATTCACTATTTTTCATGATTTTATTATTTTTATGGCAAGATTTTATTATATACCTCCTTTTCTCCATCCCAGAGAGCCATGTCACATGTAACGATTTTTTTTTTAAAAAGAAAGAATTATTTTTAGTAAAACTGATTAACATATAAAAAAATCCAACACAGACAAGGAGTTGGGAAAGGGTTCTAATATCTTATCTTTGATTCTCTTTATTTTGCCCTCTCGTTCTAGGTAATCAGGGCAGTTTTTGTCAATAATTCCTGGAAATATAATGTCTAAGCTTTTTTTTTTATCATGGCTTTCAGGCAGTTTAGTAATTCTTTTTTTTTTTTCAATTATTTATTTATTTATTTTTTGTTTACCACACACAGTTCTACATAATTTCGAGTTCCAGATTTTCTCCCCTCCCTCCCCCTTCCTCCCCAAGATGGCATGGAATCTCATATAACTACCATGTATAACTTCGCATTGAATTAATTTATACACTAGTCAAGTTGTGGAGAAGAATTATGACCAATGGAATGAATCATGAGAAAGAAGAAACAGAACCAAAAAAAACCCCAAAAACAAAAACAAAAGAGAAGCAAAAAAGGCGAGCATAAAGTGCACCTCAATCTGCATTCAAACTTCACAGTTCTTTCTCTGGATGAAGATAGCATTCTCCACCATGAGTCCCCTGGAGTTGTCCTTGCACCTTACATTGCTGAGAAGAGCGAAGTATGTCAGGGTTGTTCCTTACAGAATCCATATATCTGTGGTTGTGTACAATGTTCCCCTGGCTCTGCTCCGCTCACTCAGCATTATGTCGTGTAGGTTTTTCCAGGTAGTTACGAAGTCCGTATCATCCCCATTTCTTATGGCACAATAGTATTCCATCACCTTCATATACCACAGCTTGTTCAGCCATTCCCTAATTGATGGGCATCCCTTTGATTTCCAATTCTTGGCTACCACAAAAAGAGCCGCTATAAATATCCTTGTACATATGGGTCCTTTTCCCGCTTGTGTGATTTCTTTGGGATACAACCCTAGAAGTGGTATTGCTGGGTCAAAGGGTATGAACATTTTTATAGCCCTTTGGGTATAGTTCCATATTGCTCTCCAAAATGGCTGGATCAGCTCACAACTCCACAAGCAATGTATCAATGTTCCAATTTTCCCACATCCTTTCCAGCATTTATCATTTTCCTGTTTTGTTATTTTAGCCAATCTGACAGGAGAGATGTGGTATCTAAGAGTTGTTTTGATTTGCATTTCTCTAATCAGTAGTGATCCAGAGCATTTTTTCATATGCCTATAGATAGCTTTAATTTCTTTCTCTGAAAACTGCCTGTTCATATCCTTTGACCATTTCTCAATTGGGGAATGGCTTGTATTCCTATATATTTGGCTCAGTTCCCTGTATATTTTAGAAATGAGGCCTTTATCAGAGATACTAGTTGCAAAGATTTTCTCCCAATTTTCTGCTTCCCTTCTAATTTTTGTTGCATTGGCTTTTTTTGCACAAAAACATTTCAATTTGACATAACCCAAATTATCCATTTTGCATTTTGTAATGCTTTCTATCTCTTGTTGGGTCATGAATTCTTTACTTTTCCATAAATCTGATAAGTAAACTATTCCTTGCTTTCCCAAATTTCTTTATAGTATCAGCTTTTACTCCTAAATCATGAACCCATTTGGACTTTATTTTGGTATATGGTGTAAGATATTGGTCTATGCCCAGTTTCTGCCTTACCACTTTCCAATTTTCCCAACAGTTTTTGTGAAATAGTGAATTATTAGCCCAGAAGCTGGCCTCTCTGGGTTTATCAAAGAGTAGATTGCTAAACTTGTTGATTTCTCCTACTTGTGTACCTATCCTATTCCACTGATCCACACCTCTGTTTCTTAGCCAGTACCAGGTAGTTTTGATGACTGCTGCTCTGTAGTACAGTTTAATATCTGGTATGGCTAGGCCACCTTCTCTAGCATGTCTTTTCATTAATACCCTAGATATTCTAGACCTCTTGTTTTTCCAGATGAATGTTGTTATAATTTTGTCCAGCTCAGTAAAATAATTTTTGGTAGTTCTATTGGTATGGCACTGAATAGATAGATTAATTTAGGTAAAATTGTCATTTTTATTATGTTAGCTCAGCCTAATCATGAGCAACTGATATTTTTCCATTTATTTAAATCTGATTTTATTCGCATGCAAAGTGTTTCATAGTTATGTTCATATAGGCCCTGGATTTGTCTTGGCAAATAGACTCCCAAATATCTAATAGTGTCTACAGTAACTTTAAGTGGAATTTCTCTTTCTATCTCTTGCTGTTGGGCTTTGTCAGTAATGTATAGGAATGCTGAGGATTTATGTGGGTTTATTTTATATCCTGCAAATTTGCTAAAGTTGTTTATTATTTCAAGTAGTTTTTTATTTGATTCTCTAAGATTCTCTAAATAAATCATCTTATCATCTGCAAAAAGTGATAATTTAGATTCTTCTTTTCCTATTCTAATTCCTTCAATTTCTTTTTCTTCTTTTATTGCTACAGCTAACGTTTCTAGTACCAAATTGAATAATAGGGGTGATAATGGACATCCTTGTTTCACCCCTGATCTTATTGGGAATGCATCTAGTTTATCCCCATTCCAAATAATGCTTGTCTATGGTTTTTAGGTAGATGCTATTTATAATTTTTTTAATAAATTTCTTTATTTATATTTAGTTTACCACACACGGTTTTACATAGTTTTGAGTTCCAGTTTTTCTCCCTTCCCTCCCCCCTCCCTCCCCAAGATGGCATGGAGTCTCATATAACTGTCATGTATAACTTTGAATTGAATTAATTTATGCACTAGTCAAGTCGTGGAGAAGAATTTTGACCAATGGAATGAATCATGAGAAAGAAGAAACAGAACCAAAAAAAAAAAAAACAAACCCAAAAACAAAAACAAAAGAGAAGCAAAAAAGGCGAGCATGTAGTGTGCCTCAGTCTGTATTCAAACTTCGCAGTTCTTTGTCTCAATGAAGAGCTATTTATAATTTTAAGGAAGGTTCCATTTATTCCTATGCTTTCTAGTGTTTTTAATAGGAATGGGTGTTGTACTTTGTCAAAGGCTTTTTCTGCATCTATTGAGATGATCATATGGTTGCTGCTAGTTTTGTTGTTGATATGGTCAATTATGCTAATAGTTTTCCTAATATTGAACCAGCCTTGCATTCCTGGAATAAATCCTACCTGGTCATATTGTATTATTCTCGTGATGAGTTGCTGCAATCTTTTTGCTAATATTTTATTTAAAATTTTTGCATCAATATTCATTAGAGAAATTGGTCTATAATTTTCTTTTTCTGTTTTGACTCTACCTGGTTTGGGTATTAGTACCATATTTGTGTCATAAAAAGAATTTGGTAGGACTCCTTCTTCTCCTATTTCCCCAAATAGTAATTCTTTAGTAATTCTTAAATTATCTCTCCTTTATCTACCTTCCAGATCAGTTGTTTTTCTAATGAGATATTTCACATTTTCTTCTTTTTGTTATCATTTTCACTTTATTTTAATGTTTATTAATGTCTCATAGAGCTATTAGCCTCTACATGCTAAATTCCAATTTTTAGGGAATTATTTTCTTCATTGAGTTTTTGTGCTTCTTTTTATATCTGACCAATTCTACTTATTAAGGAATAAGTTTTTGTGCCTTTTTTTCTATTTGACCAATTCTGCTTTTTGAGACTTTCTTCTTTTCAATGGATTGTTGTGCCTCTTTTATGATTCAACCGTTTCCATTTTTTAAGTTGTTTTTTTCCAGTATTTTTGTGTGTTGTTTATCAAGATATTGACTTTGTTTTCATAATTTTCTGGCATCACCTTTCGTTTCTTTGCCCAAGTTTTCTTCTTCCTCTCTTATTTGATTTTTAAAATCCTTTTTGAACTTTTCCAGGAATTCTTTTGTGGATCTTTTGACCAATTCACGTTTTTTTGAGGCTTTGCATGTAGCTGTTTTGACTTCATTGTTTTCTGAGTTTGTGTCTTGGTTTTCTCTGTCATTATAGCAACTTTATGTATCCAGGCTCTTTTTGTTGTTTGTCCATTTTCCAACCTATTTCTTGACATTTAACTTCTTGTTAAAGTGGCTCTCTTCCCAGGGTGGAGAGGGCAGTGTCCCAAGCTTTAGTTGTTTTTTCTGGATGCAGTTTTCAGAGCTAGCTCTGGGGGTCTGCCAGTTTTTCATTGCTTCCTAAGTGGTATGATCTAAGGAGAGGTGTGGTTGCTGATCCCCTGGCCTATGCTGTGGTCTTTACCAAAGAAAGGAACTAGTTCTCCTGTAGCCACCAAAGTTAGTACTCGTCCTGGTCCTGGGACTTTGATCAGGTTACCCACACCTCGAGTGCAGCCTCAATTGCTAGTGCTACCTTCCATCTTGGAATGGAGACTAGGTCCTTACTCCCTTGTGAATGACCACACACACTCCTCTCCATCCTGTAAGTGAAAAGAGGGTCCCTGCTCTCCTGTGGCCATAGGTGCCCTTGCTCTTTTTGGCCCTGGGACTGTGACCCAAAACTGCATCTTGGCAATGCAACAGGATCTTGAAACAGCATATAATCCCCTGTAATCTCTTTCTGACCAGTTGTCCAACCTCCCTAGCATGGATTGAGAGCCTCTGAAACTGCTACTGCTGCCAATTTAGCCACCTCCAAGGCCCATTATTGGGCCTGTGGCTCCTGCTTAAGTCTCAACCACCAACCTATTGAGACATTCCTTTCCTGCCAACTTCCTAAGTATTCATGGGCTGGAAAATTGTTTCACTGAGTCTGTGTTAGTTCTGCTGCTGGAGAAGTCAATTTGAGGCACTATTTTAGGGTTGTTTGGAGGGGAATTTGGAAGAGTTCAGCCAAGTATTTCTCGGCTCTGCCATTTGGCTCCACCTCAACTCACAATTCATTGTTTTGAATAGTTTGTTTGCAGATTCCCTAATATTTTCTAAGTAAACCATCAGTCAAATTAAATCAAGTGAACAAACATTAAATGAATCTTCCTATGTGCCAGGGAATATGTTAAGCATAGGGAATACAAATACAAGAAAAAAATAGACAACTCCTGCACAAAGAACTTAGAGTCTAATGCACAGAATGAACATGTAAAAATGGCCTTGAAAGTCAATGGAGAAAGGAGAAGCTATCCACTGACTGCATGGTGGTAAAGTCCAGAAAGTCAAGAATCGAGACAGGAGAAGAGTGGGATGGAAGAACTCACCAAATGGAAGGAAAGGACCATGGAGAAGAGGGATTTTCCAGGGTGAGAAAGCAGCTGAGGCAAGGTGGTGAAGTCTAAAGAATCAGGGAACAGAAATAGGAGATGAAAAAATAGTGACAGTTTTATGCTCTCTTTTTTTTTATCCTGAGGCCTTTGTTTCTGTCCTGGTCTTATTGTTATCATGTTTTAGAATTTTGAAAAACTAAAATAGGAAAAGGTGCTATACTTACTTTTCTTCTCCATTTGCTGAGAATGCTCCTAGTTTATACCCATTACATATATTGATTGCTTTTGGCTTAGATACTTTTTATAATATGTTAATATTCCTCTATACCTATACTTTGTAAGTTTTTTTAATACTTTGTCAATGTTTTCTTCTGTATTGATTCAGATAATTATATTTTTATTTTATATATAATTATCTGGCATAGGCCAGATAATATTATATTATATTATTATATTGTTTTAATATAATTAATTATGTTGATTATTTCTATCATGTTGGACCATCCTTATGTCCCTGGGGAAAAAATCTAAGATATAGGTCATGATTTTTAAAATAAACTCTTTTGCCAAGTTTTTATTTTAAATAATTTAATTAACACACATTAATTATAGTAATCAACAATTTTCTTTTTTTTTTTTTACTTTGTTCTCCAGTTGAGGGAAAGATAGACATTTGGACTGCATTTGTCATGTGTAAGGAATTTAATAGAAGACTTTCTTTCTGAATTTTTTAAAAAAATTTGTATAGTGTATTATGTTTTTCTTTAAAAGATTTTCAGGATTCAAAATGGCTTCTATGATTTCTTTTTGTTACCTCACAATTTAGGATTTCATTATTATCTAACTGAAAGCTATTTTCTTAGTTATACCCTCTCAACCAATTGTTATTTTATTGTGCTGTAGTCTTCAGAGGCTGTGTTTAATGTGGATGTGCTTTAATATTTCTTTTCAATTGTTCTATGCTTCAATATGTAGCCAACATTTGTAAAGTTGACATATGGAGCTGATAAACATATATATATATATTCTTTTCCCCTCTTAACAGTATTTTATTTTTTCCAATTACATACATAGTTTTCAACATTTATTTTAATAAGATTTTGAGTAGTAATTTTTTTTCTCCTTCCCTCCTTCCCTCTCCCTTCCCCAAGACAGAAATCAATCTGATATCAGTTATCCATGTCCAATCATGTTAACCATATTTCCAAATTAGTCATGTTGTGAAAGAAGAATCAGAACAAAAGGAAAAAAACAAGAAAGAAAAAACAAAAAAAGTGAAAATAGTATGCTTCAAACTGCATTTGGACTCCATAGTTCTTTCTCTGGATATGGTTAGCATTTTCCACCATGAGTCTTTTAGAATTGTCCTGAATCATTGTATTGCTGAAAAGAGCTCTCTATCATAGTTGCTTATTGCACAATGTTGTTACTGTGTACAATGTTCTCATTCTGCTCACTTAACTTAGCATCAGTTCATTTAAGTCATTTTAGGTTTTTCTAAAATCTGTCTGCTCATTACTTTTTAGGGAACAACAGTATCCCATTATATTTATATACCATAACTTGTTCAGCCCTTCCCTAATTGATGGGCATCCCCTCAATTTCCAATTCTTTGCCACCACAAAAAGAGCTGCTATAAATATTTTTGTATATGTGGGTCCTTTAGCTTTTTTATGATCTCTTAGGTTTAGAGACCTAATTGCTGTATTGCTGGATCAAAGGGTATGCACAACTTTATAGCCCTCTGGGAAAAGTTCCAAATTGCTCCCAAAAATGGTTGGATCAGTTCACAACTCCACCAATAATTCATTAGTGTCCCAATTTTCCTTTTTTGTTGTAATAGCCAATCTGATAGATGTGACATGATAGCTCAGAGTTGTTTTAATTTGCATATCTATAATCAATAGTGATACAGAACATTTTTATATTCCTATTGGTAGCTTTAATTTCTTAATCTGAAAACTAAATGTTCATACACTTTAAACGTTTATCAATTGGGGAACACCTTGTATTCTTATAAATTTGACTCAGTTCTCTATATATTTGAGAAATGAGGCCTTTATCAGAAATGTTGATCATAAAAATTATTTCCCAGCTTTCTGCTTTTCTTCTAATGTGTCTTATTGGTTTTGTTTGTACAAAACTTTTTAATTTAATGTAATCAAAATTATACATTTTGCATTTCATACTGTTCTCTCTCTCTTGTTTGGTCATAAATTCTTCCCTTCTCTGTAAAGATGTATTCTTTAGTGGCCTCATTTAGAATGAAACTTAAATCTCAATTCCAAACAACTAAACCCTCTATATTCTACAATTCATTCCTTTACATATATGTTAGATTTGATTAATCCTGAGATAGGAACACTAAAGTCTCCTTCTATAAATGTATTTCTATCTATGTTTTTTTTTCAATTCAAATAATATTTTTCCTCTACGATTTTAGAGGCTATGCTATTTGGAACATTGAAGTTGAATCCTGACATTAATTTATTTTATTTGTTCCTTTATATAATGGAATTTTATTGTTTGTTTACATTTTGATTTAAAAAATTTTTCTTTCCTGTACTAGCAAGATTACAACATCTCCTTTATTGCTTTCATCTGATGCACTGCAAATTTTGATCCAGCCTCTCATTTTTATTCTACATAACTTGTAAGCTATAGATTGTGGGATTTCATTTTCTTATCTAAACTATTCTCTTTCATTTTATTGAATTGTTTAATCCATTTACATTGAAAGACGCAAGTGAGTTGTTTTTTTTTTGTTCTCCATTTGCTTCTAATATTTTAATTAGTTAGATTGTTTGGTTCAACTTTCTCTTTTAAATCTGTGCTTAATCCCTATGTTTAGTTTTGCTTTTTCTACTTGGATGCAATACTATTCCCACAGCCTCTCTTAGTATTTTCATTTCTCACCCATCTGTTAATCCTTTATCTGATTCTAGAATTTTACTTAACCTATTGATTTCTTTTTCTTTCTTTCGTGTATTTAGTTGTCTCATTGTTCCCTCTTTCCTTCTTTATCTACTCTCAGTTAAGTGATTCAAAATTCAGAATCTCCTTCTCCTCCTGTTTAATTTCTTTTGTCATTTTTCCCATTGCTTTTGCTTTTTTTTCCTAAGGATATCTTTTTCTTGTTCTCATATCCTAAACCTCTTCCTTTTCTATTAATTATGAATATTTTCTCTTTAATCTTTCATTTATATTTTTATTTATTTTTCTTTGATCTCTCCATATTGCTCACAGAATTAAATATACTAAAGTTTGAACTTCCTAGTCTAAAAATAATTACTATGTTAGTTTTGTAGATGTTTCCCCATTGTTTCTTTTTCTGTATTGCCTCACTCTTAGAAAAGTTAATTAATGAGGGATATAATGAGAATCAAAAGTATTGCTTCACGGTAGAAATTACCCAAACTATGCAGTATAATTCTACTCCTGCCCTTCCTGTAATAATTTCCTTTCTCATTTTCCATGAAATGTCCTCTCTGGATCCATGTCTTCCTGCCCTTTGGATTTCTCCTCATCCCAAGAGCTCCAGTTCACCTTCCCTTCAGACCATATGTTGTATGTAGAAGCAACAACACTCTCAGAGGAAGTTGTCTCCCAGTATACCAACTCACCCAAGACTGGACCCATTGTAAGGTTCCCACCTCTTATTAGAAATACATCTGCCCCATAGAAGTGCTCTTCAGAAGGACTCTCTTCTCCATTGGGTAGAAACCTCCCATTTTCATTACCCTAATTTCAATCTCAACATTTTTGCTACCTTTCCCATTACCCTATACCCCCTCTATTTGCTCAGATACTATAAAAGCTATCTTTATTTCATTGTTTATGTATTCATTTTTTATGGCCCACAATCTCCTCTGTCCTCTAGTTTCCCTCTCATAATTTATGTACCCTCTCATTCTTGAGTCTCCAGGAATACATTGATCCACCTGTGGGGAAATTATTAGGATTTCTCCATGGTATTTCAGGCCTGCTCTTCTATAATCACTCCTCCTATTTCTCTAAATTATTCTTTCATCTTTCTACTTATATGTAATTTTGGGGGAAATCTCTTAATTATCTCCCCTTTAAAAAAATGGTAGGCCAGGTTTTTTATCTGTTTTTTAATGGCCTCTAGAGGTGGGGTAACTTATTTCTTTACTTCTTTCCCCTAAGTAATGGTATTTATTTGCCCTTCTTGTGTTTCGGCTGATTGGGGTTGTTCCAAGTCATATGATCTGCTCCTGTCTGTTTTAATTCTTTTTTTGCAAAGATGCTTCAAATGCCTCTTTTGCTGAATTTTATTTTCATTGATGATTAGACTCATCTTTGCACAGTATGTCATTTTGGGTCATATCTTGAATTTGTTTGAGGGGGGATATGTTATTCCACTCCTTCTGTGGTTTCTCATGGACATAAAATGATATTGCTATTCAAATTTTAAGTCTTCCTCCTGGACACTTGCAGAATTTATTCTTCCTCATTGCAATTGCCCAATTTTATTTATATTTGTTACAGTTTGAAGAGCAGTAGTTTTGTTTGGTTCTAGAAGATATCTGTAGATTCTTTCAATCAGTGCCTCCTTTCACATTGTGGGATTTACTTTTTTCCAGCCTAGGTACTAATCCCACTCACTTCTACTAGGACCATACTCCCCCAGCTGGATTTCTGTCTCTCTCCCCTTCCTTTCACTTCCCTTCAGGTATGGGTTTGGTTTATCAATAGCAGCTGACAAACTGCCTCCATTCCCTCCATTCTTTCCTACTGCGGTTGAACTCGGATTAGGTTGAATCAGCATTTGCCATCTTTTTCACAATTAGGAGAAAGATGTGTGCATGTTGCCAGCAGGGCTCTGCAGTCTTGGAGTTCTCTAACCTAGAAGCTTCCCCCGACAGAAGGAAGCCCAATCCGAATTTCATTTCCTCTTCTCAACATCTAATTTGGGTGGGCAAAATCACTACCTGCTGCCTGTTACAACAGGATGAGAGGCAAGAAGAAGATTGAGCGTATCAGAAATCTCTCCAGCCAGAAGGGAAACTCTATGGTAGTCTCTAAATATAAGTCTGTGAATCAGTTAGTATGCTCTCTTGGAGTCTGAAAGCAAGTGAGAGAGAGGGTGTGAGTTAGTGGGTTAAGGATCGGTGTCCTTCATTTAATTCCTAAAACTGTTAACTTCCTGGGCTTATTGTTTGCTATGGATTCATCTGTCATTGTTCTAGTGTGTGTGTGTGTGTGTGTGTGTGTGTGTGTGTGGTGGGGAAGGGAGAATGGTGGCAGATAGGAGGGACTAGAAAAAATATCCAGTCTTATTAGTCACTAGGCCCGTAAGTACCAATGTTCTCTAATGATATTTGGCTGTGAATAATGGACAGCTTTCTTTTCTTTACTCAGTTTCCTAATCTTTACTATGAGAGTATTATATTGGGTGATCACATGGATTCAGTGTTGTAGGACCCTCACAAGTTGTCTGGCCAAACTACTTTGTCTTGTTGTTGGGGAAACTGAGTCTCAGGAAGATTAAATGAATTATCCAAGAGCACACAACTATTAAGGATGAAAGGGGTAATTGAAGCCATGTTTTCTGACACCAGTGTTTCTAATTCATTGCCTTTATCCATTGCTTTTTAGTCAATTTTTTTTTAATTCATTGACTCAAATCCTTATTAAAGGTAATGGGCTAGGTTCTGGTGATACAAAGAGAAACTGAGTATGCAGCATGTAAATATATTCACGAAAACAAAATATATACAAAGATCATATAAACAATTGGGGAGGTGGTTCGATTTGGGGTGGGGAAACTCATATTCAGTAAATGGCTTGTGCTGGAGGTGGTGCTCATGCTGAGATTTTAAGAAAGCTTGGGACTCTAAGACCTAGGTGAAGGATAATGCATTCTAGTCATCAGGGAAAGCCTCTGCATGAGTTACTTGGGACTTAATTCCATCACTAATTTAATTTAAGTAACCCTATCACAAACAGCTCTATTCCAGTGTTTTCCCCGGATCCACCCTCCAGGCTGTATCACTCCCTCCTTCCAAAAAAAATGAAAGAATGGGAAGGACAATCTCTCGATGAAATACCAATTGCTATGTGAGGGTATGTAAATGAGAGTAGGTATCTTCTCAGAAGGAAATTAGTTGCAATATATAAAGCAAGAAACAGTCAGCACAGAAATTAATGTAGAAAAGGACAGTGGCTTTGTTAATGGCAGACACACTTATTGAAACACATACACAAACTTAGAACTCAACACTGGCTTAGAGTTCCAGAAGAACATAATATATACACACATACATATATATATTTATATACACATACATATGTATATATATGTTTGTATGTGTGTGTATATATGTATGTATATATATTATATATATTTACATATATATATATTTGAATATGAGTTTGAGTATGCATGTCTGCCATTAACGAAGCCTCTGTCCTTTTCTACATTAATTTCTGTGATGACTGTTTCTTGCTTTATATATTGTAACTAATTTCCTTCTGAGAAGATACCTACTCCTACTTAGGGTGTATTATATATACTAATATATTACATATCCTAATGCAGAACTGAGAGCTGACTTCAGAACCAGGGACACCGGGGTTTGAATCCCACTTCTGACATATACTGGCTATATGACCATGGGCAGGTCACTCAGCCATTCAGTGGTCCAGGCAACAATCAAAACCTATGTTGAGCACAGCACAGCAGCTGCTGAGTTGCTTGGGTAAAGTAATGGACATCACTAGGGATTCAAATTAAATCATATGTTAGCACAAAGGAAGAAATGGTGTGGGATAGCTGAGTGGGTGCCAGCATATGGAAAACTCATGGGAATTGATATGAGGAAGGAATGGAGCTGAATAAGAAGACTGTTCAAGAATATCACTGTCACATGTAACGTTAAAAATATACCTTTTAATAACCAGAATTCAGCTTTTTATGAGCCCATAACAAAGTTTTCATTTGAAAACTACAGCATGTTCATGAAATACTTGCCCACAATTGGTTAGCTATGTTTCCAACATCTGGCTAAGGGCTGGAGTTTAAAAGAGACAAACATCATGTGTTCCTCTTGAATATTTGGCACTAGTGTGAGAATCCTGCTCTTGGCATCATATGGCACCTGGATCTTCCCAGAGTGGGAAAAAGTTCTACTCTTATTCCTTTGGATTTGGGGGTCTCCCAAAAGAAACATGAAAGCAATTCCTGGCAAGATGATTCATCAATTCCAAAATTCTTCACCACTCTTTGTCTTAGAAAAAATCTGTCTTGGGAATTAAGGAATCCCATCTTACATCTTGGAATGCCTGGCTTTCTTCCAATATTTCTTTCAGGACTACCTCCATCACCTTTCCTTAGCCCCTTACTTGCTAACACTTTCTAGATAATCATATACATATATACATTATCTGTGTGTTCTAACACGATGTAGGCTTCTTGTGGGGAGGTACTGTTTTCCATCCAATCTTGTAACCGCTCCCTCAGAGGTGCTGGTGAGTAGGGGAGGATTTAGATTTTTATACCCGCATGTGTAAAGTTCCTTAAACATAGTAGGTGCTTCCTAAATGCAATTGGACTGGAAGGGAAAGGCCAAATTATAGAATCATAGATATACAGCTGGAAGCAACCTTGGAAGGCAGCTAGTCCAATCCTTTCATTTTATAGATGATGAAACAAGATCAGAGGAATGAGTGACCGGCCCAAGATCACAAAGGGAGTGATTGGGGTTGGAATCCCTTATCCACAGGCCCCAGACTAATTTCTCTTTCCAGAAAAAAAAGGGAGTGAAGAGAAAGGCGCTCGAGACCTTTTCTGCTTTTGCATACCTGTGGGGCTAGTCAGAAAAGCCACTGTAGCGATGCGGCTTATTTATGATTTTTAAGCTTACTGGCTACATTGCAGTACCTTAATTCTCCAGTGGATTTGGAATGTCATCAATGCAGGTATTCCCTCCAGGCATGCAACACCACACCTCACCTCTGTGATGCTTGTCCATGTTCTCCCATGTATCCTCTAGAAAGGATCCAAGCAAAGCAAGAGATCTCCCAATAGGTCTTTCTATTTCATATGAACCATTGGAATATCCCAGGACCCTGGACTTTCAGGAAGCTTAAAAGAAATGATGTATAAAGAATCTAAGGGAAGCTAGGTGTTTCAGTGGATAGAGCACTTGGCCTGGAGACAGGAAGACCTGGGTTCAAATCCCTTCTCACATATTTAATACCTATGTGACTGTGGGCAAGTCATTTATCCTTTATTTGCCTCAGTTTCCTAAATTGTAAAATGGATAGGGTTGTTGTGGGGAGAAAAAAAAGATGACATTTGTAAACTGCTTAGCACAGTGTCTGACACGTAGTAGATATTTTATAAATGATAGTAATAATAATTATTTTTTTCTACTATTATTATCACTTTTTAAACCTCAAAGCTCACTGGCAGTGGCAATGATGGCCATATCTTCCTCCTCCACATTTATTTCATGCATTTATAAAGTATGTATTCTCCAAACTGTATTTTCTCCAAATCATGACTGTGTACTCTCCTCTAAACCTCATCAACCACAACACAATTATGCACATATGAGAGAATGAGCCCTAGAGATTTCAACCTTTTCATCTCTGGAATGTTCCTCCTGGGCCCATCGTCCCAAATTAAAACAACATCTTTAAGACCACTATTTACACAAAGCCCATGTCATTATGCTTCACTTCCCCTTCTACTCTCCAGTGTTCTTTTCTAGCCCTCATTAACCATCTTGTCACCTATACCCACCACCAGCAGCACCACCACCACCACTGCCACCACCACCACCACCGCCACCACCACCACCACCACCATAATCATCATCATCATCATCATCATCATCATCTTATCATCTATAAC
Organism: Trichosurus vulpecula; assembly: GCF_011100635.1. NCBI lineage: Eukaryota > Metazoa > Chordata > Mammalia > Diprotodontia > Phalangeridae > Trichosurus > Trichosurus vulpecula. The sequence goes on from NC_050577.1 coordinate 11,961,826, forward strand.
ATTTACAAAGTTCTTTAGTGATTTCAGAGTGTTTTACAAATATCAATTCAATTTCTCCTTGTTCCAATCCTGGAAGGTAGCTCCTATTATTATCACCAATTTTCAGATGAAGAAACAAACAGGTTAGGTAACTGCCCAGGGTCACACAGTTAGTAAATATCAGATGGGATCTGAATGCAGATCTTTCTGACTCCAGTTCCAATGCTCTATTCAATCTACCACCTAGCTGCCCTTCTCATTCTGGGACCATCAGCTATGATCAAATCAGCTCTACCTTGTACCTGTCCAGGCTTTGTGACCTGCCTACCAAATCTATTGCCTCCCTGTCCATCACTCCATTTTATGTTTTGTTTTCTCCATTTGAATATAAACTTTTTGAGGCCAGGGACTGTCTTTGTGTCTGTGTTTCTACTTAGCTCTGTGTTTGGCACATAGTAAGTACTTAATAAATGCTTTTTGTTCCGTTTGTTCACTTTTTCATTCACCTAAACCTTAAGTTAAGGCTCCTAGAATCCAAAGGCTGGCAGCCAACATAGGCAGTTCAACGTTATTCTGTCTGAAGACAATGTTTTTCCATATTCCAATGCTGAATTCCATGTGGTATAACTTTTCGTGCTATGGATAATATGGCTCTTTAGAAACTCAATGTGTGGTATTCTCTGTGTCTCATTCTTTGAAGTCATCATCTCAGTTTTCATTCAGTCTGTTTCTTCTATCTTGTCTAATGAGAAAATTTCAAATTGCCTCCTGACTTACATACAGAGAGCTTAAATAGGAACGATGGAAAATTATTCTAATAAGTGCCAGATTCTTATTCCTTTAAAGATTTCTGTTTTTATCAGCATTCATTATTTTTGCCCCAAGGTATACTGTATTCTGTTATATTTCTTAACTATGCATCTGGTTAAAGCCGACTTTAACCCCTTTGGTTAATTTTTAGTTTAAATTATGTAGTTCTTAAGCTATTTTAAAAATGTTAAGTGGATAAATGAGATAGAAACTTTTGGAGTATTTCAGGGGATTTCTGGATGTGTCACCTTTTGAATAAAAATCTATTTAAATAATCTGTGATCTATCTTGAATAACCTGAAGTTTCCTCCTAAAAACAAAACAAAATAAAACAAAAAGGCCTTTGCCTTCAGAAAGCCCAGCAAGTCTTCATGCTGTAAATCAGCAGATTGCTGTCTTGTTTGATCTGCAGCTGGGCTGGAGGAAACCACAGTTGTAATCAAAAACTTGCCCAGTTCATCAGAATTGAGTGTGAACTCTAAGGCATGTTTGGTCCTTTTCAAAAGCTTGCATTTTAATGTGATTCTGTACTAAAAAACAGTCTTCACTATGGATAACTGAAACTGGGGGCACACTTCATTGGGAGGTTTTTCTAATTGAGACATCTTCCAGAGATTCCATTTAAACATAACAAGACATAATGGTGGTAACTGTCATTCAATTAGAATAGTAATTCAGTTTCATTGTAAGTAAAACCATGCAACTACCAGAGCTTGCTTTATTTCTGTGTAAGTATGAGCCTTCACTAGGATCTGAATGTTTTATTTCTCTCAAAGATCTTAACTCTGGTAGCATATTCATGACTTAACATCATTTGAAGGCAATGGAATATCTATCTTAAGAGATTCCCTGAGTTCTTAATGATCTCTAAAACATTATTGCTGTACTCAGGAAATATGTTTGGAATGACCTCCCATGATGTTTCACGTATTTTATCATTCACTCCTCCTTCCTGGTCAACTATCCTTTCTTGGTTCCTGTGACACTTCACTGCCTCAGGGAGACTACCCTTCTTTTTCCTCTTTGTTGCTTTCATTTTCCCTGCTTGTCCTTTGATACTAAATTCTCTCTATTCCTATTGTCTCCTATCCCCTTGGCACAGCATTCCCTAAGTTCTGTCCTCCTCAGTCCTTGTCTTTTCTTTCTTTTTTTTAAATACTGATAACTAAAATTTGCATGACACTTTAAAACTGGCAAAGTACCTTACAGAAATATGTTGCCTCATGTCAGTTTCACAATATCCCCGTGAAGTCAGAACTAGATGAATTATTAGCCCCATTTTACAGATTACGAGCCCAGGCTTGGAGAAGTAAAATTATTTTCCAGGATCATTCAGTTAATAAATGTCAGAGTTAGGATCTGAACCCAAACCTTCCTGACTCCAAGTCAAGCACACATTCCACTATGTCCTGCTATGTTTCTTTGCTATAACTTCGGCAGTCATCAACATGCAGATGAAGATTCTTTTTCTTCAGCCCCAACTTCAATTTGGAATTCCATTTCTACATTTTCATTGACCTTACTGAGTATCTCACACTGATATCAAACTGAGCACATTCAAAATGGAACACATTACCCAATCAGGTAACCAGTCAGCTCCCTGTGTTACTTTCCCATGATTATTAATGGCATTACCATTTTTTGTCACCCAAGTTTAAAATCTTGTGTTCTCTCTTCCTTGACCCACATCCAATCAATTTCTGAGTTCTGTACATTTTCTGTAAACAATGTTTCTCATCTGTACCCCTTTTCACTTGTTCCTCCACAGCTACCCTCACAATAAGAAATCTGAGAGATGTCTAGGTAATGCTTTAAGATAAAATCAATTATAATCATTGACAAAGAGTTTCTAATGAGTATCTGATTTTTGGAAGAGAGGTCCTCTTCCATTATGTTTGCTTTGGCATCCAAATGTGGCAACTGCAATCAAAGTGTTTCAAAAAGGCAATTAACATCAGAAGTGGGAGATAGATAAAAGATGGAATGTATACACAGACAATAACTATTCTCTAACAAAGTTTAAATGATACAAATAGTAAGAGAGACAAGATATCACATCCAGCAAAACTCCGTCTGCTTGCCAACTGGAAGGACGGCATCTCATCTTGGTTTTGCTATGGAACATCATGCCTGCCTCAAGATACGGTGATTACCCTGAAAATTCATCACCATACAGCTTGACTTAGTTTTTGATACTCGAAACCTTCTCAACTCCCTCAGTTTCTCCACTTTGATTGGAGGTCTGAAGAGTGGAACAGAAAGCTCTGCCCAAACCTTTCCTCTGTAGAGGGCTCTGAACTTTCCAAGAAACTCTCCATTTTCCTTCAGCAGCTCAGTTTGCTTTTGACTCCATCATGCCCCACACCCCTGTCATTAGATTGTAAGCTTCTTAAAGTGAAGAACTACTTTTCTTCTTCATACATGTATTGCCAGCACTTAACACAGTGCCTGGCATATAGGAGGTGCTTAATGAATGTTTATTGAATTGAATGTGAAAACTGGGGGCTACAATGTTTTATAGTAGAAAATATTGACAATTATTAGCAATACTGTCTCATATTGCAAGAAACTGGGAGGGAGGACAAATTTAATGACATTTAAGCAGGGAACCTAAATGAAACTAAATCATTCCAAGGGCATTGAAGGATGAAACTGGAATGAGAGCAATTAATGGACAAAATGAAAAGAATCTATAAAACATTCTATAATAATTTCTTTACCCCACTGATGGTACTGGAACACCACACTCAGACTCTACTATCACAGTCTCCAGCATGTTATATGAACAAGTAGGAGTAAAACTGCAAAGATAAGAAGACCAGTTTACTTCATGAAGGATGAAGACATAAAGTCCATAGAGGATGCAAAACCAGTTAGAGGGCATTGAAGAATTAATTCTCAAATTACCTGGAAAACAAATTTGGACCCTATATTTTAAAAATTTCTAAAAATGCCAATGACTACAGACCCATTTGGCTCCTTTCTTATCATTTTCATAAAGATCTTGAAGAGATGGAAAAGTAAGTATATGGGTTGTTGAGACTCTCCTAAACCACCATTTTTGTAAATATTGGACTCTTCTCTCTTTCCTATTTCTTGCAAATTAATCCCTCAAAGCAAGGAAGTCCACATCATGCCCACCCTGAATATCTTCTATGTATACTGAGTCTGATCCATCTCTTCTTCACAATTTCATAATCTCAAGTTCCAATTCCTCATATGGCACATTGCATACAGGGGTGTTAGAATCCAAACACTGTCACCCATAATAAAAATAAATTGCTATGCAAATTCATAAATGTATTTTGGCTTGCCTTAATGTTAATTTCATCTCTCAGAAAACAACAGGAAATAATGAAAGATTTGGATTCAATTCTTACAAGCAACAAATAAAGGGATGCATGGATGGAAATTTTGGGCCACAAGGGAAACCAACAGTTCATATTAGATTTTAAGATACAGTAAAGCTGGTTGTAGTGTAGCATTCACTCTAGATTTAATATGTATCAACCCTACTGTGAACACCCCATAAAATAAAAAAAGAAAACAAATCAGACCTTCTCTGATATGAAGGGAAGGCCAAGAAATTTTACACGGATTTTCCAGATCACAGTGGTTTCCCTAACTCCCATCATCTGAAAAGGATAATTGTAATTTACTGTCTTCTAAAGCAGACCATTCCACTTTTGGATAACTCAAATCTCATAGTCAGGAAGATTCCCCCCCCCTCTTAAATCAAGATGCCAACTACCTCTTTGCAACTTCTTTGCATTGCTCCTCATTCTACCTTCAGAGGAGAATGAATCCGATCCTTCTTTGACATGATAGCCCTTCAGTTATTGGAAGCCAACTATCTTTCCCTCCCTTTCTCCTCACAAGGCTTCTCCTCTCCATGTCAAACTTTCCTCACATCCTCCAAATAAAGCTCATAGTACATGAACTCACAGACCTTCACATGCCTAGTTCCTTTCCTCTCTAGATCCTCTCCAGCTTGTCAGGGATATTCCTCAGTGGACTTCCCAGAAGTGAGTGCAAGTATGGTGTACAGAATTATGCAACAAGATCATCCCTTATTTAGTCTCTAAAGGAAATCAAGGGTCTTCCATATCACACTAGACCCACATGGAACTCGCCGAGCACCAAAACCCTTAGATCTCTTTCATATGACATGCCATCGAACCATTTCTAACCCATCTTAGAACTGTGACATTGATTTTTTTTATGATTTCAACATTAATTTTATTTTATTTGATTAGGGCTAATGTTTTAACCCAGCAAGATCTTTTTGAATCCTAAATATGTTATTCAACAACATACACCTAATGGCCAGGTTCTACATGTGAAGCATGTTTGTGAGTTATATGCACATATTTATACATACATATCTATATCTATATATATATATATATATATATATATATATACATATACATACACACACACACACAAACACACACACACATCAAGGTTTGCAAAGTACTACAACTTGGACAGTATTTTAGATTTTCTGGACTAAAACTAACAGCACCCTGTTCTTCCTATACTGATGAACCTCTCTGGTCCTTCGATTTCATTTAATTTCATTCTATCCAATAAATGGTTTGTTATGCTCCTCCTATGTACCAGCCTCTAGCCAACCTACAAGGTACAGTAGAGGAAGAAGGAAATTCAGATGATTTAAGAGAAAATGAGAGAACATATTGTGTTCATATTTTGTAAACATACGTAAGTCTCTGGAGGGCAAAGAAAGGTTTATTTTTGTCTTTGTCCCACTCACCCATACCCTGCCACCCCCTGTAGAGAAAATATCACCTCAAAAACAGAATTGGTAAAAGAGGCACAAAAAATCCATTGAAAAGAAGAACTCTGGGGGAAGGAGCCAAGATGGCACTGTGAAAGGAACAAACTACTGGAGCTCTCTCACAAATTCTGTCAGATACATCTAAAAAAGTGAATCTGAGCAGATTTGAGAGAAATAGAAGCTACTAGTAGACTGAGGGGGGCAGGTGCACCAGGCATGTGCAAGGCACTAGACCAAACCAACTGGGAACAGCAGAAGAATCCAGTCAATGCTCCGGTCTGGGAGAGCTCTGGCCGAGTGAAATGCCAGAGCAGGAACAGGCAGGCCCATGGGGAAGTACTGGCTATGGCCATGATCGAGCCCCAACCTTCCCAGCCCAGAGCCCAGGAGAGGAGTCTGTCAGAGCTACAGGAGACAACAGCAAAGGATTATATTGATTTATATATCATATATATATATATATATATATATATATATATATATATATCTTGAGAATGGCACAGTTATTATGGAAATTGAAAGGAATATAAATAGATTGAGGGTGTCAGTATAAAATAACTGATGCGATGATAAAAAAACATAATTAAGGAGTGCAAAGGGATTGTTCTGAGAGAAGAGGTAAAGGGGAGGTAGAAAAGGATAAATTAAGTCACATGAAGAGGCACAAAAAATAGAGAGAAAAAAAGGGAGGGAGGAAAGCAGTGTTTGAACTTTAATTTCATTGGATTTGGTTCAAGGAGGGAATAGCATTCTCTGATAAGTATAGAAATAAAATTTGTCCTACAGGCAGTAGGAGGGGAAAGTGGAAAGAAAGGAGGGGAGTGGATAGAAGGGAGGGAAGAAGTAGCAAGGGGAAAAGGGTAAGATAAGGGAGAGGTTTCATTAGGAGGGAAAATTGAGCAAGACGGTTGTCAAAATCAAAACTCTTTTGAGGAGGGGTAGGGAGAATGGAGAAATAAAAGCATAAACGGGGGGTGGGGAATAGGATGGAGAAAAAGATACAGATAGTAATCATAACACGGAGGTGGATAGTGGAATGGATTAAAAGCCATAACCCTACAGTGTGATGTTCACAAGAAACATATTTAAAACAGGGTGATATACAAACAGGATAAAGGTAAAAGCCTGGAGTAGAATATATTGTGCTTCAGCTAAAGTAAAAAAAGCAGGATGACAATCCTGCTCTCAGACAAAGGAAAAGAAAAGATAGATCTAATTAAAAGAGAAAAGGAAGGATACTATATCCTGATGGTGCACCTGATAAAGGGCACCATCGACAATGAAGCAACATCATTAGTTAACATATGTGCACCAAGTGGCATAGCATATTAATTCTTAGAGGAGAAGTTAAGGGACCTAAAAGAAGAAATAGACAAGAAAATTATACTAGTGGGGGACCTCGACCTCCTCCTCTTTGAACTTGATAAATCTAACCTGAAAATAAACAAGAAAGAAATTAAAGAGGTGAATAGAATTTTAGAAAAGGTCTATATAACAAACATCTGGAGAAAACCGAATGGGAATAAAAAGGAATATACCTTTTTCTCAGTAGTACATGGCACATGCCCAGTAATTGATCATGTACAAGGGCATAAAAACTTCTCAATCCAGTGCAGAATGGCAGAAATAGTCAAAGCATCCTTTTCAGATCATGATGCTATTAAACTTATTTGTAATAAAGGACCATGGCAAGATAGACTAAAAATTAATTGGAAACTAAATAATCAAATCCTGAAGAATGAGGCACTCAAAGTACAAATCATGGAAACAATAACTTCATTCAGGAGAATGACAACAATGAGACAACATACCAAAACTTATGGGATGTGGGGATGGAGCCAAGATGGTGTCTGGAAAGCAGGGACTTGCTTAAACTCTCCCCCAAATCCCTACAAACACCTGTAAAAATGGCTCTGAAAAATTCTAGAGTTGCAGAACCTATGAAATAGGAAAGGGAAGCAGGTCTCCAGTCCAGGAGAGCCTGGATGGTTTCTGGGAAGGGTCTATCACATGGTACTGGGAGAGGAACATAGCCCCTCATAGGCCATTCCAGGACAGACCAGACCTAGAGTCAACTGGAGCAGGCCTTAGGTCCATGAAGAATTGAACTGTGGCAGTTACAGACTTCTCAACTAACAAACATCAAAGACCACAGAGCAGGTTAGTGGGAAAACTGCTGAATCAGGTTAGAGAGCAGTCCTGCCCCAACCCTGGGGGTGGCAGAGATGGCACTGCAGTGGTGACATCAGCAGCAAGAAGTTCCTGCAGCTGCTTCCAGTGTTCCAGCATCAGCTGCTTCTGGAGTCCCTGGCTCACATGTTGGGAGTAATCAAGTGGGGAATCAGAGTTGCGGTGCAAGGAGTGCTTTGCTGGGGCAGAGGCAGGTTCTCTTGCTGTGCCCTTCTTGGATCTGGGTCTCAATCCGGGTTGGCCATTCTTGGGGGAGGAAGAGTGCTGCTTTGGAAGAGCTTTCAGTGACAGGGGAGTAGAAGCAGCTCTGAAAACAGCAGCGCAGCCCCTAAAGCTTGGGACAAAGCACTCTCTACTCGACAATCAGTCGTACTCTGATAAAAAGCTCAAAGGTCAACTAGTTGACTGGGAATGTGGTCAGGCAATGAAAACAGATGCAGACTCAGACTCTAGAATCCTTTTGGTGACTAAGAAGATGAAAACATACCCCAAGAAGAAGTCAACAATATTGAAGCGCCTACATCAAAAGCCTCCAAGAAAAATAGGAATTGGTCTCAGGCCATGGAATAGCTCAAAAAGAATTTGGAAAAGCAAATAAGAGAAGTAGAGGAAAAATTGGGAAGAGAAATGAGAGTGATGCGAGAAAACCATGAAAAAAAGAAGTCAACAACTTGCGAGACTCCAAAAAGTATGAAGAAAGTAACACATTAAAAATGGACTAAGCCAAATGTCAAAAGAGTTCCAAAAAGCCAATGAGGAGAATAATGCCTTGAAAAGTAGAATTAGCCAATTAGAAAGGAGGTCCAAAAGGCCACTGAAGAAAGTACCACCTTAAAAATTAGATTGGAGCAAGTAAAAGCTAGTGACTTTATCAGAAACCAAGATATTATAAAACAGAACCAAAGGAATGAAAAAATGGAAGACAATGTGAAATATCTCATTGGCAAAATCACTGACCAGGAGAATAGATCAAGGACAGATAATTTAAAAATTATTGGACTACCTGAAATCAAAAAAGAGCCTAGATACCATCTTTCAAGAAATTATCAAGGAAAACTGCCTTGATATTCTAGAACCAGAGGGTAAAATAGAAATTGAAAGAATCAACCAATCACCTCTTGAAAAGGATTTCAAAAAGAAAACTCCTAGGAATATTGTCACCAAATTCCAGAGTTCCCAGGAGAAAATACTGCAAGTAGCCAGAAAGAAATTCGAGTATTGTGGAGACACAATTAGGATGACACCAGATCTAGCAGCTTCTTCATTAAGGAATTGAAGGTCTTGGAATATGATATTCCGGAGGTCAAAGGAGCTAGGATTAAAACCAAGAATCACCTACCCAGCAAAACTGAGTATAATGCTCCAAGGCAAAATATGGACTTTCAAGCTTTCTCAATGAAAAGAACAGAGCTGAATAGAAAATATGACTTGCAAATACAAGAATCAAGAGAAGCATGACAAGGTAAACAAGAAAGAGAAATCATAAGGGACTTACTAAAGTTGAACTGCTTTGTTTACATTCCTACATGGAAAGATGATGTGTGTAATTCATGAGACCTTTCTCAGTATTAGGGTAATTGAAGGGAATATACGTGTATATATGTATATATATATATATATATATATATATATATATATATATATATATATATATAGACAGAGGGCATAGGGTGAGTTGAATATGAAGGGATGATATCTAAAAAAATAAAATAAAATCAAGGGGTGAGAGAGGAATATATTGAGAGAGGGAGAAAGGGAGAGATAGAATGGGGTAAATTATCTCACATAAAAGTGGCAAGAAAAAGCAATTCATTGGAAGGGAAGAGGGGGCAGGTGAGGGGGAATGAGTGAATCTTGCTGTCATAGGATTTGACTTCAGGAGGGAATAACATAAACAGTCAATTGGGTATCTTACCCCACAGGAAAGTAGGGAGAGGAGATATAAAAGGGGGGATGATAGAAGGGAGGGCAGATAAGGGGAGGAGGTAATCAAAAGCAAACACTTTTGAAAAGGTACAGGGTCAAGGGAGAAAAGTGAATAAAGGGGAACAGGATAGGATGGAGGGAAATAAAGTTAGTCTTTCACAACATGATTATTGCGGAAGTGTTTTGCATAATGATAAATATGTGGCCTATGTTGAATTGCTTGCCTTCTTAGGAATGGTGGGTAGGAAGGGAAGAAGGGAGAGAATTTGGAACTCAAAATTCTGAAAGCAGATGCTCAAAAAAAGTTATTTTTGCATGCAACCAGGTAATAAGATATATAGGGAACGGGGCACAGAAATCTATCCTGTCCTACAAGAAATTAAGCTGAAAGGGGAAGGGTTGGGGGAGTGGGGTGGCAGAAGGGAGGACTTACTGGGGAATGGGGCAATCAGAATATATGCCATCTTGGAGTGGGGTGGAGGGTAAAAATGGGGAAAAAATTTGTAACTCAAAATCTTGTGGAAATCAATGTTGAAAACTAAAATATTAAATAAAAATGATTAAATAAATAAATGTGGGGGGGGGGAGACTTAGCTACTCTGATCAATACAATGATTGAAGAAAATTCCAAAGGAGTCATGATGAAAATGGCTATCCATCTCAAGAGAGAGAACTGGTGAACTCTGCGTGTGAATTGTAATGTAATTTTCTTACTTTGTTTTTCTTGCTTTTTGGTGACATGCTTACTATGGAAATATAGTTTGCTTACATGATAAAAAACTTATGGGATGAAGCAAAAGCAGTTCTTAAGGGGAAGTTTTATATCTCTAAATGCTTACATGAATAAAATAGATAAAAAGGAGATCAATGAAATGGGCATGCAACTGAAAAAATTAGAAAAAGAACAAATTGAAAATGCTCAATTAAGTACCAAATTAGAAATACTGAAAACCTAAGGAGAAATCAATAAAATTGAAATCAAGAAAACTATTGAACTAATAAGTATAATGAAGTGCTGGTTTTATGAAAAAAAAAACAATAAATTGATAAACCTTTGTTCAATTTGATTAAAAAAAAAGAAGGAAGAAAACCAAATTGCCAGTATCAAAAATGAAAAGGGTGAATTCACGTCCAATGAAGAGGAAATTAAAACAGTAATTAGAAATTATTTTGCCCAATTGTATGCCCATAGATGTGACAACCTGAGGGAAATGGATGAATATTTACAAAAAATATAAATTGCCCAGGTTAACAGAAGAGGAAGTAAAATACCTAAATGACCCCATCTCAGAAAAAGAAATTGAGCAAGCCATCAATGACCTCCCTAGGAAAAAATGCCCAAGGCCAGAAGGTTTTACGTGTGAATTCTATTAAACATTAAAAAATTAATTCCCATACTTTATAGACTATTTGGGAAAATAGATGAAGGAGTCCTACCAAATTCCTTTTATGACACAAATATGGTACTAATACTTAAACCAAGAAGAGTCAAAACAGAGAAAGAAAATTATAGACCAATTTCCCTAACAAATATTGATGCAAAAATTTTAAATAAAATATTACCAAAAAGATTGCAGCAACTTATCAGGAGAATAATACAGTACCACCAGGTAGGATTTATCCCAGGAATGCAAAACTGGTTCAATACTAGGAAAACTATCAGCATACTTGATCATATCAACCACAAAACTAGAAAAAACCACATGATTGTCACAACAGATGCAGAAAAAGCTTTTGACAAAATACAACACCCATTCCCATTAAAAATACTGGTAAGCATAGGAATAAATGGAGTCTTCCTTAAAATTATAAGCAACATCTACCTAAAACCATCAGCAAGAATTATATGCAATGGGGATAAGCTATATGCATTTCCAATAAGATCAGGGGTGAAACAAAGATGTCCATTATCACCCCTATTATTCAATTTGGTACCAGAAATGTTAGGTTTAGAAATGAGAAGAAAAAGAGATTGAAGGAATTACAATAGGCAAAGAAGAAACTAAGTTATCACTCTTTGCAGATGACATGATAATTTACTTAGAGAGTCATAGAGAATCAAGTAAAAATCTACTTGAAATATTAAAAACTTTTGCAAACTTGTAGGATATAAAATAAACCCAAATAAATCCTCGGCATTCCAATATATTACTAATAAAGCCCAACAGCAAGAGATAGAAAGATAAATTCCATTGAAAGTTACTGTAGACACTACAAAATATTTGATAATCTACCTGCCAAGACAAACCCAAGGCCTATATGAATACAATTATGAAACACTTTTCACAGAAATAAAGTCAGATCTAAGTAAATGGGAAAAAACATCAGTTGCTCATAGTTAGGCTGAGCTAATATAATAAAAATGACAATTTTATGTAAATTAATTTATTTATTCAGTGCCATACCAATCAAACTACATAAAATTTATTTTACAGAGCTGGATAAAATAATAAAATTCATCTGGAAGAACAAATGGTCCAAGATATCAAGGGAATTAATGAAAAGAAATGCTAAGGAAGGTGGCCTAGCCATACCAGATATTAAACTGTACTATAAAGCAGCACTCAGCAAAACTACTTGGTAAAATCTACTAGAAACAGAGTGGCAGATTGGTGTAATGTGTTAGGTACACAGGATGCAGTAGTCACCCACTATAGCAATCTACTCTTTCATAAACCCAAAGATTCCAGCTTCTGGGCTAATAATTCACTATTTCACAAAAACTGCTGGGAAAATTGGAAAATGGTAAGGGCATAGACCAATTTCTTACACTGTATATCAAAATAAAGTCAAAATGGATTTATGATTTAGGAATAAAGGCTGATACTATAAGCAATTTGGGAGAGGAAGGAATAGTTTTCCCATCAGATTTATGAGAAAGGGAAGAATTAATGACTCAACAAGAGATAGAGAGCATTACAAATGCAAAATTGATAATTTTGATTATGTTAAATTGAAAAGTTTTGTCTAAACAAAGCCAATGCAACCAAGTGAAGAGGGAAGCAGAAAACTGGGGGGAAATCTTTACAACTGGTGTCTCTGATAAAGAACTCTTATCTAAAATATACAGGCAACTGAGACAAATTTGTAGGAATACAAGTCATTTAATTAAGAAATGGTCAAAGGATATGAACAGGGAGTTTTCAGAGGAAGAAATTAAAGATATCTATAGGCATATGAAAAATGCTGTAAATCACTATTTATTAGAGAAATGTAAATCAAAACAACTCTTAAGTATCACATCTCTCCTGTCAGATTAGCTAACATGACAAAAGAGAAAAATGATAAATGCTGGAGAGGATGTTGGAAAATTGGAACACTGTTACACTGCTGGTGGAGTTGTGAACTCACCCAGCCATTCTGGAGAGCAACTTAGAACTATGCCCAAAGGGCTATAAAAATGTGCATATCCTTTGACCCAGCAAAACCATTTCTAGGGCTATATGCCAAAGAGATCATACAAGTGGGAAAGGAACCTGTATTTACAAAAATATTTATAGCAGCTGTTTTTGTGTTATCGAAGAATTGGAAATCAAGGGGATGCCCATCAATTGTGGAATAGCTAAACAAATTATGGTATATGAATGTAATGGAATACTATTGTGCTATAAGAAATGAGGAGCAGATGGACTTCATTATAACCTGGAATGACTTAGACCAACTGATGCTGAGTGAGGGGAAAAGAACCAGATCATTATACATGATTACAGACACACGGTATCTGTAAGGACTAACTTTGACAGACTTGACTCCTTTTATCAATACAAGGTTCAAAGACAGACAGCTCTAAAAGACTCATGATAGAAAAAGCTATGCGCCTCCAGAGAAAGAATTGTGGAGTCTGAATGCAGATTGAGGTAAACTTTTTGCACTCTCTTTTTTTCTTTTTCTTTTTTTTTTTGGTTTTGTTTCTCCTTTCTCATGATTCATTCCATTGGTTATAATTCTTCATTACAACTGGACTATTATGTAAATAAGTTCAATGTGAATGTATATGTGGAACCTACATTGGATTACATGCTGTCTTGAAGGGTTAGGGGGAGGAGTGGGAGGGAGAGAAAATTTGTAGCCCCAAAACTTGTGGAACTGAGTATTGTAAACTAAAATAAAAAAGAATTTAAAAAAATGAAAAGTTGTAACTATCTAAAACCATCAGCAAGTACTATCTATTATGGGGATAAATTTGATGCCTTCCAAATAAGATTAGGTGTAAGCAATGAAGCCCATTATCACAACTATTATTCAACATTGTTCTAGATGTCCTAGCTAAAGGAATAAAAGAAGAAAATGGTATTAAAGGAATTAGCAAAGGCTATGAAAAACTAAGCCATCACTGTTTGCAGATGATATGACAGCATACTTAGAGAACTAAGGAATCAACTAAAAAATTGTTGAAATAATTAACAATTCCAGTAAAGTTTCAGGATATAAAATAAAGCCACATAAATTATCAGAATTTCTATATATTATAAAAAAGTGTCCATTAAGAAGAGATAGAGAGAGAAAATCCATTTAAAATAACTGTGGACAACATAAAATATTTGAGAGTTTACCTGCCAAGAGAAACCCAGGAATTATATGAACGTCGTATACAGAACACTTTCCACACAAATAAAGACAAATCTAAACAGTTAAATAAGTATTAATTTCTCATGAGTAGGCTGAGCCAATGTAAGAAAAATGACAGTTCTACCTAAATTAATTTACTTGTCAGTCAGTTTGAGTCAATTCCCTCACTCAAAGTGAGAACCTGAAAAGACCTTAGTTTAAAAGGGCCAAGGTCTCCCACTGCATCTTTGGCCGTCTCCAGTCATCCTGACTGATATCTGCCCATCGTACCCAGATGACTCTGGAGGAGAAAGTGAGGTTAATGACTTTCCACAGCAGCCCCTCCCTCAACTCAAAGTCAATTGCAAGTCATGTGATCATCTCCCTGATATCATGATCCTTTTTGTAAATGAAGGGCAAAGCACAATAACTTAGTGTCATACCAACCAAACTGGCAATAAATTATTTTATAGAGCTAGAAAAAGTAATAACAAAATTCATCTGGCCAAGGATTTCAAGGGAATCACTTAAAAAAATACAAAGGAATGTGGCCTAACATTACTAGATCTCAAGCTGTATTGCAGTGTTAATCATCAAAGTGGATAAGAAATAGGTTGGTGGATCAATAGAACATATATGCAGTAGTAAGTAACCATAATAATCTGTTCGATAAACTGAAAGATCCAAGATTTTTAGGAAAAAACTCACTATTTGACAAAAATATCAGGGAAAATTGGAAAGCAGTTTGGCAGATACTAGGTATAGTAAAGACATCTCACACTGTATACCAAGATAAGGTTGAAATGAGTTCATGATTTAGACATAAAAGGTGATACCATGAGCAAATTAGAGGAGCATGGAATAGGTTACTTGTCAGATCTGTGGATAAGGGGAGAATTTAAGATCAAAACAAGAGATAGAGGACATTATGGGATGTAAAATGCATAATTTTGATTACATTAAATTAAAAATATTTTGCACAAACAGAACCAATGCAACCAAGATTAAAAGGTAAGCAGAAAACTGGGGGAAAAATTTATAGCAAGTTTCTCTGATAAAGGCCTTATTTCTCAAATATATAGAGAACTATGTCAAATTTGTAAGAATATGAGTCATTCCCCAATTAATAAATGGTCAAATGATAGGAACAGGCAGTTTTCCAAAGAAATTAAAACTCTCTATATTCATATTTTGAAAATGCTATAAATTACTCCTGATTAGAGAAATTCAAATTTAAATAATTCTGAGATACCATCTCAAACCTGTCAGATTACCAAATATGGCAGCAAAGGAAAATGACAAATGTAGGAAGGGATGTAAAAAAATTGAGACACTAATGCACTGTTGGTGGAGTTGTGAATTGATCCAACCATCCTGGAGAGGAATTTGGAACTATGTCCAAAAGGCATAAAAACTGTATAACCTTTGACACAGCAATACCACTGCCAGTTGTGTACCCCGAAGAGATCAAAGGAAAAGGCGAAGGACCTATATTTACAAAAATATTTATAGTAGCTCTTTTTATTGTGATGAAGAACTGGAAATTGAGGGGATGGCCATCAGTTGGGAATGGTCAAACAAGTTGTGGTATATCATTAAGATGTAAGACTATAGTGCTAAAAGAAATGGTGAGCAAAATGAATTCAGGAAAAATCTTCAAAGACTTACATCAACTGACAGGAAGTGAAGTGAACAGAACCAGGACAACACTGTACACAGTAACAGCAATATTGTACAATGATCAACAGTGAATGATTTAGCTCTTCTCAGCATTATAATGATCCAAGACAATCCCAAAGGATGCATGATGAAAAATCTATCTACCTCCAGAGAAAGAACAGATGGAATCTGAATGCAGATTGAAGCATTTTTTAACTTTATTTTTCTTGGTTTTTGCTTTTGTTTTGGGTTTTGGTCTTTTCATTTCTTTTTCTTTTTTTGCAATATGGCTAATATGGAAATAGGTTTTGCATGACTGCACATGTATAATCTGTATTAAATTGCTTGGCTTCTCAAGGAAGGAGGAGGGGAAGGGAAGAAAGGGAGAGAAGGGGTTTAGAACTCAAAATTTTAAAAAAAAGTGTTAACATTTTTACATGTAATTGAGACTAAAACAAAGGTGGGGTGGGGGCAGAATGCACAAGGATAGCTAATGGCACCAGAGCGTAAGATTTTGACCAAGCAACAACTTTGGCAGATTTACAAAAAGAGCCTTGGTTCTAGTCTGCATATTGTAGAATCAGACTATTTCTGTTTGGAATAACCCCCAAAAGCAGATGGCCAAATATTTCCTGCCCATCCCTACCCCCAACCTGTGTATATTTTAATATATTAACTGAATCCTTATGTTTCTGATTTAGTTGCATGCTATTCATCCAAGCAGCCTTATAGGAGTCATTTGGTGACTGATGCAACAGATAAACCCTTTATTTGGTAACTGTTGGATCCTCCCTTCCCCCATTCATGATGCTATGCTTTATGATATCCTATCTTGCTCCATTCTGTGAAGTTCATTTCCATTTCTAAGCTTTAATAACACCTTCTAAGAAAGATTTATGTTCATGTAGTCATACTTTGGAACATACAAATTCCTCCTATCCTAAAATGATGCAGTTGATTATGGGAGACATCGATGAAAAAGATAGTGCATTCTGGGGCTCTATAAGCCAGGGTTGTCTGCCATAATTCTTAGGAATTCTAAAGGAATCACAGATCAGGGCACTAAAAACACTTCAACTTAACAAACATTCCCACTACGTTTAGAGATAGCACAATTACTACCAAAGAGTCTTTGATTTTTTCAGTATAGGAAATAACATTAACGGAACTGCCTCCATTAATGCCATTCCCAATCCTTCTATGACTTAGTAAAGTCCCAGGGAGATAGTTAAGATACTGGGAAGTTGAATGAGTTGTCTGGTTCAGAGATAGTAAGGAAGTGTAAGAGGTCTTCAAGTAGTTTACCTGAGGGGGTGTTTATATAGATGCATAAACAAAATATGCAAGATAAATTCAACATGAAAGGGGAGGTGCACAGTTGGAGGGAATACAGGAAGTCTCCTTGGAGTAAGTGTACTTGCTCTAAATATTGAAGAGAGGTAGAGGTTTGGATGAATAAAACTTGAGGAGTAGTATTTCAGAGATGAAGGACAGCCTGTGAAAGTGCTAGTAGGCAAGAGAATGAACATGACATACCAGGAAAAGTCAGCATTCTAGTTCACGTGGAATGAAGTATGGGGGAGTTAAATGCAACCAGCCAGGAAATCCAGATCAGCAGAGAACATGTTGTAGTAGCAGCTTTAGGTCTAGAGAGCACTTGAATTGCATTATCTCATGGGAAAGTCAAAACAACTCTGCAAGGTAATATACTATTGATATCACTCCCTCCATTTACAAATGGAGAAAGTGAGGCTCAGAGAGTTTAAGTGACTTTCCGCTTGTCATAGTTATTGGTACCTAGAGTGAATAGAGGGCTTCCTGTGCCTGGAGTCAGGAACACCTGAGTTCTTGGGTACTGGGTGCGACCCTGGGAAAATCATTTAGCCTCTTTCCTGTGTTCTCTCAAGGAATCAATGAAAGTACAAGAGATCTTCCAGGAAATTTTTCTATTTCATATGTACCATTATACTCTGGACTGTCAGAAGGCTTAAAAGAGAGAACATGTAGAGCACATATAGGCAGCTAATTGTTGCAGTGGGTAGAG
The DNA here is from genome assembly GCF_011100635.1 of Trichosurus vulpecula. Lineage (NCBI taxonomy): Eukaryota > Metazoa > Chordata > Mammalia > Diprotodontia > Phalangeridae > Trichosurus > Trichosurus vulpecula. Next base: position 11,979,783 of record NC_050577.1, read on the forward strand.
TTCTGGATCTGGAGGCAGGAAAACCTGGACTTAAATTCCAGCTTACCCACTTAATAGCTATGTGACCACGGGCAAGTCACTTATCCTCTATTTCCCTCAGTTTCTTAAACTGTAAAATGGATAGGGTTGTTGGGAAAATTAAACAAGATGTGTAAAGTGCTTAGCACAGCAGCTGGCATATAGTACACACTTAATAAATGCTCCTTTTCTTCCCCTTCATTGCCCTAGGCAGGATTTGAACCTACATCCTACTGGATCCTATCAGCACTTTTTTTCACTAACCTGCCCTCTTTTGGAGCATTGTACAAGGCAGTGGAGATACAGTGTTGATACCAAACATAGTTCCTGTCATATAAGAACTTCCACATACACAGTGTCTTGTGTTCTTTCCTTACCTCCCCCACACTCGAACAGAAGAGGGTGCTCCATCAAGATTTGTTGACTGGAGAAATCAAGAAGAAAAAAAAGTACATATGGACAGAACAATGTAATGGCACACACATACACAAAAAGTTTAGATCCAAGTCAGGAGACACCTCAAATCTTGGCTTTGTGACTTTGCAGTCTAATGACCTTGGACTATTCATTTAACCTCCCTGCCTGTGTCTGTAAAGTGGAGATCTCAATCAGTCAGTAAAGAAGAATTCGTTAAGCAGTCACTATGTCCTAGGAACTAAGCTAAGAGCTGGAAGTTCAAAGGAAAACAAAGAAACAAAAATAGGCTCTTCCCTCAAGGAGATCTATCGTAATGGAGGAGGAAAACATGTAGATACATAGAAAATACACAAGATGCATTTAGAGTACGTATAGGGTAAACTTAGAGGGGAAGGTCCTGCTAGCTGATTAAGTCAGAAGAAACCTTCTACATAAGGTGACATTTGAGAAAGTCAGCATCCAAAAGAGGTGGAGTTGGGGAACGAGAATGTCCCAGGCATGAGGAAATAAGCCAGTACCTGATAATATAATGATAAAGGGCTAAAATTCAAACGAGGGAGAAAAAACAGCTATCCCTTCCGAACCTCCATGTCTTTGATGTGTGTTGAAGAAGTTAATTAAGAAAAACCAAAGATGTTCACGTTCTGTTCTAAGGGTTTTCAGAAGGGAAAGTGAAGAGAAGGCAATAGGAGTACACTTATATAGAAAGGAGGAATGGGGAAAGAATCTGCTCTCTCTCAGAATTAGGCTGGTGATGTGGAGAAAGGCAAATGAGGGGAGTGGGCATCTGATGAATCTCACTCTTATATGAAGTGGATTAAGGAGATTTGGATGTGCACATGAGCACACATGCACACACACTGCTTGGTGGAGAAATATATCTAAGAGGCTGAAATTGCCAAGGGGGATGAGTTAAGGGGACAGGAGTAGTCTCAAGCAAAAAAAAATGAAAAATCCAGATCCCAAAGAAGAGAAAGGAAAAAAAACTGAAAATTAAGGGGGTGCCCATAAACTAGGGAATGGCTGAATCGTTGCTGGTATATGGACGAAATGGAGCATTAATATGCTATAATAAACAGAGAAATAATTTCACATCATCATTGAAAGTAGGAACTGATGAAATATGAAATGAGAAGATCTAGAACAATCCATACAATGACAACAGCATTGTAACGAAAAACAATTTTGAAAGATTTCAGAATTCTGATTAAAGGAATAACTAATCACAGCTATAGAGGATCTATGATGAAACATGTAGCATACCGCCTGGACAGAGAAATCAGGGGTTCCAAAGGCAGGAATAAACATACCTTTTTGGATGTGGCCACACTTTGGATTTGTTTTGATTGACTCCATGTACTAATTATAAAGGTTTTTTTGTTTGATTTTAATTATGGAAGGGCTGAGGGTAAGAACTTGATAGTGACAAAAAAATAAAAGCAGAGAAGAAAAAAGAAGGAAATTCAGAAGGAAGCACAGACTAGCAGGATAATTTTGAAAGTAAAAGGTTGAATTCACTATATACTTTTTTTTTAAAAAGCAAGCATTTGGATTCACAGACAACCTTATTTTCTATTTTGTTCCATATATTAAAATGAAAAGTTGGGAGAGATTGTTTGATCCCTATTGTAAGATGGGAAGGACGAGAAACTATATGGGCTTAGAATTAGGTGGGTTTCCTATATCACTGGTTGTTCCATGTCCCAGGAAAACAAAGGTGGTGTTCCCAATACTTTAGAATAAATTTGTACATGGATGTACATTCCAGATGTTTCTGGAAGCCCCCATGGGAACATCCCAGGGGCATCATTACTAAACAAACTAGATGTAATTTTGCACTTAATCATCAGTGTGTACTAGGGGAAGTCTCAAAGGGGAAAAATCAACTGTCTCCACAAAGAAAAGGATATTGAAGCCCATAGGTAGATGAGTTAGGAGTCTTTCTGCCTGGCTAACTGTTGATCTTTTGCAAGCAAGCATGGTGACATCAAAGTGGAGAAAGAACAGCTATCAAGTTCAGTTTTCTATATTTCATGATAGATATATATGACATAAATATTTAAATATGTGTATATGCATGTGTGCATATATATATATGTGTGCATAATACATACAAATATATACATTATGATACATTAGTATATGCATATGTGTATATACTAGTGTGTGTTCTATATATGTATATGCACAAATGAAGTATATTGCCAAGATAATTTTTTGCTACTAATAAAAAGGCAATATTCATTTGGAGATTATAAGCTATGAATCAAGCCTCTGCAGATTTTCGATCTAGAATCTTGGGTCACTTTGTTTTCTTGCTTGCTTATTTGTGTGTTTGTTTGTCTTTTGAGCAAGCCAGATGAAAGAGAGCTGAGGAATGTGTGCTTGGTGACTAAGCAAAACGGAAAAAACCAAAAGGAGAAATGTTTCCATCAGAGCTGGAACTAGAGGGAATGAGGAAGCCTTTTAATTTGGAGCAACGTTTGACAGCACTCAGAGTCCTTCAGCATCATAGAAACAGGAGAGTTTGACACCTGCTTAGCAAGAAGTATTACTGACAATTGGAAGCTGATGAATGGGATGCTTCCTCTGCCTAGTCCCTATGCCCCAAGTGAGCTCCCCCAATGGAGAGGCCTTTCTATGGCCAAAGGTTTCTGCCTCCTTCTCTCTTCCCATATTTTTCTTGACAGGTTAACTCAAAGAAGATGTTCCTGTCCCTTGCCCCTGTTCAATTTATAAAACTTGGCCCTGGTCAAAAATGTATTTGAGTTACCTTAAAGGTCTTGCACTGTGATGTAAAGTGTAATGAGTCTTTAAAAATAACACCTTAGCCACATTCTCTCCTCTTACCACTCCATCCTCTACATTGCGGACAAATGGATATGCCTAAAGCTAATCAAAGTTTTAACCCTGCCACACCCTTGCTCAGTGAGCTTCCAGAGCTCTCTATTTCCTCTAGGACATAATGCTAAGTTCTCTTCCATTTGAATCCCTTCCCACACGGTCTCACACATATTTTCTCCTATTGATTTCACTCATCCTCTGTTTTACGCAGTACACCCCCCAGACAAATGGGCCTATTTGCTTTTTCTACCCCATATCCACCTCCTTGCCTTTATGTAGGCTGTTCATCATCCCTGGAACATGGTCCCTCCTCATCTGTCCCTCTGGGAATCCATCCCTAACTTCCTTAACTTCTGATCAGGATGGCCTTCTCCAGAAACCTTTCCTCACTGTCCCCCATTCCATTGTTATTAGTCTCTCTCTACTCCACACCCATCCAAAATTATTTTCCACAATAGTAGGTACTGTGTACTCACTTTTCAGCGTAGAAGCTGTATTCTCTAGGTGGTAGAAAAACTCTTGGAAAACAGTGACTTTGATTTTTCTTTTAATTCAATAAAATTTTTATTGAATGCATTTATTAAGCATCTATTTTGTGTATTAGACATTGTGCTACGTACTGGAGATTAAGAAAAAATGATACATGCCTATGTATTATGATTCTCCCTCCACCCCCAACCCCAGCCCCCAGGAAGCAAGCAAGGAAGACTTTGTCTTTTATTGGGGAGGAGGGTGAATGGCACATACACAGATAAGTAGATATTAATTAATATGTGAAGGGAGGAGACTGACAACTGAGGGGGAGGGCAAGAAAAGACCCATGTAGGAGCTGAACTGTGAAGAAAACTATGGTTGTCTACAGGCTATGGGAAGGAGGCTACAGAACCTTTAAGACATAGAGGACAGGATGCACAAAAATAGAAAGGCCACAGATAGATTCTCCCATAAAAGGGACAATAAGTATGCCAGCCTGCCCAGCATATGGAGTGTGTACAAGGACTGGGAATAGGTAGTATTATCTTTTCTTTGCAGATAGGAAAACTGAGGCTCAAAGATGGTATAACATGCCCAGAGACACCCAGATAGTAAGTACAAGAAGCAGGATGTCTGTGAACCCAGCTCACCCAGACTCTAAGCACAGCACTCTCTTTGACACCAGACTGTCACCTCAAGTATGCATAGCATACGGGATAATTGTTGATGATATCAAAGATTTGATCTGGAAAGGACCTAGGAGAGCATCAATTTCAATATCATCATTATAGAGGAATTAACCCTGGCCAAGGTCAAGCATATGATCACAGGCTCCCAAATTTAGAGCTGAAACGGACCTTACAAGTCAGGTCCAACACCTTTCTGCAGATGAGGAAACTAAGGTGCAGATAAGTTTCTTGTCCAGCATCACAAAACCAGTAAGTAAGTGAGACAGGATTTGAACTCAGGACTTTCTCACTCTGAGTCCAGCATTCTACACACCATGCTATCTAGCTGCTTTGTGGGAAGTAAGTGGCACAGCTGGAAATCCTGCCATGTATTTACTCTCCACTTAGAATTCTTTTCTTTCTATTTTCTTGCACTGCCCCCTCAAAGACATGGGCATCCTACACGATGAGAACCATGGCCCCAGGAGACTGTTCTTTTCCCCTATTACACATTAACATTTTGTCCTAGCATTCACCTATAGACAAGCTTTTCAAAGCAAGTGAAGTCTTGGTTCTGCATCAGACACACAAAGAGGCTTGCCAGGCCTACACACATTATTGGATTTTCAAAACATGAAAAGGCCCAAGAGGTCTCAGGCCTGCAGACTGATGGAAATTGTAGGAAAATTGCTAAATGGTCCCATATTAAATGCAATAAAGTTAAAAGGGGAAAACAAGCCTCCTCTCTGGAGAGACCCAGCTGAGCTGGAGCTGAAAATAGATCAGTCCTATGATTAAAACAACCCCTCTGGAGGGTGGGGAGGGGGTGCCAAGAAATAATAATATTTCAAGTATTAAAAAAGTCTTTCTAAGGGCTTGAGAACAAACATCCCTTCAACAATGTGGGCACCTTGCCCAAATTTGCCAAATAGCCTTCGGGGATGCAGACATTGACATGCTTTTTGAGTTGGATAACACAACAGGCTGCTTTCCTTCCTTTTCACCTCCCATGTGGTAAACAGTCCAAGATATGCCAATGAATAAATATTTGGACTTCAGGGCCATACCCACATGGGCCACATGGACACTGGAAATCCAAAGTGGAATGTCTTGGGGGTTCTGAGGAGGTTTATGCATCGTCCTGATTAATGTGGTTCACAGAAGTCAAAGTAGATTCAGTTGATAAGAGTTGGATTTAGGCAGAGTGAAAAATGGGAAGACCCCTGAATCTGAAGTCAAAGCAGCTAGGTTCAACTTTTGCCTCTGGTACTACCTATATGATGTTGAGCACGCCACTTGATTTGCAAGGGCTTCAGGTCCCTCTTTTGCAAAATAAAGGGATTGGACTCAGTGGCCTCTGGAGGCCCTTCCAGATTCTGGTCTATCAAACTACACAGATGATTGTCCAAAGATTTTGCATTGGCACAAACAACAATCCTTTGTTATTTTATGTGTCTTTTGAGAAGGACATTCAAACTCTCATCTGAGCATCAGCCCATATAGGTTCTGGGATGTTCATCCTCACCAAGTTGCCCAGCTGATGAACAATTGCTCATTCAAGGAAGCCCATGAAGGCTTTTCTAAAGTGTCATTGGGTTGAAGTCAGCATTAGTAGACAGAGGGCTCACATGACGAAAGCAGAGATCATGAAATCAATCAGTCATTCCAGTCACTTGTGTTTCTACTACTGAGTCAGAGTCATAAGATACAGATTTTCCCCAAGAAAAGTTAAGTGGAGATATTTAGAAGACTTGGAAGAGTCTTTTGAGGAGAGAATCAGGACATCATATGCATATGTAGAAGGTATGTGTGTGTGTATGGATACATGAGGGAATGGATGACATAGCATTCATACAGAGTTTATTATATTCTAGTACAAAGCTAAACTTATCTTCACTGCTCTAGCATCCCTTCCCCTCATTACAGTTTCCTTTTCAGTGAGAAAGAAAGCTTAGACTACAGAAGGTTGTGTAATTCCATCTTCTTCATTTAGGGAAATGAGTTCTTCTTCCATATCCTTTCAAGTAGAACTCTCCATGAGATTCTTTTTCTTTTCTATGTTCTGGTGCTCCCTTGAATACAGAAACTTCAGCAAAGGTATCTTGAAGTTTCTACTGCTTACAAGGCACTATGCTTACCACTGGGAAGAAAAGGAGAGGCAATTTACAGACCCTGCCCTCAGGGAGCTTCCAATCTGACACAATGCTATCCTCACTTTATTAGGGGTCAGTAGTGATCCAACTATCATATTTTTGAAGACCTAAAGACACCAAATTGGGAGCAGAGTGTTAGCATTGAAAATCCACTGAATCTAGAGTGGGAAGACCTTGCTAAAAATTCTAGTCCTGCCACTTTGCTGTGAAAAGTTTGGTGAGTCATTTATTTCACTTGTCCAAGCCTTGGTTTGCCCATGTTTTTAATGGGAGTAATGATATTGGCATATCTAAGTTTCCCTTTCACAACTCTGGCTAAAGCAAGGTAGGAAAAGATGTTTAGAGATGTTTCACTTTCTTAGATTCACTGTAAACATCAGTTTTAAAGGATGTATTTAACAGCAAAACTCAATCATTTGTTACTCAGATACTCATGGCAGAGTATATAGAGTACTCCTCTTGGAGTTGGAAAGAACTGTGTTCAGATTCCATCCCTTAAACTTAATACTTGTGTGATCATGGACAAATTCCCTTGGTGCTTCTGAGACTCAGTTTCCTTATTGGTAAAATGTGGGTGATGATAAGACCATATGTTGTCTGCACAGACCTTAGAGAATGCTGGTGAGGCTCAAATAAGAAAGTGTACATTTGGCACTTTGCAAACTCTCAAGTGCTTTATAAGAATCTGCTTCTTGATCCATGGAGAAATGTGGTGTTGCTACTTTCCACTGATTCTTTGGATTTTCCAATTCGGTTCTTTAGTGTCAAAGATACCAAGAATGGAAGTGTCCCTACTCATTTTTATACTCACTTGTACTCACCAGAAAGGAAAGTTTTCAGGCAGCACTGGTTTCTGCCCAGTCACCTTTGACTCTACTTTGTAATTTAAATGAGAGCTGAGAACCCCTTCTCTCAAAAGAGTATCTAGTACTTGAAAGATCGCCTTCCCCATCTGTTGCCTCGGCTTAAATCCATCAGCAAAATTATTGGCCAGAATTCAACAGCATCTGCAAGTTTCCTCAATTAATCCATCCATGAGCAATGCCTAGTATATGACTCTCACATGTCTGGGGGAATGAAAGGCGCTGAAATCGACTCTGTATATATGTATGTGTGCACATGTGCAAGGTGTATATGTTTGGGAGTAGGAAGGGCAAGTCAGGGTCTTTGGCCTTGCATTGACAATGTGGGTATCTATACATATACCCAAGTAATTTCTCATTCAGTGGAAAATGATCAAAAACGTGAGCAAAAGTGTTTAGAAAAGAGTGATGCCTTCCATCTGGCTGAGTGCCTCATGCTTTTCAAAGTGTTTGTATGTACATTAGACCAAACCCAACTCACATATCTCACTCACTGTTCACATGATCATAGGGATAAAACTGGAACAGACCTCAGAGACCACATTTTCCAACACTCTCTTCCTACTGAGCCTCAGTTTACTCATATGTAGAATGAGCATATTGGACTCTGAGGTCCTTTCCAGCTCTAAATCTAGGATCCTGTAATCAAGTCAGTGAGATACATATCTCAGGTAATACTTTCCCCATTTTCATAAACATGAAACTGGAAGAGATCTTGGAAATAATCTAGTACAACCCTCTCATTTTGTAGGTGAAGAAACAAATGCCTATGGATGTACAGGGACTTGTTCCAAATGTCAGAGGCACTTATTGGAAGAGCTGGGATTCAAGACTACCCCCTCTGTTCCCAAACCCTCATCTTTCCAATACTCCCTGCTTCTGGTGCCTTCATTTTAAAAGTAAGGAAACTGAGACAGAGATATGAAGTTACCTACTCATGGTCACATGGATAGTAAATGTTAGGGACAGCTGGGTGGTACAGTGGATAGATGACCTGAGTTTAGATGCAGCTTCATATACTTACTAGCCGTGTGACCCTGGGCAAGTCACATAACCTGTGTTTGCCTCTATGTCCTCAACTATAATATGGGCATAATGATGATATCTACATCCCAGGATTTTTGTGAGGGTCAAATTAGATACCAATTGTAAAGCATTTAGCATAATGCCTAGCACATAGTAGATGCAATATATTATTAGCAGCACATAGTAGATGCAATACTATTATACTACTGGAGCAGTCAGTGTCACAGTGTGTAGAGTTCAGGAGCTGAAGTCAGAAAGTCTCCTTTTCCTGAGTTCAAATATGGCCTCAGACACTTACTAGCTATAAGACCCTGGGCAAGTCACTTAACCCTGTTTGCCAGTTTCCTGCCAAGAAAACCCCAAATGGGGTCATGAAGAGTCAGACACGACCAAACATCGTGATGATGGTGGGCTCTTGGGTTAGCACTCTTTCTGCTTCCCTATACCACATTCTCCCTCAATGTTTGCCTACTTTAATAAATCACTTTAGAGTGTGCAAAATATTGATTGCATTTGGTTTTTATGACATTGTGATGTACTTTGTTCCAATATCATTACTGCCATTTTCTAGATAAGGACACTGAAATTGGAAGGTGGGAAGTGCTTTCCATGATCTCTAGACCAGTGAAATGGCAGAGGTGGGATTCCTTGTAGACTTGCTGGTCCCTTAAAGCACTCAGCTCTTCTCTACCACCTGGCCTTTTGCTTAAATCCAAAGAAGCAGTGGTGGATTGATTTCAAAGATGAGGAAAGAGAGAATGAGAAAAGTTTGTTAGTGACTTGCTTGGTAACACATTAAGGTTCTGCCAGATCAGAGATTAGAACCATGTGTCTTCTCTACCAATTTAGTACTTTTTCCAGAGAGGTACCAGACAAAGTGGAAAGCCTTGTATACACTTGTATCCACTTGTATACAAAGGACCTGTGCTCAAAGCCTGTGTCAGACATTGACTTACTAATGCAGCTTCTGGGCAAAGTATTTTATCTTTCAGGATCTCAGTTTCCTCATCTGAAAAATGGGGATAATAATCCTTAGAGAACTTGGGTGCTTGGGCACCTTGAGAAAGTACTGTGCACGCTTCCAAATTCTACAGTAATGGAAGCTGCAGTGATAGTTAACACAACGCTTCATTTTGTACTTGGCATATAGACTGCTACATCTCTGTGTTCAAACAGTGGGACCAACTGGACTTGACAGATAGGTCAGATCAAGAAAGTAACTGAGAGTTCCAGTTCAAAAGATTAATCAAATTGACTGTTGTGCCAAACTGATCCATCGCCCGAGTGACAAGTCATAGGGCCACAAGATTTAAGGCTTAAAGTAGTCTTCAAAATCAGCTCTCCCAACCTTTTTCCTATTTTTTATTTTTGATTATTCAAAGTTTGATTGATGCATTTTGCTCTTATACAAAAATGATTTCTGGATAAATCCCCTCTCCCACTACCCAGAGAATGTTCCACCACAACAAGAGAAATTAAGCAAAGCTAGTGTCTCAGTATATGCAACATTCTCCACCCATAAACCCCACTTCTCCAAGGAAAAGTGGGAGATACACTTCCTAATCTCTTTTCCAGAGCCACAGATTGTTCATTAAAATTACACAAAACTTAGCTTTCTTTCGATTTTCCTTTTATTTACATCCTTGTAGTTATCTCTGAATGTCTTCCTCTCTTTCCTTTTTATAAATGATGAGACTGAGACCATAGTCCCACCAGGGGTACATGACTACCCACTCTCTCTAGCTGATCAGACTAGACAGCTTCCCATTCCTCAGAATTGCTTTAAAAATATTCTGTACACAGGTGTGCTTTGTTCCATCAGTTTTTGGGTCCCAATGCCAGATGGATTCTCCATTTCCCTTGTCACCTCTTCAGCACATAGCCATGCAGGCATACTTGAGGATGCCCATGTGATCCTTGATCACATTACTGAATATGATCAAAAGACCCCACTTCAATGCAGTTGATTGGGTTGCTCCCCGGACTCCATAGCAATTTCTGTAAATATGATACTCTGCAGGAGAACCCCTTCAAAGGGAAAGCATACCAGGCTGTTTATCATTTCCATGCGGGCCATTTGGAGTTATTGCCTCTTGAAAGCAAGAATCATGTCAGTAGAGAGAATGAGAAGGGCGAAGGTTTCCTAGGACCAGCACTCTCTCTCTCCCTTTCCCTGCCCCCCCCTCTCTCTGTCTCTCTCTGTTTCTCCCTCCCACCCTCTCCCTCTCCCTCCTTTCCTCCCTCCCTCTCCTGTCTCTCTTCTCTCTCCACTTTCTCCCTTCACAAAACTGTTTAGGTCCCAAAGGCCACAATTTGGCAGCCTCATTCCAGCAAAAATCAGGTTCTCAATGAGAGGACAGGGTTCAGAGTGGGTGGCAATAAAATGAAGGAGATAATGGTGCAGAGACAATGGTACATCTGAGATAATTCAGTGACGCGAGCCCATTGCTATGCCTTGTGTAGCCGAAACTCTCTGATCCCCTTGAAATGGGGCTCCATAAATTATAGCATGTGAATGATTAATTTGTAAAAATAATCATAATTAGCACCACAGAATGGAGCCATCTGGACTCTTCTGCCTGGCAGATTCTATTAATTAGTTTTATTTGAAAAATAAGATTGGGAAAGCACAAAGCAAAGTCCGGGAAAAGAATCTCCAACAGTTAAATCCAATTACTGTTTACATTTTAGGTCTCTTTTTGCAATGTCCTCTTCAAAACCCAGAAGAGAAAACAAAAACCTGCCATGCTTTGCAAAGCTGTGAATCCCAGTGCTTAGGGCTCCATGTTGCCAACTCTGATCAGGAACTCTTCTAATGGAAGAGATTCTCCTTCTGTCCCTGGAAATCTGCTCCCAGCACTTTCAAGGAGGGATTAGGTTGATAATGAGACTGAAATACTTCCCTTTCACTGATGGAGCTCCCCCAATCCAACAGGGATTTGGGATATGCAATTTGTAAAACTGGGACCATCTTCCTGAAGCCGCAGTGTTCTCTTTCCATTAACCTTCTCTAGTGGGGAATTCACAAAGATTGGCTGGCTTCAAACTAAGTATTCCATGAACACAGACTGAAAAGTCAAAGGTAATATTTTAGAGGTTTAATCAAAGTCTTTAAGTTGTTTATAGAGAATGATGATGGATTTCAGTCCAAAATAGGAAAATATTTTATTCCCAGCTTGACATGCTTTTAAAGCATTTCTGTAGAAGAAATCTTGTACTGTTGGAAATCACCAGAAGAAATGACCTCATTCAAGCCTGGGCTCACAAATTACCAGCTCCCGATACTCTGAGTGGGACCTTTGGAGGTACGGCGCTCCTAAAGGAATCTGCTGCCCCATTGTTTTTCATTTATACAGTTAATGGGCTTTGGAAACATGAGCTTAGTTTTATTTTAGTGGAAAAAATGATGAAATTTCAGGAGGATGGTACCCTTCTTCTAAAACCAAGAATTTCTTGCTTAATTAATTAAAATCTGAAGCAGAACTGAATTTCATATTAAAAAAAAATCAAAAATTTCTCTATCCAGAATATGGTGCTTCTTGTAGTATAATTTCCTTTAAGTTCTTTCTTTCATCTTCACTTCCTTCCTTCCTTCCCTCCTTCCTTCCTTCCTTTCTTTTTTCCTTCCTTTCTTTTTTCCTTCCTTCCTTCTTTCCTTCCTTCTTTTCTCTCCCTTCTTTCCTTCTTTCTTTCTCTTTCTTATTCTTCCATTTCCTTCATTTTCTTTCTCTCTCTTTTTCCTTTCTCTTTATTTTTCTTTCTCTTTCCTTTTTTTCCATCTTTGCCTTTTTCTTTTCTTCTCTTTCTTTTGTTAATTTTTTCTTCTACCCCTCTTTATTTTTTATCTCATTTTCTTTTTCTCTATTTGTTCATTTCTAAAGAAAATAGTCACTATGACTGTAAATAAAGTAATAAATTAATTCAAGCAATTTTCATTGTTTAGCATCTTTTTGAAAAAGTCCAGCTCAGCAGAAAAAGTTAAGAAGTATTTTATGACTTTTAGGTAATGATGTACTTTTAGTAATGCCATCCCCCAGGTCCCAGTGTAATTCAGAGGCTGTCAGCATTTCTATTATTAATCTTGCTCCAAGAGTTTTGAACTTGATCATAAAAAAATTTACCCCCAGAAAAGCAGTCAAAACCCTGAGGCTCAGGTCAATAGTAAACTTGTATGGCATTTTTGTAAAGGGGGAAAATACTGTTGGACTCAGAAAAATATTATACATGTTCAATATCTTTAAAGGTCAAATTTCTTGCTTTTTTATGTAGACAGACCCTCATAAAATTATTTGAAATGTATTTTAGACTACCAAAAACACTATTTTCAAAGTTAAAACTGAGAAACCAGGCAATTCTTCTCTACCTAAGGGGAATGTCATTTAAAAATATAAAAAATAGAATATTGCTTCATTCATAAATTGGACTAAACATATATATATATATATATACATACATACATATACATAATATATATATATATATATTTAAAGTTTACATTGAAGAAATAAGAATATACAAGCCACCAAACAGGAATCCATTTGCTTGCTATGACAGACTTGTGGTGTTTGAAACTGGAGGATTTATTTCAGGGCATAATGGAATGCATGTTGTTTAAGTAGTGCGCAGAGGAGAGGAAAGGAGAAGTGAAGAGGAAGGGAAGGGGAGGGAGAGGAAATTAAAACCTATTGCAATCACCTGATTCTTTCACAACATATTATATACTTAAAATGAGATTGCACTTCCTGATTCCTCAATGATATACATGTTCTTCGTCTCATGTCTCAGTAATGTCAATAAATTTGTAAGTTTTGCAAATATTCAACTGTGTCATCCCACAAATATACAAATTTTAAGACAGGATGGAAGCTCTAAAAATATGACGACTTAGATATTGGCATCTCCATATGAATTATGCTTATGCTATAAAAAATGTCACCTTGCAAGGCTATCTATGCTACTATCATTCAAACCATTCTGATATTAAAAACCAAACAGCTGGATGAGCCAGCTTGAAAAGCTCAAGGACGATTTTGAACATTTTTCTTGAGGCAGTGTAGACATGTCTTGAAACTCTAGACTTAAATTTGATAAGTATTCACTTAATGGTCTCATCAGGTAAATAGAGTATATCACCCTTGACCTTACCTTCCTCCCTTCCTTGAATTCACCCTGTAAATACTAAAAGTTGCACTATATTTGGGCTGTATTGCATCTGTCACCCTTCTGAGAGTCTAAAAAGGAACTCAGATGGAGCGTCAGCTAAGAGTTTAACATTAACTCTCAATTTCCTTATTTTCCATTGGCTTCAGGAAGACTTTTAATATTACTTTAACATCAGGTACTCTCTCTCTCTCTCTCTCTCTCTCTCTCTCTCTCTCTCTCTCTCTGTGTGTGTGTGTGTGTGTGTATGGTTTAATATTTCTAAGGGCAGTAAATTATTCCCAGCATATGTAAAAAAGACAAATTTCTCCTGTGGTTAGTGGCCATAAGGCAAAACAAGAAACAGAAATACTCTAGAGGATGGTTCACAAGAGAAGGTTAGAGAGGTTGAAACCTTCCCTTTGATGATGCATATGAAGGGGGGTGGTGTTTTAGTGAGGGCTGATGGCCACCTCTCATGGTAGCAAATAAACATTATTGCAGCCATCATCCCTATTTGTCGATAAAAATTCCTGTTCTGCAGGATATTTATCCACTGAAGCAAATACCAATAAATACTTTTATGATATGACCTGTTGGAGAGCAAAGCCATCTTGACTACCAAAAATAAATCATTACTAATAAGTGATGAAAATAGGAAGAACTCAATGAAATTGTCATAGCCTTCATTCTTAGGGGTTGAGTGCTTTCTTAATCTGTCTTATAACTAGAAAACAATAAAGACATGATTTTTGCAGATGACAACTTATGGCCAAAGAATAATGGGTGCTGAGAATGAGACCGATTCTATGCCAGCTCTAAGGGCCCAAGATTTTTTGCATTATGATAGCTTGGGAGGTAGGGGTGGGGTAGGGGGCGAGGGATAAGTCTCACATAATTGTTGTACATTCTGTTCCTTTTCCCCATTAAAAAATCACATTTTTAGAACTGAAAGGGATTGAAGATGTCATTTAGTCTAACCTAATCATTTTATAGATGAAGGAAACTAGGCCCATAGAGACGAAACAACTTACTCACATTCTTTAGTGGCAGCAAAAGCCCGGAGTGAGAGACAGCTGGGTGGTACAATGGATAAAGTGCTTGGTCTGGAATCAGAGAGACTTGGTTTAAAATCAGATCTCAGGCAGCTCCTAGCTTTGTGACTCTCTGGGCAAGTCACTTAATCTCTTTCTAAACTGTAAAATGGGGATAATAATAACACCTACCTCACACGGGTGTTATGAGGATGAGATGAGATATCTGTAAAGCACTTAGCACAGTGCCTGGCACAGAGTTGGCAGCTAGTAAAGGCTTCCTTCCCTCTTTCCTTCCTTCCTTCCTCCTCCCTCCCTCCTTCCCTTCCTTCCTCCCTTCCTTTTTTCCTTCTTTCCATCCCTCCCTCCTTCCTTCCTTCCTTGTTAATACAAGTAGTAAGGGGAAGAGCTGGGATTCAAATCCCAATCCCCTTTCTTTGAATCTAGAGTTCTTTCCACTTACAGTATCAAAGACTATGATTTAATAGATAAAATGAAGAGTCTGGAGATAAGACCTGGGTTCGTAGGATCATAGATTGAAAGCTAGAAGACACCACAGAAGCCACCTAGTCCATGTTTTCATTTTACACACAAGGGGAAGAGAACACAAGGAGCAAAAGAGACTTAGCCAAGGTCACACAAGAATTTCAAACAAGATTTGAACTCATGTCCTAACTCCAGAGTACCAATCTACTGGAAAGTACCACTCTACCAAAATATTACCTCACATACTTAACAATTCCAAGACTTTGAGAGAGTCACTTCCTCTATTTGCCTCGCATAATTCCCTTTACACTAATATTGATCTTAGATGATAGAATACAATGCCTGGCACATAATCAGTACTTAATGCATACTTGTTGGTTGATTGAATTATCAATTGCTTAATCTTCCATCTGCACTCAGAGTTCATCATTTTTTCTCTGTGGAGATGGCTAGCATTTTTCATTATGAGTCTTTGGAATTGTCTTGGATCACTATATTGATCACAGTAGCTAAATCTTTCATAGTTTATCATCAAGACAATATTGCTGCTTCTCTATACAATGTTCTCCTGGTTCTCCCTACTTCATCTTGCAGCAGTTCATATAAGACTTTCAAGGTTTTCTGAAACCACTCCTTTCATCATTTCTTATAGCACAATAGTATTCCCACATAATCATAAACCACAACTAGTTCAGTCATTCCACAGGTGATGAGTAGCCCTTCAATTTTCAATTCTTTGTCACCACAATAAAGGGCTGCTATAAGATCCAAGATGAAAAATGCTATCCACCTCCAGAGAGAGAACGGATGAACTCTGAGGGCACATTGAAGAATACTTTTTCACTCTCTTTATTTTTTCATACTTTTTTGCAACATGACTAATATGAACACATTTTATATGGCTTTACATGGATGATTGGTATTATGTTACTTGCCTTCTCAGAGAATTGGGGATAAGTGGGAAGAGCAGAGAAAATTTGGAACTCAAAATTTTGAAAATGAATGTTAAATATATATATATATATATGTATATATATACACACATATACACATATGTATATGTGTGTGATATACACACATATACACATATGTATATGTGTGTGGATATGTACATGGAGCTACATGCATCATCTTCCCATAACAGTTCAAAATTAAGTCCCTTATGATTTATCTTTAATATTTACTTTTTCATGTTTCTTGAGTCTTATGTTTGAATGCCAAATTTTCTACTCATCTTTGGTCTTTTCATCAGGAATGCTTCAAAGTCTTCTATTTCATTAAATATACACTTTTTGAAGGATTTACTCATTTTTCTGAGTAGATTATTTTTTTTAAATTGTATTTCTAGCTTCTTTGCCTTATGGAATATCATATTCTAAGCCCTCCTCTGCTTTAACTTTGTAGCTGCAAAATTTTGTGGGATCTTGGCTGTGGCTTCATGATATTTAAATATTTCCGGAACTCCCCCCCCACCCCAAGCTGCTTGTAATATTTCCTCCTTGAGTAGGGAGATATAGAATTTAACTATAATATTCCTTGGAGCTTTCATTTTAGGATCTCCTTCAGGAAGTGGTTGGCAGAGTCTTTCCATTTCCATTTTGCACTCTTGTTCTGAGATATCGAAACAATTTTCCCTTATAATTTCTTGAAATATGATGTCTACACTCTTTCTCTGATCACTGCTTTCAGTAGTCTAATAATTCTTAAATTATTCCTCTTTGATATATTTTCTAAGTCAGTTGTTTTTCCAATGATATATTTCACATTTCTTCTATTTTTTCATCTTTGCAACTTTGTTTTATTGTCTCTTGTTGTCTCATGGAATTATTAGCTCTCAGTTGCCCAATGCTAATGTTTAAGGAATTTCTTTCTTGAGTGAGGCTCTACACTTACTTTACCATTTGGACAATTCTGCTTTTAAGATATTATTTTCTTCTGTACTTTTATGTTCTTCTTTTAGCAAATTGTTAATTATCTTTTCATAATTTTATTGTATTAATCTTGTTTCTTTTCCCAATTTTTCTTCTACCGCCACTCATTTGATTTTACATTTTTTTTGTTCTTTTTTAGTCCCTTTCTTTAGCTCCTCTAGGAATTGCTGTTGGGCTTGTGTCCAATTTGCAATTGTTTTTGAGGTTGTGATTATAGATGTTTTCATGTCATTGTCTTCTTCTGAGCTTGTGTCTTAAGCTACCATAGTAACTTTCTATGGTCAGGTACTTTTTTGTTCTTTTTTGGTTTTCCTAGCCTATTTCTTGACTTTGAAAATATTTTTAAATTGGGCTCCACTCACCTGGGTGAGTGTGCGTGTTCCCTATCCCAAGCTTCAGGCTTTTTCACCCAACTGGTCCTTACCCAGGTCCCTTACAACTACAAGCTCTAATCATCCTCTCCACCTTGGAACTGGTACTAGAGTCCCTGTTCCTTTTGACCTCAAGCACTCCTCTCCATGCTGGAATTGGGTCGTTTTTGCCTCTCCCTCCCTCCCTCTCTCTCTCTCTCTCTCTCTCTCTCTCTCTCTCTCTCTCTCTCTCTCTCTCTCTCTCTCTCTGTCTCTGTGTGTGTTTCTGTCTCTGTTTCCATCTCTACATCTCCCTTTCTGTCTCTCTCTCTGTCTCTGTTTCTCTCTGTCTCTGTCAGCTCCTTGAATTCAGGGACTATGTTTTGGACTTTCTTCCTGTCCTCAGTGATAAGTCCAGTGCCTGGCACATAGTAAGGGCTTAATAAATACTTGTTGACAGACTGACTGATCGACTGATTAATGCACTTTTCATGGAGTTTTGAATTATTCCAAGTCTTCTGGATATCACTTTGGACTTATGGGAGAAAAACAAATAAACCATCTTTGCCCTTTGGCTAACATCTATCAATTACTGCCTATGTGTCCACAAAGAAATGAGAGAAAAAGGTCTAATATCCAAATCCATAATGATCCTGGGAAAGAGATAATGAAATATTTACCTCTTCTTGACAGGAAGGAAGAGGACAGGATGGCATACGTATTGCCAGCTGTTATCGTAAATCTTGTGCTCTGGATTAATTGTTTTCCCTTGTTATCATAGAAGGTTCTATATCTATAGGGGGATATGAAAGGGGAGAGGAACACTTCCAGACCTGACTGTAACATCCAAAAAAGGCATCAAAAACTTATTTTCAAAAATAAGCAAACCTTTTTGTCATGAGACAGACGTAAAAGATCTTGGCATTTTTCTTCCCTGTTTAAAGGTTTCTAAATATACTTTATTTTGAGTTTTCCAATGAAAAGTGTGTGTGTGTGTGTGTATGTGTGTGTATGTGTGTGTGTGTGTGTGCGCGCGCGCGCGCGCGCATGTGTAGTGGGGTATGGCAAAAGAATCCATTAAAGTCTCTTTAGTAGTTTTCGATGTTGTGAATCTCCTTTTTCTTGTCAAAGTGGAAACATTTTCTCTTTTACGAAAATCTCTGTGCCATTTCTTGGAATCATCAAAGAGCAGGACAGAAAGGTTAACTCTAGGCCAAAGAAAGGTCACTGTGTGGCCTCTGCTCAGTCACCCAACATTCATGTGTCTCATAGTTGTTTTACCTACAGATAGGGTCTGGTTATTATTGATTTGGTGTAATGGTATGGAATATTGCACATACCGTCTGATACAGCTAAAGTTCTGGTTGATTTTGTTGCTTTGTGTTTTAAAAAAAAATCATTATAATATAAGGGTGGGGGCTTGGAGAATAAATCAGTGTCATCACCCTGACCCACATACATTAAGTGATAAGATACTGTTTGGTGCTGTATTTTCCAGGTGTGAACACATCCCAGAAAGAAGATTGGGGCTTGTATCCATTTCCTCAAGTACTGAGGGAAGTTGAACCAAAGGTCTACTATTTTCCCATCTTCCCCTCTGGGTCCCTTTCTATCAACAGCTGCTGTGGTACACTCTTTTTTTCATCCAAAAGTTTCTGGCAACTTAAATTTTTTCCTCAATTCCAAAGAGGCTAGGGATTAGCAAGGAATACATACACATATAAATTAAGGCAGAGATACTAACCTTTCATTAAATAGTAGAAATTTTGTAACTGGGGGCTCAGAGCAATTGTGATTGGGCTCCTAATATTTTAAAATCTGAAATAATATCCCTAAAGCCAAATAGATGGGGACCATGTAACCCTGAGGGGACATTATTTTAAGCCCTTACAATAATAACTGGGTATTATAAGCAAAAGAGGGCTCCCTGGTAGGGGAAGGAGATGAGTGATACTTGAACATTGAAGTGGTGTCAAATCAAATGATATCGATTTACGAATTCTGATAAAAAGTAGAATTAAACATAATAAAAATATAAAGGCCCTTGGCCCAAGTATCACTGACAATCTATTGCAGGTTTGTTTTTTTCATGTGTATTGTACAGTTTGCAGAATTAGAAAGTGAATTGCTCTTGGAGTGAGAAGACCTGGATTCAAATCCTATCTCTTCCACTTTTGCTAACTGTTTAAGCTTGCTGCCCATCTAGCTTGGTGGAATGGGCCTTACCCTCTCAGACTCTCATTTCGCCTTTTGTGAGACAGAGACAACAATAATGACACCTTGCAGGGTTGTTAGGAGGAAAAGCACTTTGTACATTCTAAAGTTGATAGAGAAATGTGAGTTGGGAGTTACAGATATTTGTTGTTATCATTATCATCAGTATCAGAGCAGAGGATTGGTTGTGGGAAGATTCCCAGTAGATGGTGATGCCCTTCAGGTATACCTCTTTCCAGATGACTTGGTGCTAATTTAGTCAAGTCTGAAGACTTCGAAGAGCTTTTTAGTAAAGATTTATAATCACTCCAAAGAATGTTACCTTGCCCCTCCCCCCACAAGCACGATAAAGATCAAACAAATGAAAAATATCTATTGCTTCTATTTCAACATGCATTTGGATGAATGCCCCGTAGAGTTTGTAGTTCAGAGATAGCCAATGAGCTGAACCTACACTTGAGGAGCAAGATAGTGGGACAGAATTCTTTTGAAGAATCACAAAACTCTGTTACCTCAAGATCAGCATAAAATCAATGGTCCATATTTTCAACACCAACAATTTACAAATGTTGCAACCTGGCAGTGATATAATAAACACCATTGTCTTGAAGAAATAAAGATGAATATCTAACAGAGTGAAATGGAGAGAGGCAGGATTGGTGTGGACAGTCTGCAAGAGAGAATAAATAAGAAGTTCTAAAGAAGAAGAAAAAGAGGAATTGATGTCATTAAGGAAATGTATTACTGAAAATGAAAATTGCTGGCCTTTGGGCAAAAGCAAGGAATGACAAACAAAGCCTTGAGATGGGGGGGTGTGGAAAGGGGAGGCAGGCCCTTAGAACATTTACTGAGCTTCCACTGGGGAAGCTGAGTGAACATGGACAAAAGCTTTCCAGGATAGACAGGCATTGGTGGGTTTCAATTTGCCTCATCCATAAGGAACTCTTTATTTGATTATTCGATAAGATCACACATCCTTTTGAGAATTGTTGTGACAATGTTTTTCCCAGGAATTACAGTGAAAACTAACTCAACCCAGGGCTAGAAGGCTCCCTGCATAAAACTATTCTATTCCCAAACTGGAGGCCATGGGAACAGTTGGGATGCCTCTTCAGATCTCAAAGATCCTTTCTGTCACCCCACAGGTCCAAGAAATGAACAGAATATCTCCAAATTAAAACACTCACCAGATGCTTCTCCTGAGAACAGACAACACAGTTTACATAGGATGTTATTTTTGCCTAATTACAATATTTACAGTTTGTGTACAATTTGACATTTGAATTGGGAACTCCTAGAAATAAGATTAGCTCCGGAGAGCATGTCAGACATCAGAATTAGATCATAGAGCCCAGATGGTCTAATTGGAAGGGCTCTTGGGACTATCTAGCTTGAGTGCCAACATAAAGAAGGAAAAATCTTCTTACAATATTATGTCTTGAGTTCTCTCTCAGTCCTGGGCAAGGTAAGCTGGGTTCCTGGCTAGATGTTTGCCCATGGTTATTCTGTTGCTTTGCTTTGTTATGCAGTAGCCCTTGAAGCTAGGGTATTATATTGTATTATATCACGACATATCATATCATATTGTGATATGTTAAATTATTATCTTTCTTATTCTTACTCATTCCCACTCCCAGAGATATAGCTAGAAATCTAGAACCTGGGGAAAATGTCATAAAGGGCTGGGGTGAGAAGGGTGGGTCAGGTGATGTGGAAAGTGTAATACACCTCAGCCACATCTAAGTGGTAAGCAACTCCAGGGAGAGAGAGGAGAGAATTATGTTGGGGAAAGGAACAGGGCATTAGGCTGTGAGAGCAGGCAAGAGATGATATGCTGGTGATGCCCCTTTCCAGGGTGTTGACGAAACCTAAGGGTAGCCCATGTGAAAGACATGTGTCCTCTCCACATTGAGACCCCGAGAGGCCCCTCCTAGAAACAGCTCTGGTAACTTCAGCAAAATGTGTTTTCAAAGATTCCCCAAATGTAAGCATTGGGAGGGACCTCAGTGGTCATCTAGTCCAACACATAAAGAAAAAGATAACGACAACAAAAACCAACAGCAATAATTAAATGATAACGAGCCTTTATACAGTGATTTAGTTCTGTAAAGCACTTTTTGAATATCACTGTATTTGATCCTCACAATCCAAGATTGTAAATGCTATTATTATTAGCCATATTTTGCAGATGAAGGAACTGAAGCAGAAGTTAAATGACTTCTCCAGGGTCACACAGCTAGTAAATGTCTGAGGTGGGATTTTAGCTCAGGTTCTTGAGACTTCAAGCTCAACTGTCTATCCACTGAGTTACCTACAACATACCCTACAAGTGATTGCCTGGCCTCTATTGTGGACTTCCAAGGAAGAGGATTCTCTGCCACCCACATTTCCCTTTTGAACAACTCCAAGTCTTCCTTTCTTGAGGCTGAACATATTCAGTTCCTTCAATCGGTCCTCACTCATGAAGGGTTCAGGTCGTTCCCCAATCCTGATTTCCCTTCTTTGGAAACTCTTCAATTAGTCCATGTCCTTCTTAAACCACCTTCCTCTATCTGAAGCCAATATTTAGAAGAGATCTGCCTAGGGCAGAGTATTGGGCCTTTCACCTCCTCTTCTTGGAAATTCTGTCCCTTTAAGGAAGCCCCAAATACCATTTCCTTTTTTTCCCTTTTAGCTGCTCTTCCTATCACAGCACTGATCCATGTGTAGTTTGCTGTCCCCTCAAACTTTCAGAACTCTTTAAGAACAACTGCTATTGAGCAAGCCTCTAATGTCTTGTACTTAGGAAGCTGACTTTTGTAAGCAAGCGGAAGACTTTATTTACATATATCCCTAATGAATTCCATCTTGTTAGATTCAACCTAACACTTTAGCATGGTGAGGTTCTATTGGCTCCTGATTCTGTTATTTGGTTTGTTAACTGCATCTCCCAGCTTTCTGGTATCTGTACTTTTTATGACCATGATCTCTGTGACTTTATCCAAGCCATTTATAAACATATTAAATGGCACAGGGCCAATCACAGATGCCTGGGATGCTCTGCTGAAGACCTCCTGCCTGCAACATTGACATTGCACCCTTAATTCTTTGAGCCTGGCTGTGAAAGAGTTCTGACAATTATTTGTATTTCTTGTTTAGTCCACACCATTCCATCTTTTCCAATAGAATAAGATGAGATATTTCATTCTTAGCCTTGAAAAACTCTAGGATAAAACTCTATCCACAACATCTCCTTAATTTCTTATTAGTAGTTTAGTAAACATTCAACAAAATATACTTGTAATTAAAAATTAGTAAAATTTAAATTAATAATAATAATGTATTTATGTAAAGCTTTACAGTTTGTAAAGCACTTTAGAAATTTTACTTCATTTGATTATCACAAAAACCCTGTTAGGTAGGTACTACTATCTTCATTTTACAAATGAGGGAACAGAGGCACAGATTAAGTTATTTGCCCAGGGTCCCACAACTCATAAGTATTTGAGGCTGGATTTGAACTCATTTCTTCCTGACTCTAGGTCTAGTGCTCTAACTACTGTGCAACATAATTGCCTACTGTGGTCATCTGGTCAAAGAAGAAAATGAGTTTATTCATTGCTTGGATTCTACCTCTCCACTGACATGGTCACATGTGACTTAGGATATGGGCTTTCACAGTTCCTGTTGAATGTCCCTGTGGCCAACCTAGTGATGACCCTCTCCTAACTTAGTTAAGATTGCCCATGGACACAAAGTAAAAAACCCCAAACTACATGCAATGCAAAAGTTGTGGGGAGAGATAATCCTTTAAAGATCTAAAATTTCAACACTGTGGGCCTCACCTTTTCTTACAGAGATCTGCATCCCAATAGACAACTTGATGGGTTTCTGTGACCTGAAAAAAAAACAGTCATCATCCGGTTGGTAACTCTTTGTCCCCTGATGGATTACCAGCTCCTTGAGGGAACAACTCTTTCACTTCTTTCTTCTGGCGAGAAACCAAGCCAGTCCCTACTGCATATTAAGTACTCAATAAGCAGTTGTTGATTAATTGATTCACCTCGCTAAATCCCATTTTCCTCATCTGTAAAATGGGGATAATAAACCTTCCTAAGAAGGTAGTTATGAGCACCAGATGAGATCATGCATGTGTAGGTTGTGAGAAGCAAGCAGCAAGACACAAGACTGATGACTCATTTGCTTTTTTCTCCTTTTTCTTATGCTTCTCTTTCCCCCTCTCTTTTCTCTTCCTCCCCTTTTCTATTTCCATTTCCTTTCTTTTCCTCCTCCTTCTCTCTTTCTCTTTCTTTGGGTCTCTATTTTCTCCTCTGTAAAACAAGGCAGTTAGACTGGTGAGCTCCTAATGTCCCCTTCTGCCTCTAAATAGAAGATCAGATCCATTCTCCCAGTCCAAATCCATCTCCTCCTCCCTTTTCTCTTCTTGCCTATGACTTCACAAATATGGAAGTGGAACTCTTTCCATCGAGACCATAAGCAACTCATATGTAACAGAGTCTTAGGGAATACTGAGAGGGTAAGTTACAATGACTCCCCCAAGGTCACACAGATGGTTCTGTATTTGTCAGAGACAGGTTATAGAACCCTATCTTTTTAGGACCTTTTATGTGCAGAGCTAGGGCTGAGGTGTCTTTTCTTATCCCTAGTTTTTAGCGTTGAATGCAAAGGCATTATATGGAGACATGAGTACTGCAATATAATGTAGACACCGGGCCAGGGTGTCAGTAAAAGTGGATGCAGTGAAACCAGACAAAGAGACTGAATGAATCTGCATGCCTACAGTCAGCCAATGGGCATTTGTTAAGAACCTACTATGTGCCAAGCACTCTGAGGTTCTTGATTGCATACTCTTACCTTTCTTTGTACTGCCAGCACGGAGCTCATTGTCTGGCACATGAGAGTTGCTTGATGACCAAGATTTGAACATTCTGATGGATCTATTTGCCAGGCAGATTCCAACCAGTTGTTACAAACAAATATCTTCACACCTATGACTATGTCATTTCTTCCTTGCCACAGGCACCTGCTATCATGAAGATTTTGGTTCATATTGTTAAATGGATATTTTCCTGTTGAAAATAAATGCTAGCACATGGGTCCCTGGGCAGAGAGGAGCTATACCTAGATGGGTCTTTACCCTGAACACAGCTAGCTTGTGGGACTACTGACCTGTCCTGAGCAAGAGTTCCTGAAATGCTATCAGGAAGAATGAACATTTCAGTGGCTTGTACTCCCTTCAGTGGGGACAGGGTCTTGACCAGATAATATGAAAGTATATTGTTCAGTTTCCTCCCAATATCAATACTCAGTATCACATTTGGGTCTTGTAAGTACTCCCATATGTTTGAGAAATAATTAAATTTTTATTGACATTTTGGCCTGCCTCCTAAAGATGAATATCCTTCAGCTGCTAAACATTTGATAGCCTTGAAGTGGGTAGGGGGAGAGAGGAAGGTTTTTACTTCTTTCTTTTTCTTTTTTGAGGATAAAAATGGTTGTTTACTCTCTTAAAATACTTAGGAAGGACCAAAAGGGACCCAAATCTTTTGATCTTGTGTTCAGATATTAGGAGGGGAAAAATAATTTCCTTTTAAAGAATATTACACTGCTCTTTGAGAAGGTGTGGGTAAAGGAGAGAGAGGAGAAATCACTGGGGGTTTTTGACTGCTTATTCAATTGGTCTCACTTTTCCAAGAGCTGATAAAGCCTGATACCTTGTCTTAGTGAGAAAATCCTGGCCATTTTGTGGCATACTTGTTTATAGCATTCTCTCAATGATTCAAGCTTTCACCCAGAACATTAGCTTTATTTCAGTAATAATTGGTAATTACAGTCATAACAGCAAGGATAACAGAAAGAGCCAAAAAGAAAGAACAGAATTCAGATCTGCTTTTGGCATACTAGTTCAGTGACCATGGACAAGTCACCTAACCTCCTAGTGGCCCCAAATAATTCTTTAATTCATAGAGGAGTTATGCAATAATAACAATATTGTATGATGATCAACCATGAATGACTGAACTAATTCTCAGCAATATAATGATGCAAGACAATTCCAAAGGACTCATGATGAAAAGTTGCTATCCACCGCCAGAGAAAGAACTGATGGAGACTGAATGCAGATTAAAATATATTTCCTTTCACTTTATTTTTGTGGGTTTTTTAAAAAAGTCTGTCTTTCACAACATGATTAATGTGGAAATATATTCCACATGATTGCACATGTATAACCTGTATAAATTTGCTTACTGCCTGGATGGGGAGATGGAGAGAATTCAGAACTCCATTATTAAAAAAAGGTATGTTCAAAATCCTGTTTACATGTAGTTGGGAAAAAATAAAATATTCAAAAAATTTACAGAGGAGGTGTAGATCTCTAAACGTAGGAGTTTCTACTGTAGGCATCTAGGTGGCAGAATGGGTAGAGTATTGGACCCAAAGTCTGTTTTTTTTTGGGGGGGAAGGGGAATTGGGGTTAAGTAACTTGCCCAAGGTCACGCGGCTAGTACACATGTTAAGTGTCTGAGGCCGGATTTGAACTCAGGTCCTCCTGATTCCAGGGCTGGTGCTCTACTCACTACACCACTTAGCTGTCCCTGGACCCAACGTCTGGAACACCTGAACTTAAATACTGCTAGGTGTTTGACCTTGGGCAAATCTTGCCCTTTCTCAGACTCAGTTTTCTAATCTGTAAAATGGGGTATTAAAAGAACCTTCCTTACAGGATTGTTTTAAGGATTAAATGAGATAATGTGTACAGTGTTCTACATACCATAAAATGCTGTGTAAAAGCTAGCTGTTGTGTGCTATTCATTTTAAATATCTCATACTGGTGAAATCCAAAATCACAGGAAGCCAGAGTCGTAGCATCAGTAATTTTATTCATTTGTAAAAGCAACAACAGCAACAAAGAATTCAGATGTTCAATAGCCCAAGGACCATTAAACGTGAAATAACAACGACAAGGGGTCACCATTCATATATACATATAGCTATTTAAAATTTTGAAGTAGTCTTCACATGATCTGATGTATTGTTCACAATGATCCCTTGAGGTAGATGCTATTATCAACTTCATTTCACAGATAAGGAAATTAAGGACGAAATGGTTAAGTGACTCTTCCAAGGATACACACACAACTGTAAGCACCTGAGGAAGAATTCTGAACCCAGGCCTTCCTAATTCCAGGTTATGGGTTCCAGTCAGTATACCCACTGCCTTCCTCAAGTAGTAACATTGTAGCATATCACCACCAATGAGAACAAGACTTATAATAGATATTAGCATGGGACTTTAAATTTTGCAAGGCACAATATGTCCTTTATGTCTTTCCATCCTCACAACAAGCCTGTAGGAACCCAAGGTTTTGTTATTGTTCACTGATTTCAGTCATGTCTGACTCTTCATGACCCATTTCGAGTTTTCTTGGCAAAGCTCAAAAGTTGTTTCCATTTTCCTCTCCAGCTCATTTTACTGAGGAACTGAGGCAAATAGGGGTAGGCAGGGAGAAAAGTAGCCTAACAACCCTGGACATTTAAACTAAGGTTTAGAGATGAAGGATTTAAAGCTCTGGCCCCAGGATTTAAAAACCCACATTAACCTTCCCAAACATTCTGTCTTTTCAACCTTGCCGAATGCCAAGGACTCATGTGAGCCAGGAGCCCAGCTTATATGTAGTCAGCTCCTGCCCTTGACCATTGCTGCTGGACTCAACCTTCCTTTAAAGGGTTTTCTTCTTGCAAAAAAGAGTTCAAGACAAATACCATCCTCCAACCCCCACCCCTGCCACTGTGGAGATAGAGCAAGAGTAAAAATCTCTTTGGGAAGAAAGCTTTCCCTTGGGGAGGGAACCAAAGTCATTTCATGAATTCACTTGAGAGTTCATATTAGAGATATTTAGTGCTCTCTGTCAACTCTGGCCAGCTTCACTAAGGACTGACCTAAACCCTTAAAGCCTGCTTTGCCCTCGCCAACTCAATCTGACCTGCTTCCCAGGTGATGAGCTACAAAAGAAAGCTCAAGTAGTTTAGCTATCGTCCCAGAGGGAGAGAAAGTGTTTCCCCCCTTGACTTTCTAGCATTTGTAAAAGGGTTATTTCTCCTGGCCAGGCCCACCTGGACCAGCTCACTCTCTTTCTCCCCTCACTGCAAAGTGTCCAGAGTTCTGACTATCTTGGCCCAATGGCAAACCTCTGGGGTCTCACCAAGCTCCATTCAGAGCATCCAAGTGACTCAGCACTTGAGCTCTGGGACCATTTTTCAGAGACATAAAAACCCCACAACTTTGCAACCAAAGCATCCCTAGACTGGGAGGGACATTGCAAGTATAAGAGGATCCAGACTACTCAAACAAATTTTATTTGCATAGACCCCAAATATGTGGTCCGGTGTGCTTACATGGGCCTTTGTCCCATATTAGCTTGTTCATAACACGTAAACTACCATTTCAACAGTTCATGCTTCCTCTTCCCCTGGGGACCATTTAAGAGCTTGAAAATGGGACAAGGACAGGAAAATGATACCTTTCCAGTTCTTTTGAAAGTCCCTAACCACTGGGTTGGGGGAAGGGGAAGGTAAAAACAAGCAGGCTCAGGACCAGAAGGGAACTGGGACTCTAGAGATGACCTGGAGAATTAGAAACAGTTCTCTGTGTGTCCCTGTTGTGTGTATGTCTATAAATGATGTGTGTCTTTGCATGTATACTGTTTGAGCATTTGTACTTGTGAGTGTGTGTCTATGGTTTATAGATAAGGTGTGTTTGTGTTTTGGGTTGTGCAGTGTCTCTGTGTGAGTATATATGTATGTGTGCACATGTATGGTATAAGTAATGCTGATGATGGGGGAAATCTATGTTTTTAATGTATGTCTATGATGTATGTGTATACATAGTGCATGTATGTGGGTGTGGGATGCGCATGTAAATGTAACATATGTGTATAAATATATATATATATGTATAAAAATCTGTATGAGTATGGATTATAAATATATGCAGATACAGGAATAGATGTAGATATATAGAAATAGATTAGATATAGATGTAGATATAGATTATAGATAAGAGTAGGAATAGATAATATTTAGAGAGCTGTTACTATGTGCTAAAGGATTTACAATTATCATCTTATTTGATCCTCACAACCACACTGGGAAGAAGGGGCCATTATCATCTCCATTTTTCCGATGAGGAAATGGAGGCAAATAGAGGTTAAGTGACTTGCCCAGGGTCATACTGCTAGCAATTATCTGAGACCATATTTAAACTCAGGTGGTCCTCTCCAAGCCACCTAGCTACCTCCAGATATAGATAAAAATATAGATGTGGATTGATGTAGATGTAGCTTTAGATGTGTGCATGTATTGCGTTTGGCACATATTGTGTTTGGCATGTCTGTGTGTATAAAGTGCATGTGTTTAAATCCGGATGTGTGATGATCCTCAAGTACTTTCTCTAGATCTTGTAGCTCTCTGATTGTTCACATGTCATCTCCCCTATTAGGATGAAACCTCTCTGAGGTCAGGGACTGGATTTTTGCCTTTCTTGGAATCCTCAGCACTTAGCCTAGTGCCAGGCTTGTAGTATGTCCTTAACAGTCCGTTATTGACCTAAATCGCACAAGTATGGCATGGCACATACTCATAGGTAAATGTACACCTATTTCTGCATGTTTGTAGATGGCACTTACATGTGAGAATAGGGTTGGGTATATGTGTTGGTTGTTGCGCATATGTATTTCTCTCTCTCTCTCTCTCTCTCTCTCTCTCTCTCTCTCTCTCTCTCTCTCTCTCTCTCTCTCTCTCTCTCTCTCTCTCTGTGTGTGTGTGTGCCCGTGCGCGCGCGCGCCCACACTCGCTCTTGCTAGAGAGAGCACTCACTCATCCCCCCACCCCACCCCACCCCCACCCCCATGGAAGGCCTTTGGCATCTGGAAGTGTCAGTTAGAAACCCTTTGCCATAAATCATGTGGAGCAGCCTTCACAGGAGACAACTGCCTGGAGATCTGGTCCGCACTCACCCCCAATACACAGATCAAAGACCCGCTTCCCGATCCACAAACACAGTTTGCCTAATGAACCCTCCTCAGCCAGGCGATTCTCTCAGCTTCAAGGAAAGGGATGGGGCAGTGAGCAACCCCCAGTCCTCATCCTGAAGCACCCACCTCGAAGCCGGGGGTGTCTGTCCCATGGCCCTGGGCACAACAGACTCTACCAAGGAAGAGACGACTTCTCAGCGTCTCCCAAAAGGGGAGGAGAGGCTTTGAGGTACAAAGGAGCCCAGATCATGGGGCTGCCCAGAACTCTACGGGTATGCTCCAGAAGAGCAGGTGCCCTAGAGCCCAGACCCCCATTGCTGCCAGGTGATGAAGTCAGGACAGGGGAAAGGGCCTCCAGTTCCATGGAGTCCAAGCAGAGCAGGGAGTGCTCACGGTGTGTGGGGTGGGGGAAGGGGGGGAGCGGGTGGCAGGCGGTGCTCAAGTGCCTCTTTATCTTTAGAGACCAGAGTTCTCTAGCATCAAATTTTCTGAGAGCTCACAGCCAGGGACAGGCCGGGAGTACCTCTGGTGGGGGATGGGAGCACCAGAGATAGAGACAAAGACATGACTCCCCTGTCCAATCTGGAGTGATGGACAAAGCTGAGCAGTTATCTCTGGGTCCTAAGAGCAGTGCTAGGGCAGGTATGATCTTGGCCAGGTGCCCTGCCTTAGGCCAGCTAGTAGGTTGGCTGGCAGCTGGAGGGGATGGCAGCCAGAGACCTCAGCTAACATCCTTTTTCTCTCAGAGGGAAGATCCTCAAACAACCCCAGCTAGGAAAGAGCGGAATGGTGGGCCTAGATCGGTCACTGTGTCTTGGTTACTGAAGAGTTGCTGCTGTCTGGGTGGGGAGAGGGGATGGTTCTGGTAGTTGAGATTCTGGTTTGTTTGTGTTTTTAAATCAATTACCGCTGATTCCCTGACTTGGCCCGAGGAAAGCTGCCTTTGGATCAACCTGGGTCAAAGGATACTGCTCCTCCAGGCAGGATAGCTGAGCTGCTTGGACTGCCTTGGAGAGGGAAGGAGGAGAGACTGAGGGAATGAAGGCGGAGGCAGATAGAGACGGACAGGAATGGTCAGAAAGAAAAACCGAAAGGTACTCAGGCAGAGACTCGCGCAGTGAGGCAAAAAGAATGAGAGAAGAGCTTATGTAAACAAGGGAAGAGACCCACGACATATAGGGACAGAGACACACAGGTAGATAAGTGATACAGGACGCAGAAAGAGACAAAGAGATGGAAGGAGACGCTGGTACGAGCACTGGGCGAAGAGGCTCACCCTGGCTCTGGGTCCAGGCTCATCAGGCATCTCTTACTCTTCAAAGTCCACTTCTTAGGATGATTTGCAAAGTACTTTGATCAGGAACCAATTTTGTAGATCTAGACTGCCCAAATAACCCGCACTTTGTCTGAACCGCCTGCAGCCTTCCCCTAAGCTGCAGCCTGCATCCCCCTCCCCATCATCCCTTCAGTTCTCTTTCCCACCTCCCCACCAGTGAGGAGGAGCAAACTCCCCCGGTTTCTTGGAGTGTCCCAGGCTTCCGTTACAGGTTGCTTAAGGTAAACCAATGGGCCAGAAATGGGCAGCTGGGGCGGGGGTTGGGAGTGGCAATGGGAGGTTAGGGAAACAGACGTGGCCCATTTGTCCTTCTGTTTCGAAATGTCTAACAGTGCCCCAACCTAATGCAAGTCCGTGGCAAAAAGCTGAGGCTTTCAAAGCGTAGAGGCAGGGGTCACAAAGAAGTGAGGTTGTTCTGTACTCTGCCGCGATCCACTCTGAGGGAGAGCCCTCGGCAGGAGCTCTCTCCCTTAAGGGTCCTTGAGGAACTGCGGAGGCAGGACCGCGGAGTAGCTAGTTAGCTACCTTTGGTCCCAGCTCATTAGCAAAGCCCGACTTAATTGGGAAGGCGGGAGGAAGAAAAGACCGGGGCGGAAAAGGGAAAAGGATATCCCATTACAAAACCTTCCCAAACCTAAGAGGTAAAGGAAAAGCCGGCTCTGGAGTGGATATTAATACTGTCTCTGTCTCATTTTCTCTCTGTCTCTGTCTGTCTGTTTCTCTCTCCTCTCTGTATCTTTCTCTCGATGTGTCTGTTTCTGTTTCTCTTTGTGTGTCAGTTTCTGTTGCTCTTCTCTGCCTCTATCCGTCTCTCTCCTCTTTCTGTGTGAGCCTGCTTGTTTTTCTTTCTGTGAATCTGCCTCTGTTTCTCTCTGTCTCTGTCTCTCTGTCTCTGTCTCTCTTTCTCTGTATCTCTCGGTCTCTCTCTCTGTCTGTCTGTCTCTGTCTCTGTCTGTCTGTCTCTCTGACTGTCTCTCTCAACAAAGAGTTACTCTTTGATGTTTCTTTTCGCTGTTATTTCTCTGAAAGAGCTTAAAAATAGGATTTAAATTTGGATTCCCTCCCGCTGCTCCTCTTTACCTTCACCAACATGCCTCTTCGTTGGGTGTCTTTGTCCCTGATAGAGCCTCTTGATTTTCGAGGTGTGGATGATGGCTAAGACTTAACTTTCCAGGGGGACTGCTATCAAATTTAACCTTAATTAGGAGATTAGGGGAAATCAAAAGTTGGTGCAAGATAAGAGAAGGAGGGGTCCTGTGATACTCTAGGATCCCCCCCATTTTTCCAAAATTAGATGCAGGGGGATAGGGGTGTGTGTGTTTGTGTGTGTGTGTGTGTATCAGACAGAGAGACAGAGACAGAGAGAGACAGAGACAGAGAGAGACAGAGAAACCCAGACAGAGTCAGGTATAAACATCAGGCACTCAGAAAGGAGGAAGAGGAAGAGGAGGAAAAGGAGGAGGAAGAGGAGGAGGAGGAAGAAGAGGAAGAGGAGGAGGAGGAAGAGGAAGAGGAGGAAGAGGAGGAGGAGGAGGAGGAGGAGGAGGAGGAGGAGGAGAAGAAGAAGAAGAAGAAGAAGAAGAAGAAGAAGAAGAAGAAGAAGAAGAAGAAGAAGAAGAAATAGAGACAAAGAGATCTCAGAACAGCCAAAGAAGAAAATCATTTTAGTAATATGAAGACATTTTAACTGAACATGAAAGTGCTGATCAAGTTTAGATTTGGAGTGGGATAGAAATGCTCACAAATTCACTAATTGAACTGCTACACTAAAAACCTTTCTGCTTGAAAAGTCTCTTTCCCCGAAGCAGACACTCATTTTAGAGATGGACTCCTTTCATAAATTATCTACTGTCTGAATAGTAACAATGACACCATAGTAACAGAAATGGTAGTTTCCATGCTCATATGATGATTGGAACTTTGCTGATCGCTTTCAATTTATGCTCTCCTTTGAGGCTCCTTGTTTCCCATCCCCCTCACTCACTCACTCACCTTAGTAGCAATCACCAAATGCTTGATTCTGGAGGCTTTGTTGTTTTTTGTTTCTTTTGTTTTTCTTTTCTTTTCCTTTCTTTTCTTGTCTTGTCTTTTCTATCCTTCCTTCCTTCTTTTTTCTTCCATCCCTCCCTCCTTCCCTCCTCTCTCTCTCTCTCTCTCTCTCTCTCTCTCTCTCTCTCTCTCTCTCTCTCTCTCTTTCTGACTGCAGTGAATGATCCATTTGGTCAGATTTTGCTGGTAGTGTATGGCTGATGTGTCTATTTCTTAACTGCGAGATAATGCAAAAGGTAGATGACCCTCTAAGACAGTTCAGAAGTGATGAACAAGGATCTCCATAGAGCTCTGCACAGGATAATCACATCTTGATCTAAATTGGGCAATATATCTGGATCTGGATTTTGGAGTCTATTACCTTAGGTGTATCATAGAGTTAAATCTTATCTGGCATTATTTGGTCTGAGGTCTGTTTAACTTTGTCAACCTCAAAGCTAATACGATCTCTTAAATATGTTTCTATTGTGACTAGGGCTGTAAAGTGAAATAAGGTGAACATTGATGGTAAGGTTGAATTAATATTCTGAAGGCCAGGGCCTGTGTGTGTTATCAGAGGTAGCACTTCCTAATGGAGCAAGATCTGGGTCCCTTAGGACAAATCCTGGCCGTGTGACCCTGGGTAAATCATTTAATTCCCACCCTTCCCTGCCCCTGCCCCAGATTCTCTAGGAGAGAGAGAGAGAGAGAGAGAGAGAGAGAGAGAGAGAGAGAGAGAGAGAGAGAGAGAGACTGCAGAATAGTGGCTGATCTGCATTAATAGGAGTTTCCTGACTGCAGAGACCTCCCCAGGTTGTTGAAATCCTAGGTCTGGGCCAAAATCAAACCAAACCAAACCAAAACAATCCATATTTCTATGGCAATCTATAGTTATAAAATATAGTAAGAAAAAATAAAAGGCAATGCATTCGCTGATTAAGTTTTTAACTATTACACTTTCATGATGTATACATCTATATAGCTATAATCGCATATGTATATCTGGTAATTTATCTGCACATGACTGGGCAGGGTGAGGACATAAATACCACATAGAGAACTAGCTTCAGGTAAAATGTCTCTTAACACAGACCTGAGGGTAAAAATGTATTCTTATATGAAGCCCTGGCATCAGCAAGTTGTTTTAGTATTGAAATACTTTAGGAATTTATTCCTTAAAAAATGTTTTCAAAATCCCTTAGGATGTCTATAAAATAAGTAAAGGAAAAAGCAGATCTATGACCATCTCGGAGGTGATGTTGCCTTCAGAAATACAGATCAAAACTCATCCATCCCTATATATCTGTATATCGATAAATAAGGTACCTCTAGAGAGGTAGATATTAGATAAAACAGTTATCTCTTTGGAGTTATATCCACATCGGTAATCTTTCAATATTATAGAAATACATTACACTTATGCAGTAGCTTTGAGTTTGCAAAGTAGTTCCATCTCC
Organism: Trichosurus vulpecula; assembly: GCF_011100635.1. Classification (NCBI taxonomy): domain Eukaryota; kingdom Metazoa; phylum Chordata; class Mammalia; order Diprotodontia; family Phalangeridae; genus Trichosurus; species Trichosurus vulpecula. The sequence continues at coordinate 12,014,255 of NC_050577.1, forward strand.
TCCTACGTTGTTTCACTTGTCTGTTTAGCTATTTTCCCTTTATATTTATGCTGTATAGACTCATATATGTGATTGGTTCCCCCAGCATCTTGTAAGCTAACTAAAGATATGGGGCAGGTCTGTCTTTTCTTCTTGTTTTCAATTGTTTGGTTCTGTTTTTCTTTGTTATTTTTGCTTTGTATCCCTAGGTCCTGGCAAAGGTTTTTGAGGAATGATTGTTCATAAATTGTTGATAACCATTATATATTTATGTGAAGTATATGAATATGTGAAATATTCATTCACATACACACGTAATCATATGTACATGGAGATATATGTATATATTATATATGCACAACAATTACAATGTAGTCCCATATGGCTGTGCTGATATCTATGTAGATAAGGATATTGATACACAAATAATGCACAGATATATTGTGTGTGCACATATATTATACATATATGGGAGATAGACGTAGGTATAAATATAAAGATATTAGGGGACCAGCAACAGCTGGCTTCGTGAAATCTTTTCCCTGGAATTAGAGCTATTTGCGGAGCGGACACGAAGGGAAGTAAAATTGTATATATCCTCCCAAACTGTCAAACTTATAAAGTACTTGAATTCTTCGAAGGATACTGTGGTTTCTGAGCAAAAACCAAATCTGTATTTTGAAAACCCGCACCCTTAGGCTGAGCAGAAGGCGCCCATCCGGTTAGGGCCCCGCGGGTCCGCAGGCTCCTTCGCTCCTAGGCTCAGGAGCTAAGCGGAGCAGGGCTCGCCTCAGCTGGGCTGGGCTGGGGGTGATGATGGAGAGTGCTCTTCGGTCCGGCCGAGGCCCAGAGCCCTGGAACCCCGCGCCCATTCGCCCTTCAGGCCGTGCCTGCCTGTTGCAGTTGGAAGCTGATTAAGGACCGACATTCCAGGCTCTTCTAATCCCCACCCCCACTCTCAGCTTCCAAACGCCAATTGATTAGTCTCAGCTTTTCCAAACCAGAGCCGATCGGTTTCCCAGGATCAAACGAACTTCCCTTAGTGTGCTGAGAATACGGGAAGGAGAAAGCGAAGAGAACGAGAAGAGATGGGGGAGGTGGGGAATGAAGGAGTCAAGGGCAAGTGCCCTGCTCCTCGTTCCGAAGTCCCCCCAAAGCCGAAGGAGGGGTCCGGGGAGCCCGGGAGGCCGCGGGGGAACCCGGGAAGAGCGCGCTGAGCCGGATCCACCTTGCCGCCACCGCACTCCGGTCACTGCAGCTCGAACTTTCCCCCGGCCGGGCTGACAACAAACATTTAAGCAGAAAAACGTACAGGAACGAGGAGAGTGATTGATACTGGCATTACTCTGCCTGCCTTCAAGTCTTTTCCTTCCTTTGCTGGAGCAGGCGTGGTCAGGTTTGCAAGTTGTACATCTGTTCCCTTCACGTGACATTTTCAGAAAAGCTCAAACATCTGGTCAAAATAAACCTACCTGTTTCACTTTTCAAATGGCAGGCTCCCTTCACCTCTGAGGCTCCCCCCTTCCCCATCTATACACGGACACTCGTCTACACACACCGGGCCTCCACTCTGGTACTCTCTGGAGCTGAAGGCGTTTTGTTGCTGGCCGTCCCTCTCCTCCTGTTCCAATTCACTGGCCACCCCCTGCCCTCCCCTGCCCTACTCTACCCTCACCCTTCCCCGGGAGCTCCACAGTGCCACGGTCTTTAGCGAGCACATCCCTCCTTTTCCTCCTCTTCCTTCTCTTCAGCCTCAAAGCCTCCAAACTCCGACCTAACTTTGGAAGGCCAAAGTAGGCAGTATCTAATCTAAGATTAGTATATACTGTGTATCAGGACTGTGGACAAAATATCTGGAGAGGAAATAACTGGGAGATTCAGGCTTAGTTTAAAAAACTTGAAGTGACCCCCCACCCTATTAATCAAATCCTAAAGTCTGGGGTTGTCTTTGCTTTTCAAGTAATTGCTATTAACTTTGTACAAGAGGAGAGAGAGAGGGAGGCAGGGAGAGAGGGAGGGAGAGAGAGAGGGAGAGAGAAGAGAGCGAGAGAATCCCCTCTTCTGTCTCTCCTCTCGCCCCTTGCCTTTCCTTCTTTTCCCTCTTCTCTTCCTTTTTCTTTTTCTTTCAGTTCTGATTCTGCTCCCTCATTTCAGATTAGGTCACCCTCAGAAATACTCCGAACTATCCCTAGAAATTAGTTAAAATACTAAAAGAAACATCCGACGTTTACTACGAGGCTTTTCCAAAACGAGCTGCTGCCAAGTTCAACCTGCTTACTTTCTCCGGGGCCGGGTGCTATTGCCACAACTGTATTTTGACTTTTTATTCATGGAATCAGATATTTATTATGCGGACTTTATAAAATCACTGGGATTTCTTCCAAGGCTTATCGCCTGGTCCTTATAAAATGGGGGGGGGTTCTATAAAAGGGGGGGACTTTTGTGCAAGTGAATTTAACCTTCTCCACCTTCAAGTGACCTGCCACATGCTCCTTCCTATTTTATAGACATCTGGGAATTCCATACATGCCTTAAACTCCAATTACACACCTTCTTCAAAGGACACGTGCTTTGATTTGCCAAGAACATTAAGGGGGCTACAGTCGCAGGAGCCCTTGCAAAAGTCTTAAGTTTTTTTTTTCTTTTTCTTTTTTAAGTATCCAGTGCAGTGTTTACTGGGGTGAGATTCCAAGGGGGTGGGGGTGGGGGGAGGGGGACTGGACCTGGAGAGGCGCTGGGGTTTCAAACTGTAAAGTCTCTAGTTACAAAGGGTTTTGCAATTTTAAGAAACCGCGGACAAATTCGGTGCCTTTGAGAAATCTACCCAAGGAACCCTTTCCTTCGCCTGTCAGATCGCAGAACGCGTCCAGGGAGAGCTGAGCCCTGGGATATGGGAATACAAAACCTTGGGGAGGTACACGAAGTTCTTTTCCCTCTTCCTTTCTCTAGGCGAATCATCCTGGGGTTGTAGACTCCTGGCTGTAAACTCAGCCTCTTTTTGCTGCTTCCCGGCGGACCACTGTGACCGCCTGCTCTATTCCGGGGTTCTGGGGCCCTCCAGGAAGTGATTGAAGATGGCTACCGCTGCTCACCCCCACCCCCACAGCATCCCGCAGGCTTCTTGCGCATCCCGCAGGCTTCTTGCCCCTCCCGCACGTCTGTCATTTGTCCGGTGTCCCTCCTCTGCCCCCTCCACACCCTGCCCTCCGAAGGTGAGTCCTCGGTCCTCCTGGAATTTTGTTTGGGTTTCCCTAAAGTTTGTTCCCCGCGGGTTTATTTGTTTTCCTTAAAATTACAGATTCAGGGAAAACCGCCTGACATCATGAGAGCGGGACAAATGCTCACTTTGAAAGATTCCTGGGCAGGACTTCAAGTGAAATCATATGCCTGAGAAGAATTTGATACTGGACTAGAGAAAATAGCTAGTTCTGAGTTTGCCAAACCATGGAATGTGCAAAATTTTCCTTATTTATTTATTTTGTTTTTTTCCTCTAAAGGCCAAGTGTCCTTTGAAATCCACATGATCAATTCGATCTGGAAACGCAGAGAATCAGAATCTTATTCCAGCATTAAGGTAGAAAAAGAACAACCAAAGATTAATATCCTGTTAAAGGAGAAACAAAGTGACTAATTGCATGGATGTTTCAGTTCTGTCTTTTTCCTGCTGTGTACCTGCAACTATTCGGGAACTGCTGTCAATCTTTATGGTGCTAAAGTTGCTAAAGCTATGGTGCTGGCATTAACTATATAGAAGGAAAATAACGTCTGTAAGAAAGGTAGTTTTCTGCTCCCCACCCTCATCAGAAAATGGGACTATATGACCATTGTCGTTGACAACGAGATTAAAAATCATTATGTCCACAACAGAGGTAGTACTCCGCTTCCAAAGTGTCTAACACTCCCAGAGGAAAATTTCATCGTTTTCCTCAATGATGCTGACTCTATCTTAATGGATTCTGGCTGAACTACAAAAACCCTGAGCCCAGGCTCGCACCGAAAATAAAATGGAGATGGTTGGGTTTTCATTCCCCAAAGTGACTCATCGTGATTAAAAAAAAAAACGGTGGTGATGATGATGATATCACTGTTATTAATAATCGCTAGTGGCTTAACTCTTATTAAAAAAATAGGTTGTTGATTTATTGCATGTGAAAAAGGTTAGGTGATACAAAAATATTCAGTAAGCAGAAAATTACATTTCGCATGTAATATTTTCCACAATCATTTCCTAAAACTGGCATCAGGGTGTTGGGTATAAAGCACTGAACTGAGAGTCACAGGACCTGGCCTGGTGTTGTGGAATCTCTGCCACTGACTAGCTACATGGCCGTGGGCGAGTCATTTCATTGTTGGTGGATCTTTCTTTCCTCATCTTTACAAAGAGAGCTCAAATAGATAGTCTCTGAGCTCTCTCCTCCAGCTCTAAAGATATGAGAAAACTTTCCACTGACTTTCACACCCTCCCTCCCCACTCCCCCTTTTCAAGTTGGAGATGGGGGCTGGTTAGTGTTTTCCAACTATTTTATGACTAGTTTTTTTTGTGTTGTTACACAAAAAATGAGATCTCTTTTCTCCAAATTCTCCTTTTACAAGATATTGAGAGCTGAAAAAGCACAACAAAAAGAATGAAATTAAAAATAAAGACAAATCTAAGTGTCTATGTTTTTAAAGCATGTGTGTATCTATCTATCTGTCTATCTATATACACACTGATATGAAAGAGATCAAAATGACCTTTTATGGATTGTTGAACCTCTCCATGATAATGTGTAAGAAGACATTGGAAATATCAAATGTTCAGAATGGAAGAGATCAAGGCAATGCTTGTATAGAGAACTGAGGGAAAAGAGAAATCAGAAAATGCCCATCTCAACCTTCACTAATCTCTCCCTATCCCTTCATAGACTTCCTTTCTCCCCCAACCCCCCTTTCCTTTCTTCTCTGATGTTTGTGACAGGGCCACCAAAATCTAAGTCTGATTTTCAAAGTCAGTCCCCCTGTTATAATGGCAACAAATCCAGTGTGTTTCCTGTTGTAAGCCATTATCTAAAAGATCCTGGGTGAGAAATGTACCAAACCGTTAGATGGGCTGTGGATAGTAATTCAAAAATCGGGAAACCAAAACAATCCAGCACTCAAGTCACCCCCGACCTGAGACTCGAAAACCGATCTATTTTGAATAAACACAGGGACCCGCCTGAGACGTGGCCTACATCCATACAGCAGAAGCCAGAGATAGCCTGTGACTCTAATCACTTTTCTGGGTAATAAAATTCAATACAAGCCTCTCAGTTAGGAACTAAACAATGTAAACAACTCCTTTTCCTGAGGTATTAATAACAACCAAGTCTATACCTTACTGTTCCTATCCCCCCTCCCCATCCATATGGAATAAAAACTAAATGGATTGCCCAGGGGCTTTGCTTTGAGGTTAATTTGGGGGTAGAAGAAGATGCAGATAAGAGACTTTGGAATTATAATTTGGAAAATGCCTGAAAATGATAATTTCATTAGAAACGACCAACCATGACTCCTTTAATCATTGCTTAGATTATTGATATATCAGATTTCCCCCCAATATTCTGCTCTGAATATACACACATTTGTGATAGGCCCTAGCCCAACAGCCAATGAACATCTTAATGTGAAAAAGATCTTAGTTTTGAATTTTCTATTGAGTTCATTGAGAGTGCTATCATCTAGGTTAAGATGATTACTTTCAATTTCTCATCATATATTAAAATTTGACTAGCTGCATTCAAATGCTATTTGTGAGTCTTCCTATACACACCCCTTTCTACAAAGTACAAACTTTTCCTTAAAACAAACACACACAATGGAGTGGAGAAGACAACAGAATTCTCTCTGCTAAATTATAGACTATAATTCCAACTTCATTCTTCTCCTTCAAAAGTAATTGTATTCCAGTCTCAAGGTGACCATTCTTGTACCTATTACTCTCCCAAGGTACCTTTCCTCCCCCCCCCAAACCAAGGAGCACCTCAGCAGAATAATAGTGAGGCTGTTCCTAGTTAATACCTTGCCCTGGGTCTACCACAAGACCCTTTATTTGCCCTTTCCCCTGGGTTGTTTATATCAACAGGACCCCTTTCTCTTGGGTGTTTTTACAGTTAAAAGAACAATTATCTAGTTCCAACATAATACTGAATTAAAACAAAAAAGAATGTGGTCCAAACTTAAAGGTTCTTAAAACTTCAATCATATTCATTTATTGCAGAAAAATAATATACAATGATATTTACAAAACAATCATAAAAATATGAATGCACTTAGACACCAGATCTATTTGCATTTTAACATGGGTCATCAATAAATAAATAGAATGTCGTTTGACTTTTTTTAGTTTAGTTTTTTGTTTTTTTCTCAGAGGAAGAATTTTTAAAGAAAGAAGAGAAGCATCTGGACCAGGTGTGTGTAAAACAGTTTAAGCCCAGGGTTTTGTTTTGGTTTTGCCTATTTTTTTCCTTAAATCTCTAAAGGTTTTCTTTTCATTTCCTCTGGTTGTTACCATTTTAAAATGGAGACCATTCACATTGAGTACCTTTCTTTCTGTGGCTGGCAGGCACAACCTCTTGACAATGCATGCATGGGAAAAAATTAAAATAAAAAAAAAACATTCTTCGTCAAGTAACGACAACAACTGTTCAGACTTCTATCAGAATGGAGAGGTGTGAGGATGGCTTGCCCGCTGCCCAGCTGGGAGGCCGTGTCCAAAGCCCCTGGCCTCTTAATTGCTCCCCATGCCTGGATGCTTTGGGTTTGAGAATAGTTCTTGCAATTTTCAAGAAAATCCTTGGCGTTCTGTAATTATTATTATCACTATTTGTAATTATCCCGCTCCAGAGTCTCTAGACTGTCCATTTTCTCCTTCTCTGGAAGCAATGCCATCTGTAAAAATCCAGAGGTGGGAAAAATCTGGGTTATGTTATTATAGCTCAAATTCCTATTTAGAGTTTAGTCTAGGGGGCTTTATTTTTTTTTCTTTTCTCCTCCGTTCCCTTATTGAACTCTGCTCTTTAACGCACCATAGTGGAAAAAGAAGAGCTTTTAACAACCTGGAAGGATTAAAGCAAAAGGAAGTGGGTGGGTGGAAGGAAAGGGGAAGTATGTGTGTGGGGGGTGGGGGGCATGGAATTTGGGACCCCGTCTTTAAGCAGAGAAACAAAGTGCTGAGGCTGAGGCTGAAGCCCTGGAGCTAGCCTGCTGAGGATCTGTCCCAGCTGGAAACAGAGGGATTTTGAGCCGGGGGGCTCCGTAGTGCTACCTCGAAAGGCCATTTCCCGAACTCTGTCCATCAGAGCAGATCGGGGCTGGAGGGATCTTAGGGATCAGAGTCGGGTCCCTGTTTGGATTCTTTGTCTTGCTCAATCTGTCTTTCTGTAAAGGTGTTTGAGCGTACCTGTGTCTTGGTGCCCCTCAGCCTCTCCGAATGACTGCATGAATTCCCATGTGTGTCTGTTTTTCACACACACACACACACACACACACACACACACACACCACAGGCACGCGTGTACATACACGCGCGCGCGCACACACACACACACGCATGCACACCATCTAATCTCGATCCCTTAGCCTCAGTTGTACCCACTGGGAAAAGACCGAAGAAGACGGAGGACTGGGAGCAAGGAGTGGCGGGGCTGGAGTTCCAGTCCCGGAGGGCGCAGCCGGGTCCCTGGGTTGCCTAGGGGAGAGGAGGGGGACTGTAGGGGAGTAGGGGTGGAGTGCAAGGCCTCCATCTGGCCCTTACCTGGGTCTCATGGCCTGCCCGAGCCGAGTGGCGGCCGCTGCCGCTAGTGGGACGCCGACATGGACCAGGCGCCCTCCATTCGCCACACGGAGAAGGCGTAGCTGAGGCGCTCGTGGGCCACGTAGCTGCAGCTGGCCATCTTCGAGTCGAGCTCGTCGCTCTGCAGGACCTGGTAGAGGAAGTCGATGTACCTGGCGGCCAGCTTGAGAGTCTGGATCTTGCTCAGCTTGTCGGAGGGCAGCGTGGGGATGATTTTGCGCAGCGCCGCGAACGCCTCGTTGAGCGACTGAGTGCGTTGTCGCTCGCGCACGTTGGCCATGACCCGCTGGGTCTGCAGCTCCTCGTAGGACTGGGGGCTGCCGCCGCCGCTGCTGCTGCCCCCGCCGCCGCCGGCCCCGCCGCCCGCGCCTGCCGATTTCTTGCCCCTCTTGCCCTGGGCCGGGCTGCCCGGGTCGTCCCCTGCACCTACTCCTCCGCCCCCGCCGCCTCCCGCGCCGCCGCCCGCTCCGGCGCCTCCGCCGCCTCCTCCGCCCGCGCCTCCTCCGCCGCTCCTTCGGCTGGACCTCCGCTTACGCCCCCCGCGCTTGCCGCCCACACTAGGCTGCTGCCGGTCGGGCTCTTCCTCGCTGTTGCTCAGACTGTCGTCGGCTGGGGAGACTGGCGAGCTGGACACGTCCTGCATCATCTCTCGGGCCCCGACGTGGGACTCGCGAGCCCCGGGGGGCGAAGGGCAGGGAAGGCTGGGGGGAGGGGAGGGGGGAGAGGCCAGAGGGGCGCGTTAGCCCGCCAGCTTCGTGGCCCCGGGAGGCCTCAAGAGTTCGGTCCGGCCCCTGTCGGGGCTCCGCTCCCGGTGGGTGCTGCTGCTGCGCGCCCCGCTAGGGATAGGAGGTGGCGACGGCCAGAGCCCAGGGAGGGAGGGAGGAAGGGGATGCGGGGGAGGGGAGAGGGAGGGAGGGGGAGGTGTGGACCGCAGCGAGGTCCCCAAAGGAACCAAACGCTCGCGATCGCCACGGCCGCCCCCTTCTTGCCGGGCCGCTCCGCGTGATGCTTCCCTCGGAGCCCCGTGAAGTGTCTGGGAGTTGGGGGAAGGTCGCAGCCTGAGAGGCTCTTATAGCTCCTGCGGGCCGGAGGCCAGGGCAGCTGCCGCGCCATTGGCCAGACCCGAGGAGGAGGGACTTTATAGAGTTGGGGAGGCAAGTTTCCGCTTTCTGCGCCCCCCGCTTCCCCCTCCCCATTGCCTTCGCTGCGCTCCCTTCCCCGCCCCCCAGCTCTCCTTCCCGGCCGAGCCATTCTTCTTCCAGAGCCTTTCAAACGCGATTCGGCCTTCTCAGGACTGGTGGCCCCGCCCCTCTTCCCGCCTACCCATTCCACACCACCGCTTCACACCCTCCCCCCCCCCCATCCCCGCCCGCCCGCCCCTCCGCTACTCTTTCTCCTCCCTCCTCTCCATCCTCCCCAGCCCCCCCCTTCCCCTCCAAGCCTTGGGCTGCTTAGCTCCCCTTTGCCCCCGGCGCCAGCAACCCGTGCCCCGAAATCCTTGCTGCCCCTACAGCTGGTTCCCGAAGATCCTGGCTCGCCAGCCCTAGGAAACGACTACCCAGCTCAGAGGAAAGCTCAATTCTTCCCATTTCTGCCTGAGCTCTGGGTGGACAGTTTGGGATCCCCTTGGCCCAGCAAATTATGTTTTTGAGGGGTAGTTGGAGGATGAGGGCCAGTCGGGAGTCTAGTCAGAAGAGCCGATGGCCTCCCATTGGCCAGTATACTATGACCTGGACCCTTAGAGTGTCGGCTCGGCCAAGCATCCTCGGATTTGTGCGGATGGCACATAGAACCCCGGAGCCCTTGGGCATTTCCAGGTTTAGGCATCTCTGCTACGGACACGCTTTTCACCCTTCAGAAACGGAGAGGCAATCCCTCTGATCACTTACCGGGTGAACCCTCAGGTCCTAGGAGCCCCAAAGCCCGGTAGCTGCATCAGTTGTTCCAAGGTGGAAGGCAGTAGACAAGACTTCCTAGAAAAGAAGGCCCAGGGGTGTGGAGAGCCCGATGCAGCCACTGCCCTTTGCTGGCAGGGGGCTGACACTAGAAAGCCATAGGAAAACTTAATCCCCTCCGTCCCCACCCCTCCCCCCCCCAGCAGGTGGCGTGTTCCTTTAAATCGCAGCTCCACAAAGAGTGAAGTAGGAATCCTCGGAAGACCACGTGGTCTCCTAAAACTCCTCTGAATGCCCCCCCCCCCCCAACAAGTCGAGGGTGATCTCCTTTTCCCACACGTGCTCCCGTACTCACTCATACACGCATGCGAATTAGGGGAGTAGGAGACTAAGCGTTTTTGCAAAAACAGTAAAAACCAATAAAGAGGAAGGAGGAGGCTACAAATGCGGGGCATGGGAACAACTGGGGCGGGGGAATGGTTTCCCCGCACGGCAAAACATGGATAACCCGAACCGGAGGTTCCTGGAAAAGAGACTTACCACAAACCGTTACCTCGTTTTGGGCCTTACGGAGCTACTCCTCTCCAAAATTTTAAATATCATTTTATCTTATATTAAAGAAACTCATCGGTCTAACAGGGAGCTCTCTCCCCAGGCCGTGGGCTCCGAGGGTCGTTTCCTTGCGTCCCCCGCCTTTCCTTTGCTAAGGGGTGAGCGCACTCGCACTTTCGAAACCCGAAAAGAACTCAGTGCTTCCACTTTGCTTGGCTACTGCCAGCGGGCGGGCCTGGGAGTGAAAGTCCTCACTTTTCCTGAGGACTGGGGCGGAGGAGGTGAAGGCCAGGATGGGTATCCGCAGAGTAGACCCATGCCTGATGACCCCCATTGACTGAAATCCTCAGCAAACTCCCTCTGACACAGGAGCTGGGCTGACAGGGGGTGGGGTGCGTTGTCTAATATTCCCCTGGGTCAACAGATGGAGAAGAAGCTGAATGAGGGTTGGTGGTGAAGAAGGCCTGGAGGTAGGCAGGGAGAGAAGAATCCCATTCGCAGGGAAATAAAAGCACTACCTAGTCTGATTTGATCAGCCTATAATGCCTGGATTTGTTTATTCCTTTAAAATGCATGAATAGCCTAACTCCTGGAGTGCGGGCCAAGCTTATCCCCCATCACTAGAGTGAAATGTTTCGGTGTAGCACACGGTGGGGGAGGGAGGAGCGAAGAAAGAGGGAAATTCTTGTAGACCTAGGTTTTGTCCCTTGTGCACACAAGCTTTAGTGAAGAGAAAGTCTTCTAGGAGTGGCCTTCCGACACTCAGATGGCCGTTGAAGGCCTTAATTCTTTTGGGAAGCAGAAATAAGTGTCTCCGAAGGCTGCAATCTGGGAGCTTTCTGAAACTCCCAGCAACCGGTCAGTCCATAGCATTCATGCCTAGCTCAATTCAGCTGCAGCTTGAACGGCGAGGTCAACAACCTCAGAGGTCCGTCCTAGGATCTTGCTGGATACTTGTTTCTTGCCTTAATTAGTTGGTCTTTTACTTCGATTAAAGCTTGTCATTTTCTCCTCCCGCCTCCACCGGGAAGGAAGGAAGGAAGGAAGGAAGGAAGGAAGGAAGGAAGGAAGGAAGGAAGGAAGGAAGGAAGGAAGGAAGGAAGGAAAAAAAGGAACGGAAAGGAAAGGGAAAATAAAGTCAAAGAAGGGAAAGCTACAAAAATTGAGTAAAACGAAAGGAGAGAAGAAAATAAAGGAAGGAAAGAGAACAAGAAAGTGAGCTTTCTAGAAAAGAAAAAGAAAAAAGGAAAAGGGAAGAGAAGAAAATAAAAAGATGAATTCAATTCTTTCCCTTGTAACTCCTGGGCGGAGAATTGGGGGGTGGGGTGGGGGACACTGCTCTAGGAAGGGGCAGGGCGTAAAGGCGGGCTAAATGTAATTGAAATATTACCGGTACTCTGGCATAATATCAAAAAGTAACGGGCTGGGGACGAAAAGAAAAGAAACTGAGTCCAAAATGAACCAATCCAATGTTTGGTCGGGACTACGCAGCTTTGGTAATTAGGAAGCAGCCCTCCATACGAAATCAGTCATCTCCAAGACGGCTTCTGAACCAGTCTGTGAAGCCAAGTTTCTCTCGGCCTTCCAGAAGCTTCTGTAAAGCTCGGGCGGGGCTGGGCCGAGCCGGACCTGACTAGGGTAGAGCAAGCACCTCTCAGACCCAGGTCACATTCTCTGTCCTCTGGCAGCCAGCGGACTTTGCTCGTCCCAGAGATCGGCGAGGCTGTTGACCTGTAATCCTCCCCGCGACAGCCTTGGAGAACCAGGCTGGGCCCTGGGCAAATTTAATGCTTTTAGTTCCCTGGGCCCGCCAGGGTGTTGCCCTGCTCTGGTTTGGGAGAGAAGTATGAACTAGCCCCTCAGTCCACGGTCAATCGAGCTCTCTCTGCGAACTAAGCAAATAAACGTTTCCGGAGGGCATCCTTGCTCCTCTGCCTGTGTCTGAAGATGCCATAGTTTTTGTACGGCGAAGTTGCGTCGCCTCCCCTGCTTTTCTGGCTTCCCAGAAAATCTCTGCGTACCGAAGACAGATGACACGGAATTGAATTCAGCCACAGGTCCTGGGATGAAAGGGGTCCCAAACGACCCCCTTTACTGCCAAGTATATAGCGGAGCCTAAATAGATGGCCTTCCCTGGTGGGGTCAGCAGAGTCTCTGCGAAAAAGTCTGTGTGCAAAGAAGAAGCTCTCATTTAAACCCCTTAAAACAGCTTTAAGAAGATCCCCTTTACAGAGCTTCCCTTCCAAATAATCAAAGTAGCTAGGTTTAGGAGCTTACTATGGGCCAGGCACTGAACTAGCCTCCCTGGAGCCGAATCACTACAACCTTTACATAATACTGTAGAAATGTGGGTGAGGCATCCCCTCTTACAAATAAATGTGCATGCCGCCTTTCGCCAAGGAATGAGAGCCCACTGAGGGCAGGGACTGTCTCACTGTGGTCTTAGTGCAACCAAGGTCTAGCAGTCTGGACCATTACAGTTAATAAATGCTTGTTGGTTGATTGATTGGGTAAAAAACTGATCGGTTGGACTCAGTTCGGCTTTGAAGATTTCAAGGGCCGAAAAAGTTTGGGTGCACAAAAATCCCTTTGGCCGCTTCTGTGTCTCCATTTTATCCATTTGTCCATTTATCTATTTCTCATCTATCCATCTATCTATTCATTCGTTCATTCATTTGCTTGTTTGCTTATCTATTTATGTTATGCACACGGAAAGCTCCCCTTTCATTTCGTACTCGTGAGGCAGTGGGTTAGCGGACCTAAAGTCAGGAATTTTTTTGTTCAAACTTCGACCGCAGGTACTAGCTTCAGGGCTTTGTCTAAATTTAACCCCTTTTTGTCTGTTTTTTTTTCCCCCTCGATAAAATGAAGCAGTTGGATTCTAGGGATTCTAAGGTCCTTTTCATCTCTGGAGCGATTTTTGTCCTATAAAAAAGATGTTTTGCGCTTGGAATCAAAAGGCTTTTTTCTCCCCTCACTCCCACCTCCCCTTTTACTCCCATTTGCCGCCCCCCCCCCCATAAATCAGAAACAACTTTGCTCTCAAACTGCAAACTTGGCTCATTTGCTGTCCACAGGGAGGAGGAATGTGTGTCGGTCGTGTGAAGGTCTGAAGAAAACAAAACAAAACAGGAAACGCTGATTAGAGAAATCGGCCCCTGAGTCTTTCCAACGACTATATTTGTGGGCGGTGACTTTGGAGCTGGCCACGCCTGGCATCCTCGGAGCAGCCCGAGGACCTCACCTGCAGACCCAGGGAAGGAAGCTTGGCAGAGTCTCTAGTGACCACCGAGGCAAACACAGGAATTCCTGAGCTGGCAGATTCAGGTGGAGGACTGGAGGAGTCTTTCCTGCTGCTCCCTAGGCGTTCATTGGAGCCCAGTGCCAAGGGAAGGCATCTCCTCCTCTCAGATGATCTGAGGACATCGGTTCCCCTCCCAAATGCTCTGTCATCGGAGGAGGGCGGCCAGGAGGCTATTAAAGTTGGAAGAAGACTTGAAGTCCTACCTGTGTTCAGGTTATAAAAGTGACCCAATTAAGTAAGAGAGGCTCACTGGGGGTGGAGTGGGAATGGGGGTTGGAGTGGGTTTCTCAATTATAGAACTATTTATTCAACAACAACTTGGACGACGAGTTTCTTTAGCCTCTTAACCTCATTAATACTACTAAAGAAATCAAAGTCCTTTCTCTCCTGCCCCAAATAAGAAAAACGAAAAGTAAAGCAAAGTAAATCCTAATACCCCTTCATTTTTATCTGTTTGGCTCGTTTTTCAAGTGATAACGTTACATTGGGAGAAAATTTCTATCCCTTTAAAATTCTGGGGTGGGGTCGGAGGCGGACAGTTACAGTTCGAGACAGAAAAGTGGGAGCTCCTCAAGGTGGACGCCCTCTCTCGCTCCTCTCTTCTCTTCCTTCCTTCCTTCCTTCCTTCCTCTCTTTCTCTTTCCCTCTCTCCCTTACTTCCCGACTCTCTTTCTCCTTTCCCTCCTTCCTTCCCCCTCCCTCTTTTTTTCTAACAATAAATTCCAGAGAACATGAAATCTTGAAGGCTAGCTCTTTCAGTTATTGGTGAGTCATTTTCGTCATGTCCGACTTTCCGTGATCCCGTAGGTGGTTTTCTTGGCAAAGACACTGGAGTGGTTTGGCATTTCCTTTCCCAGCTACACATGAGGAAACTGAGACCAACAGGGCCAAGCGACTTGCCAAGGGCCACAAGCCGAATTTGAATTCAAGTCCTTCTGACTCCAGCACCGGCTCTTTGATACCATTATTGACTGGTGCTATCTTGGGAAGGTAATATCCAAATTCCACATAAACCTGTGAAGTCGACTCTCACCTTACTTATTTCAGAGGAATGTTGGAGAAATTATTGGGCTCACTATGTGAAATGAATCCAACCAATTATAAAGTGCATGCTTAATCTTCTGTATTATTGCAATGATCGCCTACCACCTGTGGCAATCACTGTTGGAGTCTTCTCTTTCCATCTTGTCTTTTGGTACTTTCGACTTCAGGTAAATTAATCCATTTGTTTCTATAGAAGCTTCCTTACATTCTATTCATGTAAACTATGAAACATTATCATTCTGTACAATTTCTCATTCTCTTGCCTGAATTTCCTATGAAGTCCCACTGGCCGTTGTTGGGTTCACATTTTTTTTCTTCATCTACGTGCCATTTAGATACTGACCACAAGAGGACGCACTTTGCCAGAGAACTCTTGGAAAACTCTAGCCACAAGAGAGGAAAACCATGACTAGAGGAGATGGTGAGAAATCACCAAAATCCGTGTCTGTCTCTTTGGGAGAAGGGTATTTGATTTATATAACTTTGGTTCACATCACATTTTGAGAGCGCAAAGGGATTTGCATCAACTCAATACTGCACTTTTAAAACGAGCATGTGAATTTTTTCCTTCAACGACCATAGAGAACAGCACACCGAGATGGGAGCATTATGATTAAAGACCAAACAGGAGGCTAAACGACTCTGAGCCTCGGTTTTCTCATATTCAGATTCTAGGTAATCGTACATGCAATCTCCACCTGACAGGTGATTTAGAAGACTCGAGGAAGATAATGTATTGAAAGGAGTATATGGATATAATCTATTATTACTAAGAATTGGTATTTCACATTAGAAAGACTGTAATTTCTGCCGTTCAATTTTAGTGCAGAGTTGGAAAGAAAACATGTTTTTTTCATATAAAGGTATTCAAAACATGTTTATTTCAGATTAGGAATATTTGAAAACAATTTCCTTGAGAGTCTCCTCTCTCCAAAAAAAAAAAATCAGTTTTATTATTTGGGCTTTATCTTATGGAAAAAATGTTTTCCATACCTCAAACATCTGGATGTTGATTTTATTGCATTCAGTCATATAATTAAAGTAGCTTTTTTTTTTCAGAATCATGCTGTTTTCATGAGAAGTAATGTATTTTGTTTACTAAAGCTGAGAAGATTAAAAAAACCCAGCAGTTTAAAATTGTAACCCCCCTCCAAAAAAAAGCTGCCTCTTCTGGTTTCCCCTTCTATTTGCTTTATAGCATTTATTTGTTTAAGGATTGATCCTCACTGGATCTGTGATTTCACTGAGGTGGGGAACTTTCTATGAGTAAGTTCCCTCTTCTAATGCAGATTCATATCTGCAGTGTACTTAAAGCCTTAGAGACTTGTAAGGGCCTTGAGAAGGGAAAAGACCTGGCCAGTGTCATGCAGTCAGAACCGCATCAGAGGCACTGTCTCTAAGCTAGAGGTCCTAGGTTCTAATTTGGCCTCTGGATCTTGCTACCTGTGTGACTTTGGACAATAATGGACTTTACCTAGCTGGTTCAGAAGTCTGTGCCATGGCTAGGTCTCTTCTAGCACCAGGTACCTCCTGCCTTTAATGCTTTCTATTCACTCTGCCATGCTTCCATTCTACAACTATTATTTTCATTGATTTTTTTTATTTGTTGAGATAGTACCAAGATTTTCCTCTGTAATTATTTCCTCAGAGGGCAAGCCAGTATAATAAAGAAATTTTTTAAAAAGGGAAAATAAAAATTGGAAAAAAAGTTTTTTTTTTTAAAAATCTGATGATTTATCTATAAGCCTTAGAATAACTAGACCATTTAGGCTTGAGGTAAAATATAATGACCCCTATTTAAGAAGAAGAACAAGAACAAGTTCTTATATGGTACTTTAAGGCTTGCAAAAGCACTACACAAATATTGTTATTTTACATGTGATTTCCTCCTGTTAGCTTTGGTGAATTTTTAAAATTGTGTTTATTTTAATTCGCCATGAGTGGGGCATTTATTTTCACTTATTTTATTTTCAGTTAACAAAAATCTACTTCCCCCCTCTAGTATCCCTGCCCCAATACAACCACTGGGGGAGAAATAACTTTATGAAAATTATGTACATTCAAGAAAAAAGAACTAATTTAAGGAGTTTATTTCAAAAAAAGTGAAGAGTTTGGTCACAATTACCCTGACACTACCCTCCCACCCTGTGAGAAAATTCCTCACAGTTAGGGGGAGTTTGGGCTCTCTCTCTAACCTTACATATTTATTTATCTCTAACCCTGGTTTCTTACTGGCCGAGGCAAAATGCAGTTTACCAAAAATGTTTAGGTAATGTAAAAAGCATATTATATTATAATACCTGTGTCTAGATAGGCACTGGGGAAGGAGGTTAACCTTGCCTTGGAACATCCCTCAGACTGTGGTTTCTGCTCTGGGATGTCTGTAAAGCTGATAGCCATTTTTGGATATCTCACTTCTCTCTCACTTTTCATTCCTGCTTTCCCACTTTAGAGGTAAGCTTGAAAGATAGTTTGCAGGACTTAGACTTAGTCTCTCCTTTAGAATCATTGGATAATTTATAGATGATGGCTGGACTCAAAACAAAGTTTCCCAGCCTATTTGAATAGACTACTAGACTGGAGTCACTCAACTTCATCTAATGACTTCCAAATACTTTGCATACTCAGTCTAAGGTCTGTTGACTGAATAAAATGTGTCATTACTTAATTAAGGAATCAGAGCTAAAATGAGGTGGGATTGCTGCAATTCTTTCCTTATTTATCCAAATTTCACACCTGTAGACTCTTCTCTGCCCTCACCTTTGTAAAGGTGTATGAGAACATGTCTTCTCCTATGTCTTTTTTTGGCATAAACTTTGTTCTTTACAATTTTAAAAATTAATTTTTATTACTTTCTGATGATTGCTATTTCCATTGTGGTAATTAAATAAATTGTTTTCCTGCCTCTACTTAATTATCTTACTTCTCATCTACTTTAATGGGTCTTTCAATGTTTCTCTGTATTCATCATACTCTATTTCTTACAGCACAGTAATTACTATTACCTTCATGTACCATTATTGGTTTAGCCATTCCCCAATTGGTGGACATCTACTTTTCCTTCAGATCTTGGATACCACAAAAAGATGCTATAAATATTTTGGTTTATATGGTATCTTTATTTTTTGTCAGTAATTTCCTTAGTGTATACCCAGAATAGTGGAATATGTGGGACAAAGTATGTGAAGATTTTTATTTACTTTAGTTGTACAATTACATATTGCTTTTCAGAATGATTATACTGATTCATAGCTCTGTAAGCAATGCATGAGTTTCCCCACTCACCTAAAATTTGCTCTTCTCAACTTTTGTCATGATTTCCAATTTTTAGTTATTTATTTTTAAAGCAAAAGTGCATTGCAGTTAATGAGTTTTGATCATTATTAGAAGAATTTCAAGGCACCTTAAGTATCCCCAAAACAAGTTTGGCAATTACTGCTTGGATGAGTAAGAAACCTGACCTATTTTTCTCATTCAGTATGCCTGTACTTAGATACATTTGTGTAGACTATGGGGCAGGGGGAATGACAGCCATAAGGGTAGGAGGAAAGGAAAAAAGTAGTTAAATAGAAATATAAGAATTAGAAATAAAGGCATATGGAATAAGAAAAGTAAAAAGAGCCATGCCCATAGTTGTCATTGGAAAATGGCGTTGCCAATCACCTTCCATAATTGCCAAGAATATCAATGCTACAGGTTACATATATTGAACTTAACCTTTGTCTTACTATACTTTCATTGTAGTCTTGCAGTATTGGAAGATTAGGAAGGGAGAGAGAGAAGTACAACAAGACCGTTCTGTTATAGGTGGTTGGTAGCCTTTTGGGGGTCACTTGAATATGTCACGGTGAGAGCACTTGATTTACTGCTGGAACTTACTTCTTGGGTTTGTCATGCCAAAGGGGAACAAGCTATTATGCCCTGGAAAACAAAACAAAACAAAAACATTGTTTTTTTTTCTTTTTTAAATAACAAGAAAGAAGAAAAAGGAAACAAAATGAAGACAACCTAAAACTGAGGTCCAGTCATCGTACTCATCCGGAAGGAGCTGACATCTTACTTGAATTTATCTCATTTGACTTCTGGAGCAGAAGTTGAAAAAAAATCAACCACACATGGAAAACTTAGATGGCAATTAAGGAAAAAAGAAAAATCCAGGGCTTTTGTGGACTGCAAGTTCAATATGGTCTTGGAGCAGATGGCTAAATCCAGAGAATCAGGGAGGAAGGGCTTCAGCCCTTCCCTAAAGGGAAGTTTTGTGAAGAACTCTCCAAGGTGAGAAATGGCCCTCAGGAGTAGAGGAGAGTGAGGAGGAAGTGGAAACTCACCTCCATGAGGGAGCATGACAAAGGAGATTGATGACTATACCTGAAGTTGGGAAGAATTGAATTCAAGTGCTGAATCAGATACTTAAGAGCTGTGTGTGCCAGGGTAAACTTCTTCACCTTGATGGGACTCATTTTTTTCTCTCATCTGGAAGATGAGGGAGTGGAACTTGATGGACTCTGAGATCTCTAGCAGCTCTCTAAGATCGTGTGAAGGTTCTGGGCACCATTTCAGGTGAAGTCATTGACAAGCCAAAGTATGACCAGTCAGAGAGGACAAAAAAGTTAAGAAAAAGGCCAGAAGACATGCTACTCAAGGTCCTCCATCTGAAGAACCCAAGGCTCTCTTAGCCTGAGGAAGGGATGCCTTTGGGAGAAGGGTCAGAGGGAGGGCCAACAGTCTTTACCCATCTGATAGGTCAGACTTTTCTTCTTGACTCCAGACTGCAGAACCAGAAGCAATGGGTAACAGCTTCAGAGAAGTGAGTTTGAGTTAGGAACATTTAACCTAACAACTTAAGAGCAGAATAAGCTGCCTGAAGATGAAATTTCTCCATATCTGTAACTTGTCAAAGGAAGACTAAATTATCACTTTGGCAAGATACTTTAGAGGGGCTTCCTCTTTAAGAGCACTGTCAAACTCAAATAGAAATGAGGGGATCCCCAACTGCCACATATTGACTTAGAAATCTGCATGTTAATATTTTTATGTTCTATTATATTTTTATTTATTCAGTATTTCTCAATTACATTGTAATCTGGTTGAAGCAGCATTTTGAAGTGTTCTCCATTGCTTGTGTAGGGATGAGGATTCAGGGAGGAGCAGGTGAGCTCTCGGCTTGAAATCACGGAAAAGGTCTCTCAACTCAGTTCTACCCCCAAGTACCTGCATGGGAATGGGCAAGTATCATTCTGTGTTCCTGTTTCCTTCCCTAAAAACAAACAAAACCTTAGAACCATTCTGAAATGTTTAAATGGACTTGTTATTTCCCTCACGTGACCATCATACCTACCTATGGCCTTTCATTCTGGTCGTGTATTTCTATAGAATCTTCATAGAGGACCCAGCCAATGTGCTAGAAACCTGATCTTTGAATATTCTATGGATATCCTAGATGGATATCATCCAGTGAGTTGTACTTCTTGGGCTTCTTCAGTTTCTTCATCTATTAATGATGGAATTGGGTTAAGTGATGTCAGAAATCCAGCTCTAGCTCCTTGAGCCTATCTCAGATTTGTCAGTTTCCTTTTCTTTCCTTCTTCTTTTTTTCTGGCAAAATGAGGGTGTTTTACTGCAAGGCATATATATACCCTAGGGAAGTCAAAGGCAAAAAGAAAAGTCTCTTATTTAAGCAAAATATTCATAGGAGCAATTTTGTGGTAGCAAAAATCTATTGGAAAAAGTGGGCACCATTCAAATGAGGAAAAGCTGAAGAAACTGAATGAAAATATACATGAAAATACACACATCCGTATGTGCATGAATCTAATGTGTGTTATTACTCTGTAAGAAATAACAAGGGATATGGCAAATAAGGGAAGATTGTATGAATGGGTAACTTTGCTGTTCTTGGCATGTCCTCATTGGTTGTGAACTGTATCCTGTACACATCCATTGCCCTCTGCATATACTGTTCTTCTTGAGGTCTTCACAAGCAATGATGTTCCATGTTTCAGTGTCATAAAGGAACACTGATTAAAAAACAAAGTAAATTTATACTGAACAGATGAGTCTTTAGTGTATTAGGTATTAGGTATTAGGGGAAGTTTGGGGTCAGTAGAAGAGTTCTGTAATTTCCTCAAAGTGATCTATAACAGCTCCATTGATGGATCCTTTTCCACTCTGGGCCAGTCATTGTTTAACTGAATTGTGTGTCCCTGGATGCTCCTACTCTTGTACAAACTCTATAAGATGTCCATTCAGATGCATATTGAAATCTAGACAATAAATATTTTTCATCCTTTAGGTCTTTTCTGCATGACTTTTCTGTGAGGTCACACTCATTTGAATGATTGCATATATTATGTACCTGTGTTTGCATGTGTGTTCATGTGGGATTGGTAATCTACAATATTCAGTAAACATGTTCTATATTATATAAATAACATTGTTATATAAGACATATTTAATATATTATATAATTTGAGTTACGTATATTTACTTATATGTATTTATGTACAGAAAATCTGCAATGAATATGCACATAAAATAAATGCAATGTAGGCTTCAGGAGGAAGGGTATAAACAATTGGATGGATGGATGACATATGGGAATGGACCTGTGGGGGCCATCCCACAAAGCATGTTCTATGTCCACTGGCTACTTTTGAGTATGTCAGTTCTTGGTGCTGAACTGAAGGACTTGACATTTTTTTGGCCCCTGTCATGGCGGCAGGTGGAAGGGAGGGATATCAAAAGAGGATTGACAACTGAGAAAGGAGTAGCAGCCCATGCTGTAGACTTTAATGGGAGAAACAGCCTCTCATCTTACTCTCTCCTAAATCCTCTGTAGGATTTAAAATAGAGGTGTGGAAAAGGGCTCCTTCTGCTCCTCCCACCCCAAATTATGGCAGATGCTCATACATGACAGCATGTGGTGCTCTGGGTAAGCTTGAGTCAGTATTTCAAGACCATGAATTTCTTGTCTTTCTGTCTTTAAGCATAGTTGACCCAGCAATGATCCAGAGAGATGGATGTTTCTAGTCTGAGAAACAACTTCATGAGTTTGAGAGGTCAGGAGCATTTGAGTCCTTTGGTCAGTGCTGGTTATAACGCAGTAGGTATTCTCTGTAGCTACCATCAGGCTTCTCGGGGGAGATGACCAATGACAGAAGGCTGACCCCAATCCTTTACTTAGCTTTCAAGCAGACATGCACCATGAGGGAGTTGTTCAGACAGTGCCAAGCAAATGTGAAGGCAAAGGGCCTATTCAATGGTCCCCCTAAATGTTCCATATTTTCATGATTTAAGTATCAGCCTTGCTGGTGAGTGTAATGGGAATTATGGCTTACTGTATTAAGTTTCAAGTCTTCATTGAAATGGCCATATAAGTCTTTTGCATTTTTAGCATTTCCTTTCTATTTAGGAAACAAATAGCTGTGCCATGCCTGATATACATTGTCCACTGGTTCCCTTCCTCCTTCCTTCTGGTGAGGTCCTAGACATGAGCCAAATCTGCATATTTCTTCCCAGGACTTGAGGGTTCAATTATTAAGTTGGGAAGAGTCTGAGAAAAGGAGCATGAGCCATCTCTTTAGAGGCCGGGCTCCCCCAGGATTGAACTTGGTCTGTGTTTGAGGCAAGGGTTGTGGCTGTTTAGTGGGAGAGGGTATTCCCAGTTTCCTGGATAGTTCCTGATACATCATTGCAGTCCCACGATCCTAAGAGTCTTTTTATGATAATTCTTCCTGAACTAAGTTAAACATTGGCCTAAGTCAGGCCTGGGCATACTGTTCTCTTTGCTCTGATGTTTCTGCATTTGTTGTCTTCCATTCTACAGGGCTGTTGTTGGGATCAAATCAGTTAAAAATATACCAAGTAACTGATGAATCTGAAAAAGAATAATATAATAGTCTACTATTATTAGGTCTGTAGATAACATTGAAAATCAGTTTCTGGGAGGAACACATATGATTTACATGCATTTTTGTTGACACCCATAAAGATTTCAATTCTATAAAATATACTACAGAAATGAGAATCGAAGGTGAAAAAGGACAATAAAGAGTCTCTTGATGGACATGATGATTGCTGCTTCCTACCAAGGTTAATATTTGTGAAACAGCTGTGATCCACACTGCTGAGATCATGAGTCCAGTGAAGGACTAGATCCTTGGTATGGAGGTGATGTAGTCTTCTCGATGTCTGTGACAACAGAGTCCAATCTCAGAATGATAAAGATTTTGTGTGCAGATTTAGTGATGGAATGAATGCTTGCAATCCGAGGACCAACCTACCAAACGTGGGTGTGGCTCATCACTGGGTTGGCTATGAGGAGATCAATTTTGTGGCCATAAAACTCCTGAAGATGATTTATAAAGGCCTAGAAGAGTTATGTCTGCATTGGTGGAGGGGGATTCCAAAGAATCATTGGTCTCTGAAGCACTGACACCAAGTTTGAAAGATAATAAACACCTCTAAAGACTATACCTCCTGAGACTGGGTGGGGGTGGGAGATCAAGAGTAGAAAAGGAAAAGAAATGAGGTAGGCGGAGAGAAGGAAAAGATGAAGCGTGATTCTTTCTTTTCTCTATTAGGCCTTTACCCTTGTGACATGAATGATGAAATGAAAAACCAGGACAGGTGTAATATAGGACGGGAATCTGTTGAAAATAAATTACAGATGACGTGAGTATTAGAAAGTAATCACTAGTTTCATTAGGGGGCGGAGACAAGATGGCGGCTGGAAAGCAAGGACTAGCATGAGCTCCCCGCCCAGCGAGTCCCTCCAAAAACCTATAAAAAAGGCTCTGAACCAATTCTAGAACTGCAGAACCCACAAAACAGCAGAGGGAAGCAGGGCTCCAGCCCAGGACAGCCTGGATGGTCTTTGGGTGAGGTCTATCCCACACGGAGCTGGGAGCTAGGAGCTGGGAGCTGGGAGCGGAGCGGAGCAGAGCCCAGCATGAGCAGTGCGGACCAACCAGACCAGGAGCCAGCGGAGCGGGCCCTAGCACCATGAATCACTGAGCTGCAGCAGTTACCAGACTTCTCAACCCACAAACACCAAAGACAGCAGAGAAGGTTAGTGGGAAAAGCTGCGGGAGTGGAAGGAGTTCATAGTTTGGCCACTGCCCCTGGGGCAGCAGAGGTGGGGCAGCTACAGCTGCAGTTGCTTCTGGCCCCAGGCCCACCTGGTGGGAGGAATTAAGTGGCTGATCAGAGCAGGAGTGCACAGACTGCTGAAGATCTCAGCCCAGTCCAGGTTGGGGGTTCTTAGGGAAGGAGGAGTGCTGGAGTGGCAAAGCTAGTGCATCCCCCCCAAACGTGGAACATAGAACTCTTTAGTCTACAAGCAGTCATACCCCACTGAAAAACTCAAGGGTCAAGTTAGGTGGTTGGGAATATGGCCAGGCAGCGAAAACACACCCAGATTCAGTTTCAGACTTTGGATTCTTTCTTTGGTGACAAGGAGGAACAAAACATACAGCCTAAAGAAGTCAACAAAGTGCAAGAGCCTACCCGAAAAGACTCCAAGAAAAACATGAACTGGTCCCAGGCCATGGAAGAGCTCAAAAAGGATTTGGAAAAGCAAGTTAGAGAAGTAGAGGAAAAATTGGGAAGAGAAATGAGAAGGATGCGAGAAAACCATGAAAAACAAGTCAATGACTTGCTAAAGGAGCCCCAAAAAAATACTGAAAAATACACTGAAGAAAACAACACCTTAAAAAACAGACTAACTCAAACGGCAAAAGAGCTCCAAAAAGACAATGAAGAGAAGAATGCCTTGAAAGGCAGAATTAGCCAAATGGAAAAGGAGGTCCAAAAGACCACGGAAGAAAATACTACCTTAAAAATTAGATTGGAGCAAGTGGAAGCTAGTGACTTTATGAGAAATCAAGATATTATAAAACAGAACCAAAGGAATGAAAAAATGGAAGACAATGTGAAATATCTCATTGGAAAAACCACTGACCTGGAAAATAGATCCAGGAGAGATAGTGTAAAAATTATTGGACTACCCGAAAGCCATGATCAAAAAAAGAGCCTAGATATCATCTTTCAAGAAATTATCAAGGAGAACTGCCCTGATATTCTAGAGCCACAGGGCAACATAGAAATTGAAAGAATCCATCGATTGACTCCTCAAATAGATCCCAAAAAGAAATCTCCTAGGAATATTGTTGCCAAATTCCAGAGCTCCCAGATCAAGGAGAAAATACTGCAAGCAGCCAGAAAGAAACAATTTGAGTATTGTGGAAACACAATCAGAATAACTCAAGATCTGGCAGCTTCTACATTAAGAGATTGAAGGGCTTGGAATACGATATTCCAGAGGTCAATAGAGCTAGGATTAAAACCTAGAATCACCTACCCAGCAAAACTGAGTATCATGCTCCAAGGCAAAATATGGCTTTTCAATAAAATAGAGGACTTTCAAGCTTTCTCAGTGAAAAGACCAGAGCTGAATAGAAAATTTGACTTTCAAACACAAGAATCAAGAGAAGCATGAAAAGGTAATCAAGAAAACGAACAAGAAAAAGAAATTGCAAGGGACTTACTAAAGTTGAACTGTTTTGTTTACATTCCTACATGGAAAGATGATGTGTATGATTCATGAGACCTCAGTATTAGGGTAGCTGAAGGGAATATGCATATATATATATATATGTTTATGTATATATATATATGTTTATGTATATATATATATGTGTGAATACAGAGAGAGAGAGATTGAGAGAGAGAGAGGGAGCAGATGCTGGGTGAGTTGAAGATGAAGGGAAGATATCTAAAAGAAATGAAATAAAATTAAGGAATGAGAGAGGAATATATTGAGAGAGGGAGATAGGGAGAGACAGAATGGGGTGGATTATGTCACATAAAGGTGGTACGAAGAAGCAGTTCTGTGGAAGGAGGGGAGTGGGCAGGTGAGGGGGGAATGAGTGAATCTTGCTCTTATCAAATCTGGCCTGAGGAGGGAATACTCATACTCAATTGGGTATCTTACCCCACAGGAAAGAAGAGGGAAGAAGATAAAAAAGGGGGGGATGATGGGGGGAGGGCAGATGGGGGTGGAGGTAATCACAAACAAACACTTTGGAAAGGGGACAGGGTCAAGGGAGAAAATTCAATAAAGGGGAATCGGTTGGGAAGGAGCAAAAGTTAGTCTTTCACAACATGAGTATTGTAGAAGGGTTATACATAATGATACACATGTGGACTATGTTGAATTGCTTGACTTCTTAGGGAGTGTGGGTGGGAAGGGAAGAGGGGAGAGAATTTGGAACTCAAAGTTTTAAAAACAGATGTTCAAAAACAAAAAAAAGTTTTTGCATGCAACTAGAAAATAAGATACACAGGCAATGGGGCATAGAAATTTATCTTGCGCTACAAGAAAAGAAGGGAAAAGGGGATGGGAGGGGAGTGGGGTGACAGAAGGGAGGGCTGACTGGGGAACAGGGCAACCAGAACATACATCATCTTGGAGTGGGGGGAGGGTAGAAATGGGGAGAAAATTTGTAATTCAAACTCTTGTGAAAATCAATGCTGAAAACTAAATATGTTAAATAAATAAATTTAAAAAAATTAAAAAAAGGGGAAAAAAGCAATCACTAATAAATGCTGTAAATTTTTCAAGGTGTTTAGGAAAAATATGCAATGATTCAGTGGCAAAGTCTGAGAGTTAATGACAGACGACAGGCTAGAAAATTTGTGTTTTGCCTTGGAAATGCTGTTAGCAGTTGAGATTTTTTCCAGGGGAAATCAATTTATTAATTAAGCAACTTCAGTCTGAGACTTTACCTTCCTTTTCTTATCTTGCCTCTTTGTATGGTCAGCAAGAAACTCATATGTGCTGGGGCTCCATAGAGAGCTAACTGGCTCCCTCAAAGGCCCAGGCTTAGAATTAGAGGTTTAGCAGTAGGAGGGTACTGCCAACATACGTAAACAGGTGCTTGGCCTTTGCTCACTCTGTACTATGTGAAGGTCTTCTACCTCTCTCCATCCTTAACTTTTCTTTAAAGAGCTGCTACACATCTTCCTTACATGTATATCTCGATGGTCTTGCCTATTCTTAATTTATTAAATTGCCCTTTTTGCAATATTGAGTGTTTACTATAGGCAGTTAGGTGGCACAGTAGATAGAGTGCTAGGCCTGGGGTCAGGAACACCTGAGTTTACATCTGGCCTGAGATACTTCTAGCAGTGTGACCATGGGTAAATCACTTAACCTCTGTTTGCTTCTGTTTCCTCGACTGTTAAATGTGGATAATAATAGGAGGTACATCTCAGGGTTGTTGTGAGGACTAAATGAGATAATATTTGTAAAGCACTTTGCACAGGGCCAGGCATGTAGTAGGTGCTATATAATATAAGCTATTATTAGCTATAGCCTCTGACTTTTCCCGAGATGCTGCCTCATCTTGGAACTTCCCTCAGCATCTAAGACTTCCTCACCTTGGAACATCTAACCAGCTCTGAGGACTTTTCAATATCTCTCTGTAAGGCCCTTCTGCTTCTCCCATTTGTGAGTTCTTCTTGAAGCCTCTATTTTTAGGGGAGTCCAAGTTGGCCTTCATTCTTCTTCCTGGCCTCTTCCTGGCTTCCTAACCTCAAAACCTTTCCCAGCCCCCATCCTGATTTTCAGTTCCCTTTTGCTTCTTAAGGTTCATCAAACTAGAAGTTCCTTGAAGGCAGGGACTATATATTCTATTTGGTAAATTTCCATCAGATATACAGTAAAGTGGATGTATTGACGAATGGTTTTAGCTACACTAACCAGAATGGAAATATGTAGGAGGGTGGTAATCTGTGAGTTGAACAGTTCATGTATCACGCCATCATCATATATGCTGAAGTTATACAGACAGCCTAAAACATGGGAATTGCTTTTTGCAATATCTAGTCTATCCAATCCAATAAACATGTATTAAGCAACTACTATGTGGCAAGCAATGTGCTAAGCACTGGGGATACAATTAATAAAAAAGAAAGACATTCCCTGCCCTCAAGGATCTTAAAATCTAATGGGACACAGCACACAAAAGGAGGCAGGAAACAAGGTGGGTTGAAGACACAAGAGGGTCCCTGGCCTGGGGGTATGCATCTTCTTCTATACAGCTGAAACCAGGCAAAGCAGCAGATGCATAGTGGAGCGAGCCCAAAAGTCTAGTTACTGTTCTCCAGAAAGGAAGGTATTGGGAGGAGTTTGGTACTCCACCTTCCAGCCCTCCAATCAGAGGAGAGAGGAGACTGAGGGAGGTGGTGTCAGTCAACGCTTGAGTTAGCAGCACTGTGGCAAAATCAGAGGTGATGATCATAACCTGGGAGGAACATCTTGTTCTGGGGAATTGAAACCAAGCAGAGCAGCAGATGCAGAGTGGAGTAAGTCCAAATCAAAATTTTGTCCTGTTTTCTTTACTATTATAAATTCTCAGAATGCCAGACTAAATTTGAAGGAATTAGAAGAGAGGCTTAGCCTGGTGTGGAAAAACAAAAGATTTAATAGGGGCATAATGGCTGTATTTAGTTATCTGAAGGACTATCTCATGGAAGAGAGATTTAATTCTTTTTCTTCACTTTTGTCTTAAACATCCTTTGGTTGGTACTACTGTTGTGGACCACCCCCACACCACCTCCTACTCTTTTGGCAATAGATCTCCAAATTTTCTTTGACTTGGGAATGACTAGGAGCAAATGGAAAATGTTTCATGGAGGCAGAGTTGGGCTTGATGCAAGGGAAAACTTCCTGACAATTGGAGTTGCCTAAAAATGAAGTGTAGGTGGCCTTAGCAGGTGGTGACGTTCCCTTTCTTGAAAGTCTTCCAGGAAAAGCTCAATGACCACTTGTAGCATAGTCTATACAGCAGATTGTTATTCAGATAAGTCCCTGCCAATTTGGGGATTCTTCAGTTCTCTTAATGGCAAAATATAAACTCTCCCCCAAGTGTATATGCAAATTAAGGACAACAAGAAAAAAATCTTTCATGGGATTGTCAAATAACGTCCTGAGAAATGTCCTAATTTCCCGTGCAGAGAAAGGTCTGCTTGAGTAATAGTTGCAACTGTATCTCAAGGAAAGGATCAGAGACTCAGAGCTGAAAGAGGCTCTGATAGTTTATGAAGTTCAAAATCCCTGTTTTATTTATAGAACTCTGTATGTAGGTATCCATTCAACATATCCATCCATCCATCCATCCATCCATCTATCTCTAGCTATCTCTCTATCTCGCTATCTATCTATATAGTCTCTGTCTATCTTCATGAAGAACATTGCTTTTCTCTTTCCCAGCAAGAAGGATGCATCCTTTAGCTCTGGCAAATGGGGCTAATATTGAATATTGTAATTCAGTAGAGTTAAAGGCTTTAATGGTTCATTGTTCCAGCTCTTTTGTTTTCTCTTCTTTTGTTTGTTTTTTTCACCCTCTATCAGTTGATAAAGGTCTCCCCATGTTTCTATGAACCTTTGTACTCATCTCTTCCATATAGCACACTATTATTTAAAGATATTCATATATCATTGGACATTTAGTTTTCCCAACTTTTTGTTGGCACAAATAATGGTGCCCTAAGCAGTTTCTTCCTACTAAATATGAGCGTTTTCTCTCTATCAGGATTCTTACTTGGATATGTAACATTTAAGTAGCATTTTTTTTCTTCACAATGGTTAAAACATTTTTATAGTCTCACAAGCATGGGATTATCATGACTGTCTTATAACAGTCTTCTCATTGGTGAGTTTCCCCATCATTTAACATCTTTGTCGGCTTGGTGACTGTAAGGGATGCCTTGGGATTTTTAAATTTGCATTTCCCTCATTATTTTTATTTTTTAGGTCACAATTGATCATTTGTATTTGTTTTTTCAAAAAATATTTGCACATATTCTTTGACTACTAGTTTACTAGAGAACCAAACCTCTTCTTTTATAGTAGAGGAAGTGTCGAAAAGGGACTTGCCTAGGGTCCTGTGTGTAAGAAGTAGCAGAGTCAGGATTTGAACTCAACTCCTCTTACTCCAAACCAGGGCTCATTCTATTATAGCCACTGACTCTGGATCTGAGTGGTAGGATAGTTAGAGAACTGGACTTGGAGACAGGAATAACTTTACTACAGCCCTATCTCTGGTGCTAGCTCTTTGACTTTGGGACAGCCATTTAAGTTTTTTGTGCCTCAGTTCCATCACATGCCTACAATAATAGCTGTCGTAGCTACTTTGCAGGTTTATTATAAGTGTCAAAGGTGATAATATATAGGAAGAGCTTTTGCAAACCTTAAAGTGCCATCTACAGAAATGTGAGTGGTTTTTATGCTAGCTATTATCATAGTGCCTTAAGGTTTGCAAAGCGCTTCACATATGTAATCTTAATTTTAGCCTTATAACAATGTTCTGAGGAAAGTCATATGATTATCATCCCCATTTTATAGGTGAATAAATGGAATCTCAGAGAGTTCAAGTGACCTTCCCATGCGTATATGCTTAGAAAGCATCAGCAGTGGGATTTGAACCTAGATCTTTTGGATGTCGGGTCTAGGTCTAGCCTTTTATCAACTAAGCTAAATTTAACATGTATGAAACAAGATCTACAAATAATATCAAATTGAATTTGGCTGTATCGTTTTTGTTTTTTGATCTGCAGGATACAACGAAGTGCTTGGCACTTTCTTGGCACCCAGGCAATGCCGATTGTCGGAATGATTGAGTGACTGCCAGGATCTTGTGATAGAATTATCGCCTCTCTTGGGTTATATGTAGTCAGATGGTCTGTAACCTAGGGCTCAAATTAGATGGATTCTACATAGCTTATATTTGTTCCTAGGCTAAATGTTGCTCAAATTTTCACCTATTTAGTAATTTCTTCACCTTCTCATTTCCTGGAATAGCACTAAGTACGGCATCTATAATTTTTACTAAAATAAATCAAAGTGAATGATTTTCCTTCAGTTACACCGTCAAATAGGTGTGTGTGTGTGTATGTGTGTGTGTATGTGTGTGTGCGCGCGCGTGTGTGTGTGTGTGTGTATTCCAGAGAGGTCTGCAGTTTCTACTGAAGAAAATGTTACACTTAAAAATTAAAGTCATACACAATTTAAAGACTTTTAAATCTTTCAGCGAGCTATCCAGGGTTAACAACTTCCTTCAATTTTAAGTTCTGTGAAGATTTCAATATTTTCATGTTCTTCTCTACCACATTCCAATAGAATCCTTTTTGGAACACAAACAATATATGGCAAATCCTCTAGTATCCGATGAAATTAAATAGAAAGTAAAACTGGTATATTGGTGGTTTGGTATCTGGGATTTCAATTGAAACTTCTTTATTGCTTCTCAGAAAGGTAGTATTGGATGCCCTGCATCAGAAGCAGGTAGCTACCTGCCTTCATTGTTTTTACTGGCTTATTCTACCCCCAGGTAGTTATGGTTTAAACCAGCTGTGCTTGGGAATCTTTCAGCATTTTAACTGAATTTTCCATTTCAGGTTCAGTGAAACCTAAAGTATATTTTTCCTAAGTGCTTTTCCTCTTAATTTCTAAATCCTCAGCATTTTATGGTAAATTTCATCCTTACATTTCTCATTAATTTCCACTTTCCTGAATCCCTAACCTCCCTCTTCTCTTTTATGAGCTGTTTGTTGGCCAAGCATACCTGGTATTCTAAAGGTGTTTTCAGGATTGGGAAGTCATCTTTTGCCAAGAGTAAATATGCTTGAATCCCAACGGTTTAAGGCAGATTTGAAACAGAACAGCCACACAATTTCAGCTGCTTTTAGACTTGATGAGAAATATTCTTTCGGATCAAATAACTGATTTTCTTCTAGGCAAATCACAGACAAACAAAAAATAAAATGGCAACATGTTTTATTCCCATTCTCAATGTAAATATTTAGGACATTACTGAAAGATGCAAACTTAGGGCTTCCTTTGCCTTTTTTATCTTACATTTATCTATTTATTTTGCTTTTAAATCTAATTTTAATATTTATGTAAATATGATGCAAATGTCAGAAAGTCCTTTTATTTTCCCTCAGTTAATGCTGGTTATTATTTTTTTCCTGTGTGAGGAATTTCTTGGAATATAATGTTGTTCTAAAATAAATTCATTGCATTTTCAAGATTCAGCAGAAGAAAACACACACACAGATAAACTAGGATAAACTAGAGAGAGACTATAAGCTAGAGTTGTTGAATAGATTGTCAGAGATCTGTGTAATATGATTTCTGAATTGTGGATTTTGCTTCTAAGACTATGTTTATTCAAAACATGTATTTGTTTTTTAAATGCTATTAATAACAAGGAATAAAAACACATGGTTCCCAATTGAAAATTCTATCACAATTGGTGTCATGTAGGAAAATACTCATCAAAGTGAAATTTTTACCCACTTTACTTACTGACATCAGTTAAATTTACATCTTAATCACATACCCACAGTCTGTACTTTGAAGGATGTGTTATACAATATAATATAAAAGAAAGCAAAGTATAGAATCTCTTTTTCTGAAGATATCTACCAGATAGAGCAAAAAGTGTAAGTTGCAGGGAGACAGATTTAAGCTTGATGAAATACAGAAGAGGAAAAAAAATGCTTCACAATTAACTGTCCAAAAATTTAATAAGATACCTGGGAAGGTAGTGAGTACCCCATCACTAGAAGGCTCTCCATGGAGCCTGGTTGTCCACTTGCTGGCCATGGTACAGAGGGAACTCTTGCTGGTGTATGCTTGATGCCCCACTGTGGTCCTGTACTCAGACACTGATTCTACATTAGAATATGGAGGCCTTAAAGTCTAATTCAACATTTTAAACTATTTATGAATACCCACTTCTGCTCATATCACATTTTTCAAAAGACACTATCAAGAATGCATATGGAGGGGTGGAACCAAGATGGCTCCATGAAAAGGAAGGAACTACTGGAGCTCTCTCACAAATTCTGTCAGATATGTCTAAAAAAGTGAATCTAAGCAGATTTGAGAGAGTTAGAAGCCACGAACTGACGGAGAGGGGTAGGAGCGCGGGGCAGGCAAAACAGCACCAGACCAAACCAACCAGGAACAGCAGAGGAATTCAGCCAGTGTGAGGCTCTGGGAGAGCTCTGGGCAAGTGAAACGCCAGAGCAGGAACAGGCCCAGGGCAGAAGTATGGGCTACTGCCACGATTGAGCCCCAGGCCTGTCAGCCCAGGACAGGACTCTGTCTGAGCTGAGTGCAGAGCCAGTGGTCACAGGAGCAGTTAGCCCCAAGGCCACCAACCCACAGTCTAAACTCACCTTCTTGAATTTCTGGGAGCCATGATGTGCAGGTGAAATGGCTTTCATCCCTCCCTTGAATAAACCCAGAGAATAATACCTCAGGAGAAACAAAGGAGCCAGAAGCAGGGCTTCAGTAGAGAGAGAAGTTGGGGAGAGGGCCATTCCTGTGGTGGCAGAAGGAGACTAATGCAGGAAGAGAGGTGTCCCAGCAGCCCTCACCTCAGCAGAACCAGAGTAACTGAGCCCCAGGTGGTGGAGCTAACTAATGTCAATGCCAGGAACCCAGACATGGCTTTACACAGCCAAGAGAAGTGGCAGACACCAGCACAGACAAGAGTTGAGACCACCCAATCTGTAGAACAGTCCTGAGGAAGAGGAGACCCCCCAGCAGCCAGACTACCCATCTTCCACACCTCATGAAACCAGAGGCCATAGAACATAAAGCCAGTGAGCAGACTCACAGATTCCAACACAAGAAAGTTGGAACAGAGCCCCCTGAGACTCAGAAACAGAGATCCATTTTAAAAAACAGGAGAGAAAAAAAAACTCATGAAAAAACATGCTGAGAAGCCAAAGATGATTGACTCATATTATGGAGACAGCGAAGATCAAAATACCAATGCAGAAGAGGACAACATGGACACTACACACACATCCAAAACCTCAAAAGGGAAAGTGAACTGGTCTCTAGACCGAAAAGCATTCCTGGAAGGACTCAAGGAGGACTTTAAAAACCAAATTAGGGAGGTAAAAGAAAAAATGGAAAAAATGGAAAAAAATTCAATGAGGAAAACAAATCTTTAAAAGGTAAAATTGGTGAAATGGTTAAGGAAAATCAGAATATAAATGGAGAGAATGTTTCATTGAAAAGTAAAATTAACCAAATGGAAAAGGAGATAGAGAAGATAAAGGAAGAAAACAAAACATTAAAAATTAGAATTGGGCAAGTAGAAGCTAATGACTCTATGAGACATCAAGAATCAGTCAAACAAAATCTAAAGAATGAAAAAAATAGAAGAAAACATGAAATATCTGATTGGAAAAACTACTGATCTGGAAAATAGATCCAGGAGACACAATCTAAGAATTATTGGTCTGCCTGAAAGCTAAGATGAAAAAAAAGAGCCTGGACAGTATCTTCCATGAAATCCTTAAGGAAAATTGTCCGGAGTTCCTAGAACCAAAGGGTAAAATTATCATTGAAAGAATCCATCGATCACCCCCTGAAAATGATCCCAAATTGAAAACTCCAAGAAATATTATAGCCAAATTCCAGAACTACCAGGTCAAAGAGAAAATATTGCAAGCAATTAGAAAGAAACAATTCAAATATCATGGAACTACAGTCAGGATCATGCAGGATCTTTCAGCTTCTACCTTAAATGACAGGAGAAATTGGAATACGATATTACAAAAGGCAAAGGAGCATGGACTACAATCAAAGATCAACTACCCAACAAAACTGAGCATAATTTTCCAGGCAAGGAGATGGACATTCAATGAAATAAGGGAATTCCAGACCTTCTTGATGAAAAGACCAGAGCTCAATGGAAAATTTGATCTCCAAATACAAAACACAAGAGAGACAAAAAAAGGAAATGGGGGAAAGAAAAACTGCTAGGTAATCAATAAGGATAATTAGTAACATCCTTATATAGGATCATTTTGCTTTATATATGTTATATATATATACATATGTATATATATATATACATGTATATATATGTCAATCTTGAGAATAGTATACTTATTATGACAATTGAAAGGGACATTCATAGACTGTGGGTATCAGTATAAAATAACCGATATAATGATAAAAATATAATTAAGAGATATAAAGGGACGGTTCTGGGAGAAGAAGTAAGGAGGTGGTAGAAAAGGGTAAATTACATCTCATGAGGAGGCACAAAAACATATTGTAGTAGAGGGAAAGAAGGGAGGGAGAAGAGCAGTATTTGAGCTTTACTCTCATTCAATTTGGTTCAAGAAGGGAATAACATACACTGATAAGTATAGAAATCTAAGTTGTCCTACAGGCAATAGGAGGGGAAAGTGGAGAAAAAGGGAGGTGGATGGTTAGAAGGGAGGGAAGAAGTAGCAAGGGGAAAAAGGTAAGATAAGGGAGGACAATCAAGAGGGAGAGTAAACTGAGGAAGGTGGAGGTCAAAAGCAAAACTCTCTTGAGTAGTGGAAGGGGAAAGGGAGAAATAAAAGCATAAACAGAAGGGAAATAGGATGGAGAAAAAGATACAGATGGTAATCATAACTGTGAATGTGAATGGAAGGAACTCTCCCATAAAACTGAAGAGGATAGCAGAATGGATTGAAAACCATAATCCTACTATATGCTGTTTACAAAAAACACCTTTGAAACAAGGGGATACAGACAGGATAAAGGTAAAAGTCTGGAGGAGAATATATTGTTCTTCAGCTAAAGTAAAAAAAAAAGCAGGGGTGGCAATCCTAATCTAAGACAAACCAAAAGCAAAGATAGATCTAATTAAAAGAGATAGGGAAGGATACTACATCATGCTAAAAGGCACCATAAACAATGAAGCAATGTCATTATTTAACATATATGCACCAAGTGGTATAGCAGGCAAATTCTTAGAGGAGAAGTTAAGGGACTTACAGAAGAAATAGACAGCAAAACTGTACTAGCGGGGGACCTCAACCTTCCCCTCTTTGAACTTGATAAATCTAACCTCAAAATAAGCAAGAAAGAAGTTAAGGAGGTGAATAGAATTTTAGAAAAGGCAGATATGATAGACCTCTGGAGAAAACTGAATGGGGATAAAAAGGACCATATGTTTTTCTCAGTGGTACATGGCACATATTCAAAAATTGACCATGTACTAGCGCATTAAAAACCTCACAATCCAGTGCAGAAAGGAAGAAGTTGTCGAAGCATCCTTTTCAGATCATGATGCAACAAAAACTATTTGTCATAAGGAACCATGGGAAAAAAGCTAAAAAATAATTGGAAACTAAATAATCTAATTCTAAAGAATGAGTGGGCCAAAGAACAAATCATAGAAACAATTGATAACTTCATTCAAGAGAATGACAATAATGAGACAACATACCAAAACTTAAGGGATGCAGTAAAAGCAGTTCTTAGGGGAAATTTTATATCTCCAAATGCTTACATGAATAAAATAGAGGAAAAGGAGATAAATGAATTGGGCATACAACTGAAAAAGTTAGAAAAAGAACAAATTGAAAATCCCCAATTAAATATCAAATTAGAAATACTGAACATCAAAGGAGTGATTAATAAAATTGAAACCAAGAAAACTATTAAATTAATAAATAAAACCAAGAGCTGGTTTTATGAAAAAACCAATAAAATTGATAAACCTTTGGTCAATTTGATTAAAAAAAAGAAAGAACAAAATAAAATTACCAGTATCAAAAATGAAAAGGATGAATTCACCTCCAATGAAGAGGAAATTAAAACAATAATTAGGAATTATTTTGCCCAATTGTATGCCCATAAATTTGACAATCTTAGGGATATGGATGAATATCTACAATAATATAAATTGCCCAGGTTAACAAAAGAGGAAGTAAAATACCTTAATATCCCCATCTCATCATCAATGAACACCCTAGGAAAAAATCTCCAGGGCCAGATGGTTTTACATCTGAATTTTATCAAACATTTAGAGAACAATTAATTCGTATACTTTATAGACTATTTGACTATTCTTTTTTATGACGCAAATATGGTACCTAAACCAGGAAGAGTCAAAACAGAGAAAGAAAATTATAGAACAATTTCCCTAATGAATAGTGATGCAAAAATTTTAAATAAAATATTAGCAAAAAGATTGCAGCAACTTATCATGAGAACAATACACTATAACCAGGTAGGATTTATTTCAGGAATGCAAGGCTGGTTCAATATTAGGAAAACTATCAGCATAATTGATTGTATCAACAACAAAACTAGCAGAAACCATATGATCATGTCAATAGATGCAGAAAAAGCCTTCAACAAAATCCAACACACATTCCTATTAAAAACACTAGAAAGCATAGGAATAAATTATGCCTTCCTTAAAATTATAAATAGCATCTACCTAAAACTATCAACAAACATTATTAGTAATGGTGATAAGCTAGATGAATTCCCAATAAGAAGAAAGGTAAAGCAAGGATGTCCATTATCACCCCTATTATTCAATATGGTGCTAGCAATATTAGCTGTAGCAATAAGAGAAGAAAAGGAAATTAAAGGAATTAGAATAGGCAAAGAAGAAACTAAATTATCACTTTTTGCAGATGATGTGATGATTTACTTAGAGAATCCTAGAGAATCAAGTGAAAAAATACTTCAAATAATAAACAACTTTAACAAAGTTGCAGTATATAAAATAAACCCACATAAATCCTTGGCATTCCTATATGTTTCTAACAAAGCCCAACAGCAAGAGATAGAAAGAGAAATTCCATTTAAAATTACTGTAGACACTATAAAATATTTGGGAGTCTATCTGCCAAGACAAACCCAGAGCCTATATGAGCATAATTATGAAACACTTTTCATACAAATAAAGTCAGACCAGATATTAAACTGTACTATAAAGCAGCAGCCATCAAAACTACCTGGTACTGGCTAAGAAATGGAGCCATGGGTCAATGGAATAGGATAGGTACACAAGATGCAGTAGTCAATGACTATAGCAATCTACTCTTTGATAAACCCAAAGAATCCAGGTTCTGGGCTAAGAACTCACTATTTCACAAAAACTGCTGGGAAAATTGGAAAATGGTAGGGCAGAAACTGGGCATAGACCAATATGTTACACCATATACCAAAATAAAGTCAAAATGAGTTCATGATGTAGGAATAAAGGCTGATACTGTAAGCAATTTGGGAGAGCAAAGAATAGTATACCTATCAGATTTATGGAAAAGCAAAGAATTCACTACTTAACAAGAGATAGAAAGTATTTAAAAAATACAAAATGGGTAATTTTGATTATGTTAAATTGAAAAGTGTTTGTATAAAAAAATGTCAATGCAACAAAGATTAGGAGGGAAGCAGAAAATTGGGAGAAAATCTTTATAACTAGTGTCTCTGATAAAGGCCTCATCTCTACAATATACAGGGAACTGAGACAAATGTATAGGAATACAAGTCATTCCCCAGTTGAGAAATGGTCAAAGGATATGAACAGGCAGTTTTCAGAGGAAGAAATTAAAGATATCTATAGGCGTATGAAAAAATGTTCCAAATCACTACTGATTAGAGAAATGCAAATCAAAAGAACTCTTAGGTACCATTTCTCTCCTGTCAGATGGGCTAAAATGACAAAACAGGAGCATGATAAATGCTGGAGAGGATGTTGGAAAATTGGAACACTCTTACACTCCTGGTGGAGTTGTGAACTGATCCAGCCATTCTAGAAAGGAATTTATAACTATACCCAAAGTGTTATAAAAATGTTCATACCCTTTGACCCAGCAATACCACTGCTAGGGTTGTATCCCAAAGAGATCACACAAATGGGAGAGAGGCTCATATGTACAAAAGTATTTTAAGCGGCTCTTTTTATAGTAGCAAAGAATTGAAAATCAAGGCGATGCCCATCAATTGGGGAATGGCTGAACAAGTTATAGTATATGAATGTAATTGAATACTATTGTGCTATAAAAAATGGGGAAGATACAGACCCCATAATAACCTGGAAAGACCTGCATGATATAATGCTGAGTGAGCAGAGCAGAACTAGGAATATATTATACACAACCACAGATATATGGATTCTGTACTGACTAACCTTGATACACCTCGCTCTTCTCAGCAATACAAGGTTCAAATACAACTCCAAAGTACTCATGAGGGAGAGAGCTATCTACATCCAGAGAAAGAACTATGGAGACTGAATGCAGATTGAGGCAAACTGTTTGCTCTCTTTTTTTTCCTTTTTTTCCTCTCTTTCGTTTTTGTTTTTGATTTTCGTTTTTTGGTTTTGTTTCTTCTTTCTCATGATTAATTCCATTGGTCATAATTCTTCTTTTCAACTTGTTATAAGTTATATGTAGAATTTATATGTAGAAGATATATCAGATTCCATGTTGTCTTGGGGAGGGAGAGAGAAAGGGGGAAAGAAAATCTGGAACTAGGAATCATGTGGAACTGAGTGTTGTAAACTAAAAATAAAATAAAATTAATTAAAAAAAAGGAATGCATATGAGTAGAATAGTAAGTGAGGTGGTCATGAAGTAGGGCCAAGAATTGTGCAACAGATGCTAGTTGTTCCCCTGAAAGCTACCAAATCAAAATAAAAAAAGAATTCCAAGGGAGGTCTCTTAGGTAGATCTCCCATGGAGTTTTTATGGGAAAATCTGAATAAAAGAATCATACAGATGAGAACTAGATGGAATGAGTGGAGGAACTGCCTTCCATTGGGAACTCAGAGATTCACTGAGACTTTGTACAAAGTAGTGTTATGTGCTGAGGATTGTCTATAGGTAAATAAATCAAAATTCCTGGCCTTCAAAGGGTATGTGGTTAAAAAGAATCCTTCCTGTGGGCAACAGTCTTGACTCACATAACAGCTCATCTTTCTTTACTCCAGTTTTATGTAAAACATGTCTACTGGAGAAGTTTGAAAGTTGACAAATTAAAAAAAATCAATGCATTCATAGATAAGGCATATGTTATTTAGTCATTCAGTTGTGTCGATCTCTTCATAACCCCGTGGACCATAGCATCCATGGGGTTTTCTTGGCAAGGATAAAGAAATGTTTTTTCCTTTCCTTCTCCAGTACATTAAGACAAAAAGAGGTTAAGTGACTCACCCAAAGTCAAAGGGCTAGTAAGTGTCTGAGGTCACATTTGAACTCAGATCTTCCTGATTCTAGGAAGGTCTATAGTATATCTAACTTCATGAGAGGGTGGCTTTTTATGATAGTGTGAGACAGTGTTACCCTGATCCTCTAATTGGGTAAAGATTCAAGAACTCTCAGGTACTCCTCCATTATATTTTCTTTAGCTCTGTGAATAGTTGAGCTAAAAAGCTGCCAGAAAGGGGTGGGGGAAGCCCTGGCATAAGCCCAACTATCTAATTCGTGCTGAAAATTTTAGGAGTTTAAACATCCTGCAAAGCTTTGGGCAAATGATGTAACTCCTTCAGGTTTAATTTCTCCTGTGGTCAAAAATGAGAATAATCCTTGTTAGTCTTATTCGGGGAGAGAGATACCATGAAGATGTATGATGATATTATGTTCT
This sequence comes from Trichosurus vulpecula, assembly GCF_011100635.1. Classification (NCBI taxonomy): domain Eukaryota; kingdom Metazoa; phylum Chordata; class Mammalia; order Diprotodontia; family Phalangeridae; genus Trichosurus; species Trichosurus vulpecula. Next base: position 12,054,319 of record NC_050577.1, read on the forward strand.
CTCTGCCTACAGCCTGGCAGAGGGAGCTTCCTGGCATCTTTCTTCAGCTACCCCCTAGAAAATTAGAAAGAGATCTTTGGAGTCAGAAGACCTGAGTTCAAATCCCAGCTCTGCTCTATAGTCTCTGTGTGATTGTAGGGAAGTCAAGTGACCTTTGGGGGACTCGGACTTAATGAGTTAGTTGGAAAAATGGCCATTAAGGTTTCTCCAAGCTCAAAGTCTAGGATTCTATGATCCTGATAGAGAGTGAGTTCCTCCTCACTGAAGAAACCAGTGTATCTCGTTAAGAGGCCCAAGTCTTCCTTTGAAGTCATGTTTCTGTGACTTTTTCCAGACTGGGCCACACATCTGAAATGCTCTCTCTGCTAACCTCTGTCTCCTGGAATGCTGATTTCCATTTAAAATTGATTACATACTAGGGCCTAAAAACCTCACAACCAAATGCAGAAAAGCAGAAATAAAGCAGAAAAAAACAGAAAACCCTTTCAGATCATAACGCAATAAAAATTACATTCAATGAAGGCCCATTGAAAGATAGATTAAAAATTCATTGGAAACTAAATAATCTAATTCTAAGGAATGAGTGGGTCAAAGAACAAATCATAGAAACAGTCTATAATTCCATTAATGACAACAATGAGACAATATACCAAAATTTATGGGATGTAGCCAAATTAGTGCTTAGAGAAAAAAATTCATCTCTAAATGCCTACACCAATAAAATAGAGAAAGAGCAGATCAATGAATTGGACATGTAACTTAAAAAAAAACCCTAGAAAAACAACGTGTTTAAAATCCTCAGTTAAACACCAAGTTGGAATTCCTGAAAATAAAAAGAGAGATTTATAAAATTGAAAGTAAGAAAACCATTGAACTTATAAATGAAACTAAGAGCTGGTTTGATTACGAAACCAATAAAATACATAAATCATTGCTTAATTGGATTAAAAAACAAAGAGGAAGACCAAATTACCAGTATAAAAAATGAAAAGGGTGAATTAACTACCAATGAAGAAGAAATTAAAACATTTATTAGGAGCTATTTTTTCCAATTTTATGCCAATAAACCTGACAACCTAAGTGAAATGGATGAATACTTACAAAAATATGAATTGCCCAGATTAACAGAAGAGGAAATAGAACACTTAGATAACTCTATCTTAGGAAAAAAAAATGAACAAGCTATCAAAGAAAAGAAATACAAAGAAAAAAATCACCATGTCCAGATGGATTCACAACCAAGTTCTATGAAATATTTAAAGAATAATTAATTTCAATACTATATAAACTATTTAGAAAAGTAGCCAAAGAGTCCTACCAAATGGCTTTTATGATACAAATATGTTTTTGACACCTAAACTAGGAAGAGCAAAAGCAGAGAAAGAAAACTATAGACCAATTTCTCTAATGATGCAAACATTTTAAATAAAATACCAGCATGTAGATTACAGTAATATATAACAAAGATCATACACTATGACCAGGTGGGAGTTATGCTATGAATATTAGGAAAACTAAGAGCGTAATTGACCATGTCAATAACAAAACCAACCAAAATCATATAATTGTCTTAATACGTGCAGAAAAAGTTTTTGACAAAATACAACACTCCTATTAGAACATTAGAATTATAGGAATAAGTGAAACTTTCATTAAAACAATAACCTTTTTTTTTCTAAAACCATTGGCAAGCATTGTTTGTAATGGAGATAACCTAGAAGCACTCCCAATAAGATCAGGAGTGAAGCAAAGATGCCCATTATCACCACTATAATTCAATATTATACTAGAAATCCTATCTAGAACAATAAAAGAAAAAGAAATTTAAGGAATTAGAATAGGAGATTTGGAAATGAAACTATCATTCATTGCAGAGAGAGAATTTGCAACTTAAATGTTAAGAATTGTTTTACATGTAATTATAAAAATAAAATTGCATTTCACTAAATATTTCTTGATATCATTAAAAAGTAAAACATTACATTAAAATTTTAAGTTAAAATTTTATATTTAAAAAAATTATATTTTTAAATGGAAAAGTAGGTGGAATCAGAAGACCTTGGTTCATATGCAGCCTTAGATACTATATGACCCTGGGCAAGTCACTTAACTCAGTTTGCCTCAGTTTCCTCACCTGTAAAATGAACTGGAGGAAGAAATGGTAACCTACTCCAGTATCCTTGCCAAGAAAGCCCCATATGGGGTCAGGACTGAACACAACTGAACACATTGCAAAAGAAAACATACATAGGAAAGCAAGCAAAATAAAGTGAAAGAAGTATGCTTCCATTTGCACTCTGAATTCATCAGTTCCCTCTCTGGAGGTGAATATCATTTTTCATCATGGGGCCTTTGAAATTGCTTTGAATCATTTTCTTCATCAGAGTAGCTAAATCTTTCATACACTTAAACTTCTGAAAATCTTTACTTTCCTTCAAAAATCAGCTCTGGTGGCTTCTCTTTAAGAGGCCTTCTCTGATCCTTCCCACTCCAATGGCTAAAGCTCCAAACCTCAAATTACCATGTACTTATCTTGTACAAATGTGTATGCATGTCACACACACACACACACACACACACACACACTTTATCTCCCCCAAGAGAATGTTAGCTTCTTGAGGGTATGGGTTGTTATATTTTTTCCCTTGAATCCTAATATCACCCTTCTATATAGTACCTAGCAAAAGGAGTATGTTGCTAATAAATGCTTGTGGACTGATATTTTATATGTATCTGTAGGATATTTGCTTTCTTCAGTTAAGTGGAAGCTCCTTGAGGGCAAGGACTTTTCCATTTTTGTCTTTGAAATTTCAGTACCCTTGTATCACTTTGTGCCTTGTACCCTGCTTGGCACTTATTCAGTGTTTAGTAATGTTTGTTGAATAAAGTTGATTTGGATTCCAAACCCGAGGGACTGAAACAAGGCTATAAAAGCTAGGTAACTGATTACCTGATTTAAATGACTCTAGCCATTTACACTTCATGTGTCCCCTTTGTTCAGTTAGGCCCTGAGGTAAAGACAATGACCATGACAATAAACTCCTGGATTTGGGAGGAAACAATGGAAGCTCCTCCTTTTGGGTGGAAAGAATGTTGGTCAGTCAATTTGGAGAACCAGAGGGTTAATCCTGCCTGATGCAATTTAACTGACACTTAACTTCTCAACTTAATTTTCCTCCTCTATAAACAGGGATAACAGATAATAGATCACCTCTCAGGGTGATTATTAACGTCAAATGAGTTGCTATATATAAAGCACTTTGCAAATCTGGAAGTGATACATGCAGGCACACATTCACATAAATACATGTATGCACATACATACACACATACACACATAAATCATACATACATACATACATATATGGCAGCCATGCCAGGGCACCCTCTCTTCAGCTCCAGCCAACATGCAGAAGATAGTGATGGTGGGAGCAAGACCTTCTCTCTCCTTTCTGCCCAGGGGCCCTCTTCAGGGCAGTGTGTGGACATCACTGCCCTGTCCTTGCTTCATTGAGTCCATGCCCCACAACCAACCCTAAGGCAATAACTCTCTCTAGGCCATGATTTCCTCTATCTTCTGCTCATATGGGCCCTCTCTAGGACCAGCCAGGAACCCCTGCCTCTAGACCATGTCTCATACCTCTATTGGCACCCGTAGCTCTGAGGCAAACAAGGAGTTATCAAGATGAAACATCAGCACTGACAGATGACTAGGTGGTACCTCAAAGAATAACCCAGCCCGTCTACTTTTGAGGTTCTCTCAGAGCACCTCTCCCCAACCACTGATGTTATGGTAAGACTCATCCTAAATTGATTAGAACACTCTAATCCCTTGATTCTCAACGTATTCCAGTGATCTTAAAATCCCATCTATTTATTTTCAACCCTTCCCATTGGGCACTTCCTTATATCTGTATTCAACTTAAGCCCCTCTTACCTCATTCCACCCTTGCCAAATCGCAAGGCTACTAGCAAGATCTCCAGTCCTTTTGGCCAATTTCTCTGGAAGATCTCCATGATGAACTGTCTCTCACCTTAAAACTCTTCTTTCTCATTCTTATCTACTGGGTCTCATTGAGACCCGACTCCCTCCTGATGATAGCACTTCCCTGATACCCTTTCCAGTACTAGCTACTCTTTCTGTCTTCAGCATTTGTCACTTAGAATCACTTCTCTCCTCTCTAGGTTTTCATGGCAGTGTTCTGTCCAATTCTCTTTTCATTTGTCCAGTAATGCCTATCCAGTCACTTTTCCTTGTTTTTCATCTATATCATTCTTGATATCTCTTTGTGTCCCCCAAGATTCTGTCGTAGACCTGTTTCTCTTTGAATGTACTATCTAATGTGGTGATCTCATTAGCTGCCATGGGATTAATTATGTTTATGAAAGTGAGTCCTCTCTCTCTCTCTCTCTCTCTCTCTCTCTCTCTCTCTCTCTCTCTCTCTCTCTCTCCTTTCCAGTCTTTCTTATAAGTTACAATGCTGCATCACCAGCTATCTTCTGGACATCTTGAACTGGATATCTTATAGACATCTCAAACTCAACATTTCCAAAACAGAGCTCACCATGTTTCCCCCCAAATCCTCCCTTTTTCTGAATTTCCACATTACTGTTAAGGGCACCACTGTCTTGCCCCAGGCTTACACCCTCAGTGTCATCCTAGATTCATGTGTCTCACCTCACATTGAGGTGAGAATCTCATCCATTGAATCCATTGAATGGATTCCATTGAATCCATTGAAAAATTTTGTCATTTCTCTCTTTACAGCATCTTTCCCTTATATTACCTTCTTTTCACTGACATAGCCTCCCTCTTAGTTTCAGGCCTCATTACCCCCTGCCTGGACTGCTGCATTCATCTTTTCTCTCTCCACCCTAACCCATTATCCACTAAGCAGCCAAGGTGATTTCTCTAAAGTGTAGGTCTAAACTTATTACTCCCTTATTGAATCACAGTGGCTTCACATTACCTCTAGGATCAAAAATAGATTCTTTTACTTGTCATTCAATGCTTTTTTTAAACTAGTATTTTTAAACTTTCTAGTCTTTTCCCACTTTACTCTTTTCCAGACTCCACATTCTGTTACTCTATGTCAAGTAGAATACTGCTTGCATTTACTCAGACTTAACACTCCATCACCCACCTCTGTGCTTGGCAGAGGCTGTCCACCATACCTCAAATGCTCTCCCATAAGCCTCTTAGTTTCCTTGACTACCTTCAAAACTCCCCTCAATCCCACCTACTCCAAGAGGCTTTTCTTGGTCCCCCAGCAATGGATGCTTTCTTTTCTCAGATGATCTTTTCTCTCCTCTGAATACATCTTGTAAGTACCTAGCTCTTTATATGTTGTCTTACCTTTTAGAAAGTGACTACCTGAAGCTAAGGACTCTTTTTTTTGTCGTTGTTTGTAACTCCAGCAGTTAGCATAATGGACCATAGTAAGTGCTTAATAAATGCTGGTTGACCTGACATGGGGGCTTGGAGAGATTTTTCCCACTTTCCAATATCTGGTTCCCTCCCATTTACTGTACTCCACCCTTCCCTCATCCTCCTCCACCAGGTTTGGTTTTCAACTTTGAATTCAAAGAAACCCCAAATTCCAAACAAGATGGTCAGGACTGCTGACTCTTGCTTTGGAACCTCTTTGTACCCACAGGAAGAGAGGGCACTGACCAGAAACCAGGCCAACCTTCACCCAAATGGTTGGCAAACTTCAGAGAACCTTTGAGTGAACCTGGGCCAAGTTTCAGATGAACAAAAAATTTGAACCCTACTCAAAGCATGTGAAAACAGACCAAATTTTACAAAATTCTAATTTTCTTTCAAAAGACAGACTTACCCCTCTTTGGTAGCCATGCTCTCACATTAATTTCTCAGCTATCTTTTATTATTGGTTTTACAAATTTAATTTACATCTTGAGAGGACTAAATATTTGATTTTAAAATATGAGCATTAATTAAATTGCACAGATTGTAATATATACTTAAAACCTTTCATATATAGGAAATGAAATGTCCTTAAAAGATTCATTTATTTCTTTTTTAAATGTGTCATTGAGCTAGAACCTTCCTTATCAAATTTCATCTACTGGAGGCTCTTTACAACTCTATTATAGACTTTCCACAATTTCATGTCTATAATGGAAATTCTGAAGCATGTAACAATGAACAGAAATCAGGGGTCTTAGCCAGAACACCCATGCAGGCACTCTCAGGGCTATGGGAATGCTGATTCCATTATTCATGTATATATTCCATGGATTCCATTATTCAGTGCTAAGAGATTTGATTGAAGGACTGCCTGTTAGTAGCAAAGACTTCTGATTAATCTTACTTTTTTGGAAAGCTTGGTAGTGGTTTGCATATATGATTTAATTAGGACCTATTTTCTGGTTTTGATGTCTGAACACTAGGAGCAATTTGATAGTTTTGTGAAACCATAACAGTCTTTAGAGAGTAAAGAATATATAAATAAATATGGCCCCAAGAAATGTGAAAAATGGGGTTTTAATATTATGTGTCCCCAAAACAGTAAGACTTCCAAACCCTGTCATTATCTGGCTTTCCCCTCCACTAGAGTAACCAAATCTACCATGATTTTTGGGGGGTGGTAGTAGAGAGGCCCTTTGTGGACAATTTGTGGGAGGCCATGAATGATGGTGATACAAGGTGGGAAGGTAGGGATAAGTTGCTGAATACATTTTCCAGGCACAAGGTGTTTCCTCATTGATGATACCACAACTCTGTTGAAGTTCAGTCACTAATGTAGTAGAAACAGCAACAGTGCTTGAAAACATTTCCTGACTAGTCTATTACTGGAGAGGAAGTGGCTGTCGGGATAGCCAGGAAGAACATTTGTTTGTAGACTTGGTTACATCTGGAACCAGATGCATTCTAGTATTCAAAGTGATCTTATTCTGTTTGAGTATTTGGTAGAAGAAGTGGTGGTATTAGCAGCAGCAGCAACAGTAAGAGTAATTGTAATCATACCGGTAGTGATAGCAGGCTGTCTTTCTTTATATACACATACATACATATACATATAAGACACACAGGTGTGTATGGTTTTATATATATGTTTACACACACGCACACACACACACACACACACATATCACTTTAAAGTATACAAATACACTTTTGAAGCCCCTTTGAGCCTCCAAATAACCCTGTGAGGGAGTTCTGCTGATATTTTTATTCCTTCTTTTACAAATGGAGAAACTGAGACTGAGAAGGCTAATTGACTTGTCCATTATCATCTAACTAGTATCTGGTTGCGGCTGAATTCAAATGCATGTCTGTCTGATCCCAATTCCAGTGCTCTAGCTACTATGCCTGTGTGCTGTAGCAGAAAGTTTGTTAGATCAGGAACCCAATTTGATCCAATATTCTGAAAATCCCATGGTGATACTTTCTACCTATGTAACTATGGAAAATCTCTTTTTGCTCTCTGAGCCTCTATTTCTTCATGTGTCACAAGGGGATCGTGTGACCTATATCACAGAGTGATTGTGAGTAAAATGCTTTTGCAAACCTTAAAACATTATAGAAATATCAGTCATTAATAGTATTTTTATTTCTTTTCCAAGTTTTAAATGCATGGATACCATGGAGGGATTTAACTCAGGGAACTCCACTGAAGTCCCTTTTTGGGAAGGCTCATCAGGACAAATGGGGCTGGAGAAAGTGGATCCTGGACTTAGGTTTGGGCAAAAGCCATCTTGAAATCCATGTTGTATAAATTATTTGGTATGTGACCTTCAGCAAGTTGTTTGTTCTCTTTGTATCTCAAAGATCTCTGGTCATTCTTCACACATCCCTAGTCTGGTGTCTCCTCACAGTGTGCTCTCCAAAGCTATATTAGGGAAGCAGATTTTTGTGTAGGACCTCCCAAATTGCAAAAGATACTAGGGGACTAGACTAGACTATCTCTAGACAAAACCCAGTTAAATAAGGAAAGGCATATTTCCAGAACATAAGAAGCTACAAGATTGGCCATCTGGTCATTGCAACTGATTAAACAAAGAAAAACAAATCCCCCAGTCTGTGCCTATTTTCAGGGCTTCTACAGATTCAGAACCTTTCTGTATTTTATCTCCTCTGACAGATTAGGAGCTCATTTACATTAGGTATTCTTTTGATTTTCTAATTGTATCCTCTGCACATAGCACATGGTAGGACTTTAAGAAATAAATGCTTTTCCATTTTACTACAGTGATGGTGGTGTAATGGCAGAAAAGAGGGTAGGCAATATGAAAAACCAACCAGTTAACTGACATTTAGTAAGCATCTACTTTGTGCGAGGCACTGTGCTAAGGGCTGGGGATACAAAGACAAAAAAAGGCCAGAGAAAGAAAGAAAATAAATAAGCTCTGCTTTCACAGGGTGCGCAATCTAGACAATCTATGAACATTTATTTAACTATTGATACTCTGAATATGAAATCTTTTTTCTAGGAACAGTTTACATATCACTGGAGCAACTGATCCTGCCAATATTGACCTGCTTGTGATAAATGAAACCAGATAACAGGACTTCCATCAAAAATAAAGCAAAGGAAGTGATGTCATCTAAGAATGTTTTCTTTAGAAAAGAAGGTAGGTGAGACTCTGGCTTCTGGGACTCCTGGCTTTGCTTTAAATATGGCTATGATCTTTACTTATAGACATAATACGCCTCCCAGGATGAAATTCTATCTCCACTGAAGCATTGGAATATAAATGATATTTGTTATTCACTCTACCTGTCTTAATTGTGGTTGTTCAGTCATTTCTTAGTCTTATCTTACTATTTTGGACCCCATTTGGGGTGCTCTAAGCAAAAATACTGGAATGTTTTGCCATTTCCTTCTCCAGCCCATTTTCAGATGAGGATACTGAGGAAATGGTTAACTGACTTGCCCAGGCTCACACTACTAGTAAGTGTCGGAGGCCAGATTTGAACTCAGGAAGATGAGTTTTCCTGGTACTCTATCCACTGTGCCCCCTAGCTGCCCTGTCTTGTATAGATATATAATTGTGAAGCTCACCTGTCTTTAATGCACTTTGGACTCTGAAAGATCTAAAGAAGCAAAACATTTCTCTGGATAATGCATGTAAATTTGGAAGCAATGAACTTGACCCTTAACGATAGTGTACATTGCTGATATATTGGAGAACCTTTTTGCAGATGGTGGTGACATTGGTAAAGAGAAGTTATAATGAGGTTACTCCCACCACCAACCCTTTCTCTGCAGGTCTTAGAGAGTTATCTGGGGACACTGGGGTGGTGGTGGTGATTTTTCCAGTCAATCATAAAGATTTATCCAAGGCTGTCTTGGCGTACTTATTTCCCTGATTCTGAGGTCAACTATCCGTCCATTTCTTCATAGCAGATTTCGTCTTACTCTCTCTAGGATTCCCACAGATTATTATTATCCTTTCAAATGCCCTGATAAGATAATTAAATCTAATTGAAAAGGAACTCAATGTATCCTCAAAGAGTGAATCAATAAAATACCCCTTGTGGGAAGAGATACAGAAAAAAGGAATAGCTAGGTTGAGAGGAAATTCTCTGGAGTAGTTTATTTCATTAGAAATTGCAGAGACTGAATTAAGGCTGATGTGAGAACGTTAGTAAGACTCTTTCTCATTGCCTATATCTCAAAAACACAATGTAAGAGGAAGATGAAAACATGGCACACATCCATATCTTTCTTTTCCTGTTAACCTGGGGGTATAATTCAGTTTTTGGACATTTTCGAATGTTATTTTCAAAACTCAAATCAAAATCAATGAAAAGTCATCCCATAATTATGTTAGTAGAATCACAAAATTAGAGAATCTCAGAGTTGGAAGGGCCACCAAATGATATGTAGTCTTAACTCATCTCTGAATAAGAATCCTCTCTGCAATGTATCTAGCAAGTGGGTTACCCAGCACCCAAATGCTGTCAGAATGTACTGCTTTTAGATAGCTCCAATTATTGGGAGCATTTCCCTTTACATTAAACCTAAAGATAGGAAAGATTCTTACCTGACAGTGACCAAAAATTCAAATAGCTTCACTGAAATTCCAAAGATTAGTAAAATGTCTAGTGGAAGAGACAGAATAAAGGAGAGAAAAGTGGAAGAAGGCAAAGAAGAAACCTGGAAAAGAAGTGAGACAAGTGAGAAGAACAATTTTAAAATGTAAAACACTTTCTAGTTTGCTAAGAGGAAAACCTCATTCTAAAACTTCAGCTTCTGAAAATCTACCAATTTATTTTTTCTTCTGTTTCTCCCCCTCAGAACTTTTGTCCCTATTCATTTCAGGGTCCTTATTATTCTCTTTCCTGTGTACTAAATTTCTTATAAGGTAAAAACTTGATCTTTGAATGAAAACTATCTCAACCCATAATATTTAAAGATACTATATTTTCAGTGATTCAATGAAAAGGGATCTGACTCCTTTACTCATAAAACCAAGGGGACTCGGAGGGGAAAGTTCAAAAATTCATCTCAGCGGGGATAGGAGAAATACTTGGTGCCTGTGTTACTGGTAATTTTTTAAAAATCTTTGAACTCTTAGAGTAGTGAGGTCAACCAATAGGTCAACCAAAAGAGGAGGAAAACAACAAGGCCGCTGTGCAGATAGCTGTTCACGTTCATACACGAGGCCATGATGATGGTGTTTATCAAATTTTTGTCTACTACAATACAGGCTATTATTGATGGTGAAAAGTACACAATCTATAGCATAAAAAACACAGAATAGCATGGCTGGAAGGCATCCATTCTGGATCATAGGGACCCTAGAGATCATCTACCACAAAACCCTCATTTTATAGAGTAGGGAACTGAGGAACAGACAGATTAAGGGATGTGACTCACCCAAGGTCACACTTCTAATAAGTGGCAAAACCAGGATTTTGTTAAGGTGTTGATGTAATACACCATATCAATACTAACCCTAACCCTAACCATTAGGGAGTGACAAGTGTTCCCTAAAAATCATTTGTACTTATAGCCAGGCCTTGTTCTAGGATCTCTTCTCCTTCTGGAATCCCTAAAATGGCCCATTGCTTTCCTCAGCTCTGGCAAGGAGAATCTAATCCCTGAAAATGTCAAGGCTTTATTGGGAGAAGAATATGCAGCCCAAAAGGGACAGAAGTATCCATATTGATGTGCGGGTGAGATAGGAGGGAGAGGTCTGTGAAGTCACAGATATTCCAGGTTCAAGTCTGGGCTATTACCCATGTGACCTTGGGGCAAGTTGTACCCCACCCCACTATCCCCCAGTTCTGGGTTTTAGTTTCCTCAACCGTAAAATGAAGGAGTCTTTTGGATTAACTGGTCTCCCAGGTACTTTCAGGCTTTTAAGCTTCAGGTTTCTCTTCCTAGAGAGGTCCAATTCAGGGCAGCTCTGAAACCCCAAGGGTGGGAATAGACTGAGAATGAAAGTGCAGGAGATGGGGTGGGGGAAGGCACAGTATGACCTCTCCTTACCCTGCATGTCTCAGTTGTTCCCCTGACTGAGCTGGGTAGCTAAGGGGTTCTTCCTCTTTGACTTGTCTCAGCTCCTTTTCCTAACACAGAGAGTTAAAGAGAGGTCATGAGAGGTGAAAACAGCCCTCCAGGCTAAGATTGAACCCATGCCAGAGCTTGGGGCCCAGCAACTCCTGGGCAGGAAAGGCCCATGAGTATAGGGGGAACAGTGAAGGTGAGCGCTCCTGGAGACTGAGGCTTCCCAGTCTGCAGTGGCAAGTCCTGAGCAAGAGGTGTAGCTGTTGCCAGGCCATGCTCTGTTTGTTTGCCTCTTTGCCTCCATTTCTGTCTGTCTGTTTCTCTGTATCAGACTCCGCATCTCACTGTTTCTGTTTCAGTCTCCCCATTACTTGTCTGCCTTTTGACCTGTTTCTGCCTCCTATCTCTATCTCTTCTAGTCTCACACAGACACTAGTTCACACACAGATATTGATAGACATACACACACACACACACACACACACACACACACACACTCCAAAGGATTCCCAAGAGATCTGACCTGGCCCACACTCTTCCCGGTGGTGATGGGGGTGGGGTAAAAAGAAGGGGTGGAGTTCTCAGGAATGGATGGAAGATAGCAGGTCTGTGGTTAGCAAGAGCTAGCTTCTGCTCTCTTACATTTACATGTCATCTGTTAGAGAAGTACAAAGGCCTAGAGCTAGCAAAGAAAGATCATACAGCTCTACCTTCCCCCTCCATTTCTCTCTCTCTTTTTCTGCCATTCCTTCTCTTCTTCCATCTGTCCATTGCTCAAACCTCTCTCTCTCCTTTCATTCATCTTGTCATCCTCACATCACTCTTTCCCCTCTGCAACCTGAATTCAATGGATTGAAGATTCAGAGCCAGGAGGGACCTTAGAGATAAGCTAGTGCAACACTCACGTTTCAGGGATCCTGCACCTGAAGGCCTTAGACAGAAAGCTCTTTGCCAGGCTCACTGCATTTGGGGTCAGAGCTCCAACGGAGGGAAGAAGTTCTTAGATTACAGATCCTGGGCTCTTTCCACTCGACCTGGGAGCCTGACTTTTCCTGGGCCTTGATGCTGAGCCTGCTTCCAAACCTTACTGACCCTTTCCCCCTCCATCCCATCCTCTGGTCTCCAAGCTGATGTGGACTGATTCCCCTGCCTCACCTGCCTCCCTGGACACCCTCCTCTCCTCGAGGACAGACACACTTTTGCTGTCCCTCCTTTTTTTTCACACTGTCCCTATCAATGGCTTTGCTCCAGCCTGCCTCTAGTGAATGATCTGCCGTAGCTCCTGCTGGACTGAACCCAGGACCCTGAGTTGGGCTCCTGTTTTCTGCACAACACCTCGGTCCCTACCCCCACCCTTGTCTTTCCTGTCTGGGAAAGCCCTTGCTCTTCCCTCCCCCCCCTGCCAGCGGCCACATCCCATCAACTGGTCAGGCTTCAAGAGGAGCAAGTGGGAAAGTTTATTAGTTAGTAGCACAAAAGTCAGAGATAAGGCGACACTTCAGAATGCAGAGTGGAGCTCAGGTCCCAGCTCCATCCCACCCAGCACACTCTCTATCCTCCACTTCCTGTCCAGATGACTGGATCGGTGCAATGGAGTATCCCAATGCTCTCCTGAAGCAGCCCGCGCCAAGACTAGGGAGAAGCGCTCCTTTCCTCCTGACACCAGTTACACAGAGATTTGCATATATTATGTCTACAATCTCTACAATTTCGGGGCAAGCTAGGCTTTGGGGAGTAGGGAAGCTGCGGGGTGGGGCAGGTTATCCAGAATTGTTTCCCGGGTGCGTTCATTCGTTGCCCAGGACGTCGCAATTCAGTCTGTCTGGGCCGCCGGGGTGGCCCCCTGGGCTCCAAGCCAGCAACCCTCTGCTGTCCTGGAGCTGACTCTTACTAAGGCCGGGCTCCCTGGTTCGCCTCCTGTTTCTCGCAGCCGGCCAGCAGCTCTGTCATGAAGGAGATGTACACAATAGCCAGGCGCAACGTCTCGATCCGCGACAGGCGCTTCTCGTAGGCGAAGGTGGGCACCTTCTTCCTTAGCTGGTCGAAGGCTTCGTTGAGGTTCAGCATCCTCTTCCTCTCCCGGATGTTGGCCGCCTGTCGCTGGGCTAAGGTTATCACTCTCTTTCTTTTGGGGCGGCCCAGAATCAGTGAGGCACCCCGTAGAGGCTCCAATTCCTCGCCTCCATCTCCCTCCCCCTCCTCCTCTTCGTCTTCTTCATCCTCCTCTTCCCCTTCGTCCTCTTCCTCGAAGGGCTGAGAGCCCCGGGCCATGCCCCCTCCGAGGGCCAGGGCCCGCTCCCCAAGAGAGCCTCCGGGGGTAAGGTCATAGAGAAGAGGGCCTCCAGGGGACACCAGGGAGAGATCGGCCACGAAGTCCAGCACCGCGGAGTCCACGAAAGCGTCCTGGCGCTCCATCGGGGGCAGTGGACCCTGCGGCGGCGCCGTCTCATGGAGTCCTCCCCAAAAGGGTGCTGCTGCGCAGGCTGGCCGCGGACTGGGATGCCGGACCGTTGGCTCAGAAGAGATGTTAAGACTGGAGCTTGGCGCGCCGGCTACTGTCCCAGACTCAGTCCCATCCTCGCCTTGGAGAAAGCGGCCATGGAGATTGATCCCAGAGCAGACAACAGGATTAGTTGCACCGAGGACTCTTGGCAAATATCCCTGCTCCTAAAGCTGATGGGAGCAGACAAGCCTGAAGCCGGCTATAGGGACGCATAGGCTAGCCCAGGATTTGGGGCTGTTCCACTGCGCCGAGAAGAATAGGTCCTCTTTGGCCGGGAACCCCAGAATTTTCCCCGCTGTTGCACCTATGCTCCTTTTTCCACTCTGGCTCCCAAGCCCCAAGATGTGCTAGGCTCTTCTGCTCCTGGTTCTGGAATTGCTGACTTAGAAGCTGAGTGGTGGCTTTTTCCTAGTGAGGAAAGGGGGGAAGGTATTTTGCAGCCAGAGGCCTGTCTCCTCCTCGACCACCCCCAGGCTGCCAAGTGATGCGAGACAAGTGCCTGGATGCTTTTAATGAGGTCCTGAAGAGGGGACCTGCCCGCCAGGGGTCACTGGGGAATGTTGACCCTGTCTCCCAGAGCCTGGCGGGCTGAATGGCAAGACCTCCACTCGCCTAAGTAAGCATACTGGGGGAGCCCAGCTCGCATTCCCCAGAGTCGCTGTTGGAGCCGTCTTTCTCTGCCTGACACCTCTCGCAAACAGCTCTCTTGGTCGCTTCTTCTGCAGTGAAACACTCTGCCTCCCCCCCCCCCCCCCACACACACACCGAAAGCGGGCATAGTTGCTATCCTTGAAATGAACGACAAGATATTTCTCCCTCCTCCCCCTGTCTCCGCCCGCCTCAGGCTTAGGGAGAGCAGTGAATATCGGGGAAGAACAAGGAACTTAGGTCAGAAGTTAGACGCCCCCTCTCCAAGCTTGTGTTCCTCAATGACACTGCTAACACACTAGGACTGAAACGAAATCCACCCCTCCTAGTCTGGGGAAAATGTGAGCGTGGCTCCAGAGGAGCCTCCAGTGCTTCTTCGTTCTCCTTCGCCAAGGTCATTTGCCCTTCCACCAAAGAGCCAGTCAATTAGAACTCCCTCGCTGAGCAAGAGATCGATTTGCCCATCGATTATTTGTAAGTTTGTGAACAAAGGGGGAAAAACCAGAACTCCCTGGCTAATTGATTCCTCATCATCGATTGGTACTATTCAGACAGTAGGACTTGAGGTCGAGACAAGCTTTTAATTAACTGTATTTAGGCTAAGACAACATCTGAAATTTCTATGAGACCGACATCCCAGGATTTCACTTATTTTCAGAGAGGAGGGGAGAGATATTAAGCTTGATCTCCTAAGAAAATGGAAAGATTGAACAATGTCGCCGATATTTACAACAGTGGTGCCGTTCCGCCCCCTCCCCCAATATTTTTTTCTAACTTTTGGATATTTAACAGTTTAACATTTAACAAATGTCTTTGGGTAAGAATAAAAGTAAAGTTTAAAAACTGTGAATTTTGAGATTTAAAATAACCAAATGTCTGCAAAAGATGTAGAGACACAGAGGCAGAGAAATGAAATTTTAAAAAGTGAGAAGACTGAGGATTTTCGTAGAAAGTCCCATTTTGGGCACCATCCTCAACAAAGTAAGTGAATTGTCACTATAGTAAATGAAGTACATTGGACAGCTCCCACAAATCAGCTCGATTCATAACAACTAACTTACAGGTAAGCTTAAATAGCCTCTCTGGGTCTTTGTAGCCTGTCACTCTGCAAATAACCTAGAACTCCTTTGAAGCCTGCTCTTTGGATCCATCTGCCTAAGCTTTTTTTTTCCTCCTAGCTCATTTGTCTACAAACTGAGATCCCTTTTTGGCTCACTGCATTTGCTCTCTTTTCTTCCTGTATTCTAGAGTATAGCATAGCAAAAATAGCTGTTTCCCATATTTCTTGTAGGAGTTAAGTGACCCCCAACAAAAAAAAAAAGATCCTAAGGGTCCTTATGCTTGATCATCAATTCAGTGAATTTTGGAAAAAAGTCTGAGAAGTAGTAACAACAATGAAGGCAAAGAGTTAAATCACTGAGAAGGGAGGAAACAAAACACTATTTTAAGGCTTGGTATGGGTTGTGAAAGGCAGCTAGGTGGCTCAGTGGATAGAACACTGAGCCTGGAGTCAGGAAGACCTGGGTTAAAATTCAGCCTCAGACATTTACTAGCTGTATGATCCTGGGCAAGTTAGTGTGTTGGTAACCAAAAATGGGCTCCTTAGCACTTAGTCAACAAGTGCCCTTGAATAGTTTGGCTTTTTCCCCTGAACTGAATGCTGTTTGTATGTTGGGTTGGAGTAAGCTTGTTGGCCCCTTCACCTTGCTTCCCTTGCTTAAGCTGATCAAAAGAACCTGTGCTTTCCTGGTCAACCCCTTCACCTTGCTTAAGCTGATGGAAAGAACCTGTGCATTTCTGGTCAACCCCTTCACCTTGCTTAAGCAGATTGAAAGAACCTGTGCTTTCCCTGGCATACCTTACACCCCTGCAGAAGCCGGATGGTTAAAAACAGCTTCCGTTGGAGCCAGAGGCTGCTACAGCTACAGCCACAGCCACAGCCAAAGCTGAAACAGGAGCTGCCAGTAGCAGAGCTGACCTACAGGAGGAAGCTGAACAAGGACTTGAGGCCAGTGGGTAATCTTTTTACCATAGGGGGGAAGCATGATTTTGCTTTACACCATCATGCTTCTCTGTAGCCTCCTGGTTACTCTTGTGCGGCGTACTTGTTGGGCCTGGAAGCTTTTGATCAATATATCAAAATGTGGATGCTGTTCATGGCTTGGTTACTGTGGAGCCTAAATATATGCTTTGATTCTTCTGCCTCCTACTTTGAGAGTTTCTTATATCCAGCGTTTTCGAACCTTTCAGACATATATATGATCCTCTTTGAGCTTATAAACTCTGCCCTCCTAATACAGTTACTTAACTTCTGTTTGCTTTAATCCACTGGGTAAGGAAATGGTGAACTATTCCAATATCTTTAGTAAGCAAGCCAGAAAATCCCAATGGACAGTGTGGTTCACAAGTTCATGAACAATCGTACATGACTGAACAACAATTGGGTTGTGAAAGAAAGCAAACTATTTCTGATTCTTTGTCTAGATCAAGCAAAATCTGAAATCCCACTGGTCCCTTAATGCCTTAAGGCAATAGCAGTGGAACAATTTTATGTTCAAAATATTAATTTGTTTATAGTTTATAGTTTAACTTTTGTATAGACAACTTGAAGCGGCAAATAGAGCACTGGACTTAGGGAAGACAAATACAGGTTTGTATTCTATTTTGGATACAAGTTAATCCCTCTGACACTCAACATCCTCATTTGTAAAATGGTGATGATACTAGCAACTGAAAGTCATTGACAGCCAGTTGGCACAGTGGATAGAGTCCTCAGCTTTGATTCAGTTAGAGTTCACATCCTGCCTCGTGTCTGAGTATTTTTTCTATCTCAGACACTACCTGCTTGACTCTAGACAAGTGACTTAAACTCTCTTAGCCTCAGCCTCCCCATTTGTAAAATATGGACACTATTCCAAAGGGTTGTTGTGAGGATCAACTAAGATAATATAAGCAAGGAGCTTTCAAAATTTGAAGTACTAGCTATCATCACATCCTGCTTCTCTTCCTCCTCCTGTCCGTTTTCTTCTCACCCATCAGTATAATATAATAGAAAGAATGTTGGCCCCAGAGTCAGGAATACCTGGTGTCAAGTCATACTTTTGACTCAATTTGGCTGTGTGACCCCAAGCAAGTTACTGAACTTCTTGGGGTGCTAGACAACTTCCCAAGACTATGATTCCAAACTGGTACTAATTTGCATTGACAGGAGGAGATTTCTCAATGGGACTGATCTAGTCCAATAAAGTTACAAATCCATTACTTACCCTGCCAGAGAAAAGCAAACGATAAAAGTGTAGCCTATACCTTAGAGGGCTTTGGGAAGATCAAGTGAAATACTGCTTGTAAAATGTTTGGCAACCGGAATATATTATATAAATGTAAATCATCACCATGCACATAATTTGGGGCTAGTTATATCAATCAAAGATAACACATTGATCACAAAATTTACTTTGAGAATGCTGATTAAAGAGATTCAAAAATAGAGATACACTTTCAGCATTAACACACATGCACAAAGACACACAAACACAGATAGACCCTCTGTTATAGTTGGAACTAATATAGGGAAAACGTAAGAGTCAGATGCTAACCAGTCATTAAAAATAGTGCAAAACTGTTTGCATAACAAATAGAAAATTCACAAGTTGCAATGGCAGGCAGCCTAGTGCAACTGAAAGAACAGAGGAGTTGAAGTCAGGACAGTATTTCTAATATTCCCTCTGCTTCTCATTGTCTGGAGTCATTGGATAAGTCACAGCCCATCTGAGTAACTCTTTGCTCATCTACACAACAGGCAGCCAAGTGTGTCTGGAAAATTCTAAAGCTGCAAAATTTTCAATAAAAATGACTCTACTTGCTTAAGAGTGTGACTGTCACTAAATTCAAAATTAATTCAATGTTAGTCTCTTCTAGTCTAATTTGTTGCAAAAGAGTTTGTTTTCTTATTTTCTAGGATAATAGAAAAAAATGCATTTTAATCCATAATAGCTTTAACTTATCTTACAACATCCTGACATTTTAACATGTATTATGATTTAAAAGGTTAAATTGCAGACAGAAAACTATTGTCTAATTTTTGTTTTATAAACAATATCTAAAATAAAAAATTACATAGCATAAATTAAGAAAAGAGAGACTGCATGGCATAGTGTATAGAGGGGCAGTTTTGCAGTGAAGGAGAAATGAGTCCAAATTTTGTCTTTGACACTTATAAGCTAGGGGACTCTGCACGAATTACTTAAGTTCTTAGTGTCCTAGGACATTCATTGTGCCTACAAGTAACAGAGTAATTGTTAGTTGGAGTTAATGAAGTGTGTTTCCACAATGGGGTATCTCTAAATAGCTGAAATAATAAGTTCAGACCAAATTAAATAAAAATATACAAATGAAGGAATGGAAAAAAATAATGGCTATCAGTGCCTGTTTATTTTAAAATACTCTCTAGTAGTGTCTACCTTCAAATTTAAATGTAGGATATAGATACATGTACTTTATGCTATAACTCATTGTCAAATTATCCTACAAGTTTTCACCATTTTATGTTGTCCAGGGATATTAGAAGCAGGTGTTCTTTTCATTGTATAGCTTTGGAAGCAGAAACACAAAAGTTAAACCACTTAATCATGGGTCAAAGAGCTGCAATGCTGACTGGGAACACAGCTGTTCTTGGTTCTAGCCACACATATTAGAATTTGATCTAATATATTGATCTCTTAGTTGCCTAATCCAATGGCCTTTTCCACATTTCATTCTCCTGGACCTCCCTGCAGCCATTAATACCATTGATGACTCTTTCCTCTTTCAGACTCTCTTCTCTCTAGGTTTTTGAACATCCTTCTCTCCTGTTTCTTGTCCTATCTTACCACTCCTCTATCTCCTTTGAACATATCCTCTCCCAGGTCTTGCCCCCTACCCATAAGTGTCATTCAGGGTCCTGTCCTAGATCCCCATCTCTTTATTCCCATCTTTATTACTTCACTTGGTGATGTCAACAATTCCCACGGATTTAATAACCATCTCTGTGCTGATGTTCCTCAAATCTACCTGTACTGCCCCAACTTCTCTGCTGACCTTAAGTCTCACATATCCAACTTGTTTCTTGTCCCACACCTTCCTTGTCATTGTAGGGGGCAACACCATGCTCATAGTCCTTCAGGGTCACAACCTAGGAGTCATGCTTAACTCCTTACTATCTCTCACTTTCCATATCCAATCTGTTGACAAGAGCCTATCATTTTCACCTTTGTAACCTCTCTTAAATGTACCCCTTTCTCTCTTCAGATACTGCCACCCCTCTGGTGCAGACCCTCATTACTTCATGTTTGGGCTATTGTAATAGCCTACTCATGGGTCAGCCTGACTCAACTTTCTCCCCACTCTGATCTATCTTCCATTTAGCCACTAAAAGGAATTTCCTAAAGCACAAGTCTTAGCATGTCACCACCTACTACTACTCAATAAACTCCTGGGGCTCCTAATTGCCTCCAGGATCAAAAGCAAAATGCTCCTTTTGGCCATCAAAACCCTTCATGATCTAACTCCTTCCTACATTTCCTGTTTTCTTATACTTTATCCCCTTCCATACCATATTCTTTTTAATCTGGCTTCCTAGTTGTTGCCTAATGAGATATTCCATCTTTTGGCTCCAGACATTTTCTCTGGCCTGGAATACTGCCCCTCCTCTGGTTTCTCTACTGACTTCCCTGGCTTCATTTAGTTACTATTTAAAGTCCCATCTTTTACCAGAAGCCTTCTTTAATCCCTCTTAATTCTCTCTATTAATTGTTTCCCATTAATCATAGGTATGTACATACATATGTATGTATATATGTATGTATATGTGATCATATGTGTATATAGACACACACATATATATTTATCTATGCTTCCATATTGTCTTTACCATTAGATTGTAAGCTCCTTGAGGGCAGAGACTATCTATCACATCTTTTTGGGGCCCCTGCACTTAGCACAGTGTTTGGCACATAGTAGGTTTAATGAATGGTTATTGATTGACCTTATGAATTTTTCCCTTAAATATTTTCCATATTTTAAACACATCCTTCTCCCTTAAACTCCAATGATTTTATAGTACTTTCTACAGAATCTAGACAAGTAGGAGATCTATTGACTGAGTGTTTCACACTATTTTATTATTGTGTTTACAACAATCACCCTAAATCACAGGTCAAAAGCCAATTATGAAAATTAATATACCATATTCTTAATTAGGATATCTAGAAAACTGGTATGGAGACAATATGATGCTATAATGGAAAGTATATGTTGTTGGGGGCAATATGGAGACACTGTATTAAAAGCTGGAGGGTAACTTAGGGATTATATGATCCAACTACCATATTTTAGAAAAGGAAGCTGAAGCACAGAGTGGTTATGATTTATCCAAAATCATATGGGTAGGAATAGACATAGACAGGATTTAAAACCAAGACACTTGACAATGAATCCAGAGAATTTTTGACTATGGCATATTTGTGAATTTAATCCAGTTCTATCCAATTCAACACCATCTATTCAAGATTCTTTCAAGAAACACTTTTAAGCACCTACTATTTCCCAGGCATTATACTAGGCAATGGGGATACAGAGGGAGAAAATATTCTCTGCTTGAAATGAGTATACATTCTACTTATAGAGATGGAGGTCCTTTACACAAACATAAGAAATCTTGGAGCATAGTAGGGCAAAGAAAGTGAGGTACAGTTGGGAATGTTCACTTTGAGATGACAGTGGGATATTCTGATGTAGATACTAGTTGGCAGTTGATAACATAAAACTAGTGTCCAGGAAAGCCCAGAATGTGTACGTTGGAACTGTCTATATGGACATGATATTAACCCCATAGGAGAACAAACATCTTCACTTAGAAAGGGAATGTAGAGAGAGGAAAAGAAAACTGAGGACATAGATAGGGGGATACCTTCAGTCAGTCAGTCAAAATTTGTAAAACACCTATTAGGTGATATCAACCGTGCCAAGAGGGGAGGGCATGGCCAATTTTCTCCTCATAAGTGCCACAGGTGATGGGCATGTACTGTCCCCACCTCTCTGTTTTTCATCTAGACTAGCTTCTACACAATATGTTCTGGAATTGGGGGATGTGATTAGTTATTGAAACTGAGGACATTCCAATGTAGATCTGTAATTTCATAAATGTAGGGAGTTCTTGTTGAGGAAAAAAAAAAGATGACTCTTGCTCCGGCCATTCTAAAGGGGAAATATGATATTTAGGATTTTTCTCCTCCAACTCTGTTATCATTATCAGGGAAGCAGTTACTGACTTTCTACCTTTACTCACAATTGGTCTGTTTCCATGATGTCTAGCAGTAGAATCTGAGTCATATGTGGATAATTTGGTTAATCAATCATTCAATAAAAATTTATTAAGAACCTACTTTGTGCCAAGTTAAATGTGAAGTGTTGGAGAGACAAAAAGAAGTTCCTGCACTCAAGGAGGTCACACTTAATGGAGGAGACACTAAGCAAATAAATATATTCAAACAAGGTATTTCTTGGTTAAATAGGAAATAATTGAAAGTCAAGGCACTAAATGATTTTCCTAAAGCATAGGTCAAATCATATCACGCCTTACTACTCAATAAGTTCCAATAGCTCCCATTCACCTCCAGGATCAAACACAAATTGGCAATCAAAGCCCTTACTTTTCCAGTCTTATTAAATCTTTATCCCTCCCCCATACTCTTTAACTTGGCAGTACTGCCCTCCTGTCTGTTCCACAAATGAGACACTCCATATTGCCTCCAGACATTTTCTCTGATTATTCCCTATGCCTGAAATGCTCTCTTGCCTCAACTCTATCCCTGAATTCTTTTTTAAGTCCCAGCTCAAACCTCACTTACAGGAAGACTTTCAAGGTTGTCATTTTTGTTCAGTTATTTTGTAATCATATCTATTTAGGGCTTTCTTGGCAGAGATACTGGAGTGCTTTGCACTTTCCTTCGCCAGCTCATTTTACAAATGAGGAAACTGAGGCAAACATTATTGAGTAACTTATGCAGGGTCACACAGCTGGCAAGTGTCTGAGGCTAGGTTTGAGCCCACCAAGGTGAGTATTCCTGACTCCAGGCCTGGCACTCTATCCACTATGCCACCTAACTACCCCCAAGCATTTCCGGATCCCCTTTAATTCTAGTGCCTTGACTCTTCTCTTTTGTTTTTGTTTTTGGGGTTTTTTTTGGTTCTGTTTCTTCTTTCTCATGATTCATTCCATTGGTCATAATTCTTCTCCACAACTTGACTAGTGTATAAATTAATTCTATACGAAGTTATACATGGTAGTTATAAGAGATTCCATGCCATCTTGAGGAGGGAGGGGGAAGGGAGGGGAGAAAATCTGGAGCTCAAAATTATGTAGAACCGTGTGTTGTAAACTAAAAATAAAAATTAAAAAAAGATAAAAAAATTTAAAAAATAAAAAAAAGAAATGAAAAAAAGAAAGTCATTCTTAAAACAACATTTCTATTAGTGTATACAATGTTTTCTTGGTTGTGATCATTTTGCTCTTCATTATTTCATGCAAATATTTCCATGCTTTTCTAGACCATTGAGCTCCACGTTTCTATAGCACAGTCATGTTCCATCACAATCATATTTCTCACAAAGCCCTATTGACATGTCTTGCCTTGTCAAAGTCCAATATAAATGTAAGTTATTAAAATAATGACTGAAGAGTGTATAGGATGAAGCAAATTGATCATCAGAAAATTTTTTTGCCCATTCCGTCCCTATTTGGACAGACTGTGCATAATATCTATAATTAAAGGTACAATGTAGCAAAATCTTAAAAGTATACCACTCATTATGATAAATAGCTTGTTTTAAGTCTAGGAGAAATCATGGACCTTACAGTCCATGTGATTTTCTGTTTTTCAACTTCATCTTTAGATGAAAAGTTCTGCATTTGGTCACAATCTTTATGAGCTCCAAAAAATTTTCCTTATATTTAGGCAGAAAGTCTGGGCTCTCTGCCTAACTTTACATTTATTTCTATCTCTAGTTAATCCCTGGTCTCTTTGTGGTTGAGGCAAAATTCAGTTTTCTGGGAACATTTGAAGATAAACCATCAGATTATGCTATAGTGTCTTTGGATAAACAAGCCTTGTGAGGGGAATTTGTGGAAAGGACAAACCTGTTCTCTGTATACACCATAGCCTGAGTTTTTGTTCTGAGATGTTTGCAGAACCTACAACCTTCTTTGATAATTCAGATCTTTACTTCAATTCATTCCTTTCTTTGTTCCTCAGGAATGTGATGGAAATCCAAGATAGATTCAACGTCTCCCTTGAATTCTCCCTCTTGTCAGGGTTTGGACCCATTTATACAATTGTTTACCACTTTGATTCATTCAAAGAAGGGTGTAAGCCCTACTCACCCTCTGTTCTAATTGTTTACACCACTGAAATGTGTTCTTTCCTAAGCAAGGTAATTACTATTAATTGCGTAGGATAGTCAATGGAGCTACGTCTTTATAAGAGGTTTAAATATCAGCCAGTGAAGTCAGATAGGAGGAAGGTAGAATTGCTTCCAGTTGAACAGATGATGATGGAAAGCTTAATATAGTGTTTAATGTGACATTTAAGAAGTAATGCTTTAAGTATAGGTAGGATTTTGACAAGGACACAGGGATACAGTAGAGCACTTTAGGCATGTTTTGTGATGAAGCCAAAATCATGGAGGTGGGAAATCACTTGCGATATTTGATGAATAATACTAGCTTCAGTTGACTATATGAATGGCAGTAGTATGAGAGGAGATTGGCAATATTGGCTGAAACCATATTGTGAAGTCATTAAGTGACAGACTAAGAACTTTAACCATTGTGAAATGAGAGGTCATGGAAGACTTTCCAGTAAGTCAGTGTGCATGATAGAGTTGTACATTAACAAGATTATCTCTTAGTCTTTGAAATAGGGATGGACAAGAAATACTTATGATGTTTGACTTATTTTACTCTATGCATTCTTCAGTCTTCATTAAAATGACTCACATTTGTTTCTGGCTTCAACAAGGTAAACATGTCAATGTAAATTTTTTGAGAAATATCCTGTGCTATCAAGTACATAAGGGAAAACATTTGTCAACTAATAGATTCTGAATGGCTAAGTGGAAAGGACCTTGGCCTTGGAGTCACAGAGAGTTGGGTGAGAATCCCACTTTGCTTCCTAGCTGTGTGGCCATAGTCAAATTACATCACTTTTCTGCTCTTCAGTTTCCTTTTCCATAAAATGGTGGTTCGGGACTTGGCGGCCTTAAGAAAGGCCTTTTCCAGCTTTAAGTCTATGATCATATGGCCCCATGACACAGCAGTTCTAGACTTCTCTATCAAATCTGTTGTCCTAAATTCCGCCACTTGAGTAAGGAAGAAGTTTCAGAGAGTGATTTTGAAATGTTTCCTTTGATTGACTTCATAGTCACTACGTGAGTACAGCCTGTATCTTTTAGGTATAGTGCCAATTAAAAAAATAGCCAGTCTTTTGAAACCAATTAGTCTAGGAAGTATTTTTCCATGAAAATCCCACTGCAATGTCCCTTTGTGGTATGGCATAAAACTCTGGCCTCTCAGAGTCCACTTCAATGGGGCCCCAATTCTGGCAGGTTCCACAAAATTGGGATGACTTTGAGTATGACTCCAGTGAATGATACAATCTGGTCTCTTGGATCCAGCCTAAGTAAGGTAATATAGGCTCATTTAGAGGTTAGCTGCAGAGGGATAACATCTTTAGCCAACACAGCTCTTTATGACCATCCTCTAAACTACAGAAATGTTCTCAAGCTTATAGAAAGCGTAGTCTTATTGAGGAAATCTCATTTGTTGAAAGTATCTGAATTTTGAAATTAATGCATTCCAAACATCTAAAAGAATTTACACCTAGAGATGATTAATTTGAATTTCTATGATGTGTAAAGATGATAAAATGAGAAGAGAAAAAAAATGGCATCTGTATTTTCAGTTATCAGGACTAGCACAAGTAAGATACTTTTTGTCTGCTCTCAGGGTCCTGTAAAGTCTCTCTTCATTCAGAAGTCATAGCAAATTAAAGGGACGTGGGGAAAATAGTGCTGTTTGGTGAGCTAAAATAAGAGAAAACTTGTATTTGGTTAATGATAATAGAACTAGTAATATTCAGCAGATTTCTTCTCTCATGGGATCTCACCAAGGGTTTTGCCCCAAGGATTGAGATTCTCTCACCACAGTTATGACAAAAATGTAACCCAAGCCCTAAAGGCAAAGCTATCACCACAGGCTGGCATTTGCAATACATTTGATGGGGCAATTGTTGCAAATGGTGCCAAATAAATTCTTTTGCCATTAGATGTTTTCTTGATCCTTCATGTTTTCTTTCCAATATACCCTCCTATATAAAGCCCTCCCTTGTGACAATTAAGTATTACTACATTTATTAATAATAACTTGCCCTTCAATAGTTTTAAAGTTATGAAATAGTTTATAAAAGAATTTTGCTTGGGCCTTACAATAATTCTGTTAAGTAGGCATTACAAATAAAATCTGTAAATAGTATTTACAGATGTGAACGATTATCAAAGAGAGTAAAACAACTATCCATGTGCAAGGTGCTAGGAAATCTCAGATCTGACTATTTTGGACATATTGAGTTTGACATGCCTATAGTTCAAGATGCACAAAAGGCAGCTGATGAAGTCTTAGAAATAGCTGATGAAGCTCAAGAGACAGACTACAGCTAGCTATGTAAATCTACAAATCATTTTCATAGAGACAATAATTGAAGCAAAGGGAAGTAAGGAGATTACCAATAGATAGATAGTATAAAGCAAAAAAGGAAGAGAGTCCAGAAGAGAGACTAGAGCAGTGCTCATGAAATAAATGAAGAATGAATAAAGGAGACAGGAGTGTAGAGGAGGAGAACCAAGGGAGAGAATGTCATGAAAGCCAAAATTGGAGAGAGCATCCAGGAGAAGGTGATGAACAGTAGCAAATATTAGACACAAGTTGAAAAGGATCAGGACTGAAAAGTAGGGAAGAATCCAAAAGGATCACAAGATTTTGAGCCTAGCTGAGAGTATCATCAATAGAAATATAGAGTCAAGAGATGGACTTAGGTTTTGGAAAGAAGACAATGTCTTTGGTTTTAGACATGATGAGTTGGAGGTGGCAGGGTAAACTCAACTGGAAACTGGGCACACAGCAAAAACTATGAGACTGAAAAGAAATCAGGGATGGAAACAGAGATTTTGAAGTCATCAATTATTTGCTAAGACCAACTACCAGTCAACTCTTCTTTTAAATGACCAACCTATACAAGACTTAAGGCACACATAGGCAGGTGGGTACATATCATGTGAATTTATTGAAAATCATTAACCATTGCTGGAAGGAAAAGAAAAGGTGATAGGTACTTTCACTGTGGTGTTGCACCATATGATTTCTATGTACTCAACAGATTTTTTTTCATTGTCTATGTTACATGGTTATATTGCTAAAGACAAACATACATTAATTACTGACCTCATATAGAATAACATCCCTCAAAATCATCAAGGCAACTTTGGCTAGGGAATCACTTGTTGCCTGTGGTATCTCTGAAAGTATGTATAGACTTATCCTTCTGTGAAGCTAAGTTCTTATGCCACTTACCTTTAATCTGATCATTTTTAAGCATATAGGATAATGCAGTTGTGGATTAGAAAGACAAGATGGAAAGAATTAATGAGAGTATAATATTTCTGCAATAACTGAAGTATAATGTCGAGTTCCGAGTCAACTAGAGAGTACCCGGAAGGCAGTGACTAGGATGAAGATGGACAATGAGTTTGAGTCTTATAAATACTGGCTGGAGGAAGTGAGATTTAGCCTAGAGAAGTGAAGACAAAATACTTATGAGAGAGATATGATAATTGTCTAAATGTTTGAAAGCCTTTCATCTGGAAGAGGGATTAGACATGTTCTGCTTGGTTCAAGAGGGCAGACTTAAGTCAAAGACAAATAGAAGTAAGTTTAACATGAGGGAATATTTGTAAGAGAGCTACGCAAACCTCAAAGTACCACCTAAATGCAAGCAATTATCGTTGCTGTGGTTTTAGCAGAAAGAAAAGAAATCATAATGACAGTGATATTACAGTAAAATGGGTTGTTCTAGGATGGAATTAATTTCATGTTAAGTGAAGGCTGGTTGATAACTTTTGGGGTTTGTTTTAGTGCCAATTCATTCTCATTGATGGGTTGTCCATGACTTCCTTCCAATCCAGAGATTCTGGGATTTTGAAAGAGGCAGCATGTATGTAACAAGGTTTCCTGTGCTGGATCTCTGGTCAGGGGACCAAGGTTCAGATCCTGCCTTACATCCTCCTAGCTTTATGGTGATGGTCAAATTCTTTAACCTCTCAGTCATGGTGTCCTCCAGACAAATGAAGGTGAGGAATGTGTAACCCATGTCACATAGTCACCATGAATAATGTGCTGTGCACTTTGGATCTCTACAGAAATGAGTATTATTATTATTATGAATAAAAATGGATCAATTACAGAGGTGTTGGGTGATTTTACAGGCATTTTTAAGTGTCAGACCATATCCAAATCTCACTTCATCAGCTCTTGGAATGTGTTTTAATAATGTCAGAGGTGGTGGTGTGGGATGGGGATGGGGAGAGGGAGGAGCATATATTGAGGGAGGAAAAGGAAGCATACCTGCTCTAGTCTCCATATCACTTCATCTTGCCCATCAGTGAAGTATAAGCTTGAAGAACTATGTTTATTTTTGTAAAAAAAATGCAATAATAAATCAGCCTACCTGATCATTCCTCTGACATTACTCATATATGAATACTCACACAGATTAGACTACAAATGAATAACATTCTCATGTATGAGATTCATGAGGTTAAATCTAATTGAATCATGTTTTGGAAAAGAATCTCATCTAATTATAAATGACATTGGATGAGAAAATTCTGCCACGTGAGATTCATGGATTGGTCCAACAGATTTTTTGGACACCTGTGTGCAAGACAGCATGCCAAGGGTGATTTTTTTTAAACAACAGAGTTATATATGGGACACTTGAAACCAAATGAGATGTACTAGGGAGATATTGAAGCTTTTTGCATAGGGAACTGAAATGATCAGGCTTGTGTTTTAGGGATATCATTTTGTGACTTCCACAACTCAATAAATTCCAGTGGCTCTATGTTACTTCCAGGATCAAATGTACATTAAAATCAAATGTACATTTAAGTGGTCATTTAAAGTTTTCATAAACTGCTTGCTATTTTCCCAGTTTTATACTTTGCTCTTTCCCACTTTCTAGAGTTCAGCCACCCTGGCCTATTTGCTGTTTTTTTCACATGAGATTGTGTTTCCCACCACTGTTACTTTGCACTAGCTGGTCCTGATGTCTGGAATGCCCTCCCTCCTCACCTCTGCCTTTTAAAATTCCTGGCTCTCTTCATGACTCATCTCAAGTTCTTGCAGGATGCCTTTTATAACCACTAGTCTAGTTAGTTGCTAGTGTCTTCCCTTCTAAAGTGACTTTCCATCAACTTCATCCACAGCCTATGTGTACCTACTTAGAGATTTTACTCCCTATTAGAATGTAAACTCTTTAATGGCACCAAATGTTTTTGTCTTCCTATCCTCAAAGCTTCACACCAACCTCAGGACAGAGTAAGTGTTTAATGAATATTTGTTGATGGATTAATTGATCATGTGAAAAATGGATTGGAGAGGAGGAGAAGCTGGAAGCAAGGACACCAATTTAGGAGATTGTTGTGATTGTCCAGGAATGATCAGGGCCTGAACAGGGTGGTTGCAGTGTGAACTTGTATGAAAGATAGGGCAGCAAGCTCAACAGGATTTGCTTGCTCATAATTACCCAGTTGGTGAATTTCAGGGGTGGAGGTTTAAATCCTGGTTTCTTCTGATTGGGGGTAATTTGCTTTTCTCATCTTGCCGTGATTCTACTTATATTCAAAGTCATTGGTTTCATCAATCTGGGTACTGTCTTCACATCTGAGGATAACACCCCTTTCTTTACTCCTTAGAGGATATTCTTTTCCAGTTGTTAGACTGACTGCTTCTATATCCTATGGCCAACATTTAGGCAAGGAGTTTCTCTGAACCTACCTGAGCTAGCTCTTGGGAGGTTGATGTAGTGTCCATTACCAGACACACATTGAAAGTCTTTCCACTTTGGAAGAATCTGAAAGATCATATGCTGTGCTGACAAATCTTTCAAGGACCCACAGTCACCTTCACTACAAGAAAGCAATGGAGTGGAACATTGTAGCTTCAAAGGGTCCTTCGAGATCACCCAGTCCACCTATCCCATTTTAGAGATGGGGAAGCTGAATCTTAGAGAAGTGCCTATGTTCATACAGCTATGGATATTGGAATTGGGTCCAAATCATGCCTCCAAATACTGGGCTTTTCCCATGTGACATATTGCCTTGAATTATAGTGAAAATAGTGATCTTATCCATAGTAGAGAAATCTTTCCCTTATTTATTATTAGCAGGCATCCTAATTCAGGAACTGGTCCTCATACCATAGTTCTCTACTCGATAACATTACTCCATCACTTTCTCAAGGATCAGGCCAACCAGCAAACAAAAGGGGAATACAATGAACATTGGAACCAGTGATTTCAGTAAATAAGCAAAAAAGAAAAATAAAATAAAACCACAGAACCCAAGTCGTTACATAATCCTAAACAAACTCCCTCAAGCATATTTTAGGGCAATGCTCATGCCAAAAAGCTGGAAGTCAGCAGCTTTCCCAGGGATGAATTTCTTGATGCTCTAAATGTCTTGTCTTCGCATAAATATAATTCTGCTTTGAAGTTGATTGAAGAGAATTGGGTTTGATGTTGAGTGAATTGGCCATCTTGTAGGGTAATTACTAGATGTTCCTGATTACTTTCATTACTGTATCCTTAGCAACTCTATGGATCAGTTAGATTATGGCTTTGAAAACAGTGGTGGGAAATTGTATGAAGTTAATACAGAATACTTTAAAAGTTACTTTAAGTACACATTGGAGTTTTGTCTCCCTAATAAACTACACATTCCAGGATGTCTGATTCCATTTTGTAAGATGGCTAAGAAATAATGTTTTGTTAAAGGTTTGTTTTTACCTTGTATATATTTTGACCTTACTTATGTATATATTTAAACATTTTAGCCAAAGAAGGGAGAGACGGGGCAGTTACGTGGTGCAGTGAGTAGAACACCAGCCCTGAAGTCAGGAGGACCTGAGTTCAAATCCAGCCTCAGACACTTGACACATGTACTAGCTGTGTGACCTTGGGCAAGTCACTTAACCCCAATTGCCCTGCCAAAAAAAAAACAAACAAAGAAGGGAGAGACAACACTTAAAAATTACACGTGACCACCTAATGGATAGCATTGGATAACAAATCAAGTGTATAAATGAACAACTTATAATAGTAGATGATATCATTCTACTACAACTGAGGTCTTCAAGACATGGCTCCCAATACAGATTGGATTGTTGTCTAGGAAGGGAATGGCCATGGTGGCCATGGAGGCCCTTTAATGCTCTGAGATTCTGAGTTATTTCCTTAACTTGGACTCATGTCAGGCAGGTAACCCTATGGATTTTCTTTAAGCAGAGTCAGAATCAGAGACAATGTGGGCAGTTTGAAGGGGGTTTGTAGTGGAAATGGGATATATGTGTGTGTGTATGTGTGTGTGTGTGTGTGTGTACGTAATGTGTGTGAATATAAGTATACAATATATGCATACATACTCATACATGTATGCATGTACATTCTATGTGTACTCACAAAGACTGTTCCCCATAACACATAGAGTGAGAGAGCTGAAGAAGTAGAACTAATACCAATCTATTAATACTGACTGAATATGATTGGTAGTTGGGCCATGACCTCCAAATCTCCACTGTTCCACCCCTGAAGTCAGAAAGATTCATCTTCCTGATTTTAAATCTAGCTTCAGACCCTTACTAACTGTGCGACCCTGGGTATGTCTCTTAACCTTGTTTGGCACAGTTCCTCAACTGTAAAATGAGATGGAAAAGAAAATGGGGTCACAAAGAGTTGGGCACGAATGGACAACAACATTGGCTGCAAAAGCATGTTATTTTTATTTTAATCACAGCAGCGTCAGAAAATTATCTTTTACTTTCTAAAGGAGTTTTTACTTTGTGTGGGGAGAAAGGAACAATTGCAACCTAGTGTAAGTCAAAGGCAGAACTTAAACCCAAACCCATATGTCTTCAAGGCCAGCCTTTTGTCCAGTAAGCAAGCCAGCAAAACTCATGTCAAATAAGAGTAATGTTTGATCTACCTTGTTAAAGACATAATCCAGACTTTGTTCAAAAAAAATAAGTGACATGGCTAATCACTTACTTGTTTTATGACATCATTTTTGCATTTATTCTCATTCTTGTTCATATGTTTGATTCTCACACATAACAATGAAGTGAAAACAAAGCCAATAAATAAAATTAATGCTGGGGAAAACAGATTACAAGATACTAAAAAACTGAATCTAAAAATCTGTAGGGCTATGGAATTGTTTTTAATGTTAAATACTCAAAGGAAAAAATTATGAAGGAAATATATTTTTGAGACTGTTTTCCCCACTTGAGAAGAAAGTTGCCATCATCCTATTGTAATTTCAACTTTAAATTAATTTGGAAAAAATATGAGTTTGTGCATGATGATGTAAGTATTCTTGGTATCTGTACTAGTGACCAGTTTGGAAATTCAGTCAGCTCTGATGTTTACAGATCATCCCAGTGGCTCAGCTTGGTAGAGATGCCAGAATTCATAATTATAGGGCTACTCAAAGTTCTTAAAAATATTTTTAAAAATAAGAACTTATGACAGACTTCAGCATAAATAATACTTGGGTCTCAAATGACTTTATAATGGGAGCAGCCATTTTCACACACGTCCATGGGAGAATTTTTCTTTCCTTAAGTAGTTTTTAATGACAGTTTTGAAAGCAGAGGCTATTTGTGAAGAAAGGAAACCCCAGTATAATGGGCACATTCACATCACTAGGACCATGAGAATGTCAGTGGCTTCTTAATGCAAAATTAAAAGGTTTCTTCCTGTGGCCTTTAATTTTAATTCCCAGGGGGCTACACCAACTTCCACATTTTTAAAGCTCCACAAATGTGCAGAGGATGTGCCTGGTGAGATCCTAACAGCCATATTAACTCATTGACTGAAGCTAATGACCACCTAAAATTCCATTAAGGCCTCAGGAGACTCTCTTTGGAAAATCAGTGGTCAATGTTCAGTTGTCTAACACTGTGCCTGGCACACCAGAGACACTTATCATGTTTATTTGTTCATTAGGTGAATGATGAATATAACCAAGACTATTCATACATTACTGGTCTTTAGGAATGACATTGAGGAGCTAGAACATATCCAGGTGAAGGCAAGCAGGATGAGGAAGGGTCTAGTGTCTGTGCGACATAAGGATCACTTGAAAGAGCTGGGCATGTTTAACTTAAGGAAAAGAAGGCTCTGGAGACATGATGGCTGCATTCAAGTTAAAGTGCTGTTCTGGAGAGGAGAAATGAGAACTGTTTGATTCTAGAGGATAGAACCAGAAACAATGATGGGAAGATGTGAAGAGGGTGGGGATGGGAGGGAAGGAAGGAAGCATTTTATATAAAACCTACCATGTGCCAGACACTGTGCTAAATGCATCATGAATATTGTCTCATTTGATCCTCACAGAAATCCTGAGAGTTATTATCCCCATTTTACAATTTAGTAAACTGAAGCAGGGAGAAGTTAAGTTACTTGACCAAAGTCCTATAGCTAAGAAATACATGAGGCTAGATTTGATCTCATGTCTTTCTCATCCCAGGCCCAGAATTCTATTCACTGTACCACATAGTTTTACAGGAAAATATTGATTTAATTCCATTAAAAATCTTGCTAATTGTACAAAATAATTGGCTGAAATTAAAGTGTCTTGCCTGGGGAGGTAGTGGGCTTCCTCTCTTTGGAACAGATCCAGCACAGGCCAGTGACTTCTCGTTGAGTATGTTGTGGGAATTCCTTTCTGGTAAGCGTTGGACTGGATGTCTAGAGAGGCACCTTCTAACTGCGAAAATTCTCTTATGTAGCAGATTTCCACAATTCCATGCTTCTGGGATTGTATCATTCAGTGTGTTTGTGGTTCTGTCCTTATTTCAATAGGATTGAACCTTTGGACCTATAGATATAATCAATAAATAGAGTGAATATGTATTTTTTAAGTACCTATTATGTGATAGGTACTGTGTTAAGTATTGGGAATAAAAATATGAAAAAAGAAAGACAGGACCTGCCCTCAAGGAGCTTGCAATCTAATGGAAAAGCACAAAACACAAAAGGAAAGCTGACAAGATGGAGAGGGGTGGGGGGCAGAAGAAGGGACCTAATGAAGGGGTGCAGTGGAGAAATCACTCCGAAAATTTCCAAAGTAGTGCAGCCAAGTGAGAAATGAGATGTCTTACCTGAGGTCCATGGTGCCACCTAGCTTCCCTATTCATATTCTTTCTTTCCTTCTTTCTTTCTTTCTTTCTTTCTTTCTTTCTTTCTTTCTTTCTTTCTTACTTTCTTCCTTCCTTCCTTCCTTCCTTCCTTCCTTCCTTCCTTCCTTTCTTCCTTTCTCTTTCTTTCTCTTTCTTTCTTTCTTCCTTCCTTCCTTCCTTTCTCTTTCTTTCTTCCTTCCTTCCTTTCTCTTTCTTTCTTCCTTCCTTCCTTCCTTTCTCTTCCTTCCTTCCTTCTTTTCTTCCTTCCTTCTTTCCTTTCTTTCTATCTATCTTTCTTTCTTCCTTCCTTCCTTCCTTTCTTTCTTTCTCTTTCTTTCTTTCCTCCTTCTTTCCTTCCTTTCTCTTTCTTTCTTCCTTCCTTCCTTTCTCTTTCTTTCTTCCTTCCTTCCTTCCTTTCACTTCCTTCCTTCCTTCCTTCCTTCCTCTCTTCCTTCCTTTCTTCCTTCCTTCCTTTCTTTCTATCTATCTTTCTTTTTCTTCCTTCCTTCCTTCCTTCCTTCCTTTCTCTTCCTTCTTTCCTTTCTCTTCCTTCCTTTCTCTTTCCTTCCTTCCTTCCTTCCTTCCTTCCTTCCTTCCTTCCTTCCTTCTTTCCTTTCTTTCTTTCTATCTATCTGTCATGTATGTGTATATACATATGTATACATTTCATATATTAGAATGAGAAAAACTATGCGGGTGTGTATACACACACATAATGAAGTTAGCTGAAGTAGAATACTCTATACAATAACAAGACTGTAAAGA
Source organism: Trichosurus vulpecula (assembly GCF_011100635.1). Taxonomy (NCBI): domain Eukaryota; kingdom Metazoa; phylum Chordata; class Mammalia; order Diprotodontia; family Phalangeridae; genus Trichosurus; species Trichosurus vulpecula. Next base: position 12,089,264 of record NC_050577.1, read on the forward strand.
CAAATGACCTTGAAAGCTAGAAGAACTATACTCAGTGCAGTAGTTATCATAGATAGTATGCATGCATGCATGTATGTATATACACAATACACACAGAGATGTATGTGTGTGAATGTAGGCGTGTATATACACAATATTCACATATATGTATGAATGTATATGTGTTATCTCCCTATGTATGTATACAATATTTGTATGTGTATGCAAATGTATGTGTGTATATCTCTATTTGTATATGTGTGTGAATGTATATGTGTATATAAACAATACATACATACTTACATGTATGTGTGCATATACGTACACACAGAATATCTATGACGATCATTGCATTGATCACAGTTCTTCTTAGTTTTCAAAGTAATTTGCCTTTAAAGCCTTGTTATTGTAAATATCATTCTGGTTCTGCTCACCTTTTCCCCTTGATGTGAATTTTTTTATTATTATTTTCTTGTTGGCCTAGCAATGCCAGATTTCAAGCTATGTTGCAAAGTAGTAACTAACTTTCAAAGTAATTTGGTACTGGTTAAAAAGTAGAAACGTTGATTTGTGGAAGAGATTATGAATACTCTCTGTACATATATACATATATGCATGTGTATATGTACATATGTATGTGTGTATGTGTATATATGCACATACATGTTTGCATAGGTATATACATGTACATATATGTATGCATACACCTACACACACATTGTATACATGATATAAACATATACACACACACTCACATATACACAGAACTGTATCTAGTACCCTAGTATTCGATATACACAAAGACCTTAGCTACTGAGATAAAGATTCATTATTTGATGAAAATTGTAGAGGAAAATGGATATCAGTGTTAAAGATGTTAGATTTAGACCAAAAACTTACACCATGTGCGAAGATAAGCTCCAAATGCATATATGACAGATTTTTTTAAGTCATGTAATAAAAAAATTAGAGAAACAGAGAAAAAATCTATTAGATCTATTGAGAAAAGAACAGCTCATGACCAAACCAGGAATAGAAAGTATCACAAAGTATAAAATTGATAATTTTTATTACAAAATATTTAAAAATTTTCACCTAAATTAGTCTTAATAAAGCTAAGACAAAAAGGAAAACAACTGGGGAAAGTTTCTCTGGTAACAATTTTCATTTTCCAAGATAAATAAGGGACCAACTCAAGTTTATAAGAATGTGCCATTCCCCAATTTATAAGTGGCCTAAGAATATAAATTGGTAATTCTTTATTTTAAACATTTAATTTATTTATTTTAAATTTTCAACATTCATTTCCATAAGCTTTAAATTTTCTCCCCTTCCCTTCCCACCTCCCTCCCCAAGATGACATGCAATCCAATATAGGCTCTACACATACATTCTTATTAAACACATTTTCACATTAGTCATATTGCATAGAAGAATTATAATAAATGGGGAAAACCATGAGAAAGAAAACAAAACAAAACAAAAAAAAGAGTGTGCTTCACTCTGCATTCCAACTCCATAGCTCATTCTCTGGATGTGGATGGCATTTTCACTCAAGAGTCCTTTGGAAAAGTTTTAGGTCCTTGTATTGCTCAGAAGGACTAAGTCTATCAAAATCAGTCTTCGAGCACTGTGGCTGTTATGGTATCCAATGCTTTCCTGGTTCTCCTGGTTCTGATCACCTCACTCAGCATCAGAATTGGCAGTTCTTAACAGAATAATCCAGATTAGCTACAACCCTAAGAAAAAGTCTTCCAAATCATCGCTAATTACACACATGTAATTTGAAGCAATTCTGAGTTTCAGCCTCATACCCATCAGATTGAAAAAGATAACAACAAATTAAAATGAAAAAATGTTGAAAGGGTTTGGGAAAATAGATGCATTGATCCACTGTTTACAGGCTGCAAAAGAGTATAACCTTTCTGGAAAACTGTTTAGAATTATAGTTACCCAACAGTGTATGCCCTTTAACCCAGTTATACAGTTGCTGTATAGAATCAAAGAAATAAGAAAAAGGTTTTTTTATACACAAAATATTTATAGTAACATTTGTATGGTGGCAAAAGCCTGAAGAAAATTGGAAACTATAAGTGTGTCTATCCATTGAGGAAAGGCTATGTAAGTTTTGGTATGATAATGTGATGGGATTTGATTGCAAGAAATATGTATACATTGTTCTCCTAGCTGTGATCACTCCATTTTTATCACTTTAAAAATATCTTCAAAATTGTTCATTTTTGATGTTACAGAATGAATTCTTCTTATAATTGTGCTTGCTATCAGTTCATATACATCTTTTCAAATCTCTTTAAAATCATTTATTTCTTACAACCAAATCACATTCCATCACATTGTTTTTTATTGTGTCACCCCTATCAGATTGGCTGAAGTGATAAAAGGGGAAAATTACAAATGTTGGAGGAGTTGTCAAAATAATAGGGACATTAATACACTGTTGGTAGAACTATGAACTGATCCAACCATTTTGGAGAGCAATCTGAATTATTACTAAAGAGTTATAAAACCGGGTATACTCTTTGACCCTGCAATATCAATAATAGGTCTGTCTCCCGATGTGATTGGGAGAAAAGAAAAAGAACCTACATGTTCTAAAATATTTATCTCAGGTTTCTTTGTGGTGGCAAAGAACTGGAAATTGACAGGATGCCAATAAAGTGGAAAAAGACTAAACAAGTTGTGTCTATCCTTCTCTCTCTCTCTCCCTCTCTTCCTCTCCCTCTTCCTCTCGTCCACTCTCTCTCTCTCCCTCTCTCTCTCTCCTATCCCTCATCAGGAGTCTAATTGATTTCTAATCACTGCCTCTCTAATTCTCATCTCTTCTAAGAATTCCTTCATTATCCTCTCCCTTTATCCTCCTATTCCTTAATTTACCTATCCCTTTAAGAGCTCCTTCCTCATTCTCTCCCCTTAACTTTTTATTTCTTGATCTTCATATCTTTCTAAAAGTTCCTTTCTCATCCTATCTCCTTGTCCTCCTATTTATCTGTAATTTAAGAAGATTTTTATACCCCTCTAGATGTATGTGTTATTACCTCTTTAACCCAGTTCTGAAGAGAATAAAATTCTAGTACTATGAGGTCTCCACCTCTCCTGTCTCCACTATAATACTTCTTCCATTCACACCTCATTTGTATGAAGTAATTGCTCCATTATGCCTCTCCTTACTAAATTTCATTTATCTCATCATACTCATATCAAATCGAAGCCTTCCATCTATGTATATTATTTTAAACTACCCAAGTAAGTATAACATTCTTAAGAATAACAGATAATGTTTTCCCATATAAGAAGTAAATATTTTGACCTTATTAAGTCCTTTATAATTGGTCTTTAGTGTTTACCTTTTTATGTTTCTCTTGAGTTGACTAGGTCAGATTTCCTGTAGATTTCTGATCTTTTATTCGCAACTATCTGAATATCCTTTAGTTCATTAAATGTCTATTTTTCCCCATTCAGATTAACACACAGCTTTCCTGGGTAAGTTCCTCTTGGTTGCAAGCCCAGCTCCTTTACTCTTCAGAATATATTGTTCCATGTCCTTTGGTCTTTTATTGTAGAAGTTGCTAAATCTTGTGTTAACCTAATTGTAGCTCCATAAAATTTAAATTGTTTTTGTTTTCCCATCTAGTTACTTGTAGTATTTGCTCCTTGACCTGGGAACTTTGAAACTTAATTATATTAGTCCTGTGAGTTTTCATTTTGGAGTGTCTTTTAGGTGATGATTGGTGGATTTTTTCTATTTCTATTTTATCTTCTTGTTCTAAAATTTCTGACAATTTTTCTTAGTAATCTCATGAAGTAGAGTGTCTAGACCCTTTTTTGGTCATAACTTTCAGATAGTTCAACAAATCTTACATTGTCTATCCTCTGTCTGTTCTCTAGGCCAGTTATTTTTCTAATGAGATGTATCACAATCTTTTTAAAAAATTCTTTTTTTTATTTTATTACTTCTTTCTGTCTTATAAATTCATCAGTTTTCCCTTGCCCAATTAAGGAGTAATTTTATTCCATAAGTTTTTAGATTCTTTTTTCCTGTTGGTTGACTTTCATTTCATGATTTTCTTTCATTACTCTTTTTTCCTATTTTTCCTCAACTTCTCTTATTTGATTTTTTAAATCCTTTTCAAGCTGTTCCAAAAAAAAAAAATTCTTCTTGGGCTTGTGACCATTTATGAGCAACAATAGCTGTTGTAACTTTATTATCTTCTTGTGAGTTTCTACCCAGATCTTCTCTATAACCATAGTAGTTATCTATTAATGGGTTCTTTCTCTTTTGATTACTCATTATTTTTAGCAGCTTATTTCTTGTCTGTTAACTTTCTGTTAAAGCTCACCTCTAGTTCTAAAGTGTGATGGATAATATCTCAGGCATCTTATTTTTTTTTTTTGCTATTGTTTTTTGAGCTCTATCTAGGGGCCTGCCTTCAAGTATTTCTCTCAGCTCCTGAGCTACAACCAGTGCCTCCAGAATTGCTGTCATCCCAAAGGCTCTTCTTCCCTCAGTCTTTTCTGTAGCTTTAAGCTTCAGCTTGCCCCTGGAACCAAAACCAAGGATGCAGTCCTATGAGTCCCCATAGCTAGCAGAGTCTCCACTTTCTATGACTGCATTCATGCAGCATGTCCTGGGCTTGTGTGTGTGTGTATGTGTGTGTGTGTGTGTGTGTATGTGTGTGTGTGTGTGTGTGATGGTACCCATTTCTACAGGGCAAAGGGAAAAAGAAAATTATATGATAACTTTAATATATATTTAAAAGGAATAGCATTTGTCCATAATAGATTTGCAGTTTCATGTGCAATCATCTTTTTTTATTCTACTAGGTTATGGAAATTCTTATTTTATTTCTTAAGTTCAGAATAAAACAAACAAACAAACAGCTAATCACTCCCAAAGAGAGCAAAGAAAAGGAGGAAGGATCTATGTATACAAAAAAAAAATACCATAGCTCTTTCTGTGATGGCAAAGGTTTGGAAATTGAGGGGATGGCCATGAATTCGGGATGGCTGAACAATTTGTGGTATATGATTGAGTTGGAATACTTTCATGCTATAAGAAATGATGAGCAGAATGTGTTCAGAAAAACCTGAGGAGATTTATATGAATTGGTCCAAACTGAATTGAGAAGAATCAGAATATTGTACATAGAAATATCACGCACAGTAAGAGCAATATCATGAGGATTATCAACTGTGAGATACTTAGCTACTTTGATCAAGTAAGTAATCCTGGACAATTAAGTAATCTAAGACAATTTCAAAGGACTCGTGATGAAAAATGATGTTCACCTTCAGAGAAAGAACTGATAAACTCTGAAGGAAAAATGAAATTTACCCTTTAAAAACTTTCTACATATTTCTTGTTTTACTTTTATCTACATTTTCTTTTGCAAAGTGGCTTTTGCTAAAATGGCTTATGTAGAAATGCATTTTGCTTGACTTCACTTGTAAAATTGGTTTTAAATTGCTTGCCTTCTTAAAGAAAGGGGAAAGTGAGATGGAGGGAAAGAATTTGGAACACAAAATTAAAAAAAATGTTATCACTTTGTTTTGCAGTTATTGGGAAATGTTTAAAAATAAAAAAGATACTCTCTTAAAGTATGCCATCCAGTTTCTTCTTTACTTTTGCCATGAATTTCAGATAATCTTATAATTATTAAATTATTCCTCCATGATTTGTTTTCTGGGTCAGTTGTTTTTCTCGATTTCTTTATTTTTTTTAAAGAAATCTGGTTGTCTCCTGGAATTGCCACTTTCTATTTGGTCAATTTTGACTTAAGGTGGTGTTCCTCCTCGGTTAAAGTCTTGCTACTTTTCCCAACAAATAATTATATAATTTATTACAGGATAAAACACTATCAAATTGATGCATGCGTGGGAAATGAGGTGGATGATGAGGGAATACTTTTCTCTCCTTATCTCTTAAAAAGGTTTTATTGATCCATTTTTAACATTGCAAACATTTACAGATTATTCCTCCTTCATAAGAGATATCTTAGAATAAAGTAAAACAATTAAAGTACACTAATAATATAGAGATCTCATTTGATAATTCACATATCATTCCACATCTGCAGACCCCCTACCTCTATGATTTTTAATTAAGAAAAAAAATTTCTGGCAAATATTCAGAGCCAAGTAAAATAAATTCTCTCAGTGGCTCTCTCTCTCAATGGCTCTCTCTCTCTCTCTCTCTCTCTCTCTCTCTCTCTCTGTAATTTTGCACTCTACATCCATCATCCATCACTTTTCTATAAATGTACAGCATATTTCATCAACAATCCTCTGGAATCATGATCTATTGATGTATTGATCATACTTATAATTTTCAAAATTGCTTGTGTTTAGAATGTTGTTATTGTATATATTGTTCTTCTGGTACTGCTATTGATGCTCTTTCTTTATTCTAGTTCTTATTGCCCCCTTAAAAATCTTCTTGACTTCTTGCTTGGATAAATGATGATTATTTTGATGCTTTGAAAAAAATATTCTACTGGATCTTTTCAAATATTGACTTTTTGCCACATAGTTCTGTATGTCTTATGTTCTAGTCTAGAGTTCCTAAAGTAATAAGAAGTTCTGAGTTAAGAGATCACCTTTTAAGGAACATTTGTCCAGGCTTAATTTGAGTAACAATGCTACATAAATGTCTTCTTCCTTAGATATCTGGCCAAAGGGATATTATAAGACCTGGGTCACAATTTGAATAGGAATTTTCAGATTCGTAACATAAAAGGGCACACATTTCTAGTGATCAGAAAAGGCTCCTGTTCTTTGACATTTTTCTGAGCGATCTGCTGTTTGGACTTTTTAACTCAGCCTGTCATTCCAGTTCACTCTTATCACTGTTTTCTTTTGCTTAACTTCATGTTTTATGTAAGTCTTTGTGTGTCTACTTTCTATTATATGTTCTTGCAAGGTAGAAGTTATCTTTGGTTTTTATCTGTAAAATTTCTAGTCAGGTTTGGGAGCCAGATAATCTGGATTAGTTTCCTGGCTCTGACACTTACCAAATGTATGACCTTAAGTAAGTCTCTTTCCTTCTAGCCTTAATATTCAAATCTTTGGAATAGGAAATAAATAATAGATGCACCATGTACCTCCCTGGATCAAAGGGAATGCCAAGGATTGGGCTCTTGGCTTACCATAACATGCATAAAATATGTTTTTAAATCTCTCGTTTTGATGACAGATCTCTAAATAATAGACCTGATTGAGAGTGAGGAATGTTTCTTTTCTTTTCTTTCAATCTCCATCACCTCCTAGCCCTATTCCTGACACAAAGTCATTGCTTCATTGAAATTACATTTAGTTCATTTGTATGTTCATAATAATGCTAATTATTATCATCATCAAAGATCCCTTAACACATATGGTCATGTACTGACCCACTTTCCAGTCTTTCCCACAGAGAAGGGAACTAGTCTCCAAAATTCAAGTACCAGTAAATAGCTTACCAAGAAGGGATATAAGCACCTCAGGAAACTGAAAGTCTCAGCTTCATCAAGGACTTATGGCAAAAGATTTCAGCAGGATCAGCCAGAGAGTCTTTCATCTTTGTGTTTTTTTTTCTTTTCTTCTTTATTTTTTTAAACTCCCAAATGTCCACACCTGGACTAGGCAGTAAAATGGAGTGCATCTGGATTACCAAATGAAAATAACATCAACCCTGCCTGCCCTTCTTCTGCACCAACAGTAAGCCTACCCTGGAAATTTACTTATGTCTGTTGCAGCAGGTACTTAATAGGGCTTCCTTGTCAATTTTCATTCTCTTTGAAAGTCCCTAGATTGAACCAATCTTTTCTATGGAGCAAAACCTTTTTTTGTGTTATTAAATGGTATACAAGTTTGACAAATATTTGATCTGGTTTTCACAGCAAATAATATTAGCTTTCCCATAAAATGGTGCAAGTTTCCCCTTTGAGATGACTCTATGGGCAAATAAGAGGGAGGCATATATTAAAAATTGAAAGTGCTGTAAAAACAAAACATAGCAATCTTTTTTTAGCAAAATATTTTTAATATTCCTCAAATTTATTTAAGCCTATGCTTCATACAGAGTGATAAATTTCAGAAGAGAGTGGTCCATTATCAATCAATCATTTAATTATTTATTAAAGGCCTATTGTGTGCTTTTCTTGAATTGAACCACTTATTTTCAACAAGATTAAAACATCTCTGTTCACTCCTTATCAAAATAGCAACAAACAACACTGGTCACCAGAAAAATAAAATAAATGGTTTTACCTTCAGTTTTTTCTACCATTATGTTTTCTTCCCTCCATCCCCCAAATTCCTTTCTTTCTTGATAATGACTGGAGGCAGGAAAACCATTAATTTATTTGTGTGATTTAAGTAGGGTAAACATTTAAAAAGCACAATGCACCTGCAACTTTATAGGCAGAATATTTCAGGGATGAGTGCTGTGTTAAACTTGCAGTGGTAGAGCAGGAAGGTGCAGAGAGGTCACATGCATTTCTTCACATAAATTGTAAATTTGACTCCAAGTTTCACAAAAAAAATCTGACTCTGACTAGGTTACTTTGGTCAGTTGAAGCAGCATAACATGAATAGATTTTACTCAGACAAATATGGCCATTTGGGGGTGACTATAGGGTTGAGCTTCTATATTATTGATTTTCCTTTGTAATCTCATCTGGTCAATTATTTAAATTCAAGGGGACACTGGTCAAGGAGAGATAATATAAATGAATGAAAGAATGAAATTACATTCAAATCCAATCTATTCTTTAAGACAGGGTCCTATACCCCCCCATCCATCTAAATATCCAGATGTTTGATGTTACATGTGATTGTAGGAAAGCTCTGATCTGAAATGCCTATGGCTTACTGGATTACCCATTGCCCACATGGTTCAAATTAATAATAAAAAATGAAACAGGACAATCTTGCAACAAAAGAACAAGACTTTATTGTATGGCCAGATTGCAGATGTGGAAAGGTGCTTATAATAAAGTCAGAATATTGGGGTTTCATTGTGCATCTGGAATACCACAAGATCTTGCTATTACAAGAAGTTAGTTTTAGACAACCTCAGCTTTGTGATTCACTTGAGAGTCACAGGAACTATTCTTTTTTTTTAAGTTCTGTATGTGCCATTCATCATCATATTGTCATTTCTGTAATCGCAAAATGATTTAATAAGGCAAACTTTTTTTCTTTCTTTCTAATTTTTGAACCAGCATTAAGACATCAAAGGATTTTTGAGACAAACTTCAAAAGGCAGGCAAATGAGAGATTTCTGCCTAAGACAGTTTAGATCAGTTAATATCCTATGGTTTTCTAAGGATTAAATTACAGCATATAAAATTCTTGGAATCCAGCTAAGGAAGCAGTAGCATATATTTATTATTTAATACAGCATGGCTGCTGTTTTTTCTCCCAGTGGGGCAAAGAGTTCTATAGAAGAGAAGATGCCCTCTTTTCTGTGGATGAAATTTGCTGTGAAAAATTAGAAGCAGACAGTTCTAATCTGAGTGTGAATACTGTACTAACCAAAGCAATATTTGTGCAATAGCTTCCAAGGATCTTCTCTTGGGGGAGGGGATATTGACCCTCCCTTTTGTCATCAGGACATTATGATGGGGAAACCTGGAAGCAGGGAGTCCAGCAGTGGTAAATGAATGCCTGTGGTCAAAGCAGATAAAGGAAGTTCATTCTGACCAGATTCCCCACAGGCATATCTCCAGTTGCTATGGTTCCTGGATGGAAATAAGGCCCTCAAGTTGATGTCTGCTGCCATGACATGGCATGCAGAAATCACACAGCACATCATGCTGGACCAGTGATTAATGCCACTGGACTCACTACTGCAAAGGAAAAATGCAAAGTGCCTATCTTACTCCTCCATTCCCTCCTCCTCCCCCAGGAATGACACAGAGCCCAAGGCTGATCAGATCAAGGGCAATGTCTGAGGAACAAATATGTGTGTTCTGAATATGATCAAACATATAGGCTTGTTAGAGGAAATAACCTGTTACAGAGACTTGTTTTTTTCTGTAGAAAAGTAAGCATACAATGAGTTAGGATTTGCATGTAAGCAAGCTGAATTCCTTTCAAGAAAAGGAATATTTTTGGGGAAAAAGTCAAGATTATTTGATTGCAGAGAAGAAAGGGATAGGAGAGGTCATCTATTCCAAGCCCCTCATTTTGCAGATTACAAAACTGAGGCCCAGAGGTGATGTAACTTTCTTGAGATCCATTAGCTAGTAAGCAGTAGAGTGTGGATTTGAAGCCAGATTTTCAGTGCTCTTTTGAGTCAGTTTAATAGGCTAAGAACTACCCAGCCCTGAATACACAAAGATAAAAATAAAAACAGTCTCTGTTCTATGACTTTGGATGGCAGCAAACCTTACAAGGAAAAATGCATTCAAGATTGCAGCCCATTACAATTGGGCAAAATTTACAATGGAGTTTTGGAAGGACAAAAGTTCTTTAAGTAACTTTTGAAAATGAATTTAACATAGTGAACAAGATACATCAATCATCAGGTAAGTAGCTCCCCTTAGAATTTGTCAACCTTTGTATCTCACACCCTTAAAATCACAAGATTTTGTTCTGTTCAACTTATTGCCATGAAAAAAAGAATTCAGTCAGATTATGTAATGTACCCATGGAGAATTGCAATGAGTATAGAACTCAGTTTCCTGGGATATTTCACTCTGGCACAAACTGACACAACAATTAAATTCTCCTTCTTAAGTTCGCTTTCTCTTGGATTGGAATTTGACACAGACTAAATCAAGTTGAGGTAACCTACAGACCTTAAACCTGTCAGTGAGTTGGAGGGAAGGTGTCTACCTGAAGCTTATAAAGACTCCCCTCAGCAGAATGGGTGGATGAGAACAATGTGTTCCAATGGCCATGGAGGCAGTCTAAGCAGGCACTGTGGAGTGCTTAGAATTTGGTCAGATATCGAAGATGCCAAGGTCGTCCACTGTATCCCATGCCAGTTGTCTTAACTTTTGCCCTGCCACTGGGCTTTGATCACTCTTGAAGAGAGTGAGGCTGATGACTTTGCATAACTCTATCTCACTTAAATCCAATTCCCATGCAAGTCAAAACATCGTCCCATGGTGTCATCAAGTGTCTTCAGAAGTGAAGCATGGACAAGAAAAATAACAACAACAAACAACAGCTTTGTGGCAGGCACAAGCCCCCACTGAGCACCTCTGGGTGACCAGTGTCCTCAAGAATTGAGTTTTGTCTCCTCTAGGAAAAGAATGAATTTAGAATTATGGAATTCAGTAGTGAGAGACCTTTGACATCATCAAATCCAACCTCTTGTTTTACAGGTGAAGAAATCTACTCCAAGATCCTTCTGACTATGCATAACTCTATGTTACTCTTTAGTCACCACATCCAGAGGGCAATTGGCAGAGCTGTCTGTCTCCCCTGCTGAGTCTTGTGTCTGAAGCCACATGCTTAATAGTTATTTGAATGGATATTTAAAAAAGCATAATTTCTTCCCCTGTGCTAGACAACAAAGATAGAAATATTGTCTTTAAAATATCATTATTAAATCACATATGTGATAATTAGGAATGGGGGTGGGTGGCAGTGAGATTTTCAACATTCTCCTATGATTATATTAACATTTATTTATATCACACCTGCAAGTTATCTCAGTGGAAAGGATGCATAATCTTGCATTAGAAAGATACTATATAGCATGGGTCATTGAGAGGGGGAAGAAAAGGGAAAATAAACATTGAAAGCACAAGGGGATTCTTATGGAAATCAGTCACTATCAGGTGGAGTTTGTCAAGGAGTTTGCTTGGCATCATAACCTAGAACTGGGAGGGAGCATGAATAAGAGAGTAGGTCCTGTCTAGGCCTGTGGAACACACTGAGGGGCCTCTTTACATCTCTCTGTCTCTTATATCTTTTCTAATTTTCTTATATCTGTATCTGAAACAGAGAAAGGAGGGATTTTGTTGCTCTAGAACATGAAATTTAGTCATTGTATCCGAAGTGCTGGAAAAAAGACAACCCCAGGCACACGAGGGGTAGTTGTAGTCACCTTGTAGTCACCACCTCTTAAGGCACACATTTAAACAGAGTCATTTCTAAAAGCAGAAAATACTCACTGATGTCTGTTTTATGCTGTATGTGAAATGAAAGACAGATGTGACTCCTGTGTCACATAGTTCCCTCTTTTCCTGTTGTCTGTCACTTTACTCCTGTAGCTCAAAAGAAAATGGAAGATAATTTCCCTCCCATATGGCCATGTTGTTGTTCATTCATTTCAGTTGTGTCAAACTCTTTGTGACCTCTTTTGGGGTTTTCTTGGCAAAGACACTGGAGTGGTTCGCCATTTCCTTCTATAGCTCATTTTGTAGGTGAGGAAACTGAGGTAAACTGGATTAAATGACTTGCCCCAGAGTCACACAGCGAGTAGGGGTCTGAGACCAGATTTGAACTCAGGAAGATGAGGTTTCATGACTCAAGGTCTGGCACTCTATCCACTATGCCACCTAGCTGTCCTTAAATGGCCATAAATAGATTATGCTTCTTAGTTTGAGAACTATCAATTGGGAATATCTCATTCTTATGCACATGAATTAGTTTCTTATATATCTTGGACACTAGAACTTTGTCAGAGAAATATACTGCAAAGATTCCCCCCTCCATTAACTGTTTCTCTTTCAACCTTAGCTAGATTTGTTTGTGCAAAATCTTTTAAAATTTAGTAATAAAAATTATCCATTTTTCTCTTATAAGATCATCTCTATACCTTGTTTGGTAATGAACTCTTTCTTCCCCTGTTGGTAGATTTGAAGGATCATTTCTTCCTTGTTCCTCTAATGTGTTTATGGTATTTTATGTCTAGGTCATGTATCCATTTAGAATGTATCTTGATATAAAGTATGAGCTGTTGTTCTAAAATTAATTTTCTGTGCTGCCCACATGGGAAGATGTTTTGGTATTTTTGAAATGAGGACGAATGGGGAGGGAAGAGGAAAGCAGAGTAGGGCATGTGATGAAAGATGACATTGGAATTTTACCATTGTACCCCAAGGCCTTATTTCTTCTATTCACGTTTAACTACTAGACCAATTGATCAAGCTCCAATAACTCAACCAACATTCATTAAACACTTAATATGTTGCCAGCACTTTAGTGGGTACCAGGGATATGAAGACAAAAAATGAAGCAATCCTATCTTTCAAGGAAATTACATTATATTTGGTTGGAAAAGAAATGACAAAATGTAATATGTACATATATGCAAAATAGATTTAAAAAAATAAATATAAATTTGGTGGGGCAGGAGAGAAAGGCACTATCATTTTGTTCATCATGAGAGATTTCCAATAGAAATATAGAATATGGTATATGAATTGATCTGTGAAAGAAAGTAGTGATTCAAAGAGATGAGGAGGGAGTGTATTCCAGATGTGAGACACAGACAGTGCAAAAGCACAGAGATGGGATATGAGTGTTATGCTTAAGGCAAAGTAGGAAGGCTGTTTTGCTCCACCATAGTATGCATGAAGTGGACTAGATGCAGGTCAACAAGTATTTACATTCATTAAAGAAATTTACATATACTATATAAAAGCTAACAATATTTGGAAATTGGAATATTAAATATAAGAAAATTTTATATTGATGAAGTGGCTGCTTGGAACATTTTACCTTTGAATATTGGACCATTTTTGTTCTCCTTCATATTGGAAACAATTTGGGAAGTAGAGGGGTTAGAGTCAGGGAATCCAGCATCGAATTTATGCTGTCTCCTGGTTTGTTTTTTTAACCTATAAAATGACGGTGTTGGATCAGATGATCTCCAAAGTCTACCCTCTTTCATCCATTACTGTATTTATATAATTTGCTAAATATAGTTGTCTCCGTCAATGCCTCATTATAGCAAGAAAGGGCTCCACACCCTCAAATTCTTGGTAAGTTCTATCAGATTTTGCCAAGCTGGAAAGCCTCTAGGTATGGCATGTGTCTACTCTCCCAATACAACCCTTTTGGAATACAGAAAAGTCCATTAGAATGACCACTATGCAATGAGTTCTTTAAATATAGACATCTGTAAAACTAAGTATACAAACTTTTGAATCCCTTTGGTGAGAGAGTTTACATAGGTCTTCAAAGATAAAAAATGAAAACAAAAATGAAAACCTTAAAATAAAAAAATAAACACACCTTCCAAGAGGTTTTATTTCACAATTCATGAGGCCTGAAATTACAGTGAAAACATCTTTAAATGGTAGGTATTCTTTTTTGGTGGCAATTGGGTTTAAGTGACCTGTTCAGGGTCACACAGCTAGTAAGTGTCTGAGGCTGCATTGGAACTCAGGTTCTCCTGTCTTCAGGCCTGGTTCCCTATCCACTGTGTTACCTAGCTACCCCTAACAATAAGTATTCTTAAATCACCTATTCAGGCACATGTAGCTCCTTTGACCAGTAATATGTTATATGTATATATATGTATGTATATATATATGTATATATATATATATGTATGTATGTATATATATGTATATATATATGTATGGATATGTGTGTATATATATATATATATATACATATACATATACAGAAACACACACATACGTGTATTTGGGATAGAGACTGCGATTGGATAATAAGGTGACCCCAGACTTGAAAAGGAGCAGGAGAATGGCCTGAAGGGACTTTTTGACATTACACAGTTTTCTTAATGACCTCAGGCTTATTTTTAAACAAAAGTAAAATTTAAAATTACACTGGTATCCTCCGAGTGATGTATGGTTGTAAGTCTTGAAATGTCACAGTCACCAAAGAATTAAAGTTGAGGGCCACTCAAAGAACATTAGAGAGGCTAGAGAGGAATACAGCAAGTATTATCAGGCTGAAACACAGAAAGAATTTCACAGGAGAATCAGCATAAATTCTCTTTGCATCTGAGAAACACATGACTGGAAAATAAGTTGGACCAATTGTATGGAAAGAGTAAGGAAAAGCTGCTGGATGGCTGTTACTACACCAGCATCTATTCAATGTCAAGAAAAGGTGAGGTAGGTCCTTACATGGATCCCTTGTAATTTGAGGGAGGATGTGTTAGAGAAAGCTGAAGAGTTTGGAAAACAACAAACAAACAAACAAACAAACAAGAAACATGGACATCCTTTGATCTCCAGTGATACTGCAGAAGATTCTTTGGGTCTCACTACCCATGAGAGCAATTTGTGGAAGGATTTAATTGTTTAAGGACTGGTGATGGTGATTGGTCAGGAGCTTCATCCTACTGAGAGTTCTAAGTTATCTTGGGGAAGCTCCAGGAACCAAAACTTAACTAGGGTTTGTCTTTTGTTCTTTTAGAAAGGTGTCATTGGGTGTGTATACTCTTAATAATAGGAACAGTATGGTGGCCAAACAATGATTCCAAACCAAAGTTCACCTCATACATTCACTACATTTATTAGGGAGCTCCTAGGATGAGCCCCCTTTTATAAAAATCAGCTTTCCAAGACCTTTGATAATAGTCCTTAGAAACACCATCAGTCTTCCTGTACCTCTTGCTTCTTTAATGGTATCCCCCAGCCTCCCCATGACTAGAGATCTGCTTCCCACTTTACCTTGTACTTATCAGCCTTGTTTTTATCTGTACTTATTCTCTTTATTATTATTTTGAGTAGATGTCATTTTCATTTCCCCTGTTGGAATGTAAACTCCCTGAAAGGGTGGGTTGGTTCATTTTCGTTTTTGTATCTCTGTGTTTAAGCACTTCCAAAATGCTTATTGGTTGATTGAGTGATTGTTGCGGTGGCAAATACATTTCCAGGACTTCATTCTGCTCCCATCAATCTCACGGTTTGGGCTGTGGAGGTCTCCGGGATGTCCTGGCTTCACTGTCTGCCACCAGAATTATGTCATCAGGTTAATATACATTAAAAGAAAATTACAATGCACAGTGAAGAAAATGCTGACAAAGCAAACCTGGAAAGATGGTGACAAAAATTATCTTTTCAAATGTAAGCCTGAACTATATCTACCTGTAATCCAAAGTCAAGTAAACCAATTTAAACGGGGCTCTCTGTCCCCATGATTTATGTCCCCCACTGATTGGGTTCAGATTTTTCAGGGGGCAGGAGACTCCTCACCTAGTGGTAGTGAGGTGCTTTTTCTGGCAAACAATTGAACAGGTCGAATGAATGAATGCAGATGGCTTAATATCTAATAAATCACTCAGTTAATAAAATGAATTAAAACAAATAAAGGTGTTTAGACCAGCCCTCAGGTAAAATGCTCTCTGAATTCTTTGGTATGCTCCAATGGCCCAGGCATGGCACCCAAGGAAAACCAAGGATTCAATGCATTAACTACCTTCAAATGACAGGATACAATAATGAAAGCCCAGGAAATTCTGAAGTCTCATATCTTGTGGTGAGTGTCTGAGGCTGGCTTCCTCTCCAAGAATGCTTCTGGTTTGTGTCTCCTTCCATCTCCTACTTTCAAATATTTATGAAAATTGGCTCCGTGAAAAGCCTTTGAGGACTTTACTAAGGTCTCTCTGACTAAACAGACCCCAGCAATATTGACCTGAGATCAATAAATTAAATAATCATTTTTTCAAGCTCCTGCTATTTTCCAGGTACCATGCTAGGTACTGGGGACACAAATACAAAAAGAACCTGAACTCAATGAGCTCACATTCTATCCAGACACATTATGTACACACATAGATACATGCACACATGTATACAACATGAAGAATAAGTACCAACTCTCTCTCTCTCTCCCTCTCTCCCCAGCATCATCGGGGTAGAAAGCACATCATGTGCTCCTGGACAAGGGATGTGACATGTGGGCAGGTGGATAGGGTGTGGGCCAGGAGACAGAAAGACTACACTATATTCTGACTTCCTTAGACCATACCTAGAGTATGGTGTTCAGTTTTGCAAACTGTGGTTTAGGAATGAAATTATTAAAAGGACCGAGTCTAGTATAGGATGACTAGGATTGTGAAGGGCTTGCAAATTGGAGATATTTGGTGTGGAGAAAAGACAATGTATTGGGGGCAGGGTGTAAGAATATCTGTCTGCAGGTATTGTGGGAAATTAGAAATTAAGCTTGCTCCTTTTGGTCCCAGAATGGAGAAGTTGGGTCCTTGGGCAGAAGCAGCAAAGGTGGCTGATCCATTTAACAGTGAGAACCGTTTAAAAGCAGGATGGGATGCCTGGGGATGTGGTGGGTTCACCTCACCTCCCACTGCAGCTCATCAAGTGATGGCTGAATAACTACTTGCTAAAGATGTAATAGGAGGATTCTTGTTCACATGGGAGTGGAGGAGTGGAGTAGGTAGCGTCTTCTGGCCCTTCCAGTTGTAAGGACATTGAATCTTTTCTCCATGACTAGCTGCTTTACCTGTAGTCTGACTCAGGAAGAAGTCAGTGAAGAGACACATGATAAGCCAGGAGGATGTATGGAAAATCAGGGGGACTCTCACTGGTTCAAGGCTGAAAAGTTGTTTTTTCCTCCAGTGTATCCCTCTACTATCATCAACTCAGACTATCGTTAACCTCTCTAGACATTTGGGCCCAAGAGGCTACATGATCCAGTGAAAAGAGTGCTGGGTCTGCAGTCAGAGGACCTGAGTCCAAATCCTATTTCTGGTATTTTTTCTTTGTGGGGCACTTATATTCTTCTTTGAGAATTGTGGGATTCTAGTTGGATGAATACTAGAGCCCCTTCCATTTCTAAATCTGTCTTCCTGTGACACTACTCCTAGTGATGGGCAATTAATTTGTCTCTCCTCTGGTCACTTAAACCTTGTCCCTCTTGTTATTTTCTCTGGGGAGATGCATAATTATGTAATAGCCTGTAGAGACATGGTCAGCAGAGATGCAAGTAGGCATAGAGTTTTAGAAAGCCAGCCTTCAAGTCAGGGACCAGTCAAGTTCCATCTCTCTCACATCCTGGATGTATCCCTGGAAAGGCCTTTGATGACTCAACATGTTAGGTAACACTCTAAGACAGGATGTGGTGGGACAGGTGCCAATCTGCCCTCATAGAAAGAGTTTCCTTACAGGGAGTTCCTTATACCAAAGAAATTAGATACCCAATGAAAAAGAAAAGTAGACATGACAATTGTCCATTGGTGTTCTCTTGTACAAGCTAAATCAACACTGGCCTTTTCTTGGCAGAAGGTGGCTAGAACAAAGGCTTTGTGTAGGTATTTATATGATAAAAGGAAAGGTCCTACTGATTGACTTGGAGTAGGTGCTTTGCTGAAGGCTTCATATCATTGCATACAAAGACATAAAACAGAAATGCAGTCTCCCTATTCTGATTTTGGTTTCCTCTTTGTTCTGTAACTTTTTTCTTTGACATTGCCAATGTAAAGAGAAGAAGGAAAACTAAAGGGTTTATCTTCAGATCCCTTTGCACTGTGGCTGTGGGTGTGAAAGCAGAAATATACTGAACCTACCACATTGGATCCATTAAATAAAATTCAGGGACTTTAGAGAAAACCATTGGAAACCTTGCTAATGCATCATTTGGGAAAGGCCTGGAGAAGAAAGAATTTGGTACCAGAAAAAAACATCCCTCTGGCAAATGACTTTTCCTTTATTAACTCCAAGAAATCTCATTTCTACATTGTTAAGGCAAGCCCAGTTGTCCCATGAAGCAGAATAAGGGAGATGAGGCCTATGGAGGCCACTCAGATCATACAATGACTCAAATGGCCTTCTGTCTAGGCCAAATCCACTCTCACCTCACATTTCTGGTTGTCAGCCCTTCTTCTAGTCCATTGCTTTGCCCAAGTCTCTTCACTGCCATTTATCTTCTCTATGATTTGTTGTTTTGTTGCACTGAAGTGTATTTTGGCCTCATCCTATAGCATTGTTTTCCCATTTTATTTTCAAAACTGTTGCTTTGACTGTTTTTTTTTGTAGGGAATGGGATGGAAGCAGCTGAAAACTACATTAGCCAGGGCTGTGACATCCAGGAAGTCACTCATATTTGCTGTGTTCAACTTTGGACATGTACTAGTTAGCTAGGCAGAATATTTGTGAAGTGGACCTATGAGTCTTTCCTGGCAACTCAAGGTGGGGATTCTTCTCCTGTACTTTACTAGTCCTTTCAAAAAAAAATGCCTCAGCTGATTTACATGACAATTGAAAATGAGGTAGATTAAAAAGAAGTAAATGGCAAGGGAGTCGAAGGACCACCTAAACTCTTCAAAACTCAATGAGGGGGTGACATAGCAGAAGAAAGTACACAATCTGGGTGAGGGGGAAGGAGAAGAAAAATGGAATGTAACTATCCTTGCTCAACCAGGAATGAGAAAGCTAAAAAAGTATATAGTCATTTTGAAGGTTTGCAAGGCACTTTAGAATTGTCATATCATTTGATCCTCACAAAAAAGAAAAAAAGGAACAAAACCTTGCAGGTTATGGGCTATTATCTCTATTTTGCAGATGAAGAAATTTAGAGTGAAAAATTTAAGTAACTTTAGCAGGGTCACATAACTGGTCAGCATCTTAGTCAGAATTTGACTAAGTCTTCTTGACTACAAGTATGGTATTCTAAGTACTATGATTCTCAGTTGGCTAAAATGGAAATTTAGTTAAAAAAAGAAATGATCCACATTAGCTTGAAGAGAGTCTTCGTTTATAGGGCAAAACTTAATGATGTTGTTATCTGGCACTGGACTTTAAAGAGCAATAATATTCTTCAGCCTTTTGAGAGTTGGTACCATCTTCTGGACAGAAGGAACATATATCTTTCAATGATTTCACATTCAGGAGGAGGAATTATCCATACCTTACTATGTAAAGAAAATATTCTTTTTGTTTAATGACTTATAAGCTGAGTGCTTGTAAGGGGAAACTAATTGCCACTCTTGGGAGGGTATATTATGGAGAGTTTCAATATCTCCAACAAGAACCCAAATTCATAGAGAGAATCTAACACAAGAGTTATATTGATGGGTTTCTCATCCTATCTTGGTTCAAGTTCTGGCTCTGCCATCTTCTAACTATGTGAACTGAAACAAGTCACTTTCACTTCCTGATCCTCAATTTCCTTACCTCTAAAATGGGGATAATAAAAATGATGGATATAAACTCAACCAGAAAACTGGCAAGTGTTTTGTAAGTGCTTATTATGTGTCCACTACTCTGCAAGGTATAGTGAGTAAATGAATTAATGACATGGGTTTTGATAGGAGTAAATGGAATTTTTAAAATACAAACTCAAAAATCAACTTTCCAAATACAAAAAGAAGACGTTTGGCTAGAGAACAATTCATCTACAATATTTACACATTTTAGTGGAATTTAAGTTCAGTATTCTAGCGAAGGAAATGGCAAATCACTTCAATTTCTTTGCCAAGAAAACCCCATGGACATTTGGTCCAAAGCATTGCAGAGTCAGACATGACTGAATACTGAACAACAACAAAGTTCTGTATTAGCCAATAGTGTTATGTAGCTGCTGAAATTGTCTTAGACTGTGTGCATTAAGAAAGACTGAGTCCAGACTGAAGCTAAAGGGTAGTCCAACATACTCTGTCCTTGTCAGACAATGTGCAGGCAATGTTCACTTCTATGGGCCACATTTAGGAAAGGGACTGATATACTAGAGAAACTACAGAAGGGTGCCTATAAATTGCCTAATACTCTGCCAGGTGCTCTCAGGAAATGATTAAGTAAATAACATGGAAAATGAAAATGATGAAAAAACACTCAATCCCCCAAACCACTTCCATTGCTTAACTACAGTTTTTCATTGCTTGCCACTTTAAAAACAAAGCTCTTTCCAACCTCAAAGTAGAGACACTGGATTGCTTTCTGGGGTGTGCATCTTCTACATTTTCATTCATTATAGAATTATAGGAATGCTGGAAAATGGAGGGTTTCTGATTATTTTGGTGCCCAACCATCTTAAGAACAGTCTTGAGTTCCAAACCAAGTTTGGCAAGTGTTAGAGACAAATCGCATGGCTTATTTGGAATCACGCACACATACACAATCCCACAAAACACCATTGCTGGAAAATGAAGTTAACAACATGAGGACTATAGCTTTATCCCCCCTCCAACTCTATCATTGCTTGGAAAGTAGGAGAACGCATTCCAAACAGTGGCCATCCATGGAGACCTGTTGATGACTGCCGTTTCCCAGTTTCCATCCTGACTCTTTAGTGACAGCATGTTGGCTTGTATCTCAGCAGTGTCGGGAAATAGGTCATTCTGGTTTTGACATTTGAGAGGTGAGAAGAGGGCCAGGAAGGAAACCCAAGGACCTTTTAAACCATTACATGTCCCAAGCCAAATTTTCATTCTATGCTATACCAAGAGTAGTCCCATTGAGTTTGAAAGAATAAAATCTGGCTTTACATTTTTATATTCTCAAAAGAGCTTAAAATATCTTCTCATCTTTTCCAGCAATAGCAATATTGTACACCTGTATTAAACATTATGAAATTGATATTTATGGGAAGTAACTGGCATTTTTTCTACCTAGGTTGTCCTTATTCATTGTAAAGTACTCCACAGCAACCATGTCGAGCCTGAATAGCCACAGAATCCCAGACTTTCTGAGCTGGCAGTAGAGTACCCTTTCCCAGGAAACCTTCAATAGGGTCATGAAGAGTCAGACACCACTGAAATGAATGAACAATAAATAACAGTCACCAGAGTGGGATTTGAACTCATATTTTCCTGATTGAATTTCCATCGTCCCATTTATTCTGCATCTCTAGCCTTTCAGGGCGAAGTTGATGCAGAGACTGGACAAGCTATTCTTGTGTTTGCCAGTGTAGAGACACTTTTGCTCCCTTGTCACTGAAGGGGAAGTGTGGAAGTGTCTACAATTTATTCCACCTGTTGAGTAGATGGAATGTATGACACAGTGCAATGAGTAATTCAACTTAATTCAATTCATTTAATTCAATTCAGTTCAAACCATGCAATGCAAGAAGAACTTATCAATCATCTATTCTGCTAAAGTCTTAGGATGCACAAGTGAAAAGCCATGTATATTCTACCTGAAAGTGGAACACTGTTCTTGTACATGCAGACGTATGTGCCAAAAATACGAAAGAATTGGGGGAGGCACTAACACTTTTGGAAATCTTGAAAGACTGCCTGTCAAAAAATAGTTCCTGAGCTGGGGTTGGAAGGAAGCCAATCAGAGGAGATGAGGGAGAACATTCAGACAAGATGAGAGATTGGATGTGATGCAAGGAATAGAAAACTGGCAAATCTGGATGCAATGTGGAGAAGTACTGAAGGAGAGGAAGTGGATAATCATCCTGGAAAATGGATTAAAGCCAGACTGTGACAGGCTTTGATTGCCAAAGAGAAGAATATTTATAGGCAACAGGGACCCACTGGAGGTTCTTGAGCTGGGGAGTGACAGGGTCAGGCCTGTTTTAGGCATACAGATGTGGCAGTTGTTTGATGGATGGATTGGAGTGGGAGAGACTGGAAGCAGGAATATCAATGAAGAGGCTATTGCAATAATCCAAGTGAAAGGCGATGAGGCCCTGAGCAAGAGTGGTTGTAGTGTGAGGAGTGGGAGGTGGTGGTGTGAGTGGAGGAGCATAGAAGGATGCAATTGATGTAAAAGGAGACCTAAAAGGATTTGGTGCCTGACTGAATGTGAGGGTACAGGACAGCAAAATACATTCATCAAATTCTGATAAAGTATGGAGATATGTATGAGATATGTGTACCCTCATTCATTGTTGCTTTTAATATAAACTTTCAGGATCCTTTAGAAGAGTAATTTGGAGCCAATTCTGGTAGTACACACCTAGAATCTTTGGTCCTGGGGAGGTGGAGGCTGCTGGATCCTGTGAGTTGAGGAGATCTGACTGGCAGGGCTGTATGCCAGTCCAGCATCCTCATTAAGATTGCCACCAAAAGAGTGAGTCTTGAAGATGAAGGGCACCCAGGCAGCCTACTTAAGTAAGGACAAATCAGCCCAGGTTCAGAAAAAGGTTAGGTCAAAACTCTTGGTCAAAACTGTGGTGGGATTGGGCCCAAGAGTAGTATTTGCATTTCTAATCTGGAGAAGATAGGAAGATAGGGAGAACTAGTATGAGAGAGTGAGAGCGGGAGCAGGAGCGAGAGTGAGAGAGAGAGAGGAAGGAAGAAAGAAAGAGAGAGAGAGAGAAAGAGAAAGAAAAGGAAAGAAAGAGAGAAAGAAAGAGAAAGGAAGAAAGCAAGGGAGGGAGGAAGGAAGGAAGGAAGGAGAGAAGGAAGGAAGAAAGCAAGGAAGAAAAAGAAGAGAGGGAACAATTTGGTAGTACATATATATATATATATATATATATATATATATATATATATATATACGTGTATATGTATATATATATATATACATATACACGTATATATATATATATGTACCTTTTTCCCATAATCATTTTCTTTTTAATACTATTTTATTGGTTTTCCCAATTATGTGTCAAGACAATTTTTAGCATTTATTTTACAAGATTTTTGAGTTCCAAAATTTTCTCCCTCCCCTCCCCTCTCTTTTTTCCAAAATTGGTAGGCAATTTGATATAGGTTATGCATGTGCTAACATGTAAACTGTTTCAATATTAGTTACAATTAAGAAAGAAGAAATAGATCAAAAGAAAAAAAACATGAAAAAAGCATAAAATAAGTGAAAAAAGTTTGCTTTAATCTGCACTCAGTCCATAAGTTCTTTACCTAGACGTGGATAGCATTTTCCTTCCTGAGTCTTTTTTATTTATCTTGGATCATTGTGTTGCTGAGAAGAGCTGAGTCATTTATAGTTGCATTTTTAGGATCTATTGAGATAATCATATCATTTCTGTTGGTTTTGTTATTTATATGGTCAATTACATTGATAGTTCTCCCAATATTGAACCAACACTCCATTATTAGTATAAATTCCATCTGGTCCTAGTGTATAATCCTTGTGATATGTTGCTGTAATTGCCTTGCTAGTATTTTGTTCCAAATTTTCGCATCTATACACATTAGGAAAATTAGTTTATAATTTTCTTTCTCTTCAGTGTTTTCCTGGTTTAGATATCAGTGCCGTATTTGTGTCATAAAGAGTTTGGTAGAATTCCTTCTTTGCCTAGTTTCCAAATACTTTATATAATATTGAAATTAATTGTTCTTTGAATATTTGGTGCAATTCACTTGTGAACACATGTGGCCCTGTGAATGTTTTTCCGAGGGAGTTCATTAATGTCTTCCTCAATTTCTTTTTCTAAGATGTGGTTATTCAGGCATTCTACTTCCTAACCTGTTAGTCTGGGTAATTTCTATTTTTGTAAATATTCACTCATTTCACTCAGATTTTCAGATTTATTGCCATATAATTGGGCAAAATATTTCCTTTAATTTCTTCTTCATTGGTGGTAATTTCACCCTTTTCATTTTTTATACTGGAAGTTTGTTTTTTTTTTAAATAAAATTAATCATTGGCTTATGTATTAGTTATTTTCATTCATAAAATCAGCTCCCAGATTTATTTATTAGCTCAATAGGGATTTTTTTGAGTCTCATTAATCTCACATTTGATTTTCAGGAATTCCAATTTTGTGCTCAATTGGGAATTTTTAGTTTGTTCATTTTCTAGTTTTTTTTAAAGTTGTATGTCCAATACATTAATCTGTTCTTTTCTATTTTGTTGATATAAGAATTGAGAGAAATAAATTTTCCCCTAAGTACTTCTTTGGCTGCACTCCATAAATTTGGGTGTGTTGTCTCCTTGTTCCCATTCTCTTTCATAAAATTTTTTATTGTTTCTATAATTTATTTTTTGACTCACTTATTCTTTAAGACTAGATTATTTTTTCTTTGTAGAATCCTTCTTTTTTATTTAATTTATTTATTATACTTAGTTTTCAGCATTGATTTTCACAAGAGTTTGAATTACAAATTTTCTCCCCATTTCTACCCTCCCCCCATTCCAAGATGGCATATATTCTGGTTGCCCTGTTCCCCATTCAGCCCTCCCTTCTGTCACCCCACTCCCCTCCCATCCCCTTTTCCCATCCTTTCTTGTAGGGCAAGATAAATTTCTATGCCCCATTGCCTGTGTATCTTATTTTCTAGTTGCATGCAAAAACTTTTTTTTTCTGAACATCTGTTTTTAAAACTTTGAGTTCCAAATTCTCTCCTCTCTTCCCTTCCCACCCACCCTCCCTAAGAAGTTAAGCAATTCAACATAGGCCACATGCGTATCATTATGTAAAACCCTTCCACAATACTCACGTTGTGAAAGACTGACTATATTTTGCTCCTTCATAACCTATCCCCCTTTATCCAATTTTCTCCCTTGACCCTGTCCCTTTTTGAAAGTGTTTTTGATTACCTCCTCCCCCATTTTCCCTCCCTTCTATCATTCCCCCCCCCTTTTTATCATCTTCCTCCTTTCCTGTGGGGTAAGATACCCAATTGAGTGCGTATGGTGTTCCCTCCTCAGGTCAAATCTTGTGACAGCAAGATTGAGTCATTCCCCCTCACCTGCCTTCTCTTCCCTTCCTACAGAACTGCTTTTTCTTGCCACTTTTATGTGAGATAATTTACCCCATTCTATCTCTCCCTTTCTCCCTCTCTCAATATAATTCTCTCTCATCCCTTAATTAGATTTTATTTCTTTTAGATATCATCCCTTCATATTCATCTCACCCCATGCTCTCTCTCTCTCTCTCTGTCTTTATATATATGTATGTATGTATATATATATATATACACATACAGATATACCTACATACACACACATATGTGTATATGCATATATATATATGTGTATATATATATGTGTATATATATATATATAATATATATATATATATATATATATATATATAAAAGCATATTCCCTTCAGCTACCCTAATACTGGGGTCTCATGAATCATACATGTCATCTTTCCATGTAGGAATGTAAACAAAACAGTTCAACTTTAGTAAGTCCCTTGCGATTTCTTTTTCTTGTTCATTTTCTTGATTACCTTTCATGCTTCTCTTGATTCTTGTGTTTGAAAGTCAAATTTTCTATTCAGCTCTGGTCTTTTCACTGAGAAAGCTTGAAAGTGCTCCATTTTATTGAAAATCCATATTTTGCCTTGGAGCATGATACTCAGTTTTGCTGGGTAGGTGATTCTTGGTTTTAATCCTAGCTCCACTGACCTCTGGAATATCGTATTCCATGCCCTTCGATCTCTTAATGTAGAAGCTGCTAGATCTTGGATTATTCTGATTGTGTTTCCACAATACTCAAATTGTTTCTTTCTGGCTGCTTGCAGTATTTTCTCCTTGATCTGGGAGCTCTGGAATTTGGCAACAATATTCCTAGGAGATTTCTTTTTGGGATCTGTTTGAGGAGGCGATCGGTGGATTCTTTCAATTTCTATTTTGCCCTGTGGCTCTAGAATATCAGGGCAGTTCTCCTTGATAATTTCTTGAAAAATGATATCTAGGCTCTCTTTTTTTGATCATGGCTTTCAGATAGTCCAATAATTTTTAAATTATCTCTCCTGGATCTATTTTCCAGGTCAGTGATTTTTCCAATGAGATATTTGACATTGTCTTCCACTTTTTCATTCTTTTGGTTCTGTTTTATAATATCTTGATTTCTCATAAAGTCACTAGCTTCCACTTGCTCCAATCTAATGTTTAAGGTAGTATTTTCTTCAGTGATCTTTTGGACCCCCTTTTCCATTTGGCTAATTCTGCCTTTCAAGGCATTCTTCTCCTCATTGGCTTTGTGGAGCTCTTTTGCCATTTGAGTTAGTCTTGTTTTTAAGGTGTTGTTTTCTTCAGTATTTTTTTTCAGTATTTTTGGGGTCTCCTTTAGCAAGTCATTGACTTGTTTTTCATGGTTTTCTCACATCCTTCTCATTTCTCTTTCCAATTTTTCCTCTACTTCTCTAACTTGCTTTTCCAAATCCTTTTTGAGCTCTTCCATGGCCTGAGACCAGTTTATGTTTTTCTTGGAGGCTTTTATTGTAGGCTCTTTGACTTTGTTGACTTCTTTAGGCTGTATGTTTTGTTCTTCTTTGTCACCAAAGAAAGATTCCAAGGTCCGAGATTGAATCTGGGTGCATTTTCGCTGCCTGGCCATGTTCCCAGCCAACTTACTTGACCCTTGAGTTTTCTGTGGGGGTATGACTGCTTGTAGAGTAAAGAGTACTTTGTTCCAAGCTTGAGGGGATGCACCATTGTTTTCAGAGCTATTTCTATACAGCTAGCTCTGCCACATCAGCACTCCTTCTTCCCCAAGAACCCCCAACCTGGACTGGAGTCAGATCTTCAGCAGGCTCTGCACTCCTGCTCTGATTTGCCACTTAATTCCTCCCACCAGGTGTGCCTGGGGTTGGAAGCAACTGCAGCTGTAGTTCTGTAGCTGCCCCACCTCCTCTGCCCCCGGGGTGGTGGCTGAACCACAAACTCTATCACCCTGTCCCCAGCAGCTATTCCCACTAACCTTCTCTGTTGTCTTTGGTGTTTGTGGGTTGTGAAGTCTGGTAACTGCTGCAGCTCACTGATTCAGGGCGCTAGGGCCCACTGTGCCCGGCTCCTGGTCTGGTTGGTCCTGCCGCAGCCCAGGCTGGGTTCTGCTCTGCTCCGCTCCCAGCTCTGTGTGCAATAGACCTCACCCAGAGACCATCCAGGCTGTCCTGGGCTGGAGTCCTGCTTCCCTCTGCTATTTTGTGGGTTCTGCAGTTCTAGAATTGGCCTAGAGCCATTTTTTATAGATTTTTGGAGGAATTTGGTGGGAAGCTCACACAAGTCCCTGGTTTCCAGCTGCCATTTTGGCTCCACTCCCCCATTGTTTCTTTTATTTTGATCTATTTTTGCTTTTATTTTATCTGACATCAGGATTGCTATTGCTGCTTTTTTTAACTTTCATTGAAACATAATAGATTCTGCTTCAGCTCCTCGCCTTTATTCTATGTGTGTCTCTTCTTCAAGTGTGTTGTAATCAACACATTGTAGGATTCTGGTTTTTGATCCACTCTTCTATCCACTTCCATTTTATGGGAATGTTCATCCCATTCACATTTAGTTATTATATACAGTATATTTCCCTCCATCCTATTTTTCTTCCTGTTTGCCCTCTTTCTCCTTTCACTGTTTCCCTTCTCAACAGTGTTTTGATTCTGTCTACCACTTCCCCCAGTCTGCCCTCCCTTCTGTCAGTTCCATCTACTCTTACTTAATCTTCTCTTCTCCTACGTTCCTATTAGGTAACATAGATTTCTATATTCATCTAATTTTGTATATTATTCCCTCTTTGAGCCAATAATGATGAGAATAATGTTCCAGCTATGCTCATTGCTCACCTTCCAAGCTTCCCCTCCTCTGCCATAGGTCTTTCTCACCTATTCATGTGAAATAATTTATCCCATTTGTTTCAGCAATCCGGCTAGCAGCTTCTGTGGGGGTGTAAGATCCACCCACACCCAGCACCCAGAAAGCTGCCAACAGCACAGGTTCTTTAGATCTGCTTAATTAAGGAAAGCAAGGTGAAGGGGTTGACAAGCTTACTTTTAATTCAGCATACAAATATAATTCACTTAGTTCAGGGGAAAAATCCAGCACCATGAACTTCAGAATAAAATTCAAACAAATTACAAACATCAACAGACACACTTTGTCTGATTCAGATCCCAACACATAGTTACCAGAGTTCAACAAAGTCTCAGCATCCAGGTTTACAAGCTGGAGGGCTCCTTAGCTACAGCTGCCCAGAGTATCCTCATCAACACCATCTCCAGAGCCCTGCGCAAATAGCTCTGTCCTCCCTTCTTATAGGGCTTCAGACATCATCAAACGTCATCTGAATCACCATACCTCAGGCTCTGGTGATTGGTTCTTGAGTTGGCCCCTCCCCTTAGGATCATGGGAGGTTCACATCCACATAGATTAGGTTAACACCTAATGAGGTTTGGGCCTGGGGCTTAGCTCCTAGTAAGGCTCACTGAATTACTCAAAGAAAACAAAGGCCATTTTGCTTATCAACACACCATTCTACTTCTCCATTCCTTTTGTATCCAGTGTACTCCTCTTTCTTATCCCTTGATTATTTTTATAAGTTCACTTTAAATTTGTTTATACATTATATTCATCATATTTTATAGATATTATATATTATTTTTCATAAGTTCACCTTATACCCATACTTTCTGTCTATTTATATTCCTTCTAGCTATACTATTAGTGGTACAATTTTTAAGAGTTATAAGTACCATCTTCCCATGTAGGGATGTAAGCAGTTCCGCTCCATTGGATCCCTTACATTTTCTTTTCCTTTTTAACCTTTTTTAGGGTTCTCTTGGGTCATGATATTGAGGATGATTTTTTTTTTGTTTAATTCTGGTCTTACGAAAGCTTGAAATCCTTCTATTTCATGGAATGACCTTTTTTTTCTCTTGAAATATTATGCTTAATTTCATGGAGTGGGTGATTCTTGGTTTTAGTCCTAGAACTTTTGCCATCTGCAATATCGTGTTCTATGACCTTTATCTTTTAATGTTGTAGCTGCTAAATCTTGTGTGATCCCGACTGTGACTCCCTGATATTTCAATTATTTCTTTGTGGCTACTTGCAGCATTTTTTCCTTCACCTGATGGTTCTGAATTTTGGTTATAACATTCCTTGGAGTTTTTATTTGGGGAGTCTGAGGTGATTGCTAGATTCTTTCAATGCCTATTTTTCCCTCTGGTTCCAGTACATGAGGGCAATTTGCCCTGATAATTTCTTGAAAGACTCTGTTCAGATCCTCCTTTTGATTATGGCTTTCAGATTGTCCAGTGAGTCTGCCATTGTCTCTCTCAGATCTATTTTCCAGGTCAGTTTTTTTTTTTCTCCATGAGGTATTTTTTCATTTTCTTCTATTTTTTCATTCTTTTGAATTTGCTTGATTGACTGTTGATGTCTCATAAAAGTATTAGTTCCCAATTCTAACTTTTAATTCTAACTTGCCCAATTCTAACTTTTAAAGAATTGTTTTCCTCAGGTAGCTTTTGTACTTCATTTTCCATTTGGCAAATTGTACTTCCTAAGGAATTGTTTTCTTCAGTGGATTTTTGTGTCTCCTTTTCCATTTGGCCAATTCTACTTTTTTAAACAGCTGTTTTCTTTTTCCAAGCTGTTGACATTTTTCATAAATCTCTTGCATCACTCTCATCCCCCACCCCCGTTTTT
Source organism: Trichosurus vulpecula (assembly GCF_011100635.1). Lineage (NCBI taxonomy): Eukaryota > Metazoa > Chordata > Mammalia > Diprotodontia > Phalangeridae > Trichosurus > Trichosurus vulpecula. Next base: position 12,119,430 of record NC_050577.1, read on the forward strand.
GTTCTACCTCTTTCATATGATTTTTCACCTCCTTTCTGAGGTTTTCCATGAGTTCTTTCTGGGCTTGAGACCACTTCCTGTTTTTCTTTGGGGTTTTGCTCATAGGTGTTTTGACATTGTTCCCTTCTTCAGAGTTTGTGTCTTGATCTTCCCTGTCACCATAATAACTTTCTATGGTCAGATTCTATTTTTGTTGGTTATTGCTCATCTTTTTGGCCTTTTTACTTTTTTTAAGTTTTTGCTGTGCTTCTGGGGTAGAAGGGACACTGTCTCAAGCTTCTTGTGGCAGGGGCTGCAGCAGGCCCTGGCTATTTACCTGGTGCTGAACTGATGTTGCCCTGAGGCCCATGGGAGACTTTCAAGTCTGGTTCTGTGCTAAGGGGGTGCAGTGGTGGGTGGCTGATACTGCTGGAGGCTGTAGGGGCCTGGCAGCTTCCTGGTACTTAGCCTGAGTCCTAGCGCTGGTGTCTGCTATGTGCTGGTGTGGGTGGGGTGTTTCTGCACTTTCCTGGGGATATGTTGAAGGGCATGGCAGTGGTCCGGTGCTGGAAGCTTCCTGTTTGCTTAGGCACTGGCACTGGTAGGGTTGGCATTTACCTGTTTGCCTCGGCTAAGCTGTGGTCCTTAGAGCTGGAGTCTGCCCATTACCCTGTCTATACTAAGGTATGTGGGGAGATCTGGTATCGGTGTTTGCTTGCTGTACTGCATAGGCACTCAGAATCTGCAGCTAGTTTGGTGAGGTGGGCTTGCTGCTGGTTTACTGGGATGTTTCCTGTCCTCAACTCCACTTCCATTTTACCTTAGTGAGACAGACCTTTCCTGCTGGTCTTCCAGGTTTCTTGGCTCAAAGATTGTTTTATTCCATATTTTTGCTGGTTCTGCTGTTCCAGGATTTGTTTTGGGTTGCTCTTTTATGGTTGTTTGGAGGTGAATATGAGAGTTACTGTGATTTACTTACCCCACCATCTTGGCTCCTGGAAGTTCAATACACCATAATAATTTTCTTATAGGAATACACGCTGAAAATGTTGCATATAGATTTAAGTACCTTACTGGGATGAAGGGGCTGTTTTGTTGCTGTCCTTGTATGCCTAGATACAAAGCTCAGTGCCTAGAATGTAATGTATGCTTAAGAAGTGCTTATGGATTAATTCATATAAAGAGAACTGTGTGTTCAAAGATTGTTATAGCTGCATGATTTCTAATTGCAAAAGGCTAGAAGAAATGTCAATAGCTGACAGTGAGGTATGTCAACATTAGTGGATCCCATCACACAATTTATATAGACAAATATCATAACTATAATGGACTATGAAAAGTATTTCATGAAATGAAAGAAAGTGGAAAAGCATCAGGAGAAGAGAGTTTGGACAAAGTCTTTCTATGTTAGGAAAAAAAAACACCAATGTAAGAACAAACAGACAAAAGAAATAACTGATAGAGAGTTAGAGAGAGGAATGGAATGGTCACTACAATGTTTTCTGCTGAAATTCATTTACTGGCTGTAGTTGTAGAGTAAATTTAATTTCTTATAGCAATATTTAGTGTTCTTTTAAATAAATTATTCAATAAAGTACAAATCTTAAAATGTATCACAGAAGACGTGACTTCCCTGATCAATATCTCTTCAGTGATTTCCTGTTGATCACCATGGAATGTTAAAATTCATACACACGGAATTCAACATCTTCTATGTCCTACGATCTTAACCAATGAATAAACATTTATTAAGCTCCTACTATATTCCAGGCACTGAGCTAGATGGTGGGGGCAAAAAGACAGAAATAAATATCTACTCCCTCATGGAGCTTGTTGTTGTGGTTGTGTTTGTCCTTCATTCTCCAAAAGGACCATGACATCAGGGAGATGATGACTTGACTTGCAGTTGATTTTGATTTGAGTGAGGGAAGACTGTGCAAGGTCACCAGCCTCACCTTCTCTTTCAGAGACATCTGGGTCCAGTGGTCAGATATTCATCAGGATGACTAGAGATGGCCCAGGATACAATGAAAGAATCTGGTCCTTTTAGACCAAGGTCTTTTCAGTTTCTAACTTTGAGTGAGGTAACACCCATTCAGTAAATAGGCCTCTTTAAGAAGTGAGTTAAAGGATGGCCCCTTTAATAAAAAAAAAATCAAACTGGGAGGGGAAGACCCTCAGTGTTGCTGTTCCAAAGAGAAACAGTTCCATTGACATTCACTCTAAGTCAGGAGGGCCCAAAATACAGCCATTAAGTGGAGCTTGGGCAGGAACCTATTGTGGTCCAATCTATGAGCTCCAGAGTAAAATGGCTTTAAGGTTTTCATCTTTGAGAAAGAGATCTAGCCAGTAAATCCCAAGTCACCTAGGCAGCTGTTTCAACAATCCGGCTAGCAGCTGCTGTGGGGGTGAAAAACCAGCACAAGCCCAACAACAAGAATGCTGCCAAAGCCCAGGTTCTTTTGATCTGCTTTACAAAGGAGAGAAACGTCAAGGGGTTAACAAGCTTATTTTAATTCAGCATACAAATACCATTCACTTAGTTCAGGGGAAAAAGCCAGCACCCTGAACTTTGGAGCAAATACAAACAAATTACAAACATCAACAGACAGGCCAAATGCAATTCATAGTTACCAACATCCCCTAGGTTCAGCCTGGGAGCTCATAACAAGGGCTGGCCAGAGTCATGCGTGCCACCATGGGTGGCAGGGTAAGAGCTCCAAAAAATATAAAGCCAACCCCTGGTTTTACATCTTTTTCAGGGTCAAGGGTGAGTCACACATGCGACTCACCCACGTGATCTAAAATCATCACAAAGAAGTGACTTAAACCCATGTGGTCTAAAAGCCTCTGATGTCCCAAACATGTCACTCAAACTCATGTGTAAACTAGGCCCTCCCCTGAGGAAAGGAGGTCACCAAGAACTCTCAATCTAATCAAGGAAACAAAGGCCAAACTCTTCAAGGGCACTTGGTTGAACTGAGTGCTAAGAGCCCATTTTGTTTACCAACACAGCAGCTTTTGGCCATAAAAATTTACCTTCCTTTGGAGAGGAGAGGCAGAGGCAGAGCTGAGTTACCCAACTGGCTGGATCCCTATTCAGGCAGCTCAGACTGCTCACAGGTTGTGTTTGTCCTTCATTCTCAAAGAGGACCATGACAATAGGGAGATGATGACATGACTTGCAGTTGACTTTGATTTAAGTGAGGAAGGCTGTGCACAGTCACCAGCCTCACTTTCTCCTCCAGAGCCATCTGAGTCCAGTGCCCTGATATTTATCAGGGTGACTGGAGATGGCCCAGAATGCAGTTGGAGACCCTGGACCTTTTAAGCTAAGGTCTTTTCAGGTTTTTGCTTTTAGTGAGGTAATGTCCATTCAGTTAATAAGCCTCTTTAAGAAGTGAGTCAAAGGATGGCCCCTTTAATAAAAGAAATCAAACTGGGAGAGGAAGACCCCCAGGATTGCTGGCCAAAAGAGAAACAGTTACTATTTACATTCTCTCTGACCCAGGAGGGACCAAAAAATTAGCCATTAAGTGCGTCCTGGATCATCTCCAGTCATCCTTATGAATATATGGCCACTGGAACCAGATGGCTCTGGAGGACAATGTGAAGCTGATGACCTTTCACAGCCCTCCCTCATTCAAATCAAACTGCAAGTCATGTCATCATCTCCCTGATGTCATGGTCCTCTTTGAGAATGAAGGACAAACACAACCTGTGAGCAATCTGAGCTGCCTGAATGGGGACCCAGCCTGTTAAGTAACTCAGTTTAGCATCTCTGCCTCTGCCTTTGTCTGTCCTCTCCAAGGGATGGGAAATTTTGATGGGTGAAAGCTGCCTAGTTAACTTGGGGTTTACTGACTAGATCTCTTTCTCAAAGATCTAGCCTTAAACCCATTTCACTCTGGAGCTCATAGATTGGACAATGATAGGTCCCTGCCCAAGCACCACTTAATGGAGCTTCTATGCTATAGGAGTCAACAACATGTATAAAGTAAAGTGTAATAAGGGACTAGCCAGAATGTATAATCTGCTTTATCTGGAGCCAGCCCACTTGGGCGTGTGGTTAATCTAATCTTGGAAGTGTGATAAGTTATAATGGAGGGATCTTATCCTGATTCAGAGCATCCATGGTTGTTCTGGGGCAGCTAGGTGGCACAGTGGTTAGAGCACAGGACCTGGAGTCAGGAATACCTGAGTTCAAATCTAGCCTCAGACACTTTCTAGCTGTGTGACCCTGAGCAAGTTGCTTAACCTTTTTTGCCTTATTTTCCTCATCTGTAAAACTAGCTGGAGAACGAAATGACAAACCCCTGCAGTATCTCTGACAAGGAAACCCCAAACGAGTCACAGAGTCAGACACCACTGGAATGACTCAACAACAGCAGCGCCACCCACAGCATACAGCTGTCTTGTGACTGTTCGCTGGCTGCTGAATGGAATTTCCTGCTGGGCAGGAGGTGAGTGTGCTACAGCTGAGAAGCCCAGACATGGAGATCTCTTGAACTCAGGAGCTCTGAGCTGCAATCAAAGAGTGTTAATCAAATTCTCTTTCTCTTTCCTGGTGCTAATTAAGAAAAAAATTGCTGTAAACCTCTAGGTGAAGAAAGTGGTCTCACTCTCACCCTCACCCTCCACCCCGTGCCCTATGTAGCTTGGAACACATGATGCTATTGGTTTTCTTTTGTTTTGTTTGTTCTTAGGTGAATGAGTGTAGGATATGGAACGAATTATACTGTGATCCTTTGTCATGCCAAGTTTCATATATGCCCAGAAGCCTTGCAAATGTTTAATTTACCTTTTGACTTCTCAAAGTGTGAATAACTGAGCTCTAGAGACATAATTTGGGCGTAGATTATCCACACAATTGAGTAAAACAAAAAAAAATAGATCACGTGACCTGTGTACCTGCAAATGGTTCTGTGTCCTGAAGTTTGGAATTTGGGAGAAGTAGAGAGATCTCAAGCATAGATGTGGTATTCTTTTTTTGTGGAATCACAGCATCTCAGAATTGAGGTCCCTTCCAAGATGGAGCAATTCCTACTCACCCCAACAGTAGCCACCCAGATTTTGGTACAATGCAATTGAGAATCTGAGTAGCTGAATCCATATCCTGTCTCTGATGCTACTACAAGTGTGAATTGGGGCAATTCAGGGACCATTCCTGGGTGTTAAGTTTCCTCACCTGTAATGAAAGGATGATCCCAGGTCATCTCTGAGATGTCTTCCAGCTCTAGATCTAGGGTCCCATGATCTCGTGTGAAGAATAAGCACAACTAAGTTTCTCTGAAATGATGCCATTTATCATTATTATGACTAAGTACTATCCGATTAGGCTCGTCTACCCTCATTTATTCAGTCACTTCCCAATCAATAGGTGCCCTCCTAGTTTCTAGTCTTTTTTATCATAGAATGAGTTGCTCTAAATGTTTTTGTATGAATAGAGTCCTTCTCCTTAGCCATTTCCTTCATTCTCACATGATTTTAGGTCCTTTTCCTTTATTATCTCCTGACAGAGAGGTGATAAACCCAAGGTGCAGAATGAAACAGCATTTGGGGGCATGGCCAATGTAAAGACTTGTTTGGCCTGACTATGCATATTTATTACAAGTTTATTCTTTCTGTGTTTCCCATGCCCAGGGTGGGGTACATTCCCATTAATTGAGAACTATGAAAAAGATTGAATACAACTCAAGAAATTTCAGGGTGGATTGTCCCCATCGCCTAATGTGGAGCATTGCAAATGGAGAAGGAGGATTGAGCAAAGGCTTTCAGCTTGTCTAATGAGAAAATCCTTGAATCCCTTCAAATGACACTGATGCTTCAATAGAAGCATGGAGGCAAAAACTGGATTTCAAGAGTGGATAGTGAGGAGTCTGCCAGGGGTGGAGAACCTGTGGCCCTCTAGGTCCTCAAGTGCAGCCCTGTGACTAAATCTAAACTTCACAGAACAAATCCCCTTAATAAAATGATTTGTTCTGTAAAACTTGGACTCATTCAAAAGGGCCACTCCCAAGGACCTAGAAGGCCACATGTGGCCTAGAGGCTGCCTGTTCCCTATCCCTGACAATTCTTCAGAGAAACTTGTAAAGAATAAGAAACATTGTGAGAAATTTATGAGAAACTTCCTAGCAATTTTGAGAGGCTAGGTTGAGGAAAGGGTTTCTGAGGATGAAGGAATCATGAGCATGCCCTTCCCTTCCTTTTTCTCAAATATTCATCTCTTACACACTAGTAATCAGTGAGTGGATCAAAATGTGATTAGCAGCCTGACTGCTATATGCCAGGCACTGTGGGAACCCTGGAGATGCAGAGATAATAATGAAACGAGCCTTTGTCTTCCAGGAGCTTCAGTTCTAGTATTTCAATGTCTGCCCAAGTACTAAGTGCTCCACAGCTCTCCCAAATCAAGACATTGCCCTGTGAGGTCATTGGTCCTCTTCAAAACTGAAGGAAGAAGAACACTGATTCTTCAATTTGCGTGGAAGAATGGTGGGACCACACCAACTTCAAGTCCATTCTGTAGCACTTTGGGGCTGTAGATTCATCCATCCTCAGACACCCAGATTGGGAGACAGAAAGTTGAAAATTCCACTGTGCTCCAATATGAAGATATTGTTTCTATTGAGGATTATAGATTTTGATTTCAAAAGAAGAGAAGGCTCAGCCTTTTAGTCTCATGAGGATGGGTCATTGTGTCTACTTTCTCACATGAATGGTGGGGTCACAGGATTGTAGATCTTGAACTCAAAAGAATCCTAGAAGCCCTCTAGTCCAAAGACCTATTTTATAGGGAAAAATTGAAGACCAGAGAAGGGAAATGACTGACCCAAGGTCACACAGGAACCAAGTAACAGAACCGGAATTCAAACCTGGGTAATATGACTCCAAATTCAGTTTTGTCTCAACTGTACCACAGAGAGAAGAATCACTCCATTATATCTATAAATGGAAGATTACTGATACAATACTGTGGATGTGGAGGATTAAGCCAGAAAATGGTCCAGACTCCAGACCAAATTATATCAAGGCTAATTCTTCATGTAACACATTTTAATCTTTTTTCTGGCTCTCTCAGGGGCATGAATAAAATAATCTTCTTATGCAACTTGGAAAGTGTGATGTACCTTTTTTCTAGAGAGATTTTTTAGGATTTTAAAGAGAGATAGAGACAGAGAGAGAGAGTGAGAAAGAGACAGAGACAGAGAGAGAGAGAGAGAGAGAGAGAGAGAGAGAGAGAGAAGAAATAAAAGGAAAGAAGAAAAGAAAGAAAATTAAAAGGAAAGAAAAATTGAGTTTTTGTTGTGGAAAGTCCCTGCAAATGAACCTAATTAACAGCACTGCCATGAAGCCAGACTTGCATTCTGTTAGAGTGTAATGGCCTAAGCCCCCTGGAGTCACATGTGCTTTGTAAATACTCCCATAAATTGCAATTCTTCATCATGATCATTTCTGAAGGTATTTCTCTGTCTCCTGGCGGCTGTTGCTCCTTTGGCTTCTCTTCTATTTTGCAGAGAAAAGGAAATCCAACACTGGCATTTCTGTGGTTGCTATAGCAAAGGCAAGGAATCGCAGCTGCGATGGTCAGACTGAAGCATGGGTCCAAGGCTCAGGAGACTTAGTAAATATTAATTGTGAAGGAGGAAACTAAAAATAGGCCCAGCATATTCTCTCCCTCCTTCCTTCCCTGCCCTACACCCTCCTTCGATACGTCCTTTCTACAATGGCCAGAAAATGTTCCATTGACTGAATGTTAGTGGTTTTCAAAGCATCCCTATTATAGATTTTTTCCTACAGCTTAAAGGCATCAGTAAAAACTGTCAACTGTCTGGTCATGAAATCTGCTTATTGGATTTTCTGCCCATGGTCAGGCTTTTAAGAAGAGCATAGCGTGTGTGTGTGTGTGTGTGTGTGTGTGTGTGTGTGTGTGTGTGTGTGCGCGCGTGTGTGTAGGGGGGACAAAACATGAGTAATGATGCCTGGGGTTTTCTGAGCAGAACAATGCCAGTTTTCACCTGTGCATCTGAGTTTAAGCCAGGTGGAAACTCTTAGCCTCAAAATCAATCAACCAACAAGCATTTATTAAGTACCTACTGTGTATCAAGCTTCATAGAGAGTAGAACAGACTTGGCTGATTACATCACAACAGATTCTGTTTGATGGTCCTGCACGGGGCTGACTGATCATGAGGATGCAAGCTTCTTATAGACAGGGGTGTTTTGCTTTGGGCTTTGTGTCCTCAATGTCCTCATGTCCTCTATGCTTAGCACAATGTCTGTCACAAAGTAAGTGCTTAATAAATGCTTGTTGATTGGTTTGCACCAAAGAAAATTCCAAACAATTCTCTACCTCTGCTTGGGAAAACACACATCCTTTGCCAAACAAGGGTCCCAACCAATCAGAGGCATCTCATGTTCATTGTTTCTGAGCTAGTGCTGTGATGAAAAGTTTTTTTCGCCCAGTTCATAGTTGAGGGGCACTTTGGGAAATAGGCAGTGTTTCAGAGGATGGTCCATCTTCAAGTACAGATGCATGAGCAGAGGTGGAGGCCCAGGTGTTGTCAATGCTGGGGTTGACAGGGAAGCAGGAATGGGAGAGGGGTGCCCCTAGGATAGATAATGCTTTCTACCCTGTGGCACCTGGGCTTCCAGGGAATCTTGAAGTGAGAGGTGTAGACATTATTAATGAGGAAGTAGGCTCTACCAGAAACCTGGAGGAAGTGCCTCTTATTGTATCTCTACCTTAAAGCAAAGCTCCAGCTCTCCCCCAACTGTCATGACTCTGCTCTGAGCAGACTGTTTCTTTTGAAATGATAGTGATCCCACAGGATAGAATAGAGTATAAACTCTTTGAGGAAAGGCAGTGACTGTCTTGGTTGTTACTTTGTATCCCTAATCCCAAGTATAACACCTGCACAAGGGAGATGATACTTAATAAATGGCTATTAATGAATTGGGGAATAGTCATTTCAGAGCCCTGTTGGCTCCAGGAAATGACAATCATTGGCTAATGCCTTCTCAGTGTTTCCTCCTCTACTCTGTTCTGACTTCTGGACAGACTGCTTTGTCCAACTTGCTCCAGCCTGCATTCCACTATTCATGCCTAGTTCTCTGGACTAGCTTATCCTTTGCTTTGCCCATGGCATGGAAATTGTTAATCCAACGTGGCAGAGAAAAGGGGGCTGGATTCAGAATCAAGGACCTGGGTTTGAATCTTGTCTCTACCACCTATTGCTTGAATGGCCTTCAGCAAGTCACTGATTCTTTCTGGGCCTCAGTTTCCTCATCTGAAAAATTAAGGGATCGGACTAGATAGACTCTAAGCTCCCTTTTATCTCCAAATCTAGGATCCTTGACAGTGTTTGGACAGTGTCCTCCTCCCATCAAGTCCTATGCTCTGTTCCTAGGTGTGATAGTTCTGAATCACCAGCATTTGACATTCCCCCTCCCACTCAAGCCCTCCCCCACAATTTAGATTAGAAAGTTGAAAGGTAAATAGATAAATGACAATTAAGGAGATGGACACCCCAAAGCTATGTTGATCCGATACTACAATTGCCTCACTCAGTCTTCTCTACATTATGGGTATATGTTAAGTATGTATTAGGCAGACCGAGTACCCCTGCCTAGTCTCCTCTTTTCTGGATGGTGCTAGAGAAACATGGGGGAATCTTAACTTTCCCGTTCTCCTTTTATATACTAACAAGGGACTGCACCTTTCTATGTATGCGACATTGAATCATCACTGTAAAGGTCCTACGATCTCTGAGCAGATTGATCCCATGAGCTCTGGCCCAGGCATACCTGGGAGAAGAGCAAAGGACTTAGATGGCATTGCTAATGTAACAACTATCATGGGAAACAGAATCATCATAGCACAAACTCTTCAATGTTGTGTGTGTGTGTGTGTGTGTGTGTGTGTGTGTGTGTGTGTACAAGGCCTTTCACAGTTTCTAACATAGCCCATTACAGCAGACTTTTCCAAAAACAGACACACAGGGAAAGCCACCTGGGGAATACCCCACCCTCAGAGTTCCCCTACTCTTCCATGAAGGGGTCTCATCTAGCTCTCTTTCTCTCCTTCCAATACACCACATCACTGCCTCGATACAATTGAACTACCCAGGGGTTTGCAGGAGGCTGCTCATGCTGACTTACAGCTGGTACTTAAATTTTCAGAGTGAGCATTTACACTTCAGAAATTGGTGACCACAACAAATAAGGGGTAGATTTGTTATTTTGTTGATTATCTAGCCTTAAGAAAATGTAAAAAAAAATGCAGATTAGGAGGGGGCCAAGCCAAGATGGCGGCTGAAAAGCAGGGACTAGCAGGAGCTCCCCGCCGAGTCCCTCCAAAAACCTATAAAAAATGACTCTGAACCAATTCTAGAACTGCAGTACCCAAAAAAGAGCAGAGGGAAGCAAGGCTCCAACCCAGGACAGCCTGAATTGTCTCTGGGTGAGGTCAACCCCTCACAGAGCTGGGAGCAGAGCAGAGCCCAGCATGTACGGCACGGACCAACCAGACCAGGAGCTGGGTGGAGTGTTCCCTAGCACCCTGAATCAGTGAGCTGCAGCAGTTACCAGACTTCTCAACCCACAAACACCAAAGACAACAGAGAAGGTTAGTGGGAAAAGCTGCAGGAGTGGAAGGAGTTCACAGTTCGGCTACTGCCCCGGAGGCAGAGGAGGTGGGGCAGCTACAGAACTACAGCTGCAGTTGCTTCCAGCCCCAGGCCCACCTGGTGGGAGGAATTAAGTGGTGGATCAGAGCAGGAGTGCAGAGCCTGCTGAAGATCTAAGTCCAGTCCAGGTTGGGGGTTCTTGGGGAAGGAGGAGTGCTGGTTTGGCAGAGCTGGCACATCCCCCCAAGCTTGGAACATAGAACTCTTTAGTCTACAAGCAGTCATACCCCGCTGAAAAACTCAAGAGTCAGGTTAGTTGGTTGGGAACATGGCCAGGCAGCGAAAACGCACCCAGACTCAGTCTCAGACTTGGATTCTTTCCTTGGTGACAAAGAAGAACAAAACATACAGTGAGAAGAAGTCAACAAAGGCAAAGAGCCTACAATAAAAGCCTCCAAGAAAAACATGAACTGGTCTCAGGCCATGGAAGAGCTCAAAAAGGATTTGGAAAGGCAAGTTAAAGAAGTAGAGGAAAAATTTGAAAGACAAATGAGAAGGATGTGAGAAAACCATGAAAAACAAGTCAATGACTTGCTAAAGGAGACCCCAAAAAATGCTGAAAAATACACTGAAGAAAACAACACCTTAAAAAATAGACTAACTCAAATGACAAAAGAGCTCCAAAAAGCCAATGAGGAGAAGAATGCCTTGAAAGGCAGAATTAGCCAAATGGAAAAGGAGGTCCAATGGACCACTGAAGAAAATACTACCTTAAAAATTAGATTGGAGCAAGTGGAAGCTAGTGACTTTATGAGAAATCAAGATATTATAAAACAGAACCAAAAGAATGAAAAAGTGGAAGACAATGTCAAATATCTCATTAGAACAACCACTGACCTGGAAAATAGATCCAGGAGAGATAATTTAAAAATTATTGGACAACCTGAAAGCCATGAACAAAAAAGAGCCTAGATATCATCTTTCAAGAAATTATCAAGGAGAACTGCCCTGATATTCTAGAGCCACAGGGCAACATAGAAATTGAAAGAATCCACCGATCGCCTCTTCAAATAGATCCCAAAAAGAAATCTCCTAGGAATATTGTGGCCAAATTCCAGAGCTCCCAGATTAAGGAGAAAATACTGCAAGCAGCCAGAAAGAAACAATTTGAGTATTGTGGAAACCCAATCAGAATAATCCAAGATCTAGCAGCTTCTACATTAAGAGATCGAAGGGCTTGGAATACGATATTCCGGAGGTCAATGGAGCTAGGATTAAAACCTAGAATCACCTACCCAGCAAAACTGAGTATCATGCTCCAAGGCAAAATATGGATTTTCAATAAAATAGAGGACTTTCAAGCTTTCTCAGTGAAAAGACCAGAGCTGAATAGAAAATATGCCTTTCAAACATAAGAATCAAGAGAGGCAGGAAAAGGTAATCAAGAAAAAGAACAAGAAAAAGAAATTGCAAGGGACTTACTAAAGTTAAACTGTTTTGTTTACATTCCTACATGGAAAGATGATGTGTATGATTCATGAGACCACAGTATTCGGGTAGCTGAAGGGAATATTCATATATATATATATATATATGTATATATATATATATATATATATACATATATATGTATATATATGTATATATATATATGTATGTGAGTGTGTGTGTATGTATATATGTACATATATATATATATATATATATATACAGAGAGAGAGAGAGAGAGAGAGAGAGAGAGCGAGCGGACACAGGGTGAGTTGAAGATGAAGGGAAGATATCTAAAAGAAATAAAATCAAAAAAGGGATGAGAGAGGAATATATTGAGAGAGGGACATAGGGAGAGATAGAATCGGGTAAATTATCTCGCATAAAAGTGGCAAGAAAAAGCAGTTCTGTAGGAAGGGAAGAGAAGTCAGGTGAGGGGAATGAGTGAATCTTGCTCTCGTCAGATTTGATCTGAGGAGGGAATACCATACATACTCAATTGGGTAACTTACCCCACAGGAAAAAAGGAGGAAGAAGAAGATTAAAAAAAAGGGAGGATGATAGAAAGGAGGGAAGATGGGGTTGGAGGTAATCAAAAACAAACGCTTTTGAAAGGGGACAGGGTCAAGGGAGAAAATTCAATAAAGGGGGATAGGTTAGGAGGGAGCGAGTCTTTCACAACATGAGTATTGTGGAAGGGTTATACATAATGATATGCATGTGGCCTATGTTGAATTGCTTGACTTCTTAGGGTGGGTGGGTAGGAAGGGAAGAGGGGAGAGAATTTGAAACTCAAAGTTTTAAAAACAGATGTTCAAAAACAACAAAAAAAGTTTTTACATGCAACTAGAAAATAAGATACACAGGCAATGGGGTGTAGAAATTTATCTTGCCCTACAGGAAAGAAAGGGAAAAGGGGATGGGAGGGGAGTGGGGTGACAGAAGGGAGGGCTGACTGGGGAACAGGGCAACCAGAATATATGCCATCTTGGAGTTGGGGGGGAGGGTAGAAATGGGGAGAAAATGTGTAATTCCAACTCTTGGGAAAATCAATGCTGAAAACTAAATATATTAAATAAAAAATAATAAAAAATGCAGGTTAAACTTAAAAGTGTGTACTTACTTTTTGTTTTTGTTTTTGTTTGTTTTCCCTAGAAAACCCTGTTATTAAACATTTACTAATAGACTTCTTTATCACTTCATAAATATTGCTTGACCTCGGAAGGACAACAGTAGAATGCTCAGGAATGAAGTTTTCACCAGATTGGAGGTCTGGTAATATGGTGGTGGCGGTGGTGGTGGTGGTGGTGGTGGTAGTATTGGTGGTGATGATGATGATGATAATGATGATGATGATGGTGATGGTGGTGGTGGTATTGGTGGTGATGATGGTGATGATAATGATGATAATGGTGGTGGTGACGGTGGTGGTGGTGGTGGTGGTGGTGGTGATGATGATGGTGGTGGTGCTGGTGGTGGTGGTGATAATGATGGTGATGGTGGTGGTGGTGGTGATGATGACGATGGTGGTGGTGGTGGTGATGGTGGTGATGATGATGATGATGATGATAATGATGATGATGATGGTGATGGTGGTGGTGGTGGTGATGATGGTGGTGGTGCTGATGGTGGTGGTGATGATGATGGTGATGGTGGTGGTGGTGGTGGTGGTGGTGGTGGTGGTGATGGTGGTGCTGATGATGATGGTGGTGGTGGTGGTGGTGATGATGATGATGGTGGTGTTGGTGATGGTGGTGGTGATGATGATGGTGATGGTGGTGGTGGTGGTGGTGATGGTGGTGGTGGTGATGATGATGGTGATGGTGGTGATGATGATGGTCATGGTGGTGGTGGTGGTGATGATGATGATAATTGCTGCTTATATAGTACTTTAGGGTTTGCAAAGTGCTTTGTATTCATGACCTCATTTGAGCCTTACAACAACTCTGAATTACCTATATACCAGATTAGAGACTTGGATTCCCCTGGCCATTATGTGATACCCCCAAGCAGCCTCAGAGTAGGAGAGAAACTGATGGCCCAGTTGGGGCAATTGGCTATAAGAGCTCCTGATTCTCTGATGATAGAAGAATCAGCCTTTTCTTTTTCATAAATTTCATAACAAGTTAGTTTCCAGGTTTAGAGATTATTTTCCATTGATTGCATTTGAAATTGGCTGTTCCCCAGTTAGGGAGATAATGTAATCTGGTTTTTCATCTATCCCAGGAACAAAATCTTTCTGGGTGGACTTCCTACAAATAGTTCATCCTGCTCCCTCTTTCCTCCACTTCAGTTTGTGAGTTTACAGTAAGTGCCCTTTCTCACATAAAAGTATTCCTTTTTCCTAAAATTTTGCCTGGACTTGTGACAAATCTTTCTGTCTTAACTGGGGATGAAGTGATCTAGTAACTCTCTGCCATTGTTTGCCACTCAAACGTATGTGGAGTTTGCCGAGCAGGGAGAGGAGGAAGGAAGAGAGAGTGAATCTAGAGGGAAGGAAGCCAGCTGGCTTAGGGATACCAGTCCTAAAAGTCTCATGAAGGTTAACCCCCAATGGTGATTTGACATATCTACTTGACTTCTGGCCTTTTATATACTTTTTTGACATCAATAAATGCTTTTTCCTACTTCTAGCAGGAGCTAGGCTTCTGTTTTATGTCATAATTTCATATTTAAATCCCTCTTTTTACACCTCAAGATAATGCATAAGTGTGGGATGATTATTGGGGAGATATTTTTGTGCTCTGTCTTGGCTAAGAGTCCAAGTACCATGTGTTATCGTTGTCATAATATAAAGTCATTCATTTCTCTACTCACTTCTCTTTGGAAATTCCCTAGCTTAGACTCTCCCTGTCTTGAAAATACTTTGTTTTTGCTTACTTGGATACAAGCTGTGTTTTTCAAATAGAATGGAAGCTTCTTGAGGGCAGGGATTATTACTTTTTTGTCATCAGATTCCCCAGTGCCCAGTTCAATGTCTGGCACACTTCTGGTTGAATTGCTGAGTTGAATTTATTGGAATTATGGTATGGCAGCATTTCAAGTCCAAAGACCTAGGTTCAAATCTTGATCCTTCTTCTCATTACCTATATGATTTTATACAAATCACTGCTAATCTTGGCCTCGATTTCCTTAGCTGAAAAATGAGCTATTGGGAATAGATAATTACTAAGGCCCCTTACTACTCTAAGGCTTATGATTCTAAAGGCATGTGCCTTTTAGGCCAAAGAATCCATCCTGACTTTGATAAAGCTTTGTCTACTATATTTGATGTAAAGACTGTATGTCTATATCCAGGGTTATAAATTTGGAGTTTGTGAATTTCAATTTTTTGGTGATAACTGTTTTAATATCCTCGGTTTCTTTTATAATCCTATGTGCTTTAATGCATTTTAAAATATGATTCTATGAAGGAGTCCATTGGCTTTGTGAGACCACCAAAGGGGTTCCCGACAGATAAAAGGTAAAGAATCACTGCTTAATTACTTACTGCTCTTACTGGGATCCTTTTCTTTTCCTAAACTTTCTGATTTAGGGCTTGTTTAATTTTTGTCTCTGTATGACCAGTAACAAGCATAGTGTAAGTCCTTCATAAAGGCTTGTTGATTGGCTGATTTTAGGCACAGAGCATGACTACAAAAAATTCCATCAGGGACATTGAGTCACACTGGTTGCTAAGAATCAGCTCTTCCATTTTGTAGCTGTGGTCATGAAATTAGCATGTCTGCTGCTTTAGGCCTGTGTTCAGTCCTCATTAGGCATTCCTACCAGCTAGAGGATTAGGCCAATTACATTTTATCCATCAGAAACTTTAATGCAAATAAGTGTGATTTTAGAGGGATTGAATATACATTTTTATGCATTTGAAGTGTATAGGGATGGTTGTTAAAGAGAAGAGGAGAGAGAGAGAGAGAGAGAGAGAGAGAGAGAGAGAGAGAGAGAAAGAGAGAGAGAGAATGAAATTTTTTTGTATTTTGTGATTCTGAGATAATTGAGGTTGAAAGGCCTGGATGTTAGGAAGAGGGAAACAGATTTCCAAGAAAAAGGAACTGCAATGGCCGTTGCATTCTGGCAGCTGGAGAAAGTCAGCCCATGTCTAAATCTGAGTTCTGTTTATTTTTATCAGATTACCAACTCTGCAAATTGGATTAAAGTGTAATGTGAAGGCATGGCATGGGACCGACATAGTCGGGTTTTGTGTTTCCAGCATTTCCATCCAAATGAGTTATTTTTAGTTTGGGTTCTTTCTGTTTGACAATGGCACATTTTTACCCCCCTTCAGTGGCATTGATGTATAAAATAATGTATTTTTGGATCAATTATTTTAAGGAGGAAGGCTGTCCTCAAGCCCCAGGTGAAATTTCTTCTTAAAAGGGAAGAAAGCAGCCTCTGCACCTTTCCTGGCAGGATGGAAAGGTAGGTCCCAGCCAAGGAAGGCTCCATTGCCTTTCTGTGAGCTGCAGCCTTTCTCTGTATTTCTCTGTATACATTTTGTTTTTCCTTATCTCTGTATAAGATTCCCACCCTCTCTGCCCAGTAAAATGGGAACTCTCTGAAGGCAGCTACTGCCTCGCCTCTTGTTGTTCAACAAATGCTTTTTGATTGGTCAGTTCATTGGATTCCCAGTTCCAACTGCAGTGAATAACATTGTAGCTGAGACCTGGTTTCATATGTGTAGGGAAACCCCTGCATTTAAACTTTCCTCAGCCCAAGCTGATCAGGAGTTTCTCTGTAACTTAGACTCATAGGGAGCTGCCTAGACTTCTGAAATAAAGTGATTTGCTTATGATCATATGGCCAGTGTGTCAGAAGAAGGGCTTGAACCCAAATCTTCTGGAATCCATGGCTACCCCTTTAAACCTCCAGGAATAATTAATTAAACAACAAGATTGATGAAGTGCTTATCAAGTGTTAGGCATTGTGTTGGGGGCTAGGGATGAAAAGAAACACAAGCACTCCCACAATGCACTACAAATGCTGTATGTTTTGGCTCCAAAGTTTTGGAAAAGGATTAGACCTGACCTGCTTGACTCCCAGAGCAGAACTAGGAGGAATCTGATGAAGATGGAAAGAAGCAAATATAGGCTTGATGCCAGGGGAAACTTCCCCACAATTTGAGCTATCCCAAATTGAACAGGCTGCCTCAAGAGATAGTGGGTGTCTCCTTGTTGTAGGTCTTTAAGCAAAGGCTGGAGGGTCCCTTGTCATGAAAGCTGTGGAGAGGCTTTTTGAACAAGGAACTCTGAGATTGTGTGATTTTGTGATAGACATACTCCTGCTCATTCCTGATGATTGTGGAATGATTTGGGATATGAGCCTTCCAGGGGTGGGGAACCTGTGACCTTGAGGCCATACATGGCCTTTTAGGTCCTCAAGTTGTACCTTTGACTGATTCCAAGTTTGTATTCAGTTAAAGGGCTACACTTGAAAACCTAGAGGGCCTCATGCAACCTCAAGGCTGCAGGTTACCCATCCCTGGCCTTAGACACTTCAGATGACACCCTCAAGGACCCATTTTGGGCCAAATCAACTTAGAAACAAAAGAAGTCTGGCACAGAAAATGGTTGCAAGGTTTTCTATTCACCTTCCTCCAATCTCCCAAGTTTTGAGTAAATCAGGGGGAGTTGTTTTGGGGAGAAATCCTTGAGTATCATATGGAAACCAAACCTACTTCTTCCAGAACCTCTGAACTTCCTTAGTGCTCAGATTTCCTTGGCACTTCCACTGTGTCCTCTGGAATGCCTATTCTTCTTTTAAATTTCATTTTAAATTTAAAATCTTCAGTTCCAAATTTTCTCCCTTACTCCATCCCCTCTGCTTCCCATTGAGAAGACAAGAAATACAATATCCATTTTACACATGAGGTCATGCAAAACATACTTAGGAATGCCTGTTCCATAGGTAACAAACTTCCCTTCATCTTAAATCCTTTCTTACTACTTCCATCTGGTGAGAATTGAGTGACAGGTGGATACAAAAAGTGGAAGAGCGGCCCCCCAAAATGGTTCAGGAAGCGCTTATACCACAGGTGCTTTCTGAACACCCCAACTCAATTCTCACCTATGGCTCTGAGAAGCTGCAGTATGCACAATGGCCATACCCTGGGAAAACCACCTCAGCGGACAGGCTAAACCAGATGGTGCATAACTGAGAGGCCTCAAACCTGTCAGTGAGTTAGGGGGAAGTCTGCCCCAAGTATGTGAAGGCTTTCCCTAGGGGAATGGGCAGATGAGAACAATTTGTTCCAATGGCCATGAAGGCAGCTGAAGCAGGCACCGCAGAGTGCTCAGAGCTTGGTGAGACATTGAGAACACCAAGGTCAGCCACTACATCTCAGGCCATCACCAGTCATCTTGACTTTTGTTTTGCCCCTGGAATTGGATGGCTCTGGAAGAGAGTGAGACTGATGACTCTGTGAAGCTCTACATCACTTAGATCTAGTTCACATGCAAGTCAAGACATCACCCCAAGACATCATTGGTCTTCTCTGAAAACAAAAGATAAACGACAGCAACTGCTCCCATACCCCAACTCTTACTTCTCTTCCCCCACCTCATGACACAGCCTTCCTAGTCACCCTTTTCAATACTGGCTGCAACTTCACTGATTCTTGCTGGCTCACTGGTCAAGGCAAGGGAGTTGGAATACTCCTTGCTCCCCCTCACCATTTCCAGTTTCTCCTCCTTTCTCCATAATTCAGTAACTTCTCTTCCTTTGAGGATTACGCCATTCATATTTACTTGGGATCTGTTGTCTACACATCTCCGGGTCACTCCCTTTTCCTTTCTCATTTCCTACCTCACATTTTGTCTCTTCTCCCCAACTCCTGTTCTCTTACTAAGGGACTTTAAGATACATATGGACTCTCTCTCAAATACCCTCATCACTCATTTCCTCAACGTACTCATTCCACCTCATCCACACACAGAGCTGGTCATACCCTTGATCTTGCCATCACCCACAAATGTTATAGCCTCTGTGTTCAAGAATTCTTAACTCCCCTTATCTGACCATAATCCATTGACTTTTCACCTCTCCCATTATCTTATGACCTCCGATCTCTGGACCTCTCAATTCTTTCCTAGGACATCTATCTTGCACTGGCCATCTTCTCCTCTTCTCCCCATTCTGACCCCTTGGTAAACCAATTCAACTGTACATTGTTCTCTCTTGAATCCCCAGCCTCCTTATCATATTGCAGATTATACTCAGCCAAGTCTCAGCTTTGGATCATTCCTACCATGTGTCATGTTTGCTCTTGCACATGTGCTTCTGAAGAAAGGAGAAAATCACTCAACTGTTCTGCCTGGGTCCACTATAAATTGATGTTATATCACTTCTGTTGGCCCCTCCCCACTGCTATGCAATCCTTCTATACCTTGCTATCAGCTCACTAGTCCACTCTCCACAGTGGCTCTTCCAAAACTTATCATCCTTCCCTAACCTCCCATGACTACCCCCTCCTCCCACCTTCTCAGTGGAGAGACTTAACTCATATTTGACAGAAAAAAACATGTGGCCATTGACCAGGAATTTTCTGTTGTCCCGTTTTCTTCATTACTCAGATGACAATCTGCCACCATCTTCTTCTTCACCACTGTCTCACATGATGATGTTGCTCTCCTCCTTACCAAGGCTGCAGTATAGAGGAATTAGCTGTAGAGGTTTTCCTAATAACACCCGTTCCCAAGTTAATTTAAAATAAGATTCCATTTTCTAAAATTGACTTCCAGTCACCTTTCTGGTAGCACATCATTTCACTTACTCATCAAATACTGAATGAGTCCATACTATGTACTAGGGTCTAGCAGCTAGGCTTTCTTTTTAGTGCTGTAGAGTATGAAAAGATGATCAAGCCACAGTTCTTAGATTCCAACAGAATAAATGGTCTAGTAAATGCTTTTAGGATTTGGAAAGGACCTTAGAACTCAATAGGCCAATTTCCTGCTTTTACAGAGAGAAGAAAAATGAAGCCTAGAAATGGAAACTAGCAAGATTATTAATCTAGGAAGAAGCATTTATTAAACAACTACTATAGCTCAAATGTCATTCTAGCCAACAGGAACACAAAGACAAAAATGAAATGGCTCCTGCCCTGAAGAAGCTTTCATTCTGCTAGGGAAGAGAACACAGACATAGAGAAATAGACATAAATCATATGCAAAAATAAATTCAGGTCAATCATGGGGTGATCAGTGAAGGTTTCATATAGAAGTAATTTGTTAAAGTCAACAAAAGGTCCACTTTTTGACACTAGAAGAAAAACTTCTAGTCATGTTGTATGGCTTCAAGTCATAGAACACTGTAGTCTCTGAAAAGTTGAAGGAGAGAATTACCCAAAGGGCACAATGGAGATAAATCTGGTGGGCATGGTCAAACTGCAACATCTTACAAATGAGGAATGTTGCAATGGAAGTGGTACAAAAAGTGTCATCAAAAGTATGAATGGCAAATAAGTTGGGCTGGTTCCACTGTAATAGTAATAGATTAAAAAGATGGCCAGTTACCGTATGAGCTTTAGTATCCAAAGAAGAGGAAGGGACAGCTTGGAATTTGTACCCCTCAGTGTTGAAATTTGATGAGGATAAATTAACCCCCTCAAAAAAAGAAACAATTCCTATTCTCAAGGAGTTTACAAGTGTAAGTGTTACATGTGGAATGGGCAGGCATGCATGTGTCACCATCTATATTGCTGAAGCCATTACCCATATCAGTGATATCACAGATTGATTGGTACATCAAAGAAGAAAACAGAGAATGGAGTGGGGATTTCCATCCAGACCTTCAGACTCCAGTGCCAATACTCTTTCCATTACAGCATATTTCCTTCCAAGGCATACATGTACATATAAGATATTATACTTTATAGTAGGAAAAGTGACTAAATGGTGCTGGGCATAAAAGCTGAAGTCTCTCTTCTTGGCTCCAATTCCACATTTTCTAATTCTTTCTGGCTTGCAATAGACATAGGCATTGAATTCACTGAAAGGATATCCATCCATCCATCATAGTGCCATGCCATGTCTTTCTTTAGAAAATAAGATCATTTTTATAGAGTGCCTTATCTTATTTCCAAAGAGTTTCCGAAGTTCAGAAGTCATTCTATGTGGACTCAGGGTGATGTCATTGAATGTTCTATTCTAAACAAACAAAAAGTGTGATGGAAGCAGGGATCCCTCAAAAGGATATGCTAAACAAAACCCTGATTGTGGTTGAAAGTAAAATCTGGGGAGCAGCTAGTTCTGGAAAATATTAGGAGAGAAATCAGTGAGTTTCACTGGCACCAGCATAATATGATATAAGGGAGGGATCTAGAATTGCCCACTTTGGTTAGGATGTAGATCACCTGAAAGGTGTATGAGTGAAGGCTGGGAAGGTAAACTTGAAGGAACAATGTAAAGGGCTTTTAATGCCTGGAAAATGGATAGAGACTGGACCTGTGCCTTCAGTGATGTAGGGAACTGTCAAATGAGTGAGCTGGCTGTACCTAGCCAAGTAGGCGACTTCTCTCAAACTCATGGTCTTAGAGAGTTGCCTAGAGTGCTGAGAGGTTGTGACTTGCTAAGAATCACACAGCTAGTACACGTTTAAAGTGGAGCTTGAAGCCAAGTCATGAATGCCAGGATCAGGAGTTAATACTTTATTTGGTAGATAAGGGGGAGCCACAAAGACTACTTACTTAGCCTTCTCTCATCCTACTCTCCTTTGTATAATTTATATGATAGCCAAACTACCTACAATCTGCCAACTGGGTGGTGCAGTGTTTAAAATTTTGGGCCTAGAGTCAGGAAGATCTGAGTTCAAATTCAGCCTCAGATACTTACTAGCTGTGTGACCCTGGACAGGTCATATAATTTCTATTTGCTTCAGTTTTCTCAGCTGTAAAATAACACCATCTATCTTACAGGGTTGTTTGAGGGTTAAATGAGATAATATGTGGTAGGCATTTAGGACAAAATCTGGCACACAGTAGGCACTATATTATATTCATTATATCCTTTTCACATGCCCTCTCCTATATTTACTCCTTAGATTCTTGGAATGGCATCCCTTCTTTCTTCTAACTGTTGATGTCTCTCCTTCCTTTAAAGCCCTGTTCACATGCCTCCTTTTTCATAAAGCCTTCCATAACATCTCCAAAATAAATTGACCTCTCTCTTTCTCTTATTTATTCATTCATTCATTTACTTGTTTATCAAGCTATCCATCCATTCATCCATTTATCTGTCTAATCATTTATTAAGTCATTCATTTATTCACCTATTCATTCATTCATTTACTTTCTATTTATTCACTTACCCATTTATTAATTTATTTCATTTATGGGTCCGAGCCCTCCTTAATTACATCCTTGATTCCTGGGGACTTTGGATTTTAGCATTAGGACTGGAATAGACCTTAGAGATCCAAGTGTCTCAGGGGTCTGTAATCTTTACTAAATTCTAAGATTGTTAAGCTCAGGGCCTAAACACATCCACAGTTTCCTGTTCATTGCTTAGCATAGTGAATTGCATATAAATGATATGTAAAGATTCATTGAATTGAATTTTTATAACTCTCCCTCTTAAGATCTATTAAATACTGGACATAGGGACATTCTTCCTTATATGATCTGGAAAGCAAAAAATGTAAGTATAGGCTACATCATGTTTTTATACTTCTCTAAGGGATTTTCTTATCAGATGTTGGAGTCAATTTCTGTAAATAGCTCATATAGCCAGGTATTCTTCCCCTCAAGGAGAGAGTAAGGTTGTTCAATGGAAGAAAAATTAGATTAACATTTGTAATGGGAGAGGGATGAGGTAGAGGTGGGTGTCTTCCATGAGAATCTAGAAAAAATGTATATGTATAATGTGGGTAGGTAGGGCAGTGAGTGACAGTATTTCTAAGCTTTCAATCTCTCCATGCTTCCTGCCATATCTCATTTATGTATCTCCTCTATTCGCCATCCAGTCTAGAAGGTGTGATGTGTGAAATACACTTGGATTAGCTTCCAGTGTTCTCAGAACTACCCCCAAAGTGCGCCAACACTCACTACCCATGGAATGTTGGCATTCACGGAATGCTGCCACCGCTTTACCACTGCAGACCCTGCCAGGAGCAAAGTGGTTTAATAAAAATACATATTTGATCTGTGGAAAGTTTCCATAAGCTTTCCACTGTTTCCAATTTCAGAATTCTTGAAATCATGTGTCAGAAAATAATATTGGGAGCTGGGAGATGATGGACATGTCCCAACAGTCACACGAGGTTTCCAATTTCAGAATTCTTGAAATCATATGTCAGAAAGGAATATTGGGAGCTGAGAGATGATAGACATGTCCCAACCATCATGTGAGGTTCATACGGCCTGTAAAAAAATTGATCCTCAGCTATGTCTACACATGTTGGTTGTGGGAAATGAGATGGTCATCCCAACTGGACCACAGCCTGTCTGACTTCTTTTGGTGGCTCAGAGGTTTTCAGAATCAGGCGCATAGTTGCTCTGACACCATGTACTTTGAGACTGGGAAGCAGTTTCTTAGTTTTGGGTTTTACTTTTTAGGTTCAAGATCTTGCAGTCTACTGTGACCAGTGACAAAGAAAACAGGCCTACAGTGTCATGACCACCTCTGGAATTTATTAGCATTTTAAACTGAAGTAGATTTTTTTGTCCTATAACCTTTCCCTAGTTCCTCTCTTTTGATCTTCATCTCTCTAGAATTGGGTTTTCTCAACTGTAAAGTCATGTAGTTGGCTCTAAAATTATATGATTCTTTGTTAAATAACAGCCATCCCAGCATTAATCCCTGGTGGATTGTAGGGTACTATTTCTATCCAGAAAAAGTTTCTTTTTAGCTTTACTATTTCTATTCCTAAATCAATTCCCTAGCCATGACAAAACAGTCTTTCCAAATTTTATGGTGAAACTTATAAAAAAAAAACATTTTCCCCCAAAAGACTATAATAGATTGCTCAGACAAATTTCACCCTTACAGAATCCGTGTATTTCCATCAATATATTACAGCTGTTTTGGTGGTCTATGATTCTTTCCCTTATTGGAAATAACTACTGCAATTCATTTTGTGGTTCATTTGATATTAGAGGACAGTCATATTCCTTTTGAAATATGAAGACTGAAGTTTTAATCCAGGTTTTCCATGTTGTCTGTTCAACTAAGAAGAAGATAATTTGCAGAGACAACATTAACCTAAGATGGATGGAAAGTATTCAAGGATGAAAGTCAAAAAACACAAAGAAATAACTCTGATAAAGAGGAACATGTAAGTTTTCTTAAGAGAACAAGATGGATGCACCAGCCAACTTATATTTTAAAAAAAGACAGAAAACGGTAACATGGGCAGGTAACAGATGATGAGTAGAAAAAAATGACACACCCCAAAGTATTTTTGGGAATGCTGAAGCTCAGCAGCATGAATTGAGGCTGTGAGGAAAACTAAGGACTACGGATTTTTAAAAAAGCTACACTGGAGTGTAACCTATGACCTAGGAGGCACAGGAGTCTCAGATGACATGTATCCCATCTTGTGGGCCTGAACCAAGGCATATAAATTTTTCTCTTTGGTTCATGGCCTCCATCTGGAACTATTCAATGAAAGTTTCCCCAAATAGATGTAAAAAGAATCAACAGCTCCTGTAAGCACTCAAAATAAAATATGGATATTGGGTAATGGACAACTTTTATTTCACTGCATGGAAACTACAAAAGGGACAAAAGAGCCGTAAGAGTCCATGAACAGAAGAAATGGTCAATTAGCTACTCCTACCACCAACACTCCCAGAAAGAAGCTGAACTTGGACTTCCTATTCAGGCCATTCCTTGACATTCTACTGAAATCCTCTTCTTTAATAATCCTTTCCAGACTCATAGTGCCATCCTGTGGTGTTGAGTCCCCACTGAAAGTAAACACATCAAAATCAAAATCAAAAGGAGACAGTCCCAGTCTCTGAAACCCAATTATCAGGGACCTCAAATTCCTTGGAGAGGTATTCTTTAGCTGCCTCCAAAAAAGAGTTATTGTAATCTCATCAGATAAAGTAGGAAGCTCATTAAATCATCAGCTACTTTGATAGATCCTCCCCTTCTACCCCTTTACATGGGAAAATGGGAACACCAAACTCAAGAAGGAACAGCTTCTCAGGGCAGAATCATCATCATCATCATCACCACATCATCATCATCACCACCACCATCATCATCATCGTCATCACCATCATCATCATTGTCACCACCATCATCATCATCACCATCATCATCATCATCATCTTCATGTGTTCAATTTTTATTTTACTTCTACTTTCATGTCAAGGGAGGAATCTTGGGACTGGGAAGAATGAAATAATAATGAATATGGAGTTGATGCCTATTAAAAGTAGAAAAGTAAAAGAGCAGCTAGAATTTATTGATGTGTTCAAATCAGCCATTCCAAATGAATGTCATCTGGACACTGAGAGAATAGTGATCAGCCACTGGATTAAGGAAGGACACATATTGCCAAGTCAATAATAAAGTTAAATTGTGCCATCTTCAAGCTATAACCCAATGAATTCGACTTCAATTCCAGGCAAAATCCTATAAGCAACATTAAAAGGATTGTTAGTGAAGAGCTAGAAAAGGAAGCAATGATTGTGAAGAGCCAAGATAGCTGCCTTGAGAGGTAATGAGTTTCTCTCATTAGAGATCTTTAAGTAAAGACTGAATGACAAGGCTAATGACAAGGTTGTCAAGGTTGTCATGGAAGGCTGATGTGAGACTAAGATGAGGTTATGTGTATAAAGTGCTTTCCAAACCTTAATGTAAATGGCAGTGGTTGTAATCACCTTATATTGTAACCATCATCAATAGCATTTGGAATGACTTGGATCTGATGGCCTCTGAAATGTCTTCCTAATAATGGTCATCATTGCCATTGTTATCATCCTAGTAGTAGAAGTGATGGTAATGAGGAATACAACAATGATATCTGGCGTTTATCTAGTGGGCCTCTAGGTGGCACAGTGGAAAGAGAGCCAGGCCTGAAGTCAGAAAGACTTATCTGCCTGAGTTCAAATCTGACCTCAGACACTTACTGTGTGACTCTGGGTAAGTCATTTAACCCTATTTGCCTCAGTTTCTTTATCTGTAAAATGGGCTGGAGAAGAATATGGCAAACCACTCCAGTATCTTTGCCAAGAAAACCTCAAATGGAGTCATGAAGAGTTGGACATGACAGGCATAGCTGAACAACCACAACGATGAAATTCCCACAGTATTTGAAGGTTTTAAAAGCATTTTACAAATATTATCTCATTTAATCTTTACAACAAATCTGGGAGGTAGATACTTTTATTATTCCCATTTTACAGTTGAGAAAACTGAGTTAGACAATAGTTAAGTGACTAGACCAGAGGCACACAGCTAGTTGATATCTGAAATAGGGTATGAACTTAGGTCTTCTTGACTCTGTGTCCATTGCTCTATCTATTGCCCCATCTAGCTACTTAGCTTTAAGATTCTATAATTGAAAATGTTTTACATCACATGGACAAAAGGTAAATGCCAATATTTTGCAAAAGTATATATACTCAATATTATGCCATTTTCAGTTGATGGTCTATTAGGCTCTTAGATATATTTTCTATTTTTTATTTTATGTAATTTTTTCCCTTATAGCATAAAGCATGGTCTGAGGGCTTGCACTTCTATTATATGAGGTCCAGCCTTAGGTAGATTTGAAGAGCTTTGTCACCTGAAATGGGGCCAACAGGAAATAACATTTTGGCTGTTGCATCTCATCAAAGTACTTATGAAACCATGGAAAGTTTGTGATCTCTATGTGGGGAGGAAGCCTCCACATGGATTAAATTAGAACTCCTTGAAATATTGAAATAAGTCCATACATTGTATATATGTTTTGTGATGGTGAATGAAAAACAGAGATTTGTAATTTTCATGGCAAAGAAAAGAAATCTAAAACATTAAGTCACCATAGTTAAATTAAACGCTACTTAGCCATCTGCCATATTATTCAATTTGGACTGTACATTCGGGTCTCATGGTATCATTTGATTTTTTTTTCCTCTTTAACATATGATCAGAATGTAAACATTCATTTTCAGCTGAATTTTCCAAGTTTTTTCCTTGATTTACCTGAATACATTGACTTTTACTTTGTAGGAATTCTACTGTCATTTTCAATTACTTCCTCTTCTACTTTCATTACAACTTTGTATCAAGATGTAATATACTCATTTATTCTCTGTTTTTGAGTCCCTGCCTTTAAAATAATTCACAAAAAGGTCCTTTTCAAATGAAGGCAATACATATGATCCTTTCCAGGACTGTTGAAAAAAACATTAAATGTTCTAATATTGAAATATCCAAAAAGTTACACAGATTAGAAAGCCAAGTGAATACTGTTGATTGGAAATTCACAAAACTCAGTGGAATTTTAGTTACATCTGAACTGAGAAGATAAGGAAAAAGAATACCAAATGGGTGGAGCCAAGATGGTGGCAAGAAAACAGGGACTCACTTAAGCTCTCCCCCAAATCCCTCCAAACACCTGTAAAAATGGCTCTGAACTAATTCTAGAGCTACAGAACCCACAAAATAACAGAGGGAAACAAGTCCCCAGCTCAAGATGGCCTGGGTGGTCACTGGGAAGGGTCTATCACACTGCTTGCAGTGGTGTACAGCCCAGCGTGGCTTGCACCAGGACAGACCAGACCTGGAGCTGGGTGGAGCAGGCCAAAGGACCCTGAATCACTGAGCTGTAGCAGCTACCAGACTTCTTGACCCACAAAAGCCAAAGTCAACCGAGCAGGTTAGTGGGAAAACTACTGATCTGGGTGAGAGACATGCACAGTCTGGCCCCAGCCCCAGGAGCAACAGAGGTAGTGCAGCAGCAGCAGCAGGAAGCTCCTATGGCCATTTCCAGAGCCCCAGAAGCAGCTGCTTCTGGCACCAGGCCCACCCCGTGGGAGGAATTAAGTAGCAGATCAGAATGGGAGTGCAGGGAAAGCTTTGCTAGCCCAGAGGCATGGTTCTCTTGTTTCATACTGCTTGGATCTGGGTTACGGGCCTGGTTAGTGATTCTTGGAGGAGGAGGAGTACTGGTGGGGCAGAACTTGCGGTGACTGTGGAGTAGAAGTAGCTCTGAAAACAGCACTGCACAGCCCCTAAAGCTTGGGACAAAGTATTCTCTACTCTAAAAGCAGCCATACTCTGACAAAAAGGTCAAGTGTCAAGTAGTTGGCTAGGAATACGAGCAGGCAGTGTAAAAGGACTCAGACTCAGACTATAGAATCTTTTTTGGTGACAAAGAAGATCAAAACATATAGCTAGAAGAAGTCAACAAAATCAAAGAGCCTACATCAAAAGCCTCCAAGAAAAATATTTATTGGTCTCAGGCCATGGAAGAGCTCAAAAAGGATTTGGAAAATCAAGTAATAGAAGTAGAGGAAAAATTGAGAAGAGAAATGAGAGTAATGCAAGAAAATCATGAAAAATAGATCAACAACTTGCTAAAGGAGACCCCAAAAATAGTGAAAAAAATAACACCTTAGAAAATAAACTAACACAAATGGCAAAGGAGCTTCAAAAAGCAAATGAGGAGAAAAATGCCTTGAAAGGCATAATTAGCCAAATGGAAAAGGAGGTCCAAAAGACCGCTGAAGAAAATACCACCTTAAAAATTAGATTGGAGCAAGTGGAAGCTAGTGACTTTATGAGAAATCAAGATATTATAAAACAGAACCAAAAGAATGAAAAAATGGAAGACAATGTGAAATATCTCATTGGAAAAACCACTGACCTAGAGAATAGATCTGGGAGAGATAATTTAAAAATTATTGGACTACCTGAAAGCCATGACCAAAAAAAAAACCTGGACATCATATTTCAAGAAATTATCAAGGAAAACTACCCTGATATTCTAGAACCAGAATTTAAAATAGAAATTGAAAGAATCCACCAATTGCCTCTTGAAAAAAGATCCCAAAAAGAAAACTCCTAAGAATATTGTAGCCAATTTCCAGAGTCCCCAGGTAAAGGAGAAAATATTGCAAGCAGCCAGAAAGAAACAATTAGAGTATTGTGGAAACACAATCAGAATAACACAGGGCCTAGGAGCTTCTACATTAACAGATTGAAGGGCTCGGAATATGATATTCCATAGATCAAAGGAGCTAGGATTAAATCCAAGAATCACCTACCCAGCAAAACTGAGTATAATACTCCAAGGCAAAATTTCAACAAAAAAAGAGGACTTTCAAGATTTCTTAATGAAAAGACCAGAGTTGAATAGAAAATTTTACTTTAAAATACAAGAATCAAGAGAATCATGAAAAGCTAAACAGGAAAAAGAAATCATAAGGGACTTACTAAAGTTGAACCACTTTGTTTACATTCCTACATGGAAAGATGATATTTGTAATTCATGAGAACTTTCTCAGTATTAGGGTAGTTGAAGTGAATATACACATATATAGACAGAGGGCACAGGGTGAGTTGAATATGAAGGGTTGTTATCTTAAAAAAATAAGGGTGAGAGAGGAATATATTGGGAGAAGGAGAAAGAGAGAGATAGAGTGGGATAAATTTTCTCACATTAAAGTGTCAAGAAAAAGCAATTCTATTGGAAGGAAAGAGGGGGCAGGTGTAAGGGTATGAGTGAATCTTGCTCTCATAGGATTTAACTTAAGGATGGAATAATATACACACTCAATTGGGTATCTTACCTACAGCAAAGTAGAGGGGAAGAGAATAAGAGAGGGGGGATGATAGAAGGGGGGCAGATAGGAGAGGAAGTAATCAAAAGCAAACACCTTTGAAAAGGGACAGAGTCAAGGGAGAAAATTGAATGAAGAGGGATAGGATAGGATGGAGGGAAACACAGTTGGTCTTTCACAACATGACTATTATAGACATGTTTTGCATAATGATACATGTGTGTTCTATGTTGAATTGATTGCCTTCTCAAGGAGGATGGATGGGGAGGGAAGAAGGGAGATAATTCAGAATTCAAAGTTCTAAAAACAAATGCCCCCCAAAACGTGTTTTTTTTCTTGCAACTGAAAAATAAGATATACAGGCAATGGGGTATAGAAATCTATCTTGTCCTACAAGAAAGTAAGGGGAAAGGGGATGGGGGCGAATGGGGTGACAGAATGGGGAGCAGACTGGGGAAAGGGGCAATCTGAACATATGCCATCTTGGAGCGCAGGGGAGGGTAGTAATGGGGAGAAGATTTGTAACTCAAAATCTTGTGGAAATCAATGTTGAAAACTAAAATTATTAAATAATAAAAATATGAAAAAGAAACAAAAAAGAAAAAAGAATATCATATTTATATCATGCTAGGGAATCTCTTGTAATATATTTGATAATGATTTTCAATACAGTTTCATCTACTAAGCTTTTATTAAATGCCTGATATGTACCAGACTACCAGACTATACACAGGCAATAAAATGACAAATGAAAATAGTCTCTACTCTCTATGAACTTATACTCTACTTGAGGAATACAACAACTAATTTTTGATAGGATCAGAACAAGTAGGAAATGGGCAGAGCTGATATTGGGCATGGTTCCCAATGGGGCATAGAAAAAATAGTGTTTAGCAATAGTTACAGGGAAGATTTGGGGCGGGTAATGTGTGAAAAATGCTTCTAGGAATAACATGTGCACTTATACAAATAAAGTGGAATGCAGAGTCATCTACTTTTTTCTCTATATACATCATTATAAGTCCTTGTTCTATACCTACTTTTCACTAGACCTCACCAGAGAGTCAAATAAATGCAATGTAATTTGAGATGGGACATAGTATTAATAAATGGAGGGATTATAAATGGCATTCTATAGAAGGTGGTACTGGGACAGTTTTGACTCAATAAGCATGTGTTGGCTAATTGTCATCATTTTCAGTACAATCAAATGTAGCATGCAGGAGCATCCTTTTCATCATTTTTCTGCTGAAAAACATTTCTCTTCCTTTTTGTTTAAAGGTTTTCTCTCTAATCCTTAACTTGTGGTCACTAGAAAATGCCTATTGTTCACATGTTTTGTTTTTTATTCTTTTTTGAAAATAAATCCAAATGCCAGTGACCTTTTCACATGTGTCAGTATATTAAGGTTTCTTTAGTTTTTGTTTGTTACTTAGGCAGTTGAGAATTGAGTTTTTGCAGAATTACAAGACTAGGCTTTGGAGAATGGAGTAATGGTTCTCTTTTCTTTCTTCTCCAGCTGCTTTTCCTTAAATAAAACTTTAAAAATAACTTTTATAGGGTCGTTAATACACTCCTACCCTGTGGAGACAAACTCAATTCTCAGCTGTCTAAAGTTTAGGCAGTCCAGAAATGGTGATGAAGCTGACTCTTGAATATTAAATTGTGATAGGATCAAAGCAAGTAGACAGTGGGCAAGGCTTATATTGGGCCTGGTTCCTCATAGGGGCATAGAAGGAAAGAGCGTTTAGCAGTAGGCTTTCTGGGGAGTAGAGCATGAAAACGACTTCTAGGAATAACATATGCATTTATACAAAAAAAGTGGAATGCAGAGTCATCTACTTTTTTTCTCTATAAACATCATTATAAATTCACTGTTCTACACCTACTCTTTATTAGACCTCATCAGAGAGTCAGTCTAAGAAGTGGGCTATATGGTCCCTTGAGTACACCACCCTAGGTCACCTTTACACGCTCTGTGACACCATATGGGAACTACATGTGTGTTAATGTTCCTGTGATTCACAGGGGAGAAGATGTTGTCAAGGCATGGTATTATTTTTAATAGTATTTTTTTCTTAATTACATGTCAAGACAATTTTAGCATTCATTTTCACAAGACTTTGAGTTCCTAATTTTTCTCTCTCCCTTCCTAAGTCCCCTCCTCTCTTCTAAAAATGTTAGGCAATTTGATAGAGGTTATACATTTGCTGTCACATAAAACATATTTCAATATTAGTTATAGTTGCAAAAGAAGACACAGATCAAAAAGAAAAAAAAAACACTAAAAAGAAAAAAAGTGAAAAAAGTTTCCTTTGATCTGCATTCGGAGTCTATAAGTCTATCAGTTATGTGGATATGTGGATAGCATTTTCCTTCATGACTCCTTTGTCTTTTTCTTGAATCAAAGAGCTGAGTCGTTTATAGTTGATCATGATACAATGTTTCTGATTCTGTGTATAATGTTTTCCTGGTTCTGTTCATTTCACTTTGCTTTAGTTCATACAAGTCTTTCCACATTTTTTCTGAAATCTGCCTGTTCATCATTTCTTATTGCACATTAATATGTCATCACATCCATACACTACAGCTTGTTCCGTCATTCCCCAATTGATAGGCATCCTCTCAGTTTCCAATATTTGCCACCAGGAAAAGGGTTGGCTATAAATATTTTTGCACATATAGTTTCTTTCCCCTTTTTAATGATCTCTTTGGGATACAGACCTAGTGGTATTACTGAATGAAAAGGTATGCACAGTTTGATCACCCTTTGGGAATAGTTCCAAATTGCTCTCCAAAATGGTTGGATCAGTTTACAATTCCACCAATAGTGCTCTGGTGCCACACTTTTCTGACATCCATTCCAACATTTATCATTTTCCTTTTCTGTCATATTAACCAATCTGATAGGTGTGAGGTAGTACCTCAGAGTTGTTTAAATTTGCATTTCCCTAATCAAAAGTTGTTAGAGCACTTCTTCATAGCCTATAGATACTTTTCATTTCTTCATCTGAAAACTGTCTGTTCATATCCTTTGACCTTTTATCAATTGGAGAATGGCTTGTATTCTTATGCACTTGACTCAGTTCTCTATATTTGAGTAATGAGGCCTTTATCATAGACACTTGCTATAAAGATTATTTCCCAGCTTTCTGCTTTCCTTCTAATCTTGCTTGCATTGGTTTTATTTGTGCAAAACCTTTTCAACTTAGTATAATGAAATTATCTTTTTTGTATTTTATAATGCTCTCTATCTCTGTTTTTGGTCTTGAACCTGTAACTCACTTAACTTTTCCTTTAAGAATTCAGATGCTATAACACATGATTCATATGTGTTTAGCATTGATATTTCTTCAGCTATGGGACCTTTTAGCAAGATATAGTTTATTTCCTTATCTCTTCTAATTAGGTCTAATTTTGCTTTTGCTTTGTCTGAGATCAGTATTGCTACCCCTGCTTTTGTGAAAATTTCTACTGAAGCATAATAGGCTCTGCTCCAGCCCCTTACCTTTATTCTGTGTGCTTCTCTCTGCTTCAGGTTTATTTCTTGTAAAGAATATATTGCAGGATTCTGATTTTTGGTCCACTTTTTTATCTTATCTACTTCCATTTAATGGGAGAGATAATCCCATTCACATTCATAGCTATGGTTACTAATTGTGTATTTCCCTCCATCCTATTTTTTCTCCTATTTGTCTCCTCTCCTTTCTCCTTTTTTCTCCTCAATAGTGTACTGCATCTGTCTACTGCCTTCACCAGCCCGGTCTTTCTTCTGTCAACCCCTCACCTTTTACTTAATCTCTTCCCTTCCTACTTTCCTGTCTGGTAATATAGATTTCTATATTCAACTGATTGCATATATTATTTCCTATTTGAGCCAATACAGATGAGAGTAAGGTTCAAGCAATGCCCATCGCCCACCCTCCCATCTTTCCCTACACTGTAACATGTTTTTCGTGCCTCTTCATGTGAAATAATTTCTCCCATTCAACATCTCCTGTTCTTCTGCACCTGGTGTACTCCTCTTTTTCATCCTTTAGTTATTTTTATGTCATTCTCTCAAATTCACCTTATACCCATACCCTCTGCCTATGTATATTCCTTTTAGCTGTGTTATTACTGGTACAATTTTTAAGTATTACAACATTTTCCTTTGTTGGGATGTAAACAGTTCAGCTCTACTAAGTCCCATATGTTTTCTTTTCCCATTTCCCCTTCTCAGATCTCTTGGATCTTGATATTGGAGATCACATTTTTTGTTCAATACCAGTATTATTGTGAAAGTTTGAAATCCTTCAATTTCATTAGATGACCATCTTTTCCCCTTGAAGTATTATGCTTAATTTCACCAGGAGGTGATTCTTGGTTGTAGTCTTATGTCTTTTGCCTTTCAGAACATCACACTCCATGGCTTCCAATCCTTTAATATTGGAGCTGCTAATTTCTATTTAATCCTGGTGGTGGCTCCACAATATTTGAATTTCCTTGACCTGATAGTTCTGTAATTTGGCTTTAACTTTCCCTGAAACTTCTATTTGAAGATTTCTTTCCTGAGGTAATCATCGGATTCTTTCAATGCCTATTTTGCCTTCTGGTTCCAGGATATCAAGGCACTTTTCCTTGGTAATTTCTTGAAAGACTCTGTTCAGGTTCTCCTTTTGATTATGACTTTCAGGTAATCCAATGATTCTGACATTGTCTCTCCTGGATCTATTTTCCAGGTCAGTTGTTTTTTCCAATGAAGTATTTAATACTTTCTTCTCTTTTTTCATTATTTTGAATTTGTTTGATTGATTCTTGGTCTCTCGCAGAGTCATTAGCTTCCGCTTCCCCAATTGTAACTTTTAAGGAGTTGTTTTTATCAGTTTATTTTTGTACTTCCTTTTCCATTTGGCCAGTTTTGCTTTTTAAGTAGTTGTTTTCTTTATCCAAGCTGTTAATCCTTTTTTTCATAAATCTCTTGCATCACTCTAATTTCTTTTCCCAATTTTTCTTCTACCTCTCTCATAGAATTTTTAGATTCATTTTTGAGCTCTTCCATGAGTTCTTTCTGGGCTTGAGACTGCTTCCCATTTCCTTTGATGTTTTGCTCATAGGTCTTTTGACACTATTGTCCTATTCAGAGTTTGTGTCTTCATCTTCCCTGTCACCAAAATAACTTTCTATGGTCAGATTCTATTTCTGTTGTTTCCTTGCTCATGTTTTTGGCCTCTTCTTTTTTCATTTGAGCTATGCTCCAGGGGCAGAAGGACACTATCTCAGGCTTCTTGTGTTAGAGGAGATAGACTCTGGCTGTTTACCTGGTGCTGCACTGTTGTTGCCCTGAGACCCATGAGGCTCTCTTGTGTCTGATGCTGTACTGAGGGTGTGGAGTTGGAGATGGTTGTTGCTGCTGGAGGTGATAGAGGTAGGCAGCTTACTTGGTGTGGAGCCTAGGTCCTAGTATTGGTGCCTGGTGTGTGCTGAGGCAGGTGGGGTGTTTCTGTATTTACCCAGGGCTACACTGAGGCACATGGCGGTCTAGCTGCTGGCAGCTGCTTGTTTGCCCTGAGGCTATGCTGAAGCATGTGGTAGTTCTTGGATCTGGAGTATGCCCATTTCCCTGGCTATGCTAAGGCATGTGGGGGATTCTGGTGTTGGAATTTTCCTGCTTTATCACAGTAGGGCGCAGGATCTCCAGATAGTTTACTGAGGTGGGGCTTGCTGCTGGCTTTCCGGGACACTTCCTATCCTGGACTGTGTTTTGCTTTTACCCAAGTGAGACAGACCTTTCTTGCTGATCTTCCAAGTTTTTTAGTCTCAAATATTCTTTCATCCTGTCTTTTTGCTAGTTCTGCTGTTCCAGGATTTAGTTTAGGGCACTATTTTGTGGTTGTTTGGAGGTGAATATAAGAGAGTTATGGTGATTTACTGCTTACTCCCTCAAAGTATTGAATTATTTTATAAATATGTCATATTATATTATCATGGTACGTATACTCCCCAAGTACAATGTAAACTCCTTGAGGGCTACAGTGATTTCATTTTTGACTTTGGGTCTCCAGTGTTTAGTCCAGGACCTGGAACCTGGTGTTTCAAGAATGCTTATGAGCTAGAGTGAACCAAACGGTTGAGCTCTGGGAATCCCAGTTTCTTTATGTGGAGTAAAGAGTAGCATTTTCTTGTCTTTACAAATTATTGAAGTAACAATGGCTCATTCCAGTTCTGCTTTTCCTGCCTCAGATTATGGTCAGGAAACAATTCTATGAATTCCCATTCTGCAGTTTGCTTTGCTGCCTCTTCTATCGTTCAAAAAGAGGGCCTGCCTCCATGTACTTTAAAGTGGGCAAAATAGTCAGTCCTACCACCAGACATCTGCCCAGGCTATCTTTTTGAATTCAGGCCACAACTCAAGCACTATGTGCTCCCGGTTGGTTGCCTTACAACATTTCCTACTTTGAAAATCCTTTTATTTACTTATTTGTGAATATATTGTATTAACGTTGCCTTCCGATATGCTTCTTAAAGTCAGAGACTTTGGATTTATTTTTTCTCTGTTTGCCCAGGACACAGCATAGGGCCTGGCACATAGTAGACACTTAATACAGGATTGTTAAATTTAACCGTATGGTATTGAACTCAATACAATAATGAAATCAGTGTTAGAAAAATGGATCTGATAGTGGTATCTTGGATCATTTGGAGGTAAGGAGAACTGGCAGAAGTAATAATCCAGACATGAGGAAATGAAGGTCTGAAATTATGTGTTGGGAAAGAGTAAGGCAAGGAAAGGGAGGAGCCCACTTCTTTTTATCCTTATTCTCTTTTTCTTCTTCCTCTTCTTTTTTTCTTTCTTTCTAGGTGTGAACTAGTTCCTTTGTAATACAACTTAAAATCCTATTCTTATGTCATTGAACAGAAGTTTTTTATTGGAAAGAACCCTGGGTTTGAGGTAGAAAAATGGAGGTTCTGATTCCAGCTTTTCAATTAACTTTGAGTGACTCATTTTACCATTCTGGATCTCTGTATGTTCATCTATAGCATAACGGTGGCAGGACTGACAAGCTAGCTTATCTTTAAATTCTAGATTGAAGTTTCAGTTCTTGATTCTATGATGATGTGCCAAAGAACAAAAGGCCACATTAGAAGCAAGCTTCTAGTGACGTCAAGTGTGATTGTTGTAATCCCCAAGATGGCTCAGTGGCCTCAAGGGTAGTAACAATGACATTGTTTTAGAGGTGAGGGAGCTCATGCCCAGAGAAGGGATGTGACTTGGTAAGCTCCCATAGCCTTTTTCCCTATAAATAGAATCATGGATTTAGGTTTGGAAGAGCCCTCCAATGCTACATCTTCTGTTGTTGATGAGGAAAATGAGGACCAGGGAGCTCTAAGTGACTTAGCCAAGCTCCCATAGTTAGTTATCGATAGACGAGCCTTTGTCTCATGATAAACCGCCTACTCTTCCCACTTTCCATTTAGTAATAGTCATGATTACGAGCAGAGGCTTTGGACTTGTGCCAGATTTCTAAAATATTAGATTTTTTTCTCTTGTTTAAGATTATTATTTGTTATCACATTGAATTTCTTTTACTCTCCAAGGTCTGGGGGAAGGAGCCGGTTTTTATTTTTTTATTTTTGTAACTGCCATAATGAAAAACATGAAGTTTTACATTAAAATATAACTACTACTTTAGTAATGATGCGCATTAAAATTTCAAATGGAATGTAGGATAAAATCAATAGAGCCCACATTGAGAGGTAGTACAGTGAAAGAGCAAGACTTCAAGGACTTGGAGTCTGGAGACCTAAATGTCTTCAAAGATCTGCTGTATTTCCAGGTTCAATTCATCCCCCATACTACCCATGAAGTCCTGAGCAGATTAGGCCCCTTCTCTGACCTGTAGTCCTTGATCTGTACTTTTTAGAGAAGGGCAGGTTTGGACTAGATTATCTTATAGGTCCCTTCTAACTCACATGTTCTGGGATTCCATGGTAATTCCCAGTTTGGAAAGGGACTTTTCAAGCAGGATATATATTCAGGAATCCAACCTTTGCCACTTTTTACTGTCTTGGAATCAGTAAAACACCACTACAAAAAAATCTGGGACTTCTTTAATGTAGGGAACTCCCTTTACCAATGTTGAGCAAAATATTCTTCTGATTTGTTATCTCAGGAAGCTATCAGAGGCTCAGAGAGGTTGTGATTTTCCCAGAGTCACACAGGAATAAGTATAAGGGATAATATTTGAACCAAGGTATTCCTGATTCCAAATCCATTGTGTCACATAGCCTCCACTCATCATTTAAAAAATGATTGCATTTTCTAGTAATTAATTTAATTTAATCTAGGCAACTTCATTAAACTTGACAGATAATTTATATCTAAGGATTGGGAAACTGACATGAGTTGCAGTTCAGCTGCCGTGGTCAGCATATAATTTCTATGACAAAACCTAATGGATAACCAATTGTCCTTTGCTTTTAGAAAAGAAAGAAAAAGAAAAATGAAGTTTGTGTCCTAAATTTAATCTTGAGCCCTAAGAAAGAGTTTTTCTTTATTACTTTGCAAATTTTGGGAGTGTAAATGAAGGCATTCCAGAAATCACTCAGCCTTAATTATAGGTAATGCTTCAAACTCTGGTTTTACAAATGCTACCTAGGCCTTTGGTGTTGACGTAAGAGTCATTTACAGCACACAATCAAAGTCTCATGCCTGCACATTATCCAACCACTGAACACATCATCCCTTGCCAGAAGCTCTTTTCTCTAGGCTTTTGGTCCCAGACTGGGCCCACTGGCAATGAAATTTTCTGGCTTCTCTTGTCCTCCTGGATATGTGGGGGAGCAAATTACAAGGAAAAATAGAGTTTTTATCCTGTCTCAGTTTGATTTTTTCAGCCTTTTAAATGACCTTAGGGGATATTGGACAATGAGTACCCCTCATGATGATCTTTTAAAAGCTCCTTTAAAATTAATATATATAAATGTTTGGAAATGCATCAGCATGATGAGATGACCCTCTTTTGAACAGGAGACCACAAATAGCTATCATCTTTCCTTCTCAGAAGATGAAGTATTAAGTAAAAAACTGCCATTGCTTTCCATGGAATGGTACTAAACCTTTGGAAAGAAGGCCTGAGATACTAGTATTGGGGTGGCCCAAGGTCTCTTAGACTCTCATGTTTGGAATCTTTTATGCTCCTCTCCTCCCAAACCTCCACCAACCATCACTATAAAGAAAAAAAATCCTTCAATCAATTACCCCTGAAAACTCTGCCACAAAGAAACCAAAGTTGGTAAGAGGTATTGTATTCCCCTTTGTGACATTTAAATAATGAAGTAAAGTATGTGTAACATTGGCCAAACACACATTGAGGAAAGCGTTTTGGAAATGTTGTTGGA
Source organism: Trichosurus vulpecula (assembly GCF_011100635.1). Taxonomy (NCBI): domain Eukaryota; kingdom Metazoa; phylum Chordata; class Mammalia; order Diprotodontia; family Phalangeridae; genus Trichosurus; species Trichosurus vulpecula. The sequence continues at coordinate 12,158,618 of NC_050577.1, forward strand.
CACAAGGGAATCACTTAGGGCATTCTAAATCAAGGTCCGTAATTGTTCTCCTCTACAAGCTGAGCAACTCCACTTCTTGCTTTGACAAATCATCATGACACGGAAATGATTCTGAAGGGATTTTTTAGCAGACAATACCAGTAGAGGAAAGGCTATGAGAGTCCTATGCAGCTGGAAAAGCTTCAATGATGGAACTGTGGATGGGGACAGTATACATGCTATCACATACAGACATGTCTATCTTTCCCTCTTCTCTTGGAACATTCTATGTTCAGCTAATTCCTCTCCACTTGGAAACATGACACCATTTTTCTGGTGACAAGTTGTGAAAGATATTGCATGAAAATTTTACTCTTAAGAAAAGTAAGTCCTCCTATTTCAGCTTTATGGAGTTTTCATGACCATCATACCTTTTTCTGCATTTCTTTTATTTACTGTGTGTAAAAAGACACCAAGATACACCATGGAAAAATAAGGTTTGATAATACCGTTCCTTTATAGAACAAATCTCTTCTAGCAGAAGGCTTCATTTGTTGCTGGAGGTATCAGCTAGGACTCCTGGTCCTACTTTCCCATTGATAATTCTTGTATGTCCATAGGCTTGGTAAAACCTATTTTCTCACCCCCAGATATTTCTCATCATAAACCAGCCGGACTTCATTTTTTTCCTGTTTCCTGTCTAATCCAGATTGTCATTTAAAAATATTCTCATCATCATTTTGGACAAAGTTTTGGGACAGCATTGTTCGAGCCCTGCTTGGTCAAATCCCACATTCTCGTTGGGTTTTCTGGTGTCATTCCTTATGAAACATGCTCTTCTCTAAGTACCAAGTTTAATAACATCAGTGCTCAATTTTGATACTCTTTTAAAAATATTTGGCTTTTGATGAGCCATCCAGGCATTTCTCCTCCCTGACTGGTTAATTCCACTAGTCCTTCTTGTAAAGATAGTCATAACATACAGATAGCTGATCCGAGCTTAGTGTACAATCTCTCTAATGACCTGAATGTTTCATATGAGAGGCAGATCTAAAGTCTTGCCTCTCATCGCTGTCGTGCTCTACCCAACTGCGAGAAGGTTATTCTCAGATTTTCTAACTTGTCTTTGGCCCATACTATATTAGAAGGTCATAGACTTTGTTTCAGCGATACCTTCAAAGACAATCAAGCTCAAGTCCTCGTTTGCAGATGAGGAAACTGATGCGCAGGATAGTCGTGCAAATATATAAGTGGCAGAGATGGGATTTGAAATGGTCCTCTGACTTCAAATCAAATATACTTTCAATCGATTCAATCAATATTTATTCCACATCTGGTGAAGAAATAAAAGAGCATTTGTTAATGTCTTCCTATGTGTCATGTGCTGTGTTAGCTCAGGGAATATAAAGAAAGGGAAAAACCCTCCCTTCTCTTAAGAAGCTCAGGTTCTAATGGAGAGACAACATACAAATAATGAAGTACATGCTTGATCTGTGTAGGGTAAACTAAAAATAATTTCAGAGGTGGGAAGGGGGAAAGGAGGACTGAGAAAAACCTTTTGCAAAATAGTTAGAATTAAAGGAATCCAGGGAACCTTGAAAATGTGGATGAGAGCTGAGAGCATCCCAGGCATAGGAGACAGCCAGTGAAAATGCTTGGAGCAAGGAGATGAAGGATGATGTTTGAGAAACATCGAGGAGGTTGCTGGTACCAGAAACATGGTACCTTGGAATACCATGGAGTACTTCATGAATACATGGAGTGAGGAGAGTGTAAGAAGATAAGAAATATAAGAAGGGGCAAAGATACGAAGGGCTTTTAAAACCAAATACAATTTATCTGGAGGTAAGGGGAACCATTGAATTATATTGACATGGTTAGATACGCATTTTCAAAAGATTACTTTGGCAGCTGAAGATAGACTGGAGTGTGAAGAAACACAGAAAAGAGAACAACTAGCAGTCTACATTTCAGCCTGTGAAGTTCAGCAACAGTTCAGGCTTGAGATGATGAAGGCCTGCATTAGAGTGATGGCAGTGTCAAAAGGCAGAAGAGAGCATATAAGAGAATTTATTAAGGAAGAAATGGCAAGATGTGACAACAGACTGGTTGGGGTGTAAATAATGACAAATTGAGGATGACACCTTACAAATTCAATAGCCATAAACTATCCAAATAAATCAAAAATTAAAAGTCAATAAAATCATTATGTCTAAGTAATTTCTAAGATGTTTGAAGGTAGCAGGCAAAGAGACAATGGAAATTGAGATATTTATAGTGAGAGGAGATGACTGAAGATGCAATTTGCTGGAGAACATATGGATGGGGTGGGAACAAGTGCATATGTGGAAAGGCTGGCCTAGGGAAGTAGAAAGGCAAACTCCTTTCCAGGGATTGGAAGAAAAAGAGGAGATGACAGGAGATGATTTCAAGAGTTTTTGAATTGAAGAGAGCTGGAAGTAACATCAAAAGACCGTAGTGTCCTCAGTTAAATAAGTGAAGAGAACCTCAGCTGAGGTGGTTGGAGGAGTCTGGGGGTCTTGATAATGGAAGATAACATTTGGTATATCTTTGACAATGGAGATAAGAGAATCAGATAGGGAGCTATAAAGTGCTGCCTGGTCCAGTTTGGTTGAACATAAATTTGCCATGTACCTAGCAGAGTACCTAACTAGCTGGAGGTTTCCTCCAGCTGCTCTTAGTAGTTCATGAGTAGGAGTTAAGGAGGTTGATAGTGAGGCTCATCCAAGTTTTTCTAGAGGGGAATAGTGATAAGGTAAGGAGGAAAGCGATTTAAAGGAAATAGTACATTTTTAAATGCCAACTATTTGATTGAAATTGAAGAGGGAGGAAAATGAAGTTGGAATAGGCATACCAGCCTTACACTACAATGAAGGGTATAGTGACCAAAGGTCTTTCAAACATTTTATTCAATTTAATTGTATTTTCATTTGAAGTTATCTCCCTCCATCTAACCTCTTACCCACTCATTGAGAAAGCAAGAAATGGATACTCAATGGATATTTGAAGTCATACATATTTCCACATTAGCCACATTCTAGAGAGAGAGAGAGAGAGAGAGAGGAGAGAGAGAGAGAGAGAGAGAGAGAGAGAGGGTGGAGATAGAGGAGAGAGAGAGAGGGCAATGTGTGTCTGTCAGTTCTCCATTTGGAGGTAGACAGGATTTTTCATCAGGGAGTTCTTTGGAATTGTGGTAGATTATTGTATTGATCATCAGAGTTACTAAGTCTCACAGTTGATTTTCTTTACAATATTATTGTTCCTGTATAGATTGTTCTTTTGGTTCTGGTAACTTTGCTTCATCTCAGTTCATAAAATTCTTCCCAGATTTCTCTGAAATCATTTCCTTTATCATGTCTTATATCACAATAGTATTCCACCACATATGTATATCATGACTTGTTCCATCATCCTGCAACTGATGGATATCTCCTCAATTTCAAAGCTTTTGACAATACAAAAAGAGGGGCTATAACTTTTTTCACATATAAGTCCTTCCCCTTTTTGTTTCATCTTTTCAGTGTATAGACCCAGAAGTTGTCTTACTTGGTCAAAGGGTACATACAGTTTCATAGCTTTGGGGGCACAATTCAAAATAGTGCTTGAGAACAGCTGGAGCAGATCACAACTTCACCAACTGTGCATTAATGTACCCATTTTTCCACAGTTCCTCCACCATTTGTCATTTTTCTTTTTCTGTCATATAAACCAATCTTATAAGTATGAGATCATATTACAGATATTTTAATTTGTATTTTTCTAATAAATAGTGATTTAAAACATTTTTTCCATGACTACTGACAGCTTTGGCTTCTTCTTCTGAAAAGTACCTGTTCATATCCCTTGACAATATCAATAGAAGAATGGCATTTATTTTCATAAATTTAGCTCAGTTCTCTCCATATTTGAAAAATGAGACCTCTATCTAAGAAATGTTATCCAATGATTTTCCCCAAGTTAACCTCTTCAAATTTTCCTACTTCTTCAAATTTTGGCTGCATTGGTTTTGTTTGTCATTTAAAAATATACATAATAAAAATTATCCATTTCACTTCCCATTAATGTGTTTATCTCTTGTCTGGACATAAACTCTTCCCTTATTTATAGAAAAGTAATTTCTTCCATGGTCCACTAATTTGCTTATGATATCACTCTTTATGTTTAACTCATGTAATCATTTTTGATCTTATTTTGGTATGTGGTATAAAATATTGGTCCATGCCCAGTTTCTGCCAGACTATTTTCTGGTTTTCTCAAAATTTTTTGTCAAATAGTGAGTTATTGCTTCAATAACTGGGGTATTTGGGTTTATGAAACACTAGATTTCTGTTGTGTGGCATTAAAAGTTTTGATGAGGGCTGCCAAAATAACCTTACAATATTCACATCAGGGATTCTCCATTTTCTACATGGCATAATCCATCTTATTTGACTTGTATTCAAACACTTCTGCAGCTAAATTTGCCTACCTTTCTAGCCTTATTTTCCTCTACTTCCCTTTATGCTCTTCACTCTAGTAAAAATGGGCAACTCTCATTCCCCTAACTGCTTTGACCCTCTCCAGCAAGTCATCTTGCTGCTTGGTTTACAGACTAGAATATAATACTTACAGTCAGCAAGACATAAATTCATGACCTTGCTGTGTCTTAACTTCACTGAGATTCAGTTTTCTTAACTATTAAATGGCTGTAATAATACCTAAGGGAGATAAATGGGAAATGATGGATGAGAGTCCCACTGGATGGATAGATTCCAATATAAATCACTAGAGAGAACTCCTCTTTGTTGATGAGACCAAATATATATGGCAGTATTGAAGCATCTGCTTCATAGGATTATTATGCAATTTAAGTGAGATAATGTATGCGAAGTGATTTAAAAACCTTTAAAGGCTATTCAAGTAGTAGTTACAATTATCCTTTCAACCAAGTAATCAGTAAAATCCAGCATTGGTTTATCAAGTACATGTCATCAGATGACTTTGTAATTATTGAAAATGCTACAAAAAAAAGGAAGAAAGAAAAGAACTTCAACGAAATATTAAAAGGTACAGAAAGAACAGAAGGAAAGTCACAAGGGAACATGAATAACCATGATGATTTTGTTACTATCATATTAAATGTAATATACACTTTAAAATATCCAGTTTTGTATATGACTCTTTTTTGTTCTCTGCATTTTGAAATATTCATGATTTTTGATGTTAAGGTCATAATTCTAAAAAGAAAATTTAAATTTAGAAAAAGAAGATACTATTCCATATTAGCCTCATTTCTTTTATTGATAAATTTCCTGGGCTAGCTCCTTGAAGGTAGGCACTGCTTGTGCTTTCTTAGTATGGTATGCAGTGCATAAGTGCTTAATAGATGCTTATAAATTAATCATTATGGTTTGCCTAGACAGCAGCAAACCATACAGAATATTTATCATGCTATCATTGTGGATAAGACAGAGATTTGCTGTTGTTTAGTTATTCTCCGTCATGCCCAGCTCTTTGTGACACTATGTTAGGATTTTACTGGCAAAGAGATTTTATGTGAGCCCAACACCAATTAAATAGATTTGGAACTAGTTGAATGAGTCAATCAAAGGAGGAATAGCTAGTAATATACCAATATAAACTTGCAGAGACCTCCCTGTTGTAGAGATCCAGAGATCTTTGAATACATAAATACCATGCTTATTTATAAATACTTATAAATAGCATACATATTTATAGATAGCAATAGTTCATGAGTAACATATCAACTTATAGATGGGGCCCTATGACATCTCAGTAGGTTAGAATGATGGGTAAAATCTAACGACCTAAAATATTTTAAAGAAAAATGACAAACCCTGAACTTGAATTCAGAAAATTAATTTCAGAAATTCAAGTGAAAGATGAAGAGACATATCTAGCCAGCAGGCCATGGAGAGAGAGAGAGAGAGAGAGAGAGAGAGAGAGAGAGAGAGAGAGAGAGAGAGAGAGATATGTATTTTTTTATAACAACAGCAACCAAACAACCTCATTTGCTTTGCTTATCAGGTGCCAAGCGTTGTCCTTTATAATTATTTCATTTTAGCTTCACAACAACCCTGGGAGACAGATGCTATTATTATCATCCCTGTTTTACAGACTAGGCAAATTAGGCAAATACAGGTTAGGTGACTTGCCCAGAGCTACACAGCTAGAGTCTGAGGCAAGATTTGCATGCAAGCCTTCTTCATCCCTGGCCCACTACTCTATCCACTATTCCACCTAACCACCCCATTTTAGAGGACTGCAAATTTAATATGAATCAACAGTGCTATTTACCAGCCCAAAGACCTAATATCTTCTTGATCTGAATTACTGGAGGCCTAATATTCAGAATATCAGAGTTGATAATCCCAGCATATTCTGTTTTAATTAGACTATATTTGTAATATTGCATTCAACCTTGGGAGAAATGTTTTAGAAGGGAAACTGACAGAATAGGAAGTTTCTATGGGACTATACCCAAGAGGGCCAGGGAACTGAAAACCCTACCTGCCACATGAGGATGGGTTGAAGGTGATGATGCTTGGTTAGAAAATATGTGCCTTGTCAGGTCAGGACAGACGTGTCTCTTCAAGTATGTCAAGGGATGTACTATTTAAGAGTAATTATATTTGTTGTCATAGTCCTCAGAGAATGGATTAAAGATTTTAGTCTTCATTTTGAAAAAAACTAGCTAACTAGAATTATTCCAAAGTAGGATAGTTTGTCTCATGAACTTGGCAGTTTTCTGAGAAGGATTCTTCAAGAGAAGAAGGATGAATACTTATGATAGACATTAGAGGGGGGATTCTCTGAGGCTCTTCCCACCCCTAAAATTCTGTAATCTTCCACATCTGACATGAACTCCTGAATAGACTGAGATCCTTTTATTTCTTCAAATCTCCAGCTCCAATGTTTCTTTCTTTCTCAATAATCATTCTTGTGGTCCCTTAATTGAAAGTGATTTCTGATGCTTTATTTTTCTTGTGGTTCTTTAGACTTCTCATTGGCCCTAATTGGATTCCACTTGAATTCCACCAGAGAGTTATCTTCTTGCTTTTATTGGACAAATAGGTCTTTAAGGAATCACACCATTTTGGATTCTTCTATCACTTACACACTCAGGACCCTGTAAAACACAAATAATAATGCATCCACTACCTACCTCATTGGTTTACTGTGAGGAAAGTCTTTTGCAACCTAATCCAGCCCAGTCTAGTTCATTCCAATCCAATACCTCACAAATTTATCAAGTACCTACCAGACATTCTGCTAGGTGCTACTTAAACACAGGAAAAAAATGAAAAAAAATAGCCATAGAAATGTGGATTGTCCAATTACACTGCCTTGACCTTCCTGAAAGTGGTCAGTTTAATCCAGAGATTTGCTTCCACAATTATAAGCTAGTGATACACTGGTCTGGCCGATTGGGACAAAATGTCTTGGTTAATTGAAATCTTTGTCCAACTGGTTGGGTTCTGGATCTGTATCCTCTCAAATAAGAGACTATTTAGTTTTATTTATGATCCTGAAAATGTATCTTCAGGTTCTCAATTGTCAACTGGTGGCCACAAATGGTACAGTCACAACTTTCTTAACGATTATGGGAACAAAGATGTATCGGCGCATTTTCATCTTTGCCAAAACGTCACCACAGAAGAAGCAGCTATGTTTAAGGGGAAGTGCCAGCATTTTCCACTTGTTTTCAGAAAGTAGCTACTAAGAGTATAAAAGAGGCTGGGTGTTTTACCCTACAATTATGCTATGTAGCCTTAGCTGTCAGGGAGATATTTTTGGCATTTTAAAAAAAACTATCAGAAAATTAACATATGAGACAAGAGTGATGGAAGTTTAAGAGGTTAATTATGATTCCCTATCATTCAGGATGAGGAAGAGGTCCTTCTAGTGACATCTGTTTGCTTCATCTCCCTCCACTGATCTCTACTATCTGACAATGTAGCAAGGATTAAGATTTTCTACAGCTCTATCACATTTTGACTCAGGGTGATTTTATTCAGAGGCAATTGTAAAATACTATTTTCTTTTTGGAGCTTGGAAACATCTCATAGTTTTCTTTTCAGGTCAAGAATGTTTCATGAATGTTTTGGGCAATTACCCCAAACTATTTATCTGGATCAAACAATGGAAGGTACTCTCAGAGAAACAGAGACCATGACATCAGTTACAAGATTGAATAAGATTTCTTTTTGGTATGGACCTACATATATGTAAAATACTTGGTAAACTTAAGAGGCTACATATAACTCAAGTTTTTATTGTTGCTAACCATTATACCTTCATTCTGGTGTGTAATGAGTAGTCACCTGATTTTTTTTGAGCCATCTAGTCTCTAGAGGGACATTGAATTAGAGATAGAAGGGAACTTCAAATCCAATTTCCTTCACTTTACAGATGAGAAAACTAAGGCAGAGAATAGTGAACTTACTCCCTTATGGGCATACAAGAAGAAGCATATCCCCAGTGAAAGTCAGTGCTTTCTTGACTCCAGATTCCCTGGGCTTTTTGCTGACTTTACTCCTTGCTCTTTCACTTTGGACAAAAGGAGGCCTGTGCCAGGAGGCTGACCACTTATTAGATAGATATTTTCTTTTCTTTCCTCTTTAAAACTCAGATCAGAGATGTTACAGAAAGCCTCTTTGAAGTCTTAATGCTAAGTACTGCCTGCTAATGCTGGAGACTTTCTTCAGCATAGCCCATTGCCCTTCCATTATAATAAATCACTGGAGTCCAGAATCCCCCATTGATATCCTGAAGGCTTATTCCTATAATAGAAGCATCTTTTCTTTCCTTTCTTTTTTTCCATTAGTTCAGTGAATGGAGTGTGTATTTAAATGAAAAAAAAATTAACCCTGAATTCTGCTAATCATCATAGTAAAAGTACAAAATCTTGATATTGGGAGTTTACCCTTATCAAAGATATTTTTCCCACGTATTTCAACCAGGAATGATATGTAAATCAGGAAAAAAACATGCAAAATGCCAATAAAAACCAAATGAAAAGAACTTAACTTTTAACTTGATCTTGAACTCACTTCTCTGCTTTCATACTATGACTTTTTCAGCATAAGAAATAGTGGGCTGTCTCTAAAATTCATTGCCATTTTTCATATCAGGACCCAAAATTTACAACAATTTCCATATGATCAGTACTGTCTTGTTGGAATTTTTTCTCTATCTAAAATTGTACAATTTTTTTGTTTGTTTTCCAATTAGGGCTGGTCTGGTCTTTTTCTGTTCACTCCCAGAGGCAGTTGTTGCTCTAAGGGGAGCATCAATTCTTGGTTGGCTTTTGCTGTCTTCAACATGATGATCATCATACATACACTAAGAACTTTTAAAATTGTGTCCAAGATTATCTGGGAGAAAATTTATTTTAAAGTTCTCTTGACTTTGATGAAGAGATTGTGAGTATTTTAACTCCTACAAGTAAATTTAGATTGTGTTTTGCTAAATATTTAGGTGTCTTTCTTGGACTCGTGTCCTCCAAAATAAAATGATAGAACCCTCATAGTCTAGAAAATGTCTAAATAATAAAGTACTTCAGATGGCTAACAGATGAAATTCATTGTTTTGTCATGATCTGAAAGTTGATAGCAGCCACTCCTGTCCATTTTGGACAGTAACCATTGTGTAACTACAACAGCCAATTCCCTCTATTGATGAGAATCAGATTCAGAATAGAATCACCACTTGTTCATTCCTCCACCCTTGGAAAGATTAAATTGTTAATAAAAGCAACTCAAGAAATAATTAGCATTTCTGCTTTGGAGAGACAGAGATAGACAAAGAGACGAGAGAGAGAGAGAGAGAGAGAGAGAGAGAGAGAGAGAGAGAGAGAGAGAGAGGGGAAGGAGGGAGGGAGAGAAAGAGATGGAGAGAGACAGAGACAAGAGAGAGACAGATACAGAGTGAGAGAGCTCTAATAGATGCCCAGATAATTGAAACCTCCTATAACTACTAAATCATATCTCAGCACTATTTTTTAATGTATTTTTTCTCCAACTCATCATCTATTTCCTCTTTCTGCAGTATTTTCTAGAGAAACTATTGCTTCTGTTTTCCAAATATTCTCATGGGATCATAAATTTAGAATTGACATAGGCCCTTAGAGATCACTGATTCCAATCCCCTCATTTTACAGATGAGGAAACAGGCCCACATTGGTTAAGTGACTTGCTCAAGACTTCATAATTGCATCTCAGGACTGATCATAAGATCATTAGCTTTGTAGCTAAAAGAGACATTGGAGACCACCAAATATGATCCTCTCAGTTGACAGGTAAGGAAACTGAGAAATAGAGTCATTAGATGACTTGCTTAGGGTCACATAGCTAGGATGTATCTGAAGCAGGAAGTTTTTTTTTTTTTTTCTGGCTCCAGACTTAGCACTTCATCAGCTATACCATGTTTTATCTATAAATCATGCTTACCCCTCCTGATTCATGAATTTCCTCATGTAGGCACGTTTTATTAACATACCATGGTACTTCCAACCCCAATCCTACTATGAGATATGAGTTGGAGAACTCAAAGCTTGGATTAGGAGTGCTAAGTGTTAGATTTGGGATTTGAAGACACGGGTGCAAATGTTGACTCTGGCAGCTATTAGTTGTGTGACCTGAGGCAAGGATTGAAAATTCCTTAAGACTCAGTTTCTTCATCCATCAAATGGGGGAAAATAATATCATCCTAGCTTCCTAACAGGGTTGTTAGGAGAAAAGGATTAAAGCATTATGGATCATGTTAATGTGAAGACAGGAAATGCTGCTTTCCAAGATTCGACTTGGAGGAAGTTCTTGTATTCTCTATGATGCCATATTTTTCAGGGCTTGGTTTTTGCTTGCTTTTACCTCATACAAAAGCATTCTCATCTTCAGGCTGCAGAGGAGTGCTAGAAGTGAAAATGACTGGGATATAAAAATAAACTTTGATAAAACTAATTTTTTAAAATAAAGTAACAGATGTTGGCTTAAACTCAATAAAATCACTCTATTAGTTGAGGCCAATTATGTTGGTATTGATGCATGGAATTCCTGATTCATTCTTAGCCTCTATTATCCCATCATGTTCCTTAGGGTCAGGGGTACTATCTGTACTTGGACAGCCTTATGACATTCTTCCCGTAATCATGAATCCCCAAAGTCACCAAAACTGTTCAGCACACTGGAGACAATTTGACTTTCCCATTTTATGCCCACATTCATCTAGCCCTCACTTACAACATGACAACCTACACAGGGCTAAACTTTCTATGAAAATATTTGATTAAAAAGGATATATTCCTCAGAAGAAAAGAATAATAAGATTATGGGGGTACTGAAGAAAATGCAATCTTTTCAAACAAATGAGAAGCATTCATTTAAACACCCATAGTGGCACTGGGAGAGCCAATGCTACAGAGGCTTGTACTCTGCCAGGCTGATTGAATTTTTTCCTATTCAACTAAGTAGGCCTTTTAGGAGTCAAACTTTATTTAATTTAATTCAATTTAGGAAGTATTTATTAAACATACTATTTGCCAAGCATGAGTATAATTACTGTGATTACAATGATAAATGTGCAAATAGTTTAGTGCCTTTCAAGTTATTGTAGTAAATAAAAGGAATGTCATTGTACTTAATTTAAAAGATCCTTAATTCAGATTTTTCACTAACACAGATTGGAGCTCATCTTCATCATTCCCAATCAGGGACTTTTCCTGTAGAAGAAAGTAGGAGCCTTGTTTAAGTTGAATTTCTCTGAAGAAGTACAGGAGGAGAGCCTTGTTTAAGTTGAATTTCACTGAAGTACAGGAGAAGCAGGCTAAAGAACAAATGAACTGATGAATGAATGATTGGCTGAATGAATATATTCATTTTTAAGTGAATGAAAAAGCATTTATTACAAGCATACTATGTTACTCACTGTGTTAAGTACCCAGGATACAAAGAGAATAGAGAGACAGTCCCTGACCTCAAGGAACTCACATTAAGATCAAGGACACAACACATGGAAGGAGGCTGCAGGTCAGATGGAAAAGCCCAGTGCTTCTTAGGGTGTAGTGGCAAAGTGGATGTTGATGCATCCCCTTTAACGGCCTTTGATTTCTACTGATAAAACCGCATTTATTTCTGATGTTGTACCACGTAATGGGAACAAGGACATATCAGTGAAATATGTGACCAGAGAAGGAGGTGGGGAGTTGATGAAGGAGGGACAAACCTATGGGTTGCCCCATCTAGCCAAAGGTATGTGGATAATGTCACAAGGCCTAGACATGTTGGCTGGACTCCCTGAGATGGACTTGCAAGATGGCACCAACAAGAGTGTATAGAATGCAAAGATGTGGAAAAGATTGGACCTACACAGTTAAAGGGGGGACCCACGTAGATGGGATCAGTGATCCGTCAAAAAACTGAAGGGTTCTTTGGATGCTATGATCTCTTTCAGCCTAACACACACACACACACGCACACACACACACACACACACACACACTTGCATCCATTTGAAACCCTGTCTTAGTTCTCAAAATGTCCTTTTCTAGTATTTATGGTCAAAATGCCACCTACCTTTTTTAAAGATCTAAATTAAAATAATAAAACTGTGCTTTTTGTCCCTCTGTTCATCGTGATCTTATGCAAATTTGCATGTTAGCATGTACTTTTAATGGCCGTTAAGTAATGTAACTTATAGGATATTAGATATAGCATCAGGTATACCTAAGTTCATATCTACCCTCTGACTCATACTAACTGTGTGACTCTGAGAAAGTCACCTAACTTTTGTCTGCCTCAGTTTTTCTTATCAGTAAAATGGATCATTGTGAAAATCAAGTGAGATAATATTTGCGAAGTGCTTAGCAAACTACAAAGCAACTACATAAATGTTAGCTATGTTATTATTATTTTTTTAAGTTAAGTTAGAGACTTGCAAAATGAACGGTACACACAAGACACTTGTGTCATTGAGGATGCTGTATGAACAAAATTTCCATCTCCTAACTTAGAGTGGTGATTCATTTTAATCAAATACTCCAACTCTATTTTACTCTATCTCTCTAGAGACACTTTAAAATCCCAATAATCTAAGTATCTATAATAGAAGCTCTTAATTTTTTTGTCATGGACCTTTTGGGAACTCTGATGTAGTCTATGGACTCCTCAGAATTTTTTTAAATTTTATTTTTAATTTATGGAATAAAATAAGCATTTTCCAAAACTGCAAATCTACTATGCACAACTCGCTATTCCTTTCAAAAATACAACAAAATTATCATGTAAATTTTTTTCTTCCCTCCTTCCCACCCCCACCCTAGAGAGGCTACATTAGACAAAAATCAGTATATATGTGGAAAATTATTTTATTCAAACTTTTATTTATCAGTTCTTTCACTGTGGATGTAGATAGCATCTTTTTCCTACTTTATAGTTAATTTGGGTATTTATAATAGTCAAAATAGCTTATTCGCTCAAATCCATTCTTTTTTTCTTTTTTTGGAGAGGGTAAGGCAGGGCAATTGGGGTTAAGTGACTTTCCCAAGGTCACACAGCTAGTAAGTGTCTCAAGTGTCTGAGGCTGAATTTGAACTCAGGTCCTCCTGATTCCAGGGCCAGTGCTCTACTCACTGGGCCACCTAGTCCCGCCCCCCCAAATTCATTCTTAAAACAGTATTGCTGTTACCGTATACAATGTTCTCTTGGTTTTGATCATTCCACTCTTCATTATTTCATGCAAGTCTTTCCATGTTTTCTTTCTAAAATCTTGAAACTCATCTTTTCTTATACCACAATAGTATTCTGTCTCAATCATATACTACAACTTGTTCAGTCATTCCCCAATTGATGGGCATCTTTACAATTTCCAATTCTTTGCCACCACAAAGAGAGCTGCTATAAACATTTTAGAACTTTTAGGCTCTTTTCCTTTTTTATATGCAGAAATAGACTAAGTAGTAGTATTGCTGGGTCAAAGGGTGTAGGTAGTTTAATAACTCTTTGGGCATAATTCCAGATTGATCTCCAAAATGGTGGGATCACTTCACAATTCCACCAACAATGAATTAGTATTCCAATTTTTTCCACATCTCCTCCAAAATTTGTCACTTTCTCCTTCTATCATTTTAGCCAATCTGGTAGGTATAAAATAATGTCTTAAAGTTATTGTAATTTGCATTTCTCTAATCAATAATGATTTAGTACATTTTTTTTCATATGACTATAAATTTTTCCGATTTCTTCATCAGAAAACTGCTTGCTCATATCCTTTGATCATTTATCAATTGGGTGATGACTCATATTCTTATAGATTTGGCAAAGTTCTTTGTATATTTTAGATACGAATCCTTTATCTGATAAAGTGTCTATAAAGTTTTCCCCAATTTTCTACTTTCCTTCTGACCTTGGCTACATTTGTTTTATTTGTACAAATGCTTTTAAATTTAATGTAATTCAATTATATACTTTATACATAACTTTGCTTTCCATCTCTTGTTTATTCATAAAATTGTATAAATGCAAAAATATTTAGATTTACCAAGTAATGTGGTCATACTGAAATGTAGCTATCAAAATATATTTTAAAAATTAGAGTCATGGAACTCAGGTTAAGAACTCGTGATCTATAGAATGTAAGATACTTAAAGGAAAAGATTATTTCATTTTTAGGTGTTCCAAATATCTTTTCACAGTAGCTAGAAAAATGCTTGATAAATTATTGACCTGTGATCTTTATTGATCTAGTTGGATCTTCTACCATGAAGACCACTGTGCCTCTATAATTTAGTAGATGGTTTTTGAAAGTTGATATAGCTGAAAAAAAAAAAAGAAACATCAACTTGTAGTTAACCTGAGTGAGAGCGAGCATCTATGACCTTTGCCACATTTCCCCTGGAAGAATGTAAGCTCCTTGAAAGCAGAGATATTTTCTTTTTTTTTCTTTTTAATCAAAATAAATTTTCATTTATATTTTTTCTTTTTATATCACCTTGATATTCCACTGAATTTCTTTTCCTACCCCCTCTATAGAGTCATTTTTAGTGATAAAGAATAATAAAGAAAGAGGGAAAATACCAATTTAGGAAAGCTAACCAATATATTGAAAAAGGCTGACATAAGAAATTACAGGAAGGGCTGGAGTAGTATATTTCCAAAAGCAAAGGAAGTGATGCTACAACTCAAATAAAATAGGTCAGCATTACATAGGAGAGAATGACAAAGCAATGCCTCCCCCCAAAAGAGAAATATAAAAAGGTAAATAACAACTATTACTAAATGAAGAATAAGAGACAGAGAGAGAAAGACAGAGGGGGGGGGGAGAGAGAGAGAGAGAGAGAGAGAGAGAGAGGGGACAAATGATAACAAAACAAAGAAGGATGATCAAGAGATTTTAAAGCATACATAAGGGGATAAAAATACAAATGGAACTTAAAACAATAAGAAGAATGAAGGGAGATTAACAAAAATGAAGCCTCATGGACTAAATTCTAAGACCACCTTATAGGATAATCTATGTATTTTATGACACAGAATCAGAGTAAGAGGATGCATAAATGGGAATGGGGGAAGTGGGGGACAGAAAGGAATGGGGGTTGCACCACTCCCAATGCCATAAACATATAATATAGAAGCTTTTGGCAAAAATTGTCTGCATGAAAATGGGTGGAGGGGAAGAAGGGATGAATTGAGCATGGAAGACTGAAAAAATGAGAGAATCCTCCTGAAGAACACTCCCACAGGGGAAGAGGCATGGGACTATGATGTGAGATGGGGATCTTGTGAGGATTTTAATCTGAAAGAGTTCTGTGTCTATTTGGACAAAATCCTATCCCAGAAGATGGCAAGGGTAAGCTTCAAGGTCCCATTGGCAATCACAGCTGAAGAGTAACAGTAGCAGTGGTTGCTGGACCATTAGTGGCCAAAGACAGTACTGCAGAAGGACATGGAAAAGCAATTATCCAAGGAGAGTAGTAGTTTCAAGGAGTGTGAAACCTCATGTTTGTATTAGGAGGGCAGAGTTTATAATCTCAAAGAGGATCATATATATGTCTGAAAGGTTCGGAACCGCCGGATATAAGAAACTCTCAAAGTAGGAGGCAGAAGAATCAAAGCATATATTTAGGCTCCACAGTAACCAACCCATGAACCAGCATCCCCATTTTGATATATTGATCAAAAGCTTCCAGGCCCAATAAGTACGCCTTACAAGAGTAACCAGGAGGCTACAGAGAAGCATAATGGTGTAAAACAAAATCATGCTTCCCCCTCTATGGTAAAAAAGATTACCCACTGGCCTCAAGTCCTTGTTCAGCTTCCTCCCCTAGGTCATCTCTGCTACTGGCAGCTCCTGCTTCAGCTTCAGCTGTGGCTGTGGCTGTAGCAGCCTCTGACCCCAATGGAAGCTGTTTTTAACCATCGGGCTTCTGCGGGGGTGTAAGGTACGCCGGGGAAAGCACAGGTTCTTTCAATCTGCTTAAGCAAGGTGAAGGGGTTGACCAGAAAAGCACAGGTTCTTTCGATCAGCTTAAGCAAGGTGAAGGGGTTGACCGGGAAAGCACAGGTTCTTTCCATCAGCTTAAGCAAGGGAAGCAAGGTGAAGGGGCCGACAAGCTTACTCCAGTCCAACATACAAACAGCATTCAGTTCAGGGGAAAAAGACAAACTAGTCAAGGGCACTTGCTGACTAAGTGCTAAGGAGCCCATTTTTGGTTGCCAACACAATGTTGGAAAAAAAAAAAAAACATCCAGCTATGGATGCTAGAAAGGCATGGATTCTTGCAGTCTTGCAGAGTAGTTAATCAAGCAAAGGCTTACATCTAAGTGAAACTTCTGGGAACTCCGTGAAGCAAGAAAAGAACTTCCATTACCAGGAGTTTTTTAGGGGGGGAATACACTTTTGCCACATATATTCCCTATGTGCATGCCTCACTACCTTTATTTGAGTCCAATATTCCCATGTATGCTGTGTGTATTGTTCGGAGAATGAGCCTTCAGGTATTTGGAAGGAATGTTTTCACCACCCCTCCTTGTTATACCATCTTAGTAGATACTTTAAATGATTAAAGTCTGGTAGGCTTATTGTCAAGGGGATGCACATTGGTGGGAGCTTGTGATAGGCAGTTTTAGAAATCCAGACCCTTAGGGTTAACCTAGAACTCTCAAAGAGTGAGTTGTGAGCTGCATTTTGGGAACAAAACGTGCTGGTACCAGTTCAAGTTGGAAAAGTGGTCCCAAATGGGTGGTACCCTTAATACTATAGTGGTTTTTAAAATAAGAATTAATGTGGTGTCACAGACCCTAGACTGGGCTTGGAATTAAGAAGACATTCATTTGAATCTGGCCCATCTTACTTAATAACTGTGTGACTTCTAACTAGTCATCAAATATCCTTGTATCTAAGTTTGCTTCTCTGGATAATGGGGGTAAATAATAACTTAGCATCCACTTCATGGGGCTGTGTGAGGCCCATATGAGATAATGTTTTTATAAGGTGCTTGACACATTTGAAAACACTTTGTCAATGAAGGTTACTATTTTTGTATATGTGATACTTTCTTTTCATCTTATTTTTGTTCCCTTGAAATTGTACTAAATCTCAAATTCTGATTGGCATTTCCTATTAGGAACTCACTTTTGAACAATAGTTAAATTGTATTCCTCCCTCTAATCAATTGTTTAAAAAGGCAGAGGGGTGCCAGCAGGAGAAGAAGAAGAAGGGGAGAAGGAAGAAAAATGCAGATGATCCAAAAACGTTTAGCTTTGGGAAAACATTTTGAATTGTACAGTTGATGTGCAGTATGTACATAGCTGGGGTGATGGATAGGGTTATAGCATTATTTCAGTCTCCTAAGTCATACTGGAGAAAAGCTGTACCCTTCAATCCACCGTGACAGCAATGATTCTTCATATTTAAATTCTCTCAAGTTTAAAAGTTCTCTCATTCCAATAACCTCATGACTTACAAGTATGCTTAGCTTTATTCTGAGATGGAGGGACTGAGACAGAGTTTCAGTGGCTTAGCCAAGATCACACACAAAGCAAGGGCAGTAAATGACTTTGAACTTTGGTCTTTTAACCCTAAGATCAGGGATTTTGTCACAGTTTTGTCTTGTCTCTACTGCTTCCCTGCTCTGCCATTTCTGGAATTAACGTCCTCTTTACCGTGTCCATTGGTTAAAATTATTCCCTCCCAATTCCTCTGTGAAGCCATGTTTGTTTTCTTCTCTAATCCAGAAGGGAAGTCTACCTCTTCCATTCCTTCTTTCTGGCTCCCTTCCCTTTGGTTGCTCTACATAATGTGTGTGAAATCACAAATATCTGTGTTTTGCTGCTGAATTTTGGTTCTATTTTGGCAATGTGGTATAGTGGAGACAATGGTGACTTGAAGTTACTGGGCAGGACTTTGAATACTGTCTCTGTGACTCCTGACTTCTCTGGGCCTCAGTTTCTTCATCTGTAAAATGATGATGGCAAACTAGAGGATCTCTGAGGTTCCTTTCCAGCTCCAAATATCAGGACCAAATCTTACACTAAGATAAGGTTTGGAGACACTTTAGCACTTGTTTTAAGAACCCACCCCTTGGGGTCTCCATCATGACACTCCCTAATTTTTATTTCATTCCTTTCTTCATGTCTTGCTGCAATCTCTGCTGTAGAGGGAGCTGGATAATGGGGATGGAAAGAAAAGTTGATACATTTTAGAGCAATGGGTCTGAAAGCTATTCTTACCCTTTCTTTATCCTTAGAAAAAGTAAGGTAAAGTAGCAGTAGCTAAAGTAGATGCAGTGGTACCTGTATGAATTTTGGGTCCATTTCCCCCCACCCCACAAGAAAATTGTCCCAAGTAAGGATCTTAGGGGAAAAAAGCAACGATTCTGAGCCTGAGTAACAAAGGGATCATAGCTATTGCTTGTAACTAATACCTGTTTCAATATCCAACAGGAAATGATCTGAAAAGAGGCAGTGGGGGCCAGGGACCCAAGAAAAGTATGGGTGTGACACTGGGCCAAGATTCTGGAATGGAAATTTACTTTTTTCTTCTTTATGATTTTCTTCCAAGTTACCAGCTAAAATGTATCCTTGAATAGGCTTTTATTTCCCATGGCTCTCTATAGGATCATCCCTAATAAGAGTTAACAATTCAGGGATGTCTGCACATTCCCAAGAGCTGATTTTTAAATTTTCAGTGGGAACATTTACACCTCAGAAATAGGAAAGCACTACAAACCAAGACTTGATTTCTTGTGTTGTTGATTGTCTAGACTTTAAAAAGCGATGAAGGGAAAGTTAATAATGCATATTAGATTTAAAATGTGTTGTGCACACATCCTCTCCCCACCCCACCGCTGAGAACCTGACGTTAGGCATTTACCAGCACACCGATAGTTAAGAGTTACTTAGCCTTTAACAGTGAGAAAGAAGTTGTATGGTATTTCTTATAGGATTATGGCCATGGTTAGGGAAGCAAATAAGTGCTGTGAGAGCATGGCTTAGAATTAATACTAAACCAAAGAAATGAGGGTTATACCTTTCTACAGAAGTGAGTGGCTCATTCAGAACATTTCCTTTTCCTCTTTCATTCAGGGACAATATGTCCTTTCTCTTTAAAAAGTTCAAGCGTGTGTCAAACACAATGACAACATGTTATTGGCCTTTCAGAAAGTAACTGCAAAGTGTTTGAAATGAACTTTTTACAATTTCTTTTTCTTTTTCTGTCAGTAGTCATCCATAAACATCCTTTCCTTGGAGTCACAGCTGGAAAACTGGAGCAAGGTCAAGAGCACATACTGTTTCTTTGTGCCAACAGATCCCCAGTAATTTGAACTTCAAAACTAGACCAAATTCTTGTTCTCTGCAAACTCAACCCAGCAGCAGAGCATTCAACAATTCACTCTTATTCCCTACCAAAAAAACCCCTCAAAATATTGACAACATCCAATCTGGACCCATTCCACCTGTTCCAAAGCTACCAAATGTTTGTTTTCTCCTCACTCTGTAGCAGGATGTATATGTTGATATCACAGCACATGTTTTCCACCAACAGTTCAGCAGATATTAATATTCATAATAACAACAATAATACTACAAATAATTTAAGGGCTTAGTGGGAATAGAGCCCTAAATGAGGAGAAATGAAGGAGCTGCTGGCAGGCCTAGCAGCCCACTATTAATAAATTGCATGCCGTAGGACTTGGCCAGCCTTTGATTTAGCAGCAGAGTCCCCTCCCTTGTAAATTTTAGTTGGCTTCCCCATACATTATTATGTGGATTCCTTGTGACCACTTCCCTTTCTGATTTTCCAGAGACAGAGTATAAAGTTTCCCCAAACACCAATAAAATGTGAAATCTTATCCCATGCTTTGGGTTGCCTTTGTGCAGTCATCTTTTAAAATCAGAAGAGCAGAAGGGCTAAAATGTTGCATTTTCTATTTTTATGCCCATTTGACAGTCAGTCAGGTTGGGGCTTTTTGTTGCAGGTTTTGCTGCAGACTGATTTTTATATTGTTGTTACTGGTTCTGAGAAAAATAAACCAACAAATAAATAAACAAAGAGAAAGTATTTTCTCACTCCTGAAATACAAAACTAATTTAACTTCCCCAGTATTGAAGGAGAATTCAATTCCTTGTGTTAATGCGGAGTAGGCACTTATTCCTCCATATGACCAAATATTGGAGGTCAATGAATCATCTGGTGTCAATAAATATAACTCAGATTAGAGCCTATCCTTGATGTCACATAAAAATCATTGAGATTTTTCTTGTTTTATGTTTACAGGACAATGGGAATCATTTTTTGAAGGAGTCAATTCCACTTTCCAGAACTGAAAATAGCCACAGCATTCAGAAAGCCAAGAGGCATGCATATTTTATACTGAAGCATTTGTTGACAAGCATTTGAGAAGGGGTTTTCCTTTTGAGTGATGGTGTGGAGGAGGAGATAGAAATAGTTTTCATCATGGTTGGGGTCTTCAGAGAGTGCTTTCTGCTTTTCATGGAACATTGGCAAGGAAAAGCCTGAAAATATACACCAACATTACATCACTTGCATTAAATCATTCTATATTTTGAGAGGCCTTTTTGATTCTGAGGGTGGGACTTGGGGAGATAAAAAGATAAATCATTCAATATGTGTAAGGTTTCCTGAACCCACTAGCAGAAAACATTCCTTTTATATTTTTATTCTGGTATGTTTGTATGGGAGCCTTGAACTTCTGAAGGTTAGAGGCCATGTGACAGAAGGTTAGGTCTGGGTTAGGACCCTGGTGATGATGGCGATGACCTGAGTGACACTAACCAAGTATCTTCACTTTGCGAAGCTTCCTTTTGTTCATCTGCAAAATGAAGCTACCTCCCAGGGTTGTTGCAAGAAAAGTATTTTGTTTCATTTTTTTGAACTAAAAGTGCTATAGAAAAATGAATAATTACTATTAAATTGCCATCCTGTGTGTGGAGGAAGTAAACAATTTTGCCAGGGGGATCACATGGAGCCAAATGAAAATTTTTTGTAGCTACATTTTATTCCTTTCATGAGACCATGGCTTTAGAGCTAGAAGGGACCTTGGCTATGAGATTAGTGTAGGATCATAGATCTATCATTTATATTCTGCCCATCTCATTTTATGTATGGGAGAATGGAGACTGAGGGAGTCTCAATTCACACAGGCAGTAAGTAGCATGGCCAACATTTGAACCTGGTTCCTTTGACTCCATACCCAGCACTTCTCACTGTACCCTGCCACCACCTCTTGCCACTATTGCTACAGTGCACCTGATCTGCTTGTTCAGGGCAGGGGGTGGGACGTAATTGAGACCAATGCCTGACACTTAGCTGGTAGTCAAGACAGAGTTGTTGATGCCAATCCAAACATCCATCCACTGATCCATCACCAAACATTTATAAAGCATTTACTCTATACCCTAATTAAGAGCGAAAAAAGCTCTGCCCTTAAAGAGCTTACCTTCTAATGGGAGAAAATAAGTAGGTATGTTTGGATATACATGTGTGCGTGCATGTGTGTGTGTGTGTGTGTGTGAAATGAATGCAGGGTACTTCTGAAATGGAATGCAGAACTATCTACGGGATGAGGAAAAGCATCAAGTAGAAACTGGCATTTGATCTTAATGTCGAAGGAAACCAGGAATTATGAAAGGTGAAGATGAGGGGGAAATCCATTCCAGGCATGAGGAAGAGTCAATGCAAAAGTCTGCAAATACGAGGTGACTTGTTATGCATAGAACAGTCAGGAGGCTGGTATGGCTGAACTGTAGAGTGTGGTCGGGGCAGGGGGGTGGGGGAGGGATATTATGTATGAAAAACTTTACAAGGTAAGAAGGGGTCAGATTCAGAAGTCATTTAATTGCTTTGAACGTCCTTACTAAGAGCATTGAGGTGTTAATCATGGTCTTACAGAAGACACTGTAGGTCTAGGCTCTCACACCTGAGTACCCTCACTTTCCTTAACCCTTTTGAATAGAAATTCCTAACCACAGTTTAATGCTTCACCTCCACCCCCCCCACCCCACCCAGGTTTTCTTCATTTAGAAGAAAAGAGATTATCACAAAATTTTCAAAGCTAATTTTATTCCAATGCCTTTTACATTTGAAAAATGAGTGGAATCAAGACTGATTCCATCCTAACCTCAGTCTATTGCCTTCTAATTTTGTCAGAGGTAATTGGTGCTTATACAGCAGGGGAAATGGTGGATACTCTGAGAGTGCTGGGATACAAATATGCAAAGTCACCGAACCCCAGTGGCCTCTTGGCCAACCCAGAACCTCAACAGCAATTCCCCCACCAAATGCTCATCCTGCCTGCAATTGCAAACCTCCAGTGAGGGGAGATCCACTAGTTCCCAAGGAAGCACATCCCACATTTGGATGGGCCTAATTGTCTGGGAGGCTTTCCAGACATCAAGTCCAAATTTGTTTCTTTGCAACTTCTACTCATCTCTACTAATTTAGTTCTCCATCTACAAGCAAGAGAAGTCTAATCACTCTTTCATGTATCAGCTCTGCAGATGCTTGAAGACAGCTCTGATGTACTCCCCAAGTTTTCTCCACTCTGTCAGAGGCAATGATGTGCACGTGGATGGGGGCTAGGCCAAGAGTCAGAAAAACCCATGCTCAAAACTGGTTTTAAACACTTACTAGCAGTTTGATACTGGGCAAGGCATTTCATCTCTGCCTGCCTCGGTTTCTAAACTATAAAAGGAGGATAATAATTGCCCCTACCTCCAGGATTCTCCATCCATGTTCCAGGATAGATGGCTTTACATGATCTAAATAGCCATGAATCATGGAACAGGCTCAAATGAGATAATATTTGTAAAATGTGTCTTATTTCAGTGCTTGGTACAAAGCAGGTGCATAACTAATGCTTGTTCCTTCTTCCTTCTCCAACCCTCGCTGTCCAGAGCATCTGGGATATGCAATGTAAAAGCAGAATTATGGGATTGCCCGATGTGAGTAATACAGCAAAGTCATTTTGACTTGATTGCAGAGTGGAGGGCTGATCCTCAAAGAACAAAATCTCCAAGCCCTCCAGTCTTTGGGTTGCCCTCTTCTGGACTCTCTAGCTTCTCAATGACCTTCCTAACATCTGGCTTCCACAACTGAACACAAGACCCCAAGTGTGGTCTCAGCAAGGCAGGAGAAAGAAGCAGAAATGCTCTCCTAGGGAAATGGGGGTGAGGTGCATGAGCAGGCCTCATCAGCTTGCTCAGTGGTGCCTCCTACTGGAGAAATTGATGGGGAAAATTACATGATCCATGTGGAGAACTCCAGCTATTTCCGGAGAAGTTATTATGATGTGTAAGGGAAGTACCTTGGAGAGAGTGAAACACACATGGACGTTCAGTGACTGGGTCCAGTCAGTCCAATATGTCTCTAATGAGTTTCTGAGTTTCTTGGCCCATGGTCACTTTAAAATTCTTCATTTTATTAATGGGAGAATAGAAGGAACTTTTCCAATTTCCTTTTCCATGGTAATTGGTATTAAATGTGCTTTGGGGACAGGGTAGGAGGAGTCAGGGCAAGTTTATTTCTGAAGCAGAGAGTCATGTGCATACAGATTAAACACAGCTTTTTTAATCATGGGCTGGTAGTGTGACAAAAATTGGGATAATACCTATTCCATGTGCCCTGTTGGTTTCCCTGTGATATCAAAAGAAACCAAAGAAGGCTCTCAGCATATTGGGCCTCTCCAGGATGAAATGTGAGTATGTGAGAATGCCAATAAGAGTAGGATAGGATGGGCATGTATGGCTTGTTTGTAATCCCTTTCACTGGAGGAGATGCCCACTTCCCTAAGATCACAACTCCACTGGGGTATTTCTTTCACAACCCTCATTGTGAAGTGACTGCTATGGACTTTTGAAATCCATACAAGTGTAATAGAAGTTCTTGCATATCCTACCAAGCAGGAGAAGCTAATTACCTGCTTAGCCATGGATGGTGGTTTTTGCTGCAATAACTCTCGAATAAAATCAATTAAACCTTGAAGATCTGTGTTCATAAAGGGAATGCCAATACCAAGGAGATCATAGGTCTGGCAGGCCCTGAGGAATGTGGATATTCCTTGCCTCCACCAAACTCCCATCCCTGCTTTTAGTCTAGTACAACTAAATAGCCCCCATGCCTGTCCTGTTTATTTCTCACACCTAGTCAGGTAGCTACTCTCCAGTTGCCTCTGAATCACAAGGCCCTTTTTGATCTTCCCATCCTAGTTCTTTACAGTATTTTTGCCAGCTAATTCAAGTGATGGCATGGAAAAAAAATTGAAATTGAAATGAGGCAATTAGCCTAATAAGCATCACAGTTAAATAAATTGGAATAAATATTCTGCTTCTTCCTGTTTCCCATTTTTAGCTTTTATGTTTGCTAGTGATTAAACTAAGCTAATCTTCATGGTAACAGATGAATACACTGATATACCAAGCCTTGAAGGCCTGATGATTAAATTTTGACAAATGACAAAGGACTAGATTCCTTACCATTTTCTACCACATAGATTGTTAGATAACCATCCTTAGTCTAGGTATTTGACTGGTTCCATTCCATTACCCAAGTTTGACATGTCATGTGCAAAGAGGCAAAGGGAAATGAATGATTGAATTTTGCCAAGATTCTTGGCAATCCCTGCCAATCTGTAGCAGCGCAATCATATCATTCTCCCCATCCCCCATTCTACATTCTACTCACCTTTGGCTAAAAAAAAATCCAAAAGTAGAATAAATTTATCATACATGAGTGAAATAAGAGTGGAAATTTGCAACCTCATAGGCATTTTTGACATAGGCAGATATGCCTGCAGTTTATAGCTTGGTTTATTGAGAAGCTCTAATGAACATGCATTTTTAACCTGGCAATTATGACATGGCAACCAAAAGCTATCAGACAATAGAAACTAAGAGAATTAAACAAAGCTTCCTACCTGTATAAAATGATAATTGATGATGATAACTAGTATTTATATATTGCTTTATGATTTGTAAAGCATTTTACAAATATTATCTCATTTGATCCTCTCCATAACCCTGGGGGTGGGTGTTATCCCCATTTTAAAGATAAGGATTGACAAAAGGTTGATATCTCAATCAATCAATCTTTTGGGCAAGTGTCCCAAACTTGCTCACTCAGCTAGCTTTTGAACATAAACTAAACTTGGGTATTACTGATGATTTAAATACCATTTAGTTCACTTCCTATATATATATATATATTGGACAAGTCACATAAGCTCCTGAGCCTTAATTTTGCCATCTGCTAACTGAGTGGAGAAGACTTGCTAGCTCCTGAGGCCTCTTCACCTTTGGATTCCTGATCTTGTGATCTCCTCTGAAGCCTTCCCCAATATCCCTAGATTCTAGTCCTCTCTCTCCCAAACTACCTTGCCTTTCAGCACTTCATATTCATTTGCATGCATTCTCTTTTAGATTCATTCTGCAACCAAATGTGTTCTTGTTGTCTCCCCAGTTAGAACACAAATTCCTTGAGGATAGCAAATATTTCTTTCTGTATTATATCCCGGTGCCTAGCCCAGTGTCTACCATGTATTAGGTGTTTAATAAATCTTTGATTGATTGGTTAGTTGGTTGGTTAGTTGGTTGATTGGTTGGCTGATCACATGAACTCTATTTGGCCAGAACAGAGCTTTGAATCCTGAGAGAATAAGAAAAGAAGAGTGACTGGGAAGGAAAGACCCTCAGAATCCCAAGTTTGTTCATTGAAGTTCCCTCTGCTAAGGGAAGCTGTTTATCTGAATAGTAGTAATCTCTCAGGCCAGAAGAAACCCCACCCCCACCCCAAGGAAACAACCTTTAATTGGAGCCCACACAGTTTCATCAAAAAAACGCATTGCTAATTACAAATCTAGCAGAACCTCGGTCATGTTAATGAAAAGGCTGGGAAGTGCTCTGCACCAATGGCCTGGGACCCAGCTCCAAAGACAGACAAGCCTTTCCTGATTACTGTAATGACATCATGGTCATTAGAAATAAGAACAGCTCAGCCAGACACAGACATCATATCTTCATTTGATAGCTACAATCTAGTAGAGAGTGGGAAAGGATGTTATGTCCGGATCAAGCCTGTTGAAATCAAAACAGACATTCTTTTTTGAACCTTCCCAGAGAGGAAAAGAAAAACTGTAGAATCAAGCAGCAAAGTTACCTTCTAAGGCTGGGGGCCTTTGATTATGGAGGGTCTGTGTAGTGTTTTTAACCTCTCTGTGTTTTATAGGAAGGTCTCATCAACACCCAGCTTTTCCTGAAGTTTCATTGTACGTAGTTGGTAGGAAGGCAAGACAGGGAAGTTTTCTATTTATTGGAGCAAGAAAACGGAAATAATTTTTCCCTCTTCAGAATTTCTCTTAAGCCATAATGAGTTGCCAGTAATAGCTCACAGTGTGCACACCTCTCAATAATCTGTTTCTAACCCATGTTAATCCAATTTAAGTTACAAAGAGCATTTTTTCTGTATAATTTTGTCCTTCAATCTGACTAGTACAGAAAGGACAGGACAACCAACTCCAGCTATTTGAAGAGGTATTACCTGGAGGAGAGACTTAGCCTTTTTTCTGCTTGGCCCCAGATAAAAGAATTGTGGGCTATGAATAGAAGTTGCAGAAAGGTAGATTTAGGGTTGATATTAGAGAAAACTTCTAACCATGAAAGCATCCCAAAGTGGAACAGGCTTCCTGATGAAGTAAAGAGAAAAGCATATTGAATCTAGAGTTCAAAGGCATAAGTCCAAATCGGAGCTACTGCATGACCTTGGGCAACTCAATAGTTCTGGGTCTCGGTTTCCTCATCTGGAACACAAGGAGGAGGGAGTAGAAGATTTGAGGCCCCTAAAAACTCTAAGCCTTCTGATGTTATCTCTCTTCAGAAACGTGTGTCAAGACATTATTTAGAGAGCTTTATATTTTGTTAAGGAATTCTGTCTTAATTTTTTCCACATAGAGAAACTTATCAAAAACCTGCCTACTTGTAATTTTTAAAATGTCAGTTTCATTTAACATTTTCTATGCAAAATACTGGAATGTTTCAAGAATCCCTGATTTCGCTGGTACACCCATGCATATTGCAGCCCCCTTCATCCTTCCATTGTGTTTCATAAGTTATATAGACTGGTGATAAGCCCCTCCTTGATTTTGAAGGGCTCATTGGCAGATGACAGAATCTATGACAGGTCGTAAGCTTTTCATGCAGGAAGTCCACCAAATCTCTGAGAGGCTACTAGCATGGCATGGTGCTGGAGCCTTCAAGAGCTTCAAGTCATCTCTGTGCTATAGTTAGGAATCAGGGGATGACTTAAGAGGAGAGGCATTAGCAATCAGTGACCATCACAGGATATCACAGCTCCATTGAGGACTTAGAGATTTCCAAAGTATTCTCAGAGCATCTAATGATGGTAAAACCAATAGATGTTTACTGAAACTTTCAAACTTTCATTTCTTCATAAAATATTTATCAAACATCTACCTTGAGCCATCAACTGTGCTAAATGCTGAGGACAAAAGTCCCTCCCCTTAATGAGCTCACATCCTACTGAAGGTATTCTATTGACTTCTGCTCATGGAAAAGGAAGCCTCTGGGCTTAGTTCAAGACAAGGAGTATGGGAATATATGTGTTCAAAGGAAGATGTAGAGGATAAGTGTAAGAGTGTAGGCTCTCTGGACTTCTAGGTTGAATTAATTAGAAATATGAATGAGTGTAGTGAACAAAGTCCAAATATTTTCACTGAATCAATCACTTAAAAGCATTTCAACTAGGTGCTATACATATTTGGGATCATTTCAAGAAACTCAGTCGTGGCTTGTGAATTTGTATACATTAGCAAGCAAATTTGGATTCCATTCTTTTTTTTTGGTTCTAAATTAAATAAAAACCAATGCAATGGTAGAAACTTCTACTATATCAGCAGCTGTATCAGTTAAATAATCATCAATTAAAAGAGCTTGTATTCTATCAGGGAAGATGTACATAAATAGGGATATATATATATGTCTATATAGCATGTATGTATATATGTATATGTGTGTATATGTATATATGTGTGGGCATATATGTATATATCTATAACTCAATATATAATACGTACATATATCAACATATGGTACAAATAAAGCCTTGATTTATTGTTTTGTTGTTTGACTCTAGACATAAAGAAGTAATGGAGAAACAGTTATTAATGCAGATTACACTTAAAAGCGTGTCATGTATATACCCCACCCCCCCAAGAGCTGCTTATTAAACATTTACCAACACTGCACTGGGTTAGACTGATATTCTGATGCAGCAAACTGAAAGGTTCCAGTTCCTATTAATTCTGCCCTTGGGAGAGTAAGTTATGCAATGTATAAATGGCTTTAATAAGTTCCCCAGTGTATGTATATATATACATATGTATATACACATACATATACATATATATGTGTATATACATATATATTATATATATACAAAACTATATAACTATACACATATATATGCAGTTATATATATATATACAGTTTTATATACATATATAAATACATATATATATATATATATAGTTACATAGTTACACATAGTTATATATAATCTCTACAAATGGGCTGGCATTGAAGTTCTAGCCCTGCATTAGGTGAGGCCACTCATCTTCATGGCTTCCAGAGAGATCCTTCCTTCCTTCCTTCCTTCCTTCCTTCCTTCCTTCCTTCCTTCCTTCCTTCTTTATGGTAGGGTTCAAAAACCCATATCTCTGGCTGCTGTGGAAACGATCACACCATCTCCCCTCCAAATTGCAGTAATAGATACTGCCAGTCCACTCCCACTCTCTGTTTTCCATGAATTCTACAGATACCCGAACCCTTGGAGTGATGGAAGAAGCCTCATGCCTTTTTTCAGTTTGATTGCTTCTCTTTTTTTTCATAGGTTCTACTTTTGGTCACACTCAAGACCCTAATCGTACATTTTCTTGCCTCAGGAGATGGGCAGAAAAACCTCAGTTCCCAGAAGTTTACATGGGTCCAAGCCTCTCTTGTTCCCCTGTAGAAGAGCCATTACATGAAGCTGAAATGAGACGGGAAAGTAATGTAGCAAGCATGGAAAATAACAGATGGACAATCTAAGTGATATCTGAATGCCTCTATAATACTCAGAAAACAATAATAATTCTGTATGACTTTAAAATTTACAAAGTACTTTATATGCATTATCTTATTTGAAAATTCCTGTGAGGTAGAATCTGAAGTTATTAGGAACATTTTGCAGATTAAAAAAGTGACGACTGAGACTCAGACTTTGAATGACTTAGCTGTGGTCCTGCAACTCATGAGTATTTGAAACAGGATTGGAAAGTGGGTGTTTTAAGTCTTGAACTCTTTTCCACTCTACCATGTTACTTGTTGAACAGATGTTCTGTGAAGAATTGTGGGAAAACATGGTTAAAAATGAAGCTAATGAGAGGCTGTAGAAGTAGGGTTATTGACATTAGTGGAAGAAATAACCACCTTGCTAATATTGTGGCCCCATTAAAGGAAAAGCCTGATGAGGGGATAGAAGCTGGGCTGCTTGAGCACTCTGGGAATTAGCTCATGAATGGCCTGATAGTAATGGGCAGCAGCTGAAATAGAGAGAAAGAACTGAACCCAACAGGAAGCATGGGGATGTAGAAAGAGTGCAGAATATGCCATCAAAAGAATAATATATGACCTGGCTCTGCTGTTTACTACTTATGTGGTCTTGTTCAAATGTACTCAACTGCTCTGACCTCAGTTTCCTTATCTCCAAAGGTATTTTAAGGTCACTTCCAGCTCTTTGTTCATGATTCTAATAAAGAATTGATAAAAATTTGGTGACTGGATACAAGAGAAGCAGAGGAAAGGGAATCTCATGGTACATAATATCAGCGTTATTTTTGAAGGGTAGAGCTTGATGTCACTCATTGACATCAACTCCTTGTCAACCATGGTATATTTGTAGGATACATGCCCACACACCCACACATACACAGACATAGACATAGCTATAGATGTGTTTATATGCACACATACCCATGTATGTGCACACACACATAAAAAGGCATTAGGATCATAGATTTTAGAACTGAAAGGGATCTTAGAAGCTATCTGGTCCAACTCCTTCATTTTACAGATGAAGAAAATTAGGCCTGGAGTATAAGCAATTTGGTCAAGGTTACCTGGATAGAAAGTGGAAGAACTGGGATTTGAACTCAGATAACCTTACTCTAAATTGGTTACTTTTTTTTCCCACTACACCCTCCTGCCCCTCCACTGGGTCACACTGAAGTGTAGTTTTTTTTCCTTTGACCCAAAATTAATTTCATGCCAAAAGATGTTGGTTGATATGAATCCCTCAGGTCTGGAAAAAGCAGTGAAAAACATTTCCTCTATAAATCCATGGTGACTTCTGTGCCGAGGGGAGATCTTTTACTAAAAATGGTTCTGGAAACATGACACTGATGATTAATGGACAGGGATGGCTCAGGTCTGAAAATTCAAGATAACTTTTTTGCCTCATGATCTATCAGAAAGGATAGTGGAGGGAAACAAGTGCTGTTTTTGTCTGTGCTGTGGATAAAGGAATTTCAGCCGCCATGATGGCCCATCTGGTATCTTTCACAAGCACCAAATTCATTACCAGTGATTAATCTTTCTTTCTCCAATCCCCTTTCTCAAAATAAGTAAATAAAAAGGAGCCTCTGGGTAGTAAAAGATCAAGGGACAGTATGATTCTTCAGAAACAAAGTTCTACCATAATCCTAAAATTAACATGGATTGGCTAGAAACTAAACTATCTCAAAAGCAGCAGCAAAATGATGAAAAAAAGTAAATTCTCATTAGAGAAGGAGGCCAAATTAAAGTGAACATATTTAATTTAAGTAGTTAGTACATATTGCTAATTATTTGTAAGTCTATAGAAGAATAATAATATGGAAGAAAGGGGACCTTTCATATCTTTTTTTTTCTTGCCTCATTAGTTAAAAAAAGATGTAGTTTTTATGTGCTACAGTTAAAAATCTATATAAACTGGAAACCCTCAGAAGGATGTCAGTGTTGCCGTCATGAATTCTGCTGACTTTCTGTACAATATTGACTGGGCCATTGTCATTGGTGTCAATTCATCCATGTAAGGACAGAATTGGAATTGTGTGCTTGTTTTAATGACTAATGTAGGGCAACTAAAGAAGTTTTTGTAGATGAGACATGTAAGGTGCTAGGCCTTGGCAACGATACTATCCTTTTACCCTTTGTTAATAAAAAAAATCAGTTTAAGAATTAACCTTGTCAAGGAAATCCCCAGTCATCACTTTGTAAAAAAGAGATATTGCAGAAAATGCTAGTAAGTGAACTTGACTTTTACCAAAAACCCAACCCAAAACAAAGCAGGGAAACAAATGAACAAATTTTGGTAAATAGAATGGTTTAGCTGGATCTTGGATTATGTAGACTGCAAAAGAATGTAGAAAGTCTAGAAATGTTGGAAGGGCTCAGATTATGAAAAGTCTTAAATATCAAACAGAATCTACTACTCCCTATGTTAAACATCCCCAGTTATTTCAACTGATCTCCCTGCCATGTGGCTTCCAGGACCATCGCCATCTTGATTTCCCTCATCGCAACACTCTCCAGCTTATCAATGTCCTTTTTAAGCCATGGAACCCAGAACAGAACATAAGACTCTAGGTGAGGTCTGATAAAGGCAGTGGGCAGTGGAATTCCCATTTCCTAATTTTGTTTGAACTCTGCTAGGATATCCTTCTTGGCCCAAAAGAACACCTTTGCTAACTGTATGGCTCCTTGTCCTAAAATGTGCTTGATGTCTCAAGAATACTCAAAGGATCATTTGAGCAAAATTATTTCTGTGGTGTCATCGAATACTTCTTGTATAATTTTAGAATATTAATGGCCTTCATTATGTTGGAAGGAAATCCCAAGTCTCCATTTTGGACTCCTGAATACATGTTGTTTATAGATAGTCAATTGTATGTTGTCTCTCACCATGAGACTGTGAACTACTTGAGAGCAGGAACTGGTTTCCCCTCCCACCTTTCTTGGTATCCCCAGTACTTAGCACAATGCTTGGCACGTAGTAAGCACTTAATAAATACTAGCCGATTGACCAAACCAATGTTGTTCTAATAATTCTTTAATAAAGTAAATCCAACTACTTCCCCACCCCAACACTCTTTGTTATATGAGTTGCATTTGCTGTCCTCTGAAAGGCCTTTGGATGCAGTCAGCTACTTTCCACTTTCCCAAAGTCTATTGTTTGCTTGAATGGAGGTACCAGGGCTGGATTGGCCTGGTGGCAAGTATGAATAGCTGACTTGGAAGTGTCCCAATGGTGCCCAACTTCTCCCTGACACTTTCTATACCATTAAACTCCAAAGTTGGGAGATTGATGTCAATGATGGAGAAATGGCTAAAAGGGCATATGATTGATGGTCAATTCCTCCTTTATATCTTTTGAACAAAAGATATATCTTGGAGTCTTTTAATCTATAAGTTACCCTTCCTTCATGGTCACAGAACTAGGAAGGGTCAGAGCCAGGATTCAGTCTGGGGTTGTCTTGACTCCAAGCCTGGCAATTCATCCACTTTTCCATGCTGTATCACTGCTGTCGCACAGTTTCTTTCATGACATTACAAGATTGAAAACTTAAATGTTTGCTCTTAATAGCTGAGCCACCCAATTGTGTAGAGATAGAAGTAAAATAGTAATAATAGAAAGTGCTGGGGCCACTGGGATCCATCACTTACAAATAACCCAAATCAAAGCAAATGGAGGCAAGAAGTAAACCTGCTGGGAGACTGGATTCTTTGCACTTGTACCTCATCACTCCTCTAGTCAGAGAGCTCCTGGGCTGTCTGCCTTTCCCTCCACAGAAGGAGAAGCCTTCAGCCTGAAGTGCTAATGGCCCAAAGCAGGGACGCCTGAACACTATGGTACCTCTGTGCCTCTTTCATGATCACTTTTATTTGTTTGGGGATTACAAATCAGCAATTCATCTTGGAAATGGGAACAAGTTTTATAACTTAATCTATTAATGAAAACCAGAAGGCCCAGGCCTCCCCCACTGCTTTGTCATTTAAATGGCTTGTGATATGTTATAAATCCTCTTTTCATCAAATGGGCCAGAGCTACATTTTCCTAAAGCCCACAGTCGGTTGATAGCTTATCTCTGCAGGGGCCATTATTTACTTTTGCAGATGTAGTGGAAGTCAGAAAAAAAATTCCAGTCACTAAAAACTTTACTTACATCTGTGCAACATAGTTTCTCTATTTCCCATGGCTTAAAATATCTAAGAATGGGGGGTGGGGGGGGGAGCTTTGTTACAATTTAAAGAAAAGAATTTTCAATAGCAAAAACAGTAGACTGAGAAGCATCAGAAGCCTTAGAGTCTAATCTAAATCCTGCCAGTTCTTAGCTATGTGACCTTGGGCTACTTATTTCTTTCTTTGGGACTCAGTTTCTTCATTTGTGAAACAATGGTGATAATGTAGAGCAGAGGTGTTAACTCCAATAGAAACAGATTCCACTAATGTGTACATAAGGATCCTTGTAGGTGGCATATAGATTTAATTTTAAAATACAGTATTACCTCTGTTTTACTATATTTTATTAAATTTCTATAATTTAAAATGTTTTATAATTAATTTTAATATTTTATAATTCTATATAATTCCAATTATGTACAATTTTAACTTTAATCCAAAATTTAGTAACTATAAATAAATAATTATATTAATGTTTATAAAGTATTACATTTTAATTAAAATTTAATTACATTTAATATTACAATTTATTTTAATTGCATTTCACACTATAATTTAATTTAATTACATTTCATTTAATTTAACACATTTGAAAATTAATTGTGTTATAATTTAATCACATAATTCTCTTTTTTAATGTTTATAAAATATTAAATTTCAATTACATTTGGGGCTTACTCAGGAGTGTTGTGAGGTCCATGTGGTCTGTGGCCTATGAATTTAACATTGGCAGAGAGGATTTCTAATAGCTGGTATTTGTGTACCAATTGAAAGTTCTGCAAAGTCCCTTTGGTCAATTATACACGACTTCTCAAGAGAAGGGACTGTTTCATTCAGCACATTTGCATACCTGACACCTGGTCAATGAATATACCTGACACATACCTGGTTATTAAATCCTTTCTGGATGATCTAATTCTGATAGTCCCTTCTTGTAGATGCTAAAGGTACCCTCATCCTCATTTTAGAAATGAGGAAACTGAGTTTCAAAGGAGGTAAGGAATGTGTTCAGGATGACACTGCTCTGAAGTGTCAGAGTCAAGTTTTAAACACAGGTCTTCCTGACTTCAGGTTGCAAAATCTAGCAACTACACCATGTCTCCTCTCTACTATCTTTTTCAGCCCTAAAATTCTATTAATCTGGTAGATTTGTACACACTGGTGGGGGGGGCACTTAATGGAATTTAATTTCACATTTGAATGTGTGCCATGCCAGAATGTTTTATGGTCTTAAACCCTAAGAAATGAATATTTGGCTTCAGTCCTGATGTTCAATTAACATTCAATTAACTTCAAAAATGGCTGTATTTGGTTGTTCTGAAAAAAGGTTTTGCTAACTCTTTTTCTTTGCAAAACTGGCTTCTTTGAGAAACGGGACCAGCTCATTTTACCTATATATGTGTCACATTCTAATTCCACTTTCTAAATTCAACACACTAGCTTGTACTGAAGGAGAATATATTTATTGAATCATAAGTTGATTTTGAACCCCAAATGATGTAGTGGCATGAACAGTGAGATGGGAAACAATGGAGTAAACCACTTCTTGGAACTGCATTTTTGGAAAGACTAATAAGTTAGAGAATATCTAGCGAAGACCAGCAAGGCTGATGAAAAGTCTCAAATTCATTCCCTACAATGATAGGCTGAAGGTACTAGGATTGTTTAGCCTAGAGAAGAGAAGATTCTGGGCTGGCATGATAGCCCAGTATGTGAGAGGCTGTCATATGTACAATATATTAGATTTGTTTTATTTCCAGAGAAATAATGGTTA
Organism: Trichosurus vulpecula; assembly: GCF_011100635.1. Lineage (NCBI taxonomy): Eukaryota > Metazoa > Chordata > Mammalia > Diprotodontia > Phalangeridae > Trichosurus > Trichosurus vulpecula. The sequence continues at coordinate 12,194,175 of NC_050577.1, forward strand.
CAATGTCCAGATAATCAGATTTTATCTTAAGTGAGAAAAAAATTCCTTTCTAACAATTGGAGCTGTCTAGAAGCATAACAGGACATCTCAAGGGGAAATGGGTTTCCTTTCACTGCAATGGAGTTGTAATGACCACCTGTTATGAATGTTATAGAGAGGCTTTCTCTTTAGTTATGAGCTAGATGTCCCTGAAGTTTCTTCCTAATCTGAATTTCTATGATGTTGTTTTAACCCATGTTGTCTGCCTCAGTTTCTTTGTCTGCAAAATGAGAAGGTTGAACTAGATGATCTCTAACATCCCTTTCATCTTTGAGCCAATTATTTAAACAAGTAATAAAACTAAGTGACAGAAAATAGATCAAAAGTAATGAAAAATGGAAATCACTAAGGTATTATAACAAAATTGACTTTTGTGTCAGTCATGGATTTTTATCTCCTACAATAATTGGATACCTTGCTCTGGTGAATGAAGAACTAAAAGGGAGAGGATTCAAACTTTTTTCATTATATTTATATGTCACAGTTTATTGATCCATTTCCAAATGAATAGTGTAGTGGCAAGCAAAGTTGGACTTTCTGCTTTTTTTTCCTTTTGGAGTGCTTCTCAGAACTAAGGCAATCAAGTGCCATTTATTGAACCTTACTTTTGTTGGAATCGAATCTTTGATTGAATCAAGAGTCTTTGATGGCATGCTTGAGTCACAAGAAAGTCTAAGTCATGTGAGTTTGAGTCATATGGTTGTGATATCCTCTATGGGTTGACACTGAGAAAGTATATATATATATATATATATATATATATATATATATATATATATATATATATATATATATATACTCTGAGGTTACCATTTTACTTTGGTTGCTCACTCGTTGGAAGAGTGTTTGTGTAATTTGGCTAAACAAGACTCTGGGTAGCCATTAAGTAGTCCCCTGACTTTTAAAACCCAGATGTTGGTGCTTTTCTCTCTGGTAACTATGTATGTATTCCTATGGACAGACAGTTAGAAGCCCTGTCTGCTGATTTGTGTTATTTGCCCTGCTTGTATAATTTCTGCTTGTAATTTCTGTGTGTGTTTTCTCTGAAGTTCAGAGTCCTGACTTTTCCCCCTGAACTAATCGATATGGCATGTTTAATTAAAGTGAGATTGTAAACCCCTTAAAGTTGTGTTCCTTAGAAAAGCAGTTCAAAGAAACTTTGCTAGCAGCCCTCCTGTGTGCTGGTGTCATCGGCCTCACACCTCCACAAGAGCTACAAGTAGCATTGTTGCTACAAATAGGTACCTACTCTATAGACTTTTGAAAAATGTTACTAGAAATATTTTTATATTAGATACTTACAAAAAAGCAAACATAAATATAATTCCTCTGTCCTGACTGCTCATGGAAGTCCTCTCTGGATGATTTGCCATGTTATTTTTTAAACTCTCAATCCTATGTTTCTTTCCCAACTTTGCTATGGTTCCCCCTCATTGAATTAAAAAAGGTCCCCAGGGTTATGTTCTTGTTACCAGCATTGTAGCTCAAGTTTACATAGTACTTCACACTTATAAATTCATTTATATACATTATCTTTGGCAGTTTGTAGAATGGAAACAAATTTGTTTTGGAAGTACAGAGACATGCATTCTAGCCCTAGTCCCATCCTTAACCATCCCATAACCTTGACCAAGTCAATGTACTCTGAACCTCAACTATTGAAATAAGAGGCTTGAATCAAAATATCTTTCAGTTGCCTTTCAGTTGTTGAATACTATAATTCACTTAGTCTCCTTACAACCTTTTGAGATAGGGTTGCCATTTTCCAAACTGGAACACAGAAAGGCTAAATGATTTGTTTATGGTCACACAGATGGGTAAAGGTGGAGGTAGGCCCTCTGATTTCCAGTCCAACACTCTTCTCCCTCCATGGCATGCATTTCCTCACAGCTTAATCTGCAGAACCTTGCATGTGATGGCCACTAGCACGTCTTCTGAAATGACCAATAATCAGTAAAAAGCATAGTTATTTTGATACTATATGAAGATGTCTTATTATCAGTGTGAAATCTCATGACAGGAGTGGGGGGAAAAAGCATTCAAGGCAATGAGGATTTTCCAAATGATAGGATTATAGGATGCACCTCTCTCTCGCTCTCTCTCTCTCTCTCTCTCTCTCTCTCTCTCTCTCTCTCTCTGTATATATATATGTATATATACATATATGTGTATATATATATATATATATATATATATATAATATTTCATTTGTTAGAAACAATTGCATTTGTGTCAGTAATAGAACTGAATAAGGAAGTACTGAATTTATCTCTAGGAGATGATGAAGTCACCAAAGGATACAGTTGTAGGTGATGATCTCCAAATACTCACATTCACTTTCATCTTTTCCCTGAGACCTTTCAAAAAACATTCAGATTTTCCATTGTATCCACATAACTTGTTATGTAAGTCTCCTGGTAACTTCTTAAGATGAATCATCTCATCTCAAAAAGTAGTTTGGCCATTTGATAATTGAATTATAGGGGCTAGAACTGATTTAGAGACATCAAAACACCCACCTTTCTCCAAACATCATCTTGCTGACTCCATGCAAAATAAAATGGAAATCCACCTTAAAGCATGATTGCTTATCTATTCTTTCATCTAACACTCGACAAAGGAAACTATCTCAAAGAAAATCAATAAAGTACATTATAGATCATCTTCAGATATATCCCTGCACATACCTTAATATCCCAACACCTCAAAGTCCCATGGGGTGTTATTGATGGCACCTGCATAAGAACACAGTGCTCTTTCTACTACACAATTTTATTGTTGTTTTAAAATATATTAATTTTATGTTATTTAGTTTGCAGAAACTTTGTCTCTGAGAGTTCAGGGATTCTAATTCTTTTGTGTATTTCATTTTTGGATTTTGAATTTTGGGGGGAAAAGTTGGCCTTGTCTAGTCACTTAACATCTGTTACTTGATGCTTTAGTATAGAACCAAAACACCTCTTGCCTAGAAATGGAAAAAAAAACATTTTATTTGTTCTTCCTGCCTCAAACTAGTCCCTTTTCTAATCCCCCCCTACCATAGCTGCCAAATTGAAATTCTAGGTTTGATTATGTGGACCCCTTCTTCAATAAGTTCGGTAGCTCCCACTCATCTTTTGGATATCATATAGTCTTCTACATTGGACATTTGAAGCTATTCAAAATTTGGCTCCAGCCTGCCTCTACAGACTTACTGTAAACCACTCTCCTTCACATACTGGATGGCCAAGGCAAATTGTCAAACAGGTCTACTTGTTGTCCCCATACAAGATATTGTCTCTGTCATCCCTATGTCTCACCCCCCCCCCCCCCGTATAGGCTGTCTATACCACATGCTTTTAATTCTCTCCATTCTAACCTTCAACTTGGTACAAATCACAGTCCTAGTGTTCAGTCTGGGTGCTGCCTTCTACATGAGACCTTTCCCAATACCTCCCCTCTCACATTTCTTAGTATTCTGTTGTACCCTAAGTGACTTTGCATTTATTGTGTGTTTACCTGTTTGTCTACATTTTCTGTACACAATTTGTACTTAAGAATGGAAGCTTCTTGAGGACAAGAATATTCTGTGATTATCTGTGTTTGTTCAGTACATAGCACAGAATTTGGTACATAGTGCATGGTCCTTCCTTACCTTCTCTTCTACCTAGCCCCAGTTCTCTTCAAAGTTTTGCTCCAGCACCATCTTCCACATAAAATCTTTCCTAAGCCATCCAACTGCTAGTGTCCTTTCCTTGCTAATTTGTAATTCTCTATTTAGCTGATATGTGTATATATATATATATATATATATATATATATATATATATATATATATACACACATATATATATATACACATATATATATAATTTCAGGACAATTGCCTAATTACACACTTTTTAAAATATTTGTTTTTTTTTTAAGATTTGAGTTCCAAATTCTCTTTCCCCATCTTAATGATGTTAAGTTCTTAGAGTTACATGTATTATATTCCCATACAGGAGCATAAGCAGTTTAACCTCATTGAGTCCTTTATGAATCTCTTTCATGTTATTTTTTTTTTGCTTTTCTTTAGTTTTGTATTTGAAAGTCAAATTTTCTATTCAGCTTTAGTCTCTTCATAAGGAATATTTGAAAGTCCTTTATTTCGTTAAATACCATTTTCCTCTTCAAAGTATTATGCTAAGTTTTTCTGGGCAAGTTATTCTTTTTTGTAATCCTGTTTCCTTGCCTTCCAGAATATTGTATGTCAAGCCCTATGCTTCTTTAAGGTGGTAGCTGCTAAATTTTGTGTGATCCTTATTGTGGCTCCACGATATTTGAATGATTTCTTTCTGGCTGCTTGAAGTATTTTCTCTTTGACCTGGGAGCTCTGGAATTTGGTTATAATATTCCTGGATATTCCTAGATATGTCTTAGGATCTCTTTCAGGTGGTGATCTGGATTCTTTCAATGTCTATTTTACCCTCTATTTTACCCTCTGGTTATAGGATATTGGGGAAGTTTTCCTTCATAATTTCTTGGAATATGATGTCTAGACTCCTTTTTGCTAATGACTTTTAGGTAGTCCAATAAATCTTAAATGATCTCTCTTCAATCTATTTTCCAGGTCAGTTGTTTTTCTGATGAGATGTACTATTTTTTCCATTTGTTTGACTTTGATTGTTTATTGATATTTCATGGAGTCATTAGCTTCCACTTGATCAATTCTAATTTTTAAGGAATTATTTTCTTCAACAAGCTTTAGTGTCTCTTTTTTAATTGGGCAAATTATGTTTTTAAGGTGTTAATTTCCTCAATATTTGTTGTGCCTTTTTTTTTTTACCAAGCTGTGAACTGTCTATACATAATTTTGTTCCTTTGCTCTCATTTCTTTACCTATTTTTCCTCTGACACTCTTATGTCATTAAAAAAATCATTTTTAGCTTCTCCAGGAAGATCCTGATGAAGCCATATTTCTATGTGCCTATTTGCATTAGACAATGCCAAGAAGTGACTCTGATTAGAATTTGCTAAGTTCCTCAAAAGACTTTTAATGTGGTCATGTCCATGAGCAGAAGCTTGTTACATTCTTAGGAAGATTTCTTAAATCCATTTACTTTCCTACCACCTTTTAGTTGATTCTGAAATTTTCCAGTACAATAGAAACTCCTTGAGGACGGCGTTGTTTGGTTTTGTCTCCCTATCCTCACTGTGCCTATCACAGGGTGTGGCAGAGAGCAGGTACTTACTGAACCTAATTGATACTTTCAGATCCACAGTAGATCATTTAAAGGTTTCTGTAGATACTTGGAAAGAAATGTAGATAATATAGCAAAGATGTGACCCAACCACGTAGTCATTCTGGTCCCAGTGACTGTGGCATAAATAATCACACCTCAATTTCTGCAGCCCTTTGATGTTTCTACAACACTTTATATCTTTCATCTTATTTCATCCTCAAGGCAAATATGGCACGTGGATGCTGTTATTCTTCTCATTTTCCAGATGAGGAAATTGAGGCTGAGAGAGGTCAAAGGACTTTCCCAGAATCACACAGCTAGTAAATGTCTGAGGCAAGTTTTAAACTCAGGTCTTCCTGACTCTAAGTCCAATATTCTCCAATGCATCATCATCATGAGGCCTGTTTAGATGTACTTGAAAGAGACATGGGTAAACAGGGAATACCTTGGGTTATTTTTAATAACAGAAAATGAAAGCAAGGGAAAATATAGAGGATGAATACAAGAGCATAGGACCATTCTGTAAGAATAGCATCAGAGAAACAAAAAAGGAAAAAGGACCTACATGTACAAAAAATGTTTATAGCAGCTCTTTTCTGGGGGCAAAGAATTGGAAACTGCAGGGACACCCACCGGTTGGGGAATGGCTGAAAAAGTAGTGGTGTGTGATTATGATGGAACACTATTGTACACTGTTGTAGAAATGATAAGCAGGGTGCTCTCAGAACAACCTGGAAAGACTTGCATGAGCTGATTCAAAGTGAAATGTAATGTGTACAAAGCAACAGCAATATTGTAAGATTATCAGCTGTAAAGGACTTAGCTATTCTCAGCAATCCAATGATCCAAGACAACTCTGAAGGACTGATGACAAATACTATCTATCCCAAGAAAAAAACTAATGGTGTCTGAATGCAGATTGGAGCATACTTTTAAACTTATTTTCCTTGAGTTTTTTGTCTATGTCTTCTTTTACAACATGACTATTATGGATATACTTTGCATGACTATGCATGTATAACCCATATAGAATTGCTTGCTTTCTAAGTGGGGGAGGTGTGGGGAGGGAGGAAGATAATTTAGAACTCAAAGTTTTAGAAACATATGTTAAAAATTGCTTTTACAAGTAATTGGGGAAAATAAAATACTAAATTAAAAAAAAGAATAGCATCAGGAGGACTACTGGAGGCCAGAAGGAGCTAAGACATAAGGAAAGCTGGACAATTGCAACAGCTTGGCAGGGAAGTTGTCAGTGGGTCAACTTGAGGTTTGGTATAATAGTTTGTATAATAATTATACCGGGGGGTGGAACTAAGATGGTGCTGTGAAAGGAAGGAACTACTGGAGCTCTCTCATAAATTCTGTCGGATATGTCTAACAAAGTGAATCTGAGCAGATTTGAGAGAGGTAGAAGCTACTAGTAGACTGAGGGGGTAGGCGCACCAGGCACATGCAAAGACTCCAGATTAACCAACCGGGAACAGCAGAGAAATCCAGCCAGGGCACTGGTCTTGGAGAGTTCTGGGTGAGAGTTCTGGGTGAGTGAAACATGCAGGAACATGCCCAGGGCAGAAGTACAGGCTACAGCTGAGATCAAGCCCCAGGCCTCTCAGCCCAGGACCGGAGTCTGTAAGAGTGAAGAGCCTGTGGCCATGGGAGCAGCTAGCCCTGAGACCTCCAACCCACAGTCCAAAGGTTTGAAACTTGCCTTCTTGAACTTCCAGGAGCCATGATGTCCAGGTAAAATGTCTTTCATCCTTCCCTTGAATAAACCCAGAGAATATTCCCATGGGAGAAACAGAGGAGCCAGAAGTGGGGCTTCAGTAGTGAGAGAAGTTGGGGAGAGGGCCCTTCCTGTGGTGGCAGAAGGAAACTAATGCAGGAAGAGAGGTGTCCCAGCAGCCCTCACCTCAGCAAAACAACAAGAGTAACTGAGCCCCAGAGGGTGGAGCTAACTAATGTCAACACCAGGACCCCAGATGTGGCTTTGCATAGCCAGGGGAAGTGGCAGACACCAACACAGACAACACCCGAGACCATTCTGCTGTAGAACAGTCCCAGACAACTACTCCCCCACACCTCACAAAACCAGAGGCCATAGAACATAAAGCCAGTGAACAGGCCCACAGATTCCAACACAAGAGCTTCCTGAGCCTCAGAAACAGAGATCCATATTAGAAGCCAGGAGGAAAAAAAACCATGACAAAACATGTTAAAAATCCAAAGACCTTTGATTTGTATTATGGAGACAGGGGAGATCAAAATACCAATTTGGAAGAGAACAGCATGGACATCTGAAACCTCAAAAGGGAAAGTGAACTGGTCTCCAGACCAAAAAGCATTCCTGGAAGAACTCAAGGAAGACTTTAAAAAACAAATTAGGGAGGTAAAAGAAAAAATAGAAAAAAAAATCACTGGGGAAAACAAATCTTTAAAAAGTAAAATTGGTGAAATGGTTAAGGAGAATCAGAATATAAATAGAGAAAATGTCTCATTGAAAAGTAAAATCAACCAAATGGAAAAGGAGATAGAGAAGATAAAGGAAGAAACAAAACATTAGAAATTAGAATTGAGCAAGTAGAAGCTAATGACTCTATGAGACATCAAGAATCAGGCCAACAAAATCTAAAGAATGAAAAAATAGAAGAAAACATGAAATATCTGATTGGAAAAACAACTGACCTGGAAAATAGATCCAGGAGAGACAACCTAAGAATTATTGATCTACCTGAAAGCTATGATGAAAAAAAGAGACTGGACAGTATCTTCCATGAAATCCTTAAGGAAAATTGCCTGGAGGTCCTATAACCAGAGGGGTAAAATTGTCATCGAAAGAATCCACCAATCACTCCCTGAAAGAGATCCCAAATTGAAAACTCCAAGAAATAATGTAGCCAAATTCCAGAACTAACAGGTCAAGGAGAAAATACTGCAAGCAGCTAGAAAGAAACAATTCAAATATTACGGAACTGCAGTCAGGATCACACAGAATCTTTCAGCTTCTACATTAAATGACAGGAGAAATTGGAATATGATATTCTGAAAGGCAAAGGATCAACCAAGGATCAACTACCCAGAAAAATTGAGCATAATTTTCCAGGCAAGGAGATGGACATTCAATAAAATAACAGAATTCCAGACCTTCCTGATGAAAAGGCCAGATCTCAGTGGCAAATTTGATTTCAAAATACAAAGCTCAAGAGAGACATAAAAAGGTAAAAGGGGGGAAAACACTAGTTAATTAATAATACTAATTAGTTACATCCTTATATAAGATTATTTTGTTTTATATATGTTTATATATATGTCAATCTCGAGAATAGTATACTTATTATGACAATTGAAAGGGAAATTCATATATTGTGGGTATCAGTATAAAATAACATATAATAATAAAAAATATAATTAAGAGATATAAAGGGATGGTCCTGGGAGAAGAAGTAAGGAGGTAGTAGAAAAGGGTAAATTACATCACATGAAGAGGCACAAAAACATATTATAGTACAGGGAAAGAAGGGAGGGAAAAGAGCAATATTTGAGCTTTACTCTCATAGGATTTAGTTCAAGGTGTGTTGGCAATTTCATCTTGCCCACCTGGCACACGATATTGCCTCAAAGTAATTATTTTAGAAGGTTCAGGCAAAGTGATTGGATCCATCTTGATTTTCCCCACTAAGACTGCATTAATGCCCATTTTCCTCACAGCAAATTGGTATTTCCCTTCGGGTAAATTTAAGGTCATACCCTTCAAAATGTCTATTCCAATGATGTATTCAGGAATAGGCACAATAACCACACTATATTCTTTCTTGGGCAACTGTCCAATTTTCATCATTAATTTAACTTGCCTGGCTGATATTTCAGTCCCTCCTAGTCCTGTAATGGTAATAGGAGTTCCATGGCTGAACTTGTCTGGATTTCCATAAATAAGGGTGGCCTCGGCCCCAGTATCTATTAATGCCTCAGTTACCGTACTTGACCCATTTTTCCAATATATGGTCAAGTTAATGTGAGGTCTGCAATCCAGCCTGTGTATTTCCTTAATTTGGACTGGGGCTCGGCCTGTTCCCTAGTATTCCCTTTCATGTGATTCACTTGGGCTTGAAGGTTCAACATCTGTAGCATTTGCAGGAGCAGTTCTAATTTCCCTATCTCTCCTGTTATCAAGTCCTTTATCTCTATACATTCTGTATAATTCATTGGTTGGAATGCCATCTATCATTTCAAAACCTACCCCTGCTCTCAATAGAGCAGTAAACATTTCTTTCCTTGTTACTCTCCTTTGGCGCCAAGTTTGCTGGTTATTCACCCTTCTCTTTCGAGGAGATCTATCCCTTCCCCAGTCACCTAAGTCATGTAACTGTAAAATCTTATTTATCACTGTTGTAAGATGGCTCCCTACTTCTCCAAGTAATAAATTCAAAATTAGTTGTTTATAAGCAGGGGGAGCTGTCCTAATTATTAAATTCCTATGAGGCAGTCCCATTGGATCATTGTAATATTTGTCTGCGGTTCCTATCATAATGGCAGTCTTCATCACCTCCTCCTTTAGTCTCATGATACAATCTCTAAGTGAATACCAGGGTCTGTGCTCAGTGGGCCACATAGAATCAGTAGCATATCTCTTATTGCATCCCACAGCGGCTAACGCCAACAGAGTAGTCCTGCTATCACCATCTCCTTGCTGATGATGTTCCCTAAAAGCTTGTTGAACTAGAGGATCATGGCTGATACCTATGAATCTCATACAGTCTGTCCTATCTACTGATATTCCACTGGCCCCTTGATCACTGAGTCTTACCATCCAAGATATCAATGGTTCTCCTATTCTTTGGCTGAATCTACTCAAAATATCTGTGACCTCTTGCGGTGAGAAATCTTCCTGAATTTCCCTTGTAACTGAATCTTCACCTCGGGTTTCTGTCTTCCTCCTTTGTATGGGTCGAGCCCTTGTCTGATCATTTAACCATCTCCTGTTCTCTGTGTGAGGGACATCCTGAACCCCAGTAGTGTTTTGTGCCTCAGCCCCTAACGTTGTCTCATTTTCCCCCCACTCACTTCCTCTGCCACCATGGCTAGGACGAAGCAGGCAGTCAGGCTCTTTCTGGGCTGGGTTGGAATGCACTCTTGGCTTATTTGGTCTCCTGTTGCTCCTAGCCACATTAATAGAAAAGTTCTCATTTGAGTCAGTTTGGTCTCCTGCTATCTGAGATTCCCCTTCTTGCTGTGGGGTAGGAGTGCCCCCACGTCTTTCACTTAATCTCAATCTTTCGTATAGTAGCCGGTAGGCTGATAACACTATCCAGCTTTGCCTAGATAGTGATGCCCCTGACTGAATCCCAACTTCTTGTAAACACTTTTCCAAATCCCTAGGATCTCCTCTCCATAGCCTTGGTTCCCAGTTTTCACAGGGTCCAGCTTTTTTAGCCAATTCTTTTGCTAGGGAGGAATAAAATGGATCCTCCCATCCTGGGATATTCATCTCTTCCTCTGAAATTGTTCTGCTTCTAAATAGAGATCTTATACCTAGCGATCCCATCCTCGTCGCCAAATGTATTAGGAGGGCAGAGTTTATAATCTCAAAGAGGATCATAAACATGTCTGAAAGGTTCGGAACCGCCAGATATAAGAAACTCTCAAAGTAGAAGGCAGAAGAATCAAAACATATATTTAGGCTCCACAGTAACCAACCCATGAACCAGCAACCCCATTTTGATATATTGATCAAAAGCTTCCAGACCCAATAAGTACGCCTTGAAAGAGTAACCAGGAGGCTACAGAGAAGCATGATTGCGTAAAGCAAAATCATGCTTCCCCCTCTATGGTAAAAAGATTACCCACTGGCCTGAAGTCCTTGTTCAGCTTCCTCCTGTAGGTCAGCTCTGTCACTGGCAGCTCCTGCTTCGGCTGTGGCTGTGGCTATAGCAGCCTCTGGCTCCAACGGGAGCTGCTTTTAACCATCTGGCTTCTGCGGGGGTGTAAGGTATGCCGGGGAAAGCACAGGTTCTTTCAGTCTGCTTAAGCAAGGTGAAGGGGTTGACCAGGAAAGCACAGGTTCTTTCCATCAGCTTAAGCAAGGTGAAGGGGTTGACTGGGAAAGCACAGGTTCTTTCCATCAGCTTAAGCAAGGGAAGCAAGGTGAAGGGGCCGACAAGCTTACTGCAGTCCAACATACAAACAGTATTCAGTTCAGGGGAAAAAGCCAAACTAGTCAAGGGAACTTGTTGACTAAGTGCTAAGGAGCCCATTTTTGGTTGCCAATACACAAGGGAATAACATACCCTGATAAGTATAGAATTTAAACTTGTCCTACAGGCAGTAGGAGGGGAAAGGGGAAATAAAAAGGAGGGTGGAGGTCAGAAGGGAGGGAAGAAGTAGCAAGGGGAAAAAGGTAAGATAAGGGAGGACAATCAAGAGGGAGGGTAAACTGAGGAAGGTGGGGATCAAAAGCAAAACTCTGTTGAGGAGTGGAAGGGAAAAGGGAGAAATAAAAACATAAACAGGGGGAAATAGGATGGAGAAAAAGACACAGATAGTAATCATAACTGTGAATGTGATTGGGATGAACTCTCCCATAAAACTGAAGCAGGTAGAGAATGAATTAAAAACCATAATCCTACAATATGCTGTTTACAAGAAACGCATTTTAAACAGGGGGATATACACAAGGTAAAGGTAAAAGACTGGAGTAGGATATATGTTGCTTCAGCAGAAGTAAAAAGAGCAGGGGTAGCAATCCAAATCCCAGACAAAGCAAAAGCAAAGATAGATCTAATTAAAAGAGATAAAGAAGGACACCATATCCTGCTAAAAGACACCATAAACAATGAATCAATATCATTATTTAAGATATATGCACCAAGTGGTATAGCATGCAGATTCTTCGAGGAGAGGTTAAGGGAGTTAAAAGAAGAAATAGATAGCAAAACTGTACTAGTGGGGGACCTCAACCTCCCCCTCTTTGAACTTGATAAATCTAACCTCAAAATAAACAAGAAAGAAGTTAAGGAGGTGAATAGAATTTTAGAAAAGGCAGATATGATAGGCCTCTGGAGAAAAATGAATGGGGATAAAAAGGAATATTTTTTTTATCAGTGGTCCATGGCACATACTCAAAAACTGACCATGTACTAGGGCATAAAACCTCACAATCCAGTGCAGAAAGGCAGAAATAGTAAATGTATCCTTTTCAGATCATGATGCAATAAAAATTATTCGCAATAAAAAACTAATGAAAAATAAACTAAAAATTAATGAGAAACTAAATAATCTAATTCTAAAGAATGAATGGGCCAAAGGACAAATCAGAGAAACAATTAATAACTTCATTCAAGAGAATGACAATAATGAGACAAGATACCAAAACTTATGGGATGCAGCAAAATCAGTTCTCAGGGGAAGTTTTACATTGCTAAATGCTTACATGAATAAAATAGAGAGAAAGGAGATCAATGAATTGGTCATGCAACTGAAAAAGCTAGAAAAAGAACAATTTGAGAATCCCCAATTAAACACCAAATTAGAAATACTGAAAATCAAATGAGAGATTAATAAAATTGAAATCAATAAAGCTATTAAATTAATAAATAAAACCAAGAGCTGTTTTTTTTTTGAAAAAAAAAACAATAAAATTGATAAACCTTTGGTCAATTTGATTAAAAAAGGAAAGAGGAAAAGCAAATTACCAGTATCCAAAATGAAAAGGGTGAATTCACATCCAATGAAGAGGAAACTAAAAAAACAATTGGCAATTATTTTGCCCAATTGTGTGCCCACAAATTTAACAACCTTAGGGATACGGATGAATATTTACAAAAATATAAATTGCCCAGGTTAACCAGGTTCTCAGAAAAAGAAATTGAGCAAGTTATCAATGAACTCACCAGGAAAATATCTCCAGGGCCAGATGGTTTTACGTGTGAATTCTATCAAACATTTAAAAAACAATTAATTCCTATACTTTATAGACTATTTGGGAAAATAGGTGAAGAAGAAGTCCTACCAAATTCTTTTTATGACACAAACATGGTACTAATACCCAAACCAGGAAGAGTCAAAACAAAGAAGGAAAATTATAGACCAATTTCCCTAATGAATATTGACGCAAAAGTTTTGAATAAAATATTAGCAAAAAGATAGCAGCAACTTATCACAAGAATAATACACTGCGATTGGGTATGATTTATTCCAGGAATGCAAGGCTGATTCAATATTAATAAAACTATAAGCATAATTGATCATATCAACAAAAAAACTAGAAGAAACCATGTGATCATGTCAATAGATGCAGAAAAAGCCTTTAACAAAATACAATACCCATTCCTATTAAAAACACTAGAAAGCATGGGAATAAATCGAGCTATCCTTAAAATTATAAATAGCATCTACTTAAAACCATCAACAAGTATTATTTGTAATGGGGATAAGCTAGATACATTCCCAATAAGCTCAAGGATGAAACAAGGATGTCCATTATCATCCTTATTATTCAATTTGGTACTAAAATTGTTAGCTGTAGCAATAAGAGAAGAAAAAGCAATTGATGGAATTAAAATAGGCAAAGAAGAACCTGAATTATCATATTTTGCAGATGATATGATGATTTACTTAGAGAATCCCAGGGAGTCAAGTAAAAAACTACTTGAAATAATAAACAACTTTAGCAGAGTTGCAAGATATAAAATAAACCCAATAAATCCTCGGCATTCCTATACATTGCTAACAAAGCCCAACATCAAGAGATAGAAAGAGAAATTCCATTTTAAGTTACTGTAGACGCTATAAAATATTTGGGAGTCTATCTGCCTAGACAAACCCAGGGCCTACATGAACATAATTATGAAACACTTTTCACACATATAAAATCAGATCTAAATAAATGGAAAAATATCAGTTGCTCATGGTTAGGCCAAGCTAATATAATAAAAATGACAATTTTACCTAGATTAATTTATTTATTCAGCACCATAGAAATGGAAATACCAAAAAATTATTTTACAGAGCTGGAAAAAAAATAATAACAAAATTCATATGGAGGAACAAGAGGTCTAGAACATCTAGGGAATTAATGAAAATAAATGCTATGGAAGGCGGCCCAGCCATACCAGATATTAAACTGTGCTATAAAGCAGCAGTCACTAAAACTACTTGGTACTGGCTAAGAAACAGAGTCATGGATCAGTGGAATAGGATAGGTACACAAGATGCATTAGTCAATGACTATAGCAATCTATTGTTTGATAAACCCAAAGAATCCAGCTTCTGGGCTAAGAATTCCCTATTTCACAAAAACTGCTGGGAAAATTGGAAAATGGTGCATCAACAATCCAGCTAGCAGCTGCCATACGCTACGCATTTGCTTTTTGGGCTGCTAGAGTCAACTGTTCACTCACAATGAACTTGCATTCCACTTAGACCCACAGAAGTCTTTTCAGCCAACACTGCTATCTAGCCGTGAATTTGTGAAGTTGATTTTTTTAACTCAACATAACCCTTTGTATTTATCCCTATTAAGTTTTCTTTCCTTTCTTTTTCTTTTTTTCTTCCTTTCTTTCTCCCTTCCTTCCTCCCTTCCTTCCTCCCTTGCTTCCTTCCTTTCTTTCTTTTTTATCTTTCTTTCTTTCGATTTGGGAAACATTCTACATTTTAGACAAGGCATTGATAAAGTTGTTGAACAGCATAGGACCAAATGTAGATAGCTGGAGCTCTCCAAAGCATCCCCATTCCCATGTTACTATGGAGGTATTAATTACCTATTTGTAAATCCTGAGACTCCTCATGGGAAATGTTGGATGCAGTATTTCTACTGTTGTTTCTAGTAAAGAAACACTATCTAAATCATTCTATAAAAGATGCAAACACTTTTCTTGAAGTTTCTTCTTAGTCCCGCATTCTTGTTTTCCCAGGAACAACCCGGCCATGGTTATGTCAAACAACCATTATGAGCAGATTTCAAATTCAGCATGGGAATTTCAAACCCCATAGACTGAAGCTAACTTCTTCTGACAGTCCTGTAATAGACACCATAAGCAGTTTCAAAACAGAAGGCATCATTCTACATCCAAATTTGGCTAAGGAATTTGGGGAAGGGGGAAGTTGGGTGTGTTTTATAGTTTATTTTTAAAATTTTTTGATAAAATATCTGTGTTTGATGCTTCCATACTTTTTTAAGAGAAAGATGATGTGATCTCTTACAGTCTGTGCCACATTTTTTCTCAGGATTTGACTTTTTTCTTTTGTGCCTGAAATAAATGTTTTGAAATCTATGCCTATGCCCTAACCACATACACTCTGTGGATAAGGAACAAAAGGATCTGCCTCCTCTGGAGAGTGACTAAGCCAAATGCTTCTCTATCTGGGCTTTTGAAAAATTTGGCTCTGCCTAGACCTGTCACTCAGCCTGACTTGGGCCTTTTCATATGAGAGTTGGGTTTCCCTTCTCCCTCCTAAGACTCCTGTCTTCCTGCCAGGTGTCTCTGCTGCCCAGTCCTCCAGGCCACCCATTGTTCCTCAGCACATCTCTTATCTTGTCTCCAGCTACTGTTAGTGTGAGCCTTCAACAAGGCTTGGTCTTTGAACCAGACTTCTTTGATGGGGCTCAGCTGTGGTGCAGAGACAGCTGTGCCTGAGTACCTCCTTTTTTTTGCTTCCATCCCCTGAATGTTCCCTCTGTCCCTGCTGCTGCTGCCATTTGCATTAGCTAGCATCTCCTCATAATGAAGAGAAAGGGGAGCCATGAGTAATCATAGCCTTAGCCACATTCTGGTGGTGAAGATGCCACACAGCATCTCATTTATTTTGAATAGACTTATTGGTGAATGTATTATCTCGCTAGATAGAATGGAAGCTCCCTGAGGATAAGGACTAAGTATTTCTTGATTGTGAATTCACTCTCTTCATTCACACCCAGTCTCTGAGAAGACCCAGACACTATGCAGTTTACCAAGCCAGTAGCTTATCTAAAAGGACTCTGATAAGCAGAAAGTCTTAGGGCAACTTTCCAAAAATTTAACTGGCAGTCAGGAAGGAAAGAAGCATTTATACAGTGCCTACTATTTGCCAGGAGCTGGGCTAAGCACTGTAGAAATATTATTTCATATGATCCTCACAATGCCAGGAGGTATGTACTATTACTATTCTCAATTTGTCATTTAGGAAACTGAGGCAAACAGGTTAAATAGCATACTCAGGGTCACATAGCTAGTAAATGTCTGAGGCAGGATTTGAACTCAGGTCTTCCTGATTCTAGGCCCAGCACTCTCTCTATTGCTCCACCTTTAGACAATAGAAAAACCCAGGTCTTTGATTTCTGCTTTCAGTAGTCTCAAAGTTGAACTTTTATTTAAACAAGTTAAAAACTTTGAAACCCTACAATTATCTTATGATTTTTAAAAATATAATCTTAGTTCCAAAGGAGTTGAATTAATGTTTATTCAAGACTTTGAAAAAAACATTTTCTCTGTTGAAAAGGAAAACTTGAGACAGAACAGAGCATATTCCCTAAATCTTTATGTACTGAAAATAAGAGAATTGTGATTGAAACCATTTTGTAACTTTAATTATAGCATGTTCAACCATACACACAGCATAATTATAGCGGGAGAGGAGACTCAGCCTCAGG
This sequence comes from Trichosurus vulpecula, assembly GCF_011100635.1. NCBI lineage: Eukaryota > Metazoa > Chordata > Mammalia > Diprotodontia > Phalangeridae > Trichosurus > Trichosurus vulpecula. The sequence goes on from NC_050577.1 coordinate 12,211,038, forward strand.
TCCACCATACCTAGACTTTCTGGAACCACAATTCTGAATCCTGGCAGAGTTGATTCTGCTCTTAATCTCATTGAGGTGGAGAAATTGAGGCCCATGAAGTTTGTTGTGTGAGCCCTCATCGGTGCTGCAGAGAATTACCAATTTCACAGCTGATTTTGTAGAGTATGAATTTACCCTGGTGTCCTTGGTCATAACTCCTAAGAATCAGCAGCTAAAAGTCATGGGAAAATGAAGAACTCTGTTATTATGTGGAGTATTGTAAGAATGAGAGGAAGGGTGACACAGGGAATGTGGAGAGAGCCTCAGTGGTGGGATGACCTGGGTTCAAGTCCTATCTCTGAAATGTAGTGTCTGGGTGATGGCCCTTAGGCCAGCCAGTCAACTTTTCATGCTGTAGCCAACTGTCCAAGGTTATTGTGGCATAGGCAAAGTGCTGGCTGGCACTGATAGAAGGATTTTCTTCACTAGGGAATTCCCTATAGCAGGGAAGCCATAGCTTCAGTCCCTATCACTATTGTAAGCATACCAGGCTTCCTCTGGATTATCTCCAGCATGCCAGAGAAAAGTTTGACAAAATATTGTAGTATTCATCCCTTTGGTTTGATGGAACTAAAATGTGATGGAACATGAGAGTTTTCAACAATGGTATTTCCAAAGCCAGTCGCTCCGCCAGGTTCATGGACTTAGGATAGTTTTCCAACTCATTCATTAAATCATCCATCCATCAATAATTAAACACCTACTATGTGCAAAGCATTATGCTAGATACATTTTTTTTTCTATAGGAAAAGTTAAACACACACATAGATACACATGCTTTGTTCTTGTCACTTGGAAAGCCCTTCCTAATTCTTTAAAACATAATTTATTATAAATAATTTAAAAATGTATGATTCTTGTGTGTAATAATATCCGAATAATTTTGTCATTCATTCAATTAAACATGTTTTGCAACTATTTTTAAATAACAGAATACCATTGCACATGACATTAATTACACCAGAGGCAAGGAATAAGCATTTCTATAGTACCCACACAGTGGGTATATGCAGGGACTATTCTAAGCATCTCTTACAAATATTTTCTCATCTGAGCCACACAATCACCTGGAAGTAGGTATTACTATCATTCCCATTTCGTAGTTCAGGAAACTTAGGAAGATAGAAGTTAAACAACTTCTTGAGAGCCACATTGCTAATAAGTGTCTGAGGCCCAATCTGAACTCAGGTCTTCTGACTCTGGGCCCACTGCTCTATTCACTAGATGACCTAGCTTCTCATTCATACTCTGAAATTATCCAGTAGGAGCCATTGCTTGTCCACTTGTTCCATTCAGTTTTTTTCCTTGCCAATGTGAGGCAGCATTGTACGGTGGATAGAAAGCCTTTTGCATGGTCAGGAGAGTTGGATTCAAGTCCTGGCTCATATATCTAAACTGGTTTAGTGAGTCTGGGTAAGTCACTCATCCAAGGAGTCATCCAGGTATCTAAGTGGCAGAACAGGGGTGATTTGAACTGTTAGAGGAGATTTTCTTACTACATACTAAGGAAATGTTGGGTCTAGAACTTTTGTCATGACCCCTGCTCAAAAACAAAAGTCATAATTAATATGGATTCTATTCTCATTCAACTTGCTAAATTTTAATGATTTCATACATATCTTTCCATATTCATATGTCCCATACTATTTGACTCTAAGCATATTGTTACATTCAACTGTATTAGCATGCTATTGTTTATTTTACTAATGTACCAAACCAACGGCCAGGTGGTACAGTGGATAGAATGCTGGATTTGAAGTCAGGTAGGCTTATCTTCCTAAATTCAAATCTAGTCTCAGATACTCCCTAGCTGTGTGACCCTGGGAAAGTCATTTAACTTGGCTTGCCTCAGTTCCTCACCGGTAAATTGAACTGGAGAAGGAAACAGCAAACAACTCCAGCACTTTGGCCAAATGGGGTCAGAAAGAGTTGGATATGATGGAAATGACTGAATGACAGGAATAATATACCAAAACCCCACTGTTGGACATGGGACATTTAAAGAGCTTCTTGTTTGCTTGGTTGGTTGTTGTTTTCGCAATTACAAATAAGAATGCCATGAAAATCTTGGAAAAGGTTTTGGGTTTTGATACTTCATGGGTGCTATGGTCCCAAATAATTTTATCACCCAATAGCTAGCGCTGGTGATGATCATCTCAGTGATTAGTTAGGCTGGCCCTCAGAAAGCAGACTCAGCTTGTCTTTTACTAGAGACATACTTTTGAAGCATGAAAGAACCTTCCAGAGTTTGGCTCTGCTGACATGGCTATTGAGAGACCAGGGTCATCTCCAAGTCATAACAGGCAACAGAATAGGCCTTTTTAGAGTGACCCATGGTGGATGAGAGCAGATTGTCACATGTAACTGACACAGAACTCCAAAAAAGAACAGCAGAGATCAAAATGGCACCAAGCAAATGTATAAAAGGGGAAAAAGGTCAGTAGGTCATGTTATAAAAGCTAACAATGATAGGTGGCTGATCAGAAGGCTCCACTGGTGCCTTCATGGTGTCAGGAGAAATCAAGGAGGACCTACAACACAATAAGATGGTCCCTAGTGGTGAAATTTGGGTAGAACATGGACAAGGTGTTAGAGAGCCTGAACAGCTGTGGAATAGCTGTGATCTGCATCTTTCGAGGAAACTCTATAATTAATGAGATTGCAGATCCATTTGAGTTTTTGACCTCTTTCAGCATTTCTTTATCCTCCTCACTTATCCATATCCTAGTCATTATTTAAGACCAGACACATATTTAGGCCTTGGAACTATTTCCTAGAGACATCTCCTTTCTGTAAAGTCCCAAAGCCAGAGAGTTTGTCCTATTTGTTTGACACTCAGGCTACATGACCCTGTATCATGATATCTTGTTAGAAGGAGTTTCCTTCTCTGGGAGTTTCCATCTATCAGTGAATTTACAGGCCAAGTCCCCATTGCTATCCTCATCCTTCATGCTACTTACACTTGTTCAAATCTCTAGTTTCTACGCTCACCATATGTTCTCTGTCTACCTTCTCATTGGCAAGTTCAGACTAAGTTTAAGATAGTTCTAAAAACAAATTCTATTATCTGGACTCATCACTCATGTGCATTTTCAACCTTTTGTAGCTAATTGGCTTTCCTCACTTGAGGTGAATCCTAATATGTGACTGTTGGAATAAAAAAAACACTTGAATGGACCAGCCAGAGCCCTTTGATTATGCTCTTGGTTCATGCTAGCAAAACATTAATAATATTTAATGCTCAGTGTTATTCAAACAGAGCTACTGTCCTATAACTCTGAATGGTTTACATAGGAAATTAACCTGAAGACAACCCTATCTTCCCTTTGTGTAAGAGAGAACTTCCAGCTCATTACCAGATGATAATTTTGTGAGACCTCTTTCCTGATTCTGATAATGACTGGGGTTGTTTGGAGCACAAACATCATAAAGAATCTCCCACAAGGGACTGAAATTTATGGCTGTGGCTTACATGGTAGCTTAGCAGTTCACATATGGCTTATGTCAATGGCAGAAACAATGTTATTTTCTAAAGCACATTGATTTGTGATGTGGTATTGAAAGATCTTAAACAGAATCATTGGTTATAAATTGCAGAATCGAGCCCTCCAAAGTTCTTATCTGTGCTTCAGTTCTGCTGAAAGGAGACCAAGAGTCAAGTATTCTGAGTACACAATGCTACTAGTCAAAGAATAAGAGCTCAGATCCTTCCATTTCCTCCCTTTCTGGAGGGATGCCAGACTGACATTTCCCTCTCTGTTAGTTTTGGCCATGAAGAAAGAGACAGGGTGGGGGTGGGGGGAACTTTACAGCTCAGTTACTGATGGGTTTTTCTGTTTTGTTTTTATTAAAAATGTTGAAACATGGGCCCTTTGTCAAAATTATTTTATTATGGGAGGCTGGGTGGGGTGAATGAACTGGCCCAAATTCAGAAAGCCATTAACAGCCCTGATAATGGAGAATCCTATTTGGGCTTTGCTGGACAGAAGTGCTTAATTGCAATAAATTGTACTCACATCTGGTGACTGATGTGCGCTCTTAATGAATTGGTACAGATTTGGAGGTTAATCTGCTGGGAGGCAACGAATGTAGCCCATCTGATATTGTAATAAAAGTTTGATGTTTTAAAAGTTACATGATGATATATTTTGGGCATGGAGCTGAAAGAATGAGTTTTCATTGGCTATGGGTTTGTTCGGTCTCCAGGACCCAAACTTTGAAAAACCAACAGGCCTAATGGTGACATCTGAATGAAATACAAAACTGAAATACATCAGAAGTGGAATGCAGCCCCCCAGAAGGAAAGGCTCATGGACATCAAAGAACTTCCAGAAGATGGAGTGCATTCTGGGAAAACAATTGGCACTCAAATCCACCCATCATACCTACGAACTACATCTTATTTTCAGTTCTCATGTTGTTTTTGAATTAAGAAAATGGATTCTCTTCCTGTGTACTTACTGGAAACCCATCTCAGAGTTAGAAAGAAGTGGGGCTTTTCTATAGGGGGAAAAAGCTGGCAGAATGACTAGACATTCATTTGTTCATTACAAGCATTTTTTTTAAAAAAAATGTTTATCAATGTATTTTGCTTTTACATTACTAATATTTAGAGATTACCTTCATTCTGTGAGTGGTCTTATGACAAAAGAAAAGAATTAAGTAAAACAAATAATACAGTAACCTCATGTGAAAATTCAGGCAAAAATCCATATAGGTAGCACCCTAGATTCCATATTGTTTAAAAATAAACTTAAGTAAATAAACATAACAAACAATATAGAAGCTAAATATGTTATTTGTAAAATTAAAATGTATAAAATAAATTAAAATAATATATAAAATTAAATAATATAAATGAATTTAAAATAAATAAAAATCTATTTTCTCACACTCTGATATCTAGCCTCCTGGAAAAAACCGAGAAAAGAAAGATAGGTTTCTCATACAAGTACGAATATTCAATAAAAAACAAAATCCTTTATTGGTTTTATGAAAAAATAACAAAAATGTATGTACTGTAAACGTATGTATATGTGTACATATACATGCACATGTGTATACAGACATATATGTTATAAACGTGCACGCAAAATACATACATATAAGCACACACACATATTTATAAACCCTAAATATTTCTCCTTTCTGTCATGAAATGACAATATGTTTCAGTATTAGTCTTTTGGAATCAAAGATATTTATTTTATTTATCATAGTTCTCAAAGCTTTCAAAGTTGACTTTATAATGCTGTTATTTTATGCGTTGCTTTTGTGGTTCTGATCATTTTATTAACCATCAGTTCATAAAAGTCTTGAAAATATTTCAATTATATAACTGACTTTAAAGTAAAAATTGTTCTGGCTTTTCTTACTTCCCTCTGCATCATTTTATATGAGTCTCTTCATGTCTCTTTGAAATCTACTATTTTCTCATTTCTTACAACACAATAGTATTTCGTCACATTTATATACCACCCCTCATCTGATGCGCATCTCCCTAGCTTATTTGTTTTTGCCACCATGAAAAAGGAATTTTTTTTTTCTTTGCATAAATAGGACAGTTTCTTATTGCTTTGATCACTTTTGAGTATCGGACTAACAGCGGTGTAGATGGCTCAAAAGGCAAAAGACTAAGTGGGGGGCGGAGTGGATTGGCCAGAAAGCATCTATTATATATGCCAAACACTGCTGGGTCTTGGAAAAACAGAGATAAAAATAAAAAAATTCTCTGACTTTCAGGAGATTACATTTTTTTCTTGTTTTTTTTAATTGTTCTGTCAAATTCATCTCTTCATGACACCATGGACCATAGTACACCAGACCCTTCTATCCCCTACTGTCTCTCAAAGTCTCTCCAAGTTCATGTTCATTGTTTCTATGATACTATCTATCCATTTCATCCTCTGCTATCTTCTTTTCTTTTTGCCTTCAATCTTTTCCAACATCAGGGTCTTTTCCAAAGAATTCTGTTTTCTCATTATGTGACCAAAGTATTTAAGCTTCAGCTTCAGTATTTGACCTTCCAGTCAATAGCCCGAACTAATTACTTTAAGTATTCACTGATTTGATCTCCATGTTCTCCAAAGGACTTCCAAAAGTCTTCTTAAGCAACACAATTCAAAAGTGGCATTTTGAGGGACTCAGCTTTCCTTATAGTCCAACTCTCATAGCCATACATTGCTACTGGCAAAAGCATGGCTTTGGCTATACTGACATTTATTAGCAAGGTAATGCCCCTGCTTTTTAGTATGCTGTCCCAATTTGCTATAGCTTTCCTTCCAAGGAGCAAGCATCTTTTAATTTCATGACTGCAGTCACCCTTTGCAGTGATTTTTGAGCCCAAGAATATATCATCTGACACTGCGTCCATTTCTTCTCCCTCTATTTGCCAGGAAGTGATGGGACAGTTGCCAATATCTCAGCATTTTTTTATGTTAATCCAGCTTTTACACTCTCCTCTTTCAGCCTCATCCAAAGGCTTCTTTATTCCTCTTCATTTTCTGTCATCAGAGTGGTATCAGCTGCGTATCTGAGATTGTATCTCCTGACAAACATAACTTCTGCTTTTGATTCATCCAGACTGGCATGTTGCCTGATATATTCTGCATACAAGTTAAATTAGTATGGCGACAACATACAACCTTGTCATACTCCTTTCAAAATCATAAACCAATCAGTTGTTCCATGTTCAGTTTTAACTGTTGCTTCTTGGCCACCATACAAGTTCTTCAGGAGATAAGTAAGACGATGTGGTCTTCCAATCTTTTTGAGGACTTACCACAATTTTTTTGTTGATCCACACAGTCAAAGGATTTAGTGTAGTCAATGAAGCAGAAGTGAATTTTTCCGCCCTGGAACACCCTTGCTTTATCCATTATCCAGCAAATGTTGGCAATTTGGTCTCTAGTTCCTCTGCATCTTGAAAACCAGCCTGCTCTTCAGTAATTTTTGGCCTACATATTATTGAAGCCTAGCTTGCAGCATCTTAAACATAACCTTGCTGCATGTGAAATGAACACAATTGTCTGGTAATTTGAATATTCCTTGACATTGCCCTTCTTTAGGATCAGGACATAAACTGATCTTTTCCAATCTAGTGGCCTGTATCAACAGTCCGGTTAGCAGCTGCTGTGAGGGTGTAAAACCAACAACAACACAGAACACTGCAAGCCCAGGTAGTTTTGATCTGCTTTATTTAAGGAAAGCAACATTAAAGGGTTAACAATCTTACTTTAATCCAGCATACAAATATCATTTACTTAGTTCAGGGGAAAAACCAGTACCCTGATTTACAGACCAAATACAATTCGTAGTTATCAACATTTGAGTGTTCAGCTGGGGAGCTCATTACAATGGCTGATCCAGAGTCACTGCTGTGGCTCAGAGCTCTGAGAGAGAAGGCTAACCTCTGTGTTTATACATCCTGTTCAGGGACCCGAGGGCCCCGACCTCACTCAGGCTGAAAATTTCCCCACCCCCAATATCACTTCAGATACAAATCAATCAATGACTCCCAATTGTCTCAGTGCAAAGAAATATAAAAACATCCCACTTTATCTGCCCCATTCAAACAAAGGCCAAGATCATTAAAGGTCAACAGCAAAAAGTCCCACCTTAATTACTATTACACGGCCACTGTTCTGTTTCCCAAATTTGCTGCCATATTGAGTACAGCTCTTTAACAACATTGTCTTTTTGATTTTTGAATGAATCAGCTGGAATTCTATCACCTCCACTAGCCTTATTGTTAGCAATGCTTCCTAATGCCTACTTGACTTCATTCTTCAGGATGTCTGCCTTGAGATAAATAACCACACCATCATGCTTATCAGTGATATTAAGATATTTCTTATATAGTTCTTTTGCGTATTCTTCACACCTCTTCTTCATCTCTGTTGCTTCTGTTAAATCCCAACAATTTTGTCTTTTATCATGTCCATTTTTGAATGAAACTTTTCCTTGAAATCTCTAATTCTCTTGAAAAGATATCTTGTCTTTCCCATTCCCGTACATCAATTTATCAATCAACTAGTTAAGTACTTATTTTCCTTATCATGTTCCAGGCCCTCTGCTGGGCTCTTGGGATATAAGTACAAAGAATGAAATAATTCCTACATGTAAGAAGATTACATTCTAATGAGAGAGGCAGCATATGTATATAAAGTGAATAAATACAAGTATATATGGAATAATTAACTAGAAAAGAAAAGTGCCCTCACTAGCATTTGGGAATCAGAGAAGGTTTCACTCAGAAGATGTTGTATACATAGTTAAGCAAATAGAAGACAAGGGTAGGTAGGGTGAACTGCAGTGGAAAGGGAACTTGGCCTGAAGTCAGAAAACTCATATTCCTGAGTTCAAATCCGAACTCAGATACTTGACAGCTGTGTAACCCTGGGCAAGTCACTTAAGCCTATTTGCCTCAGTCACTCAGAAATGGGAAACCACTCCAATATTTTTGCCAAGAAAACCTCAAATGGGGTGACAAAGTGTCAAACACACCTGAAACAACCAAACAAAAACAACAAAAAAAATAGAAAATATGTACAAAATAAGAATAATGTGACTCAGGATGAGGAAGGAAGTACAAAGTTGGAGGATGATGAAAGGTCTGTATAGGGAACAGTACCTGAGCTGAAGTTCAAAAGAAGATAGAGAATCTAACAAATGAATTTGAAAAGGGAAAGTAATCCACATGTAGAGAACAGCTTACGCAAAAGTACAAAGGCAGGAGATGGAATATCCTGTATGGAGAAGAAGAAACGGGTTTGGTTGTACCATAAATACGTAAGGCAGAACTAATTTGACACCTGCATAGGAATAGTGGTTTAAATCAGGATGGGAAGGTCATTAAAGGTTTGCATCTTGTTTTAGAGATAATATGGAACCTCTGAAGCCTGTTGACGAGGAAAGTAACATTTTTAGGCATGTATTTTTAGGAATATTAGTGAACATCTCGGTGGAAGATAGATGGAAATTGGTGTTGTGAATGGAGGAAGAGAGAGTAATTAGAAGGCTATATAGCAGAGTAGGTGAAAGTTATTAGGGATATGAGGTAGGGTAGTGTTCACAGAAAGTAGAGGAGGAGGCAGATGTGAGCAATTTTGTGGAAGTACAATTGTCACCACTTGGCCATTGGCTAGATAGTGGAAAAAAGTTGAGGGAAAGGGCAGGGTAATTATGTCCTTGACAGAACTAGGGAAGTTAGGAAAAGGGATTGATTTTAGGGACAATCGTGTTGAGTGCTGTTTAGGCCAAGTTCTGTTTAATATGTTTACAGAACATCCAGTTGTAGTTATCCAACTGCTGGTGCTGAGGAACTTGGGCCCAAAGTGAGACTATGTCTAGACACGTGTACAATATCACATTTTGGATGAAATTATAAAAGTGAATTAGACAAACACCAATAAGAAATTTCACAGTTCTTGAGCCATAAGGGCTCAAGAGGCCATCTAGTTGAACAGATGAGGAACCTAAGGCTTACCAGGGAAGCTGTTACCTGCCCAAGATCACATGCAGTACTCATCAGTGGTAGGGTTTGAACTCAGCTCTTCTGATTCAGCCTACTTTTCACTGTACCACACTGCCTTGTGTTCAGTGGGCCAAGATGGAATTTGCCCAGCCCCAAATACAACCATCATTAGTCTAGTAAAGAAACATCTAGTGAGACTTTGAGAAAGCATTAGCTTTTTCTCTCCTCTTAACTACTAAAAAAAAATTCAAAGATCCTAGTGAGAGTTTTTGGACATACAGAAAGCGATGGAAAATGATTCAAAGAAAAGTGTGTGGACACATTTGGTAGGACACTTGCTTTGTGGTACCCTTTTGAAAAGATTACTATTTCCCCCTTTTAGCCTAGTGATCTTGTTGAAGGAGATAGGAGAGAAAATGATGTGGGATTGTTGCCGACATCTTCACTCATCAGGTAGAGAAAATTCAGAGGAGAGTGAATAGATGAAAATGCAAAAGCTTCCTCCACTTGAGCCTGCTTCCCATGGACTGTGTGTCCCTCCCAGCCTCCTTAGTGACAGATACCTTACAATTAGGCCAGTGGAGAGAAGCTAAAATATGAAGTACTGTGTTTCTCAAAGAAGATAAGAACCTATGTTCTAGATAAATCAATCAGAAGACTTCTTCCGGTGGCAGTTATCTGAGGGATACTGTCCAGGGACTAATAGCTTTCAAAGAAGAGCATAGTAATGAGTGGG